>NC_134277.1:41402143-42071786 GCF_949628215.1 Phalacrocorax aristotelis
AAGACTTATACACATGATTACACTATGAATTATAAACTAAATATAAGATACTCTTTTTTTTCTCTTTCATGTCCTAGTAATGAAGAAAACCCAGTAAATAAGTGTCTGTAGTGAATGCACATCTTCAGTAAATATCAAGTACTGGTGTTGAGTACAAGATTGAGGAAGGAGAAGACAAAAGTTGACTTTTTTGTCTCATTATCTCTTTTTATCTCATTATCTTCATTTCATTATCTCTTCCTCCAACAGTAAAAATAAATAAATAAAAATAACAGCCATTCATGCTCAATAGATCAGAAACACATTTATGATTTAATATTTCAGTGGGTTCACTTCTTTCAGTGTAAACAGACCACTAAAAGTGATGGCTTTCCAGTCAAAATGGTTTGTTTGACACTTCTCCAATCCTTACAACCCCCAAGAAATCTGCACAGTGTCTTAGGCTGACCTCTGTGCAAACCTCACTGGGGGACTGGGAATCCACTCTGAATCTTCTGGAAGATTAAGATACATCAAAAAAAAAAAAATATATATATTTAATCAGTTTTAAGCAGGGAATGGATTTTCTCATTATCTAGCAAGACTATAGAACTGACAACACATCTGGAAAATCATGGGTCAGTGAGATTCAGTATCAAGATCAAGGAAACAGAAAGTTTCTGGCCAACTGCCGATATCTTATGCTCTGTATATACCATTTTCTCTTCCCGCAGAGACATTGTCTGTGCCTCTGTCCAACACAGGCAGAATGCCTTCAGGCTTTTTGAGTCGCACAATAATTCCTCCTTCACCATTTACGCCCTGCTTGGCATCAGATAGACTAAGACAGTCATTTAGGTGGCAAACTGTAATATCTCCCAACTACATCTGTCTGAAACAGTCACATCAGCCCTCAGGTGCCAGCGCAGAGAGCACTTGATCTGAATGCAGATCTCATCCAAAGAGCAGTGAATGTTTCTGGGATTTGGGGAAAGAGGTGTGCAGCTGCACAACAGTGACATGAGCTTCCACTTTTTCACCAAAGCCTACTTTTTGCAAATCTTTGAAGTGTGTGAAGGAGAAAATATGTAGAACATCCAATGACCACATCGGTTTGGTCAGCCATGATTTGCCCTCTGTAGAGGTGTACTCACCATTCCCAGTAACCTTCTTTTCCTTATGTGTCTGCAAATGAATTCCCAGAGAAGGGACTTTATGATCTTTCTAGGGACTGGGAGGAGGATGAGCATCCTATAGTTCCTTGTGCCCTTCTTTTCTTTCTTAGAGGTGGTGAAAATTTTAACCTGTTTCCAGGCTGTCAGTGACCTTCCCCAGTCACCCTATGGTTTTCCCACAGATGATAGTTGCCTTGCTATCACCACAACACTTAAAACACTCTCTGCTGACTTCTTTTGTCCCCAGATTTGATTATATCCTGTTTATCTAAATGTGCCCTGAATGTTGCTTCCCAAATTCTGGTTGCCCTTCTTCTCACAGCATGCTGATGCCTGAAAGATTTGAAAGCAAGCTTTCTTTCTGCAGATGAAGGCAGAAGGTTTTTGAGTGCTTCAACATTTTCTGTATCATCCATCACTAGTCTGTCTATGAGAAATAAAACTGAAAAAGTTATTTGTGTTTTATCCTCCATCTTCGTTCTTTTCCCTCTGTCCCACACCGTATTTCCTCCCAGCAACTTGGTTCAGAGGCCAAACCAAAAAAAAAAAAAGAAAAAGAAAATCTGGCAGTCACAGAGCTTGACTTGGAATTATGGGCTCTGGGCTTCACATTGAGTGAGGGGTATGTGTAATTTATCTTGGCAACCAAAGATCTCTTACATACTGTTGTTTCTCTCGTATAGCCATTCTGTATGGGGGTGTTCAGTTCAAGGAGAATGCCTCTGGGATTAGTCAAGTTGTCCTAACCCATCCCTCAGCACCTAAACTATTCTTCACCTCACATAGACTGATATAACTATTATTTTGGTTAACTGAAATATCTGCAGCTTTCTGAAATACAGTCAGCTGAGGACAGTTTGGGGCACACATGGATAGTAATCTCAGCCACAGCTAGTGAAGGCCTCCTGAGTCTTTAGGGGAAAAGGGCACACAGCTGTGAAATTATGAATCAGATTTTCCTAATTTCTGTCTCTTTCATGTCCACTTCTTGGTCTTTTTGTCAATCTGGGGGACTTCCATACCATGTTTGATTAGTGGCTAAAACCATGTTGTCATTTTCTGAATCTATGTTAGCCAATCAGAGTCTAGCTGGTTTTCAGCATCTCCTCTAAACAAGAGATTGCAATGCTTCTGGAGAACAAAACTTGTCATCTACCTTCATTCTCTAACTCTGACTCAGTAGCAAGACTGTGAGTTTAAAATCTTGATGACTAATGAGGAAATATTTGTCATGCTGCTGCAGGAAGGATTAGTAGATTTGCACATATTGGTTGGAGCGTGTCATGTAATGGCATGTCCACTTCGGGATTTAGATGCAAACTATGAGGAAAACATTTTCCCAGGAGACCCATGCAGCTGGGCATTATGTGATGCTGCGTCCCTTCTACCTTCCCCTTCCAAGGAACTGAGTGAACCTGTTGTTCTACCTAAGCAAGCCTCTTCTGTTCTCATTCATTAACACTCAGCAATAGGTGATATAAGTACTTAGGAATCATTTTTATGGGTAACTTTTCATCAGAACCTGAAGTAAAAAATTATCAGCTGCCACTTGAGATTGCATTCAGCTTTTTCTGTTGTCTAAGCTACTTCAGAAATGACATAAGCTATAAGAAAAAAACACATTCTTAGCACTTGTTATGTGAAATTGAATTTTCTGAATATTTGGAAAAATATTACTAACTGGTCTTTGGTTGGATCTTCATCATGTTGAGCCAGAGATGTGCAGAAATGTGCCCACAATGCCTCTAATTGCAGCAGCTGTTATTGCCCCATTCTGTTTAACATCTGCTTCAAAGCAATAATGCCATTGACGCCTCTGATGTATCTGCCAGCTGTTTCTAATAAACCAGGAAAGTTACAACCCTTTTAAGTGACAATCATTCAAGATGCACCATAATTGCATAACTGCATAGAAGAATGAGGCTCTTTCTGAACATGATCAACTGAATATTTTGTTTATTTCTTGTAGAAGGCTTTTATTTCTGGATGGCTGCTCAAGTGAGGAAAAAACCCAACCAAACAAAAAAATAACCCCACTGCACACCAAAGTTTATCATGCTATCTGAAAGAAATCATAAGGGACACTTAAAGAAATCTCTGTACTATAAAACCAACTAGAAATTTCAAAGACTCCTAAAGTTTGTAGCTCAACTGGGCATTCGTCTAGCAACTTATATTAAACTCCTGAAGGCATTTTTGCTCTTCTTCAGCAGTAAAATATGGGTTAAATATATTATAAAGGATAAAAAATCCCAGAAGAATAACAAAAGGGAGGTATACTCACTGCTTCTTTTTAGAAAAAATCTCCTTAGAAAATTTCACCGTGAATAATATTCAGTGAAATATTCTCTCATAACCAATAATCTGAGTTTCAATCATCTGTTATAGCCAATGCTTTGTTACAAAAATTGAACAACTCCAATTGCTACAAAGAAAAAGTGTTACATTTTTTCAGGCAAAGACCAACTCGTGCTATTATATATGCTTTTCCTTGCTCCAGTGAGATATCTTGTTTTTCATTCCATTGTCAATACATTAGGGAAAGGTATAATTTCTGAATATAATTTTGAAAAGTTATTTTTTGTTTGCTCTCATAGGTAAATGTGCTAGATGCCTGGGTTTGGCCCAATCAGCCCAAGTTTCGGGGTATTTATCCTATACTGTGGTCAGATTTTATCCCAAAACCTTAAGAAGGTATTTAAATCACCCTGTGAGTCCCGGTTAATAGTAGACCTCAGGATTGTGTCGTCATAAAAATCAAGGACATTTTAAAGAACACCACAAACTGCATGTCATCTGCGTGTATGGTGTCTTTTCTTCAGACAAGCCAAAGCTTGAAGGGGCAGGTTCATACATGTGCATGCCAAAAGAGAGTTGTAACTAGGAATGTGCCTGCACTTCGGAGTTTGAAAATAGTCCTTTGCCTTCAAGTTTAGATGAAATCTAACTGCCCTACTCATGGCAGCTGTATTACAACATGTCTGCAGCTATATTTCCCTGCCCGTCTTTCAGATTATAAGAGTCATTCTGTGTACTTGGGTATTTGTTCTCTGAACTTGCAAACAGATATTTCTAGAGCACAGAGTGAAGGCCTCTCTACCATATATTATTATGACCCTTATGGTAGTAGTATTTGCAAGAATGTTATAGCTGACTTCCCATGGGGCCAGATCATCTGGAAAACCACCTCATGAATGAAAAAAGCTAGCCCCTCTGGCGATCCAGCTGTGGTCTGTGGACTACAGGCAGTATGCTGAAGACAGTGAAGAAAAAGAGAACTGTTGTCAACAGGTACATATTTTTTAGACAGTAATCTGGATCTCACTTGATCTCAAGGCATGCAAAGCAAAAATTGTTCAAGGTCATCAATGTGTCATTGTCTTCTTAAAATCAGTTATGTGCAAAGGATAGCTGCTTTTTGAAATGGGCCTTCAACTTGACACAAATACTTGTTCGAAGTCTGCATGTCAAACTTTCACACCTTATTTTGTGTCTGATATTGAAGTCTGTTTCAACCTTTTCCTATTTGGTCTTGTTTTGGTACAAACCAAAAGTACAATGTAGAAAACATAACATAATGTTGGCTGTATCTTCTGTCTATGTGAAGCAAGGAATAGTTGTTTTGTCTTTGATATGAGTACGTGAAGTACATGAAAATGAGGCCAATGTAAAGCATCCAGGCAAGAGAACAATTTTTCTTACACATGGAGGGCTGCAACCCAACCCCATTTTATCTTGGCAATACTGCTGAAAGTTGATAGTGGAAGCAACACTTCCACAGCTCTACAAGAGTCTTTGGGGTGGATAAAAAATAAAGGTCTCAGAAACAGCTATTTACACACTGTGGGAGAGGAGGCTCTGGAACATTTGTTTTGTAACCAACTTAAAATGGCTTAAGTCTTGACAAGGCTTAGGAAACAACGTAATGTTAAAAAAACCCCATGTATTTGAATGCTTTCCATTCTGCTGTCATTTCTATCTAGACAGAAAATGAGATTTTACAGATCTGAGGCAAAAAGTTATACCCAGTATTTCTTGTAATATTGACGAATAAGTGATCAGAGGCAAACTATGTTTAATGTTAGTGATACAGAACTAAAAGAAAGGCTGCTGAGGGATTTTGATTTTGGCTTGCAGGAAAGCAAAAGACATTTGCTTTCCAATCAAAGATAATCTCCATGCCATAGACTACAAGTTTGTAGAAGATCTGAAAGACTGTCCATACCTGTTCTTTGACTGTACATCCTCACCAGCTTTGAGGGTAGTGCCAAAGATACAGAAAATTAGAACACTGTTATTCCATGTACGGAGTGACCAAGCCTATTCAATAAAGCAAAACTTCACAAGGTCCTTGTCAAACTAACACATAAGTGATTTGGGCAGTATTGAAGGATAACAGAAATTATCTACCACACTCCTCAGAGTCTCCACAGTCTGTATTCCATCGAAAAATTCAACCTGAAAGCTGGCATTGAAGCAAGTATTTTACTATATCAATTATGAAACAAAACAAAACAAAAAAAAAGTGTGCTAAATGTGCTAAAGCACATTGTACTAAAACAGCATTAACAACACGAACCTTGGAAATGCCTATAGAGACATAAAAATCCCAAGTAAAGCACTATATATCAGCCATCTATTACACTTGGCTGCTGCAACATAACTGCCAGAACTTGAGCTAACCTTGAACTTGATTGAGGTTGTCTACTACTTAGGTGACTATTCTGGTCAAATCTGAATAAATAGTGACAGAATTAGCCTCATCTATACTTAGTGTCTGTATTGAGATTACTAAAAAATATTTAAAAGCAACTAGCTGATGAAAATGTGTTGACTGTTTTAGATGAGAAGAAAATGCCAGCAAATCAGAAGAAAGCAGGACATATTGGGAGAGTGTATAACTCTCTGTCAAAAAAAGCCAAAATTTCCCACTTTGAAATTATGCCAGCTAGTAAAATACCTCAACAAAAGAACACTACAAATTTGGAAAAGTTTGTTCAGATAACAGCTTGTAATATGATAAAAAACAACAACAATTTGGAAAGGAAACTGATGACAAGGGCTCATATGAAATTATCAGGTTCATGCATAGTAAAATTCCATTTGTGGTTAAAAGTAGTAAAATACACAGGATCCATATTCCTATTAAGAATCCAGCAAATGACAAAATGAAGCCAACTGACAAATGCTAAAGCCACAGCCAAGAAAAGGCCAAAAGACACTTGCTGGTCCATAAAAGGACTATAAGAGGACCCTGGTTGATGTGTGAAGAAGTGTGCTATTGTCCGCTTCTGCAGAAAAATTACATGCCTGACTAAATTATGCCTAAGGAAAAGACGTTTCTGTGTGTCCTGGGGGTACATGAGGGCAAGTGTGAACATGTAACTTGAAAGAAGCCAAGGGAACATGACTAGGAACAGCAACAAATAAATACACTCCAGCACTGGGATCCCACTTGCTCATAGGTCAGTCACCTCTCAACAGCAGTGCCGGACTCTGTAACAGTTTATCTGGTACAAGACAGCGACAAGACAGTGGCCATATCTGATTAGTACTGTAAGTACTGTAAGACAGAAAATGGCATCTGGGAGAGAGATCTGCTTCCATCTTTTGCTACCAGGTCACAATGCAGGCTTCTGACATACAGAGGCTGCAGAATGATAAAAAAAAGAAATAGTTTCTACCCAGAAGATGAGACCTAATGGAAGAACTAGATGTTTAAGTAAGTTAGAGTTGTACACCTAGCTAGATTTTATTTATTCCATGATGACCTACAGTAGATAAACATAATGCAATCACATGGGGGTCTTGCAATTCCTGCAGTTCCAGGCAGGTATTTCATCTCCTTCCAGAAGCTGGCAACATCACACCTGCTTCTCCACAGAAAACACCCCCGCATACTCACCACTAGATGGAAAGACACTTTCCTGTTACCCTTTAAGTTTGTTAGAAGATTCAAAGACACAGTGTCAATGTATTTTGGAGATATATTTACTGACAGAGCAGATTAGAACATAAAGTCATAAGGAAGGAAAGAAGAAAAACACTGAATGATGAACACTGTTTTGGTATTTTCCTCTAACGGTTTTTTTTTTCTGTCTCACAAGCTGTTATTTTCAGTACTTCTTGGGCTTCTAAACCCCAAATACAGAACAGATTTCCAAACAGTATATTTATCTAAGTTTAAAGTCAACTCATCGTGTGCATATCTCACTTGACTACATCCAAAAAGAGAAAGCTATGCCAATTCCTTCAGCAAGCAAGCTTCCAGGCTGAACGTCCCTGTTCATGTCTTTAACTCACTTTGTACATTTCTTTCCTCTTACTCAGAGAATCCTGTGCTCCCCAGCTCATCCCTCTACCTGGTTAGTAGTTTGTAACCAAGTAAGTTACAAAGTAGCATATGTGGATACACATTTCCTCATGATTTAATTACTATCATTTTTTTTTTTATATGCCCACTATTAACATTATCCAATAAGAACCTCCTGTTCAAGAATAGTGTTACTACAGGCTGCCAGTCTTGGAAAATTTTTTATGGCATTGAACATGATAAGTAACCAGTCTTCCTTTTCTTTTAGATCCACTGTAAACAAAAATGTCATTTCATTTCATAAGGGTGAAAAAGATAAATGTATGATACCTGTATTCCATGTTTATTTCCAAAACAATATTCTTTTCTGGCACCATCTCTAAGTCCTGAAATACACTTCCAAAGCCCCCATCACTACATGGGTCTGACTATAAAATTAGTATGAATAAGTACAGTCATCAGTCTTTCCTTAATTACAAACACTAATTGAAACCTTAAGGTTCAGAAGAACAGTATCTGTTCACAGAATCATAGAATCATAGAATATATCAAGTTGGAAGGGACTCATAATTTAAATTCATTCTCCTGAATGAATTCCATATTTAGAAAGATGGTGACGTAGAAAGCATAATATTGATTTATTGGCTGTAAGTGACCATCTAATCAACAAACCTGCAAGATCTTAAGGTTGGAAGCCTCTGTTGGGTACAGATTCCAATTCCAAGTCGGTATGTGCCTCATTCTCAGTGCAAGCAGGTTGAAAGCAAAATACAGATCACCTGTGTCAAATTTGTCTCAGCACCCACTTTATCATATCTGCAATCTTCTTCCTTACTATTGACTTTCCATTGTAACACATTACTAAAACAAAATGATGTTTTTGCTTGTGAAACAAAAAGTGAAATGATTGATATAAAGCAACTTTCATGTTGTAGTAGTGAACACAAACAAAATAATAAGATTTTAGAAAATGGAATATTACTGGTGATAAGAGACTTTGTGTTTTCTTGCAAAGGCATAAATAAAATTTCTTCTTTATTTTTTTCCCACAAACCTAGTCAGATGTTGCCATCATAACAAAAATAGACTAACTTAAAACCTACAAGGCATTCAAATTTTCATCAGTGTAATTCTTGAACAACACAATTGAAAATCAGCATAGAATGGTATTCTCAATCCCTAGGCAAGGACAGGTACATTCAGACATAGGATTATGTTTCCATACAGGAGATTGTCTATTGTGGGTTCAATTTGCTCCCACACTTGAGCTGCAAGCGTGAATCCAGGCTAACAATTCTAAATACTTGATTGCAAGAAAGAAGCTGGTAGTTAGAGATTTGAATAACCAGCTGTTCACCTAAATCATACTTCAAATGCAAAAAGGATTACAAGACCCAGCCTCTTCAAACATTTATTCCTGCATGTATTTTTTCATAAAAACAAATGCCAACTAAGAGTCATTCTTCTTCATATGTAATGTTATTGAACTCCCACTAGCATGAGATCCCTTGATCTCCCAGGAGTTATATGCATGTACTGCAGCTGAGAATTTTGCCCAGTGACTAGTTATGCAAAGATTCACATTGTATGGTAATAATAGACCTCTTTGTTCAGCATTACATACCACCACTGTACCATTCCATATGTACATTAAAGCCTGTTTTATTACTGAAATGTGCAGTTGATATGGGTAAAATACTAGCTAAAATAGAGAAAGAGTATAGGATATAATTTTGGCAAAATCAGTGCTGTAGCAAATCCTTGTCTGAACAGTTTTCAGTATAGAAAGAAGCTGAATGGTGGATGCACCTGCAATGAGTGCATATCAGATGCTTTTACTGTACTTTTAAGGTTTGCTCAGCCTGCAAATTTCCCTTAGAAGCACAGTCAGTATTTGGTGCCCAAAATGATCACCTGGCTGGAGACGAGTCTTTCTCATTAGCATTCTGCACCATTGCCACAAGCTGAAGGAGTTGAAGGAGAAAAAGAGAAGAGGGAGGGGGAAAAAACCCTCAAAAACTAGATATACAATTAGAAGAAGTGATTAAAGAAGATCACTGAGGTGGAAAATAAGGACACTGCCACGTTGTTTAGAAACAAAATTTCACATACTCTAAAAGTGGTGCATCCTAGTAGAGGATTTGTCCTCCTGATGCTGTATATGTTTCCCTTAGAACTGATCTTCACAACAATGAATAATCTGGTGGAGCTGAAAAAAGAATAAAGGATGTGGCAGAATTTAATGGAGAGCCCATATATAAACTCGGTACTGACGCAAAAGAGCATAATAATGTGTCCACACAGCTGAGGGAAGGAACAAGATGAACAGGTACACTGCAAAAAAGGAATCTGGTTTTATACCTCTTGTTCTATTTAAAATAATAGGTCCATGATAATTTGTTGTTCCTATTTAGTTTCTTCAAAATTTACTATTTCTCAATCTCAATTTTGAGTTTTGGCCTTTGACCTGTTGGCAGCATTGTTAGCAGTCAAAAGCCTGTCTCTGTGTGGAAAAGAGAGTTAAAAAAATCATTCTCTACATTTGTGCTGTTATCATGACTTAGGGTTTATGTACGAACATTCATCAAAAAAATACAGAGGCTACTCATTAGGCATCCAATTTAAGTCATCTGAGTTACTCTTGGAGACTTCTACATGTTTATGTTGATTAAAAAGGGAACATTGACTAAAAAGATTCTAAATTTTACATTTTTCTGACTTGCAGTCATCAAATACCCACAGTAGCTGAAAGTACTCAGGATTGAGAACTGAAAAAGGAAAACATTTAATTTCTTTTCATATGGAAACTTTAAACGAGGCCAGCTGAACTAGGGTCAATTGTACTTGAATCAACAGAAATACTGGAAAATAGGTCACAGCTCTTTTTCCTGTCCTCCAGATGCCCTATCCAGTGTGACAGAGAAGTCAATAATATGATTTCAGGATAAGAAGGAAGTAGTTCTGGTTGCTATAAGATATGTTACTCCTCCGATACTGAATGACACTTCTGTGTGCTCTAAGTCTAAAGATGCATCTACATCAGTGGTTCAGCTCAGATCAGGAACTCGTTTTTGAAGCCAGTCTTCCATGTGGTCCCACTTACCATATTTTGGATTATGTCACAGAGCACACAATTCATTTTCTTTGCAGATGAAAATAAGCCAAAGATACACTCTGGGGGCCCACTTAATGTCTTCCAGTGGACACTCGATTCACATAGCCAGAATAGTCAGGGGGACGCTTTCTCCTACCCCATGTCATACCACCGCTGCGTAAGCAAGGACATCAAGTACCAATATTTGTCACTGTCTGGATCTGGTCCTACTGTATTACTCTCCTCACAAATGTAGATATGGCCTGAAAATTCCTATTTCAAGCTAGGTTGACCAATTCCTTGAAAAGATGCTGGCTCCCTAATCCTGGAGCCTCATGTTTCCAGGTGAGACAGAACACGCTACTGAGCTCAGTGTTGCATGGAATCAGTCCTATGGACAAATGAAGTCACAATCTAAAGCAAACTACTCAGTGCCTCCAAAATATGGGTCAAACGCAGGCTGAAAACTTTATCCGGCAAAATTACAAAATGGAAAAACAAATCAACTTTTTTACACTAGTGGAGGCTTTAGCTCTCTAAATTCCAGATTTTTTCGAGAGCTTTTCCAAAATCTCTCCAGAAAGCTGCACTGATTGTAGGTTCCAGAGGCGTCCCCAGTGTTCCAGAGATATCACATTTATGTTTTGCAATAACCCAAATCAGAGTGTGCCACCCATGGCAACAGGCCAAGTCCCATATAATCCCATTCTCTTCAGCAGTTGTTTTCTCAGAACAGATGCTCTGAGCCCACATTAGATTCCCTTGAGTGAAACCATCTGCATACCCTTTTCTAGGGTTTCTTCTGGGTTTTTTTTTGAGCTTAAATATGTCTTCTGGAGAAAATGTTTTTCACATCAATACAAGGAGTTATCCTGATACCAGCACATGTCAGCAAAATTATGATCCCTCCTCTAGCGTGGAGAAAGTGTGAGTAAGTTTTTATGCCTCTTTGCTGTAACACACGTATGAACTTCAGTGGAATAATCTTTTTTGCCACTTTCTATTTTAAGTTTTTCATTTTGTACTTTCGTAGCATAAAAACTGAATGCTACCTATCTGACCAGATGACCTTCCTCTATCTACATTCCTCTAGATGACCTTCATAGTCTACTATACACAAAATCTAAGCATAACAGAGCAACAAACAGCTTTACAGGTAGTCACTCAGGATCACATCCTGATGCCAGTTTGAGGCACTGTCACCTTTGCCACAGCTTCATTTTGATCAGAGAGAATACAAACAGTTATATATATGCCTTCTCATAAAACTGAGGAGGACAAGATCTGGCACAAAGCAGATTCAAAACATGTTGATTTGTTCTAGTAAGTTCTGTTATTGTTTGTTTCAATATTTAATTCATTTTAGAGAGGGACATGTGTGTTTCTAGCCCCACATAACAACCCTGACAAATGCAAGCTTTGGTATTTAACACAATTTGGTTTGCTGCCCTTCAGTTATATTAGTTATATTACAACTTATTCCTACTTGTCTCTAAAATATAAGTGCACAGACAAAGTATTTATGATTTCACTGGGGGTTTTGAGGGCATTGTTTGGGTTTTGTTTGTTTTTTTTTTTTTGTCTTTGATACAACTACTGGTATACGCCAGTACAATATTTAGCTCTTTGATGTTTTTTTTTTACGGTTCTGGTTCTTATTTTTGGATCATCTGCCATGATGCTGGACAGATAAGTCTACCTTATTATTTCAGATGATAGAGAGCACATTAGAATAATACATAAGTCCCACACAGCAAATTTTTAACTATTCTGCCAGCTCCAAGCATGAAAGCACAGTGGAACTGTTTATATGCTTAAAATTAAGAATATTTATGAGCATATGAAGGATCCAGATTCTAGCTGTGAAGATCCTTTGACCATCTATGGTAATCCTTTCCAAAGACAAACATAGCTACAATTACTATAGAAATCAAGTCCTTTCCAAGGAATAGTTGTAAAGGCATTTATCAACATAAAATAAGGATAGTAAAAAGATATTTATCTAACAATGTACTCAGACATCTTCAATTTACTCTGAAAAATATTGAATCAAGAAGCAGCAAAGCTTTGGTTTCATATATCATTCATGAAATGGAAGATACCACACTATCCTCAGCGTGCAACTATCTGTTATGATTTGAGAATGGTGCTTTCTAAATCATCTTCAATGTCAATTTTTGCAGTACATACTGCATTTTGGGAAAAGACAACTCAGATTTTAAATTGGCTCAATGTCTTCTAGCTCATGAGTGGTGATAGGGACCCATCTAAAGATAGCTTAACTGGAGGTTGCATGTGAAAAATAACTATTAATTTCAAGAATAGAAACAATTTATTACACAAACAAATTTCTTTTCAAGTATTGTCCCATTTTTAAGGGCCTGTATAATGAATATAGAATTCCTAGATAAAAAAAGTCACCATTTTCAAAAACTGCCACTTATTCAGCAAGCACGTATCAAACTGCAGCGGCCACCCAGAAATTTCTTATGACAAAGCCTTGTAAGTGACTACATTTCTATGTATTTCCTTATTATTTCACTCTCACATGGATGTAAAAAAAAATATATATATAACATACATGATAGATGTTTAAAAATTAATCTCATAAATTATAAACTGCAATCTGGAAAGTCATTAATCACTAGGAGAAGATGCTAAGGTCTGAGTCCTTAAAATACCTTAAGCGCTTGAGTGCTTTGTCCGCCTTCCTTCCTTCTGGCTTCAGGTTAATATAATCCACTGACCTTGGGGAGACTTTGACATTGGTCCAAGTTGTTTCATGTTTTAATGGGCTATGATGTCATGTACAACAAAAACCTTATGTCCAAAGAAAAGGCCATCAACAATAAAACTCTACAGTCTTATGTAACTGAATATAGATTTCACTTGTACTCAGCAATGCATATTAATATGGCAGTGAATCACTGCAGCCTGCTACTGTAAGCAATACCATTTTAAAGGAAGGCACTTAGAATAAAACTTGACAGTATATGAAAAATGTTTCCATTTTGCTTTGCTTTAAATTGCTAATCAACTGCTTTCTCTTGATTGCTCTTTCCCAGTTATTTCAAGAAATAACTACATGTTCAAATATACAAGCATCGTTCAAATAAAAATAAACAGAATCAATGTGCTTTTAAAGCTGTTTATGATTGTATATGAATGACACATTAGCTACGCTTCACAATAGATGCATTGTAGGAGGTTTTCTTTATAACTGAAATGTACTTTTCACAGAATAGATTACCTGCTGAGAACTGAGCAGGCTTCAGACATCCTAACCTGTATGCAGGTCGCTTCCAATTGGAGGCATTTCATCTAATTAAAGGCAGAGTTGTGACCTCACTGACATAACATTTGCTGAGTATTAAAAATGCAACTCTTCTTGTCCTGCATATGTTGCCAGTGCTCCTCTAGCTGAGGCAGGGAAGCGTATATCTCAGCCGAGATGCTGCCTCTACCCATTATCATTCTACTTGTTTTATCGTTATGTCTATTGTTCAGAGACATAATGATATCCTGCCTTACAATAGGATTTCGACTGCCCAAAGAAACTAATTTTTATACTTTGCCCCTTGCATTTCGATAGGTCAGAAAATGAGACATTACTCACAAGAGTTGCTGAGATAACTTAATTCTCTGTTCTCCTGGTGACTCCCAAACAAAAGCCAATAATATGCTGAGAAATGATAAGCCACGATACACTGAGGTGTTTTTAATCAATGCTAAAGCATCTTATTAACCCTAAGCTTAAGAACTTCGTGGCATATTTTTGAGTTTTGTCAGCTGGTACGTTACTAAGTAATTGTATGAAAAGAGCTCTCTGTTTTATGGGTAAAGCACCTCTCTAACTTGTAGCTAGGGGGAAATAGAGCAGAGGGAGTTTTTTCAATAGTCTGGCTGACATAGAAAGAACATATATTTAGGAGGGACATCTGTGCAGTATCAGGGATAGCCCTGTTAAAAAATTATTCTCTTTAAAAATGGTTGGGGTCACAGGGAAGAGATTTTGTTTCAGACTCGCAGAGGCTCTCCTGAGCTAGTCTTGCAGCGGCACAAGAGTTAAAAAGCCCTTTACTCTGGGTGAGCAAGGTTATGGCTAAGACCTTGAGGACAGGGCTTGCACACTTAGAGCTCAGATCCTTCACTTGCAGAAGCTCACTGACAAAGCTATTCAAGGAGCTTGTGTAGGAGGACACATAACCTCGGCCGCTTTATGTGGTGACTGGTTTGCATTTATTCCTTCCAACCAAACACAGGAGGCCCTAATCTGGTCAATGGGCCATTTTAAACAACTGTGTTGAATGCGTTATGCATGAAAACTATCCATCATTCTGCATTTCCACATAATGGAATAAACTGTACTGCTATGAGTTCTTAAAAAGGGCTAGAAAGCAAAGGACATTTCCCTTATTTGTAAGGAACCACTCCTAAACTTGTATTGTATTGTATTGTATTGTATTGTATTGTAGTATTTAAGGGCTGAAGTACATAGGAAAGATAAAAACTTGCGCAAGCTGAAGAAAGTGTTTTTAAAGTTCTTAAGAACTTACATTTTCATCATGCAAACGTACTTTGCCAATGAAAACTAAATTACTACACAGGTGACCCCTCAATTCAAACCCTGAAGATGAGTGGACACAATTAGAGAAAATGCCATCTGATAATTTAGGATCATACAGCAACTGCAGTTTTGTAATCTTTGCAGGAACTGTAGGTGAAGATACTCACAAAATAATTTGAAGAAATTGCTTCTGCACGTCTTTTTATTTAACCCACCTTAAAAATCAGTAAAGATTCTATTCTCACATACTGGGCAGACATCTACAGTAGAAAGCCCATATAATTTATTTTTTGCACACAACAGTAGATTTTTTACACAGAGGCAGCTGTGGATTAACTAAATTAATTCCGCTAGTGGTATTCAGATTATTCAATTGCTTATAAACCCACAACTTTTTATTCCCAAGAAAACATCCTAAAACAGTGTATTTTACAATTGATGAATGCTATGAGTTCATGTGTATCAAGGATTATAGTTGAAGTAGGTACTAATAATGTTTAGCCTGTTTTCATTTCTTGTTGTTTATCCTGGGCATGATTCAAAGTAACAGAAGTTAATGAAAGTTGTCTGCAAAGGTATTAGTTGAAAAAAAAAAAAAGAAAAGAAAAATTAAAAAAAAAGAGAAAGAGAAAGAGAAGAAAGGGAAAGAGAAAGGGAAAGAGAAAGGGAAAGGGAAAGAGAAAGAGAAAGAGCAAGAGAAAGAGAAAGAGAAAGAGAAAGGAGAAATAAAAAAAAAGAAAAAGAAAAAGAAAACTACAAAGAAAAAGGAAAAGAAAAAGAAAAAGAAAAAGGGAAAGAAAAAGAAAAAGAAAAAGAAAAAGAAGAAAAATAAAAATAAAAGAAAAAGAAAAAGAAAAAGAAAAAGAAAAAGAAAAAGAAAAAAATATTGACCTTGCCTAGAAGATACTATTCTTCTGTTGAGTCTTGCAATATTTTTAAAAGAATATATTTTACAAAATACTTCCTTATTCAAGTGAAACCTTCCCTAATTGGTTGTAATTAAAATAAAAGCATTAAATACAGCATAAATATGAATCAGTGGGCCTTCCTCTTTTGGCATCAATTTTTGGAACATCCAGAGATATTTTATGTTTTACTGTAGAATTTTAAAGAGCTGCTGCAGCTGTGGAATAATTTTTAGAAGTCCTGAAACTTCTCTAATGTCTGCTTAAGGCTAAACCATCTTCTGCCCTCACCCTAGAACAGGGGAAAAATACACCTGATACTTCAACAAGGACCATGATGAGATTGAAAGACAAGGGGAGAACACATAGATCAGCCATTTAGGTGCAGCATCAAAGTTGTCCCAGATTCCTTCAGTTCTGAGGTCTTGGACCACCAGTAAAATTGCTGAAAGAACTGATGCCCTTTAAACAGAAAAGTCAACTGAATAGCAATCAGGTTTGTCATTCATTGTTCTTCATATAAATAAAAGATCATGACAGAAGCAAGCGTAGACAATGGTACCAATTCTTTAATGCTATGCTTGCAAGCCAAAACATATTAAGCTTTTCCATTTCCCAAGAGGATATTGATCTGCTCATTTTAGGAAGCAATGGAAACTGGATAAGAACCATTGAAATAGGTGATCTCTTTCTTATAAAAATCATCCATCCAGTAAACCAGCTAATTATGTGGCAAACTTTATTCCAGATGTTCCTGTTCCAAATTTACTTTAATTTTTGAAAAATGTACAGGGCTTTGCTGTGAGCGATGCCTTGACCTCTAATCTACAGAACAGTTTCTTACCTTTTAAGAGATTTACATAGATTTTAAACACTGATAACTACAGAGTTTAGTTGTTTTATAATTTCAGCCACTTTTGGTGTTTACAGATTTCTTTTCAAATTCCCAAAGCAACTCACATTATCGTATGCAAATTTGTGTCTTGTTCAGCCCCATGGGAACCTTTTTAGCTGTGGAGTAGTAGCACAGAAAACCCCTGAAAGCCAGGTGTGATCTATCCTATTCCACTGGTTATAAACAGTTTTTCCCCCAAGCAAGGACAGTGATTAATTTAATTATGTGCCTCTTTTTCAGTTTTACTTCCTACAGTGAGTTTGCAATTGTGCCTAAGCACTAGCTTTAGTAATCAACGTGCTGAAGGGAAGAGTGTCATTCAGAAGAGAAGCATTATTTATATGAACTTTTTACTACATTTTGTAAATGTGCTTAATACTTTCATCTAGTAGTTAATTGTGCTTTTGCAGGCAAAAGAAACTGATTTCACTCAAAAGTGAGATGATGGTTCAGAAGATTTAGCATTTTCGTTTCACTTTTTGCTGTTATGGTATGCACACCTAGACATTTATCTGAAAAGCACAAAAATTTTCCATCTGAAAATAGCTTTTGAGCTATTAATTTAAATGGATCTGTATTTATCACAACTGTAATAGCCAGTGATACTGACACCATTGAGCTAAAAAACTAACTTATTTGGAAAGGGTCTGGTAGAAGGAAATGGTCTGCTAGCAGAGTTGTCCACACTGTGGGGTCCCAATGATTCTACCTAGTGGAGAAGACTCTTGTGTCATTTTTTTTCCCCATACTGTTTATTTGGACCTTTTCCTTCTGATACAGCAGGCATTTGAAAACTGTGAGTATTTTTTATTCTCACTAATTTTTTCATATATACTACACAAACCTATACATATCCGTTAAAACTGTAAAATACTTTATCTTAATATGTTAAGGTTATTTTACTACAGTATTCAAAGCATGGTCAATAAAGTTAGGATACAATTTTCCATTGCTTCAAAACAGCACAATTCCACTGTAATCACTGAGTGTAGTCAAAAGATAATGGCTGTATATAGGTAGATATTAAAGAAATTCTACAAACAGGATGCTGTGTTAAAACAGAAGAATGGTGAGTCCCTCTTACTCTGAAACTCCATTTAATACATAGATCATTGCAAAATAACATGGAAGTGAGGAACATCAATAGAATAAAAATACTGAGCTATTAAAAATAAGCCTAAAGAGGTAAAGGAAGAGATGTTACTCAGAACAACAGAAACTGTTCTTCCTGTAGTAAACTTGACAAGAAATAGGAAATCTAATTGCATTTAAACTCAAATACAAATATCAAATCCTGTATTAAGAGAAACCACATTGTTTGAGAATTGACTACAGGCTTCCCTTTTACAGCTGCAATGATCTGTGTCCAACCTAGATAATCAGAACACGTTGTCATCTGAAGGTTTTTTGCAGATCTGAGAGAAATGGATGGCCTTCTCATGTGAATACATAGTCTTTTATGATTCTCAGAGGTGCAAGGGCTGAAATGGTGCTGAGAATTTACTATCTCCATTACAAGCAATGTCACAAGGCACATTGCAAAAACAGATTATGAAAGCTTGTACTGCAGTTTTCTTTTGCAGCTGTTGCTGAAAAAAAGGCTAAATATTTCAGTTCTTTTTAACAGTTTGTGAATGTCTGCAACATGGGAGGCTCCAACACACAGCCGCATTATGATACCTTAGTTGATCTGCAGTCTTTAGTTCATTAATCCAATGGCTTTGCATACATGTATAGGTAATGCAGCAGTTTAACTTTGTCATTAAGCTGCATGGTCTTTAACATTTAGGGTTCTGGGAGCAATTCACACACAGTTGCTGTTCCTCAGCATG
Source organism: Phalacrocorax aristotelis (assembly GCF_949628215.1). Taxonomy (NCBI): domain Eukaryota; kingdom Metazoa; phylum Chordata; class Aves; order Suliformes; family Phalacrocoracidae; genus Phalacrocorax; species Phalacrocorax aristotelis. Next base: position 41,420,904 of record NC_134277.1, read on the forward strand.
GAGAAGTTAGATTGTTAAATGATACTAATTGTTGTTATGTGTCTGAGCCCCAGCTTTGATTTTCAATAGCCCCTTTTTTCATTTTCAAATTATTTAGATTCACCAAATGCATGCCACTCTTCCACTCACAGGAGCAACCACAGAGATATCAAAGATAGTTTTCAATTAATTTGTTCAGGTACTGGTGAACACCTCACTGCAGGAGCCTGCAGCTTGGAACAGAGATGAGTTCCCCTTCTTTTCAAAGCAAAACCAGTACCTAATAATGTTTTTCTTTGTATCTGTCTCCATCTTTCCTATTCTTTCACCTCAAATAATTACGGCAAATAATGAAGTCAGTAAAATATATCAAGTGCATTACAACCATTCTATCTCATTGTGAAAATAAAATTATTTAGTATTTTCATTCCCAGTCTAAGAACTTAAGTCTGGAGACAAGAGACTAATGACCCTCTCATCCACTACAACACTTTGTTAAAATCAGGTAAAGTAGAGGGAAATAGAACCTCATGATGCTGCTTGTATTTTCTCTTAGTAGCCTCCCTTACTCTCAGCACAATCTGTGACACTCAAAGATACACTCCCATAGTAAGCCAGTTTGATATTAAGAGCTCTCTTAGCTCTGATGCTTCAGGCAACATTTTCTTGATGATAGGAAGGGAAGCCATTAAGGAAATGCTTACATTCTTTTCCTGTATGAAAAATTCTACCTCAGGTTTGCTAGGCTAAAATGCCGTGTGTCATGTCTGATTACATGAAACAACATCATTGACATGCATCTGAACTAAAAATGTAAAAAAAAGATATTTTCTGAAATTTTTTTTCTTTTTAAAGATTACACTGTATTTAAATTTATTGGGATGGTAAAGGTATGAAATTCCAGCTTACCCCTCAGGTCAGGAGCTATGTTCACACAGTGGCAACCAAATCTCTGTTGAATTGGCTATCCTGTTTTTCTGAGAAAAGCAATATAAACAGAAGATCAAATGCTTGCTTCTTTAATGTGTCAGCACCTTCTGTCTAGAGGGAACGTTGTGCCAGACAGCATGCTGCATAAGTGGTGTAGCAGACAAATTATATTACATCTTGTGGAGCAAGACATAGAAGACATAGAAGTGCCTTGAAATAACTAAATTATATTTTTTGTCTAAATCTGATCCACCACGTTGAAAATCAGGTGAAAGAGATGGTATTTGTCTGTCTGTTTTGCTCAAGTGTGACAAAAAACCCTCCTGTCTTATGCATTGTAAAGCAACTGCTTTCTATTAATTAACTTTACCTAAATATTCATGTCATTATATTCACAAGCTCAGAAAGGCTATAAATAAGATGATATGACGTCCAATGTGATTGCCTTTTTAAAAGCCATTGCATTTTTATGGGTTTTCTGAAAGGACTGATTATGTCAGAGCACAGATAACCAGAATACAATAACATAGTCTTCTTGGTATTTTCCAGATGAACACTAAAAATGTATTCTGAACAACATTATAATGCAAATTTGGGGAAAAAGCCATTAAGAAATATCTTTCGAAGAACATGGACATTAATATGAAATCAAAGATTAGGGAAAATTCATTCAATATACAAAGGACTGTCAGCAAGAGGTAGCTGCGAAAGTGAATTTTGCATATTTGATTTTATATATAAACTGCTACAGCTTAGACAGGTCAGTAAAAATCTAACTCAAGTTTCTTAATACTGTAGGAGCTAAGTCCACTTTTCTTGCATAATTCCATATGATCTTTGGTCCCCAGAGTTATGGAAAATCTTGATATTGAGTTTACAAGGGCTATCTTCTTAGGCTGAAATTGACCTTTTTTAATATATATATGACAAAAAGAAGCAAATAGTTGATATTCACAGTTTAACCAGAAGGACCAGATTCTGCCACTTCGATTCATATTTTCAGTGTCAGCATGGAGCATCTGGGGAGGTGTTAAGGTGACTATTTCTTCATCAGCTTTTTTCTTCTAGTTGTATCTTATGACATCTTTATCTATTGAATAAGAATACAGTATGGGAAAAATTGTTCAGCAAAACTTTGTAATTTGGCAGTATTTCTGATCATTACCATGTTTTAAACACAATTTACCAGGAAAAAAACCAAAGATTTATATAATACATTGGGAATCAAGAATAAAATTCATCTTAATTGCACAATTCTTAATCTTTCTGAATAGACAATGAAACTCACAGTTGCATGACTAAGTGAAAGATTTGACAACTTTTTCAATTTAGCACACTAAATTACAATTTCATTGAAGCACTCATTCTAGGTTAATTAAAATGCAAGTTGCCAGTAACTGAATTATGTAAATAAGATATTGTACAAGTCGTGCAGTAATTACCAATTCTACATTTATAACCTTATTGATTTTCAATAACTTGCACTAAACCTTAAATGTGTAATGTGTAATTAAAGAAAAGATTAAGCATGAAGTGATATGTGAGACGTTCTGAAAATAAAATGATATGAAATCATTACTTTTCATTCTTTTTCCAACACAGCCTTTGAGAGATGCAAATTTTGATATGGTATATTTTGATCATAGATTGACCAATCCCAGCTTTCAGAAGAGTTAGGCAGTTTGCTGTAGAAAACATAGAAACCCTAATTTCTTACTTACACAGTTTTAGAAAAGGTCAGAATGTCAGTGCTCCTTATTAATCACATTATTTTTATAACTGCACAAGAAATGAGTCTTATCAAATTGATGGGCTCTGGAAGGAGTAAAAGATTAAATTCATCATCTTCTCTCCCTCTTGTTTTCCTCTTTCAAAGTTGTGTCCTAGGGACTTTCATGTGAGACACTCCAACCTAAATATAAAATTCTTCAGTCAAGCAGTCAAAACACTCCCATTTGTTGCAAGTTCAATGGGCACTTCCTTGTAAACTTCACCAGAGCTCCCCCATGATGCAAATAATCAAGTCTAGAAATGGGACATCCCTACTGCAGCCCAAAGTGTGCTCTGGGAGTCTCACTCCCAGTCCCAGGTACAGGAGTTCACACACGACTGTCTAACCCTCTCACCAGATGGAGACTTGGTTATATTATTGGTGAAAAGTCTGAGCAAGACCTAATGGGTAAACATTGATCTTAAATTAATGATTAAATTCTGAATGTTACTTAGTGATAAAATTAGCTCTGTAGTATCAGCTTAATTCTGAATGTTTAAGTATCAGTAACAGTGTCTCAGAGAGTAATTATTGCTTTCCCACAAGAACCCCCAAATTTTTGTCTATGTAATTTTCTAAAATGTGGAATGATGTGGAAGTGGCATTACTGAAACTCTTATAACTGAACTAGTTGCAACAGCACAAGTTATACATCTGCGTACAAAAGTAGGAAATAACCATCCCTTTGGTTAATTAGAATGTAATTACTGTACCACTTCATTAAAGACTTTTAAAATGGTTTAATTTTCTTTTTATTGTAACTTCAGGGCATCTGAAAGGTATTACCATTTAGCAGTTTGCATTTTCAGCCTTCCCAAAGAAACTACTGCTGGTACAAAAGGCCAAAAGTCTGCTGGACTTCACACACTTTACATGGCATATAAAGAGATAATTGCCAACTAGCAGTGTAATTTCAGCTGCTGCAGGCTAATAGCTAAGGTTCAGGCAACAGGCTGTGCCTGGAAAGTACAACCTAGCCCTGGAAATATTTTAGATAGGAGCAGGGAATGGCACCAGATGGTCCTGTCCACCCAGTCAGCACTGCCCTTGGCCCGCCATGCAGCAGAGGTTCCTCCCTGCCCGCCAGCTGCCCAGGGGACACAGTGGCAACAGGAATTGGGGCTTGCCTCTTCTGCATTTGTTTTAGTGTGGGCAAAGCTGCCAGAGGAGTCATTCATCAATAGTCTTTATGCTCCCTGGAGAAATAAGGCAGTGTTACACTTTGCTGCTACATAGTGCTGTAATAAGAAAGAGAGGAAGAGGATTAGTCTACTTTGTCCTCATGTACAGATATAGATATAACATTCAAAGGTAATATACAGGTAGGATTCAAATATTGATTATTTAATTTCTTGTTGATAATAGTCTTTAGTCTGAAATGTGCATTTGTAGACCTCCTTTAAAATGTCTGTTATATCCACTTTTAGAAGTCCTTTGATGCAAGTAGCATCAGCTATATTGAGACCCATTTAATGTGTTCTTGGAGTGTCCACAGAGGACACCAAAATACCACTAAATTAATGTCGAGTTTACAACAGAAAAATGAACAATTTAGAGAGTTCATCTGTGACAGAAAGTCCCAAAGCGAAGATCCTGGCTGAAGGCAATTGTCACTGCTTCTTTTCAGAGTGTTAGAGATCCCTTTGGCTAGAAAAGAGCCAAACAAAGCGTTGGGTGTCCAGATAGCCTAAGATCTTGTCTCCCCACATCCAAGTGGCCAGATTAAGAGAGAGGCCTATAAACTAATGGAGGAAATCATTCTTTGCTCACCTCTCTCCAGCCCTTGGTGTTCTTTTTCAAAATGCTCTCTAAATGCTGTAGTCTCATGTGATATATTCTTTACCGTGATATGTCAGACAGCAAGCATCAAGGTCATGTAAGTTTCAGCCAAACACAGGTGGTCTTTTCAGGGACAAGATATGAAAATTTTTCTGTTTTAGAATAAAAGCAGTATAAATTGCTTAGAGGGGAGTACAAAGAAATTGTGAGGCAAGGTGGAACAAGAAATTTGAATTGCAGCCCCAAATAGCACAAAGGAACTGAAGATGGTCTATGAAGACTCCCTACTTTACTGTGTTACATGGAAGCTTGAGAAGATGCCAGGCATATATACTGCTCTGGCAGATCTTGGTGGCAAAACTGTCTGATTTCGGTGCATGAAGTGAATACTTAGAACAACCTAAACAATTGTTTTGATGAAAATTCAGCCTTAAGGAAAATATGCAAGTAAGTGCTCCACACCCATAAGGTCTGCAAAACTGGACTGCTTGTTCGCGTTAAGTGAGAGAAAGTAATGTCAGGCAAAATCTAGGGCCAGGGTTTCAAAAAAGGAAACACTTCACATTCTAGAAAGCAAAACTAAAGCCTGACTTTTTAACTAAAGCACTAACTAAAAGTAAAGCATTAACTAAAGACTGTAACATGCACTTCTCCCATAACTGGATTCTCACCTATCACTCCAATGACTATGGTAAAATAATTTTAACTTGTTAAGTTTAGAAATGAAAGTAATTTATTTTGTTTCTTTCTTAGTCATTAAAAAAAATGCAAAACTGCCAGAGAGTATTGAAAAATCCCATAAGGGTCCCAGATTTCATTGACTTTAAAAGGTACTCAGTGCAGCAAGTGATCTGGGATGATCAGGTGTAAGGACATTTGGACTGAACATCAGGCAAAAGCTTGATAACAATGAAATGCAATAGTCTGTGGAATGCTCTCCCCGGGGAAATAGCAATGCCTAAAACTAGACTAGATAAAGCAACAGGAAATACACTGTTGTGCACAACACTGCAATATAGTGTAGGTGAGAAGCGACTCACTTGTTATTTCTTTTCTGTCCTAAAATCTATAATTCTGTGATATTGTTGTGGTTACAGGTAGCTTTACAGCTCTGTTGATAATATCCATTAGGCAGTAGAACACCAATAACTATATAGAAAATGCATAGGGAAGTTTTGTCACATTTAAGATCAGAATAGAAGGCTTGCAACAGAATGGAGTGAGGTGCAGTTTTTCATCCAAATTAGTTTCAGGAGCTAAGAAAGTTCTGAATAAACCACAGGCCATAACCGTGTGCTAAAAGCCTCATTTGAAAAGGAAAGGGGGCTCCAATGCACATCAAGACTCAGAAGAACACTAGGCAGAAAAAAGAGACATGCACAAGCATTAGATGTATCAGCAGAAGTTACCATCACTGACTATTTTGGTCTGAGTGCAGAAACGTTCTCTACTGCTTCTCAGGTATTTCTGTGCCTGGACATTCCTGTGAATCTTCTCTTCTGCTGAGAACAGAATATTTCTATCTTCTTTTACTGTTCTATAGAACTGAAAAAATAGCATCAGCAAAACCGTATATGATATAAAAGATGCAAAGAAATTTCTTGCTTTGAAAACTCAGCGAGAATGAAGTGGTAAAAGACCATGAAAAGAAATAAACTTGCAACACAGAATGGCTCGAAGTGTCAATTTGCTTTTAACTGAACAGTAAGAGGTGTTTCTTTGCAGGAACAAGAAAATCGCACTGGGACTAAAATAGTACCACTTGGTTTAAGCCTGTTGTTAGTGGCAAGAAGGGTAGCTACAAAGAAACACTAGTGACAAAGGCACATTTGTTCTGTTGAGTGTTGCGGCTGTCTGTATGACAATGTGCTTTTCATATTAGTCCAAATAAATAGAAACCTATTTTCTAAGCAAGTGGAAATTGGAAGTGAGAAAAAGAGAAACAGTATCTGATCTTGATGCCATTGAGCTTTAGAAAAATTAATTTATCCTTTGTTGTAAATTCTTTTATCGTGAGAATCTTTATCAACCGCAACATTATGTTTGCAGCAATGTCCTGAGGCAAGCAGAAGAAATTCACTCAGTGCCACAGTAAATGCTCATCTTCAGATTGTACAGGGATGATCAGTTCAAAGCACAAACAATAGCATTTAAACAAGTAATAAAAAATGAACAAAACCAAAGTAACTATTTAATTAAAAGGCAGTCTCCTGAGCGATGAAGGGCCTAGAGAGGGACGGATACCCCCACAGCAAATCTTCAGCAGAAAGGCTAGTGTGAGGAAAAGCAGTTTAAAAGAAAAATCACTTTCAGAGGAAATTTTTTCTTTTTTACCGAATGTGTTGAATCAGATTTTAAAACCTAAGGATCAAATAAAATAAAATTGATGGTAAAGACTGATTTGGTAGGTAGCTGCAAAAGATCATTCAGCTCTAACTCCTTTTCTTGAAACAGTGATGAAGAATTGGTTACTAGTGCAACAAATCTGCCTTTTCCCTACTGTAGATGCCCTTTTAAGAAAAGCATATTAAATTTTACACATAGGGTTTGGCTTTTTTTTTTTACCATTGCCTCGAATGGGCACAAAATAAAGCTCTAAATTGCTTTCTTTGCAAGAAGACGAACAAAAGGACTACATAATGAATTAAACTCTTATCTCTGGGGGTGATTCCAGCAGATCAGCTATGGTCTGTAGAAAGAATTGTACATGCTTCTGATCTTTACCATCCTCAGTCATGATGACATTGCTGCAGCTTACTCAGTGCTTATACTGCTCGTTGGTTGGGTAGCAACCTTTAGGCACCAAAGGTAGTTGATCCAATGTTTTTCACAAGCACTAAATCCATTCCTACTATCTACAAGTAAATAATGAATGATCTTAAACCATTGACTTTTCAGGAGAGGCCACTCAGCCAGGGTGACATGACCATTATGCCTGAAGGTCCCATTAAGGTTAGTTAGATACCACTCCTGCATGCAGTAACATTTCATTTCAATAAGGTCTGAGAGAAAGGTTCTTATCCTTTCAGACCAAATACCCCTGAAGATGTTATCCAACATTAAAAACCAACCAAACAAATGAACACCACAAAAACTGAAATTAAAAACAAACAAAAAAAACCCCCAGCAATAAGGAGATCCAAGAAATTGTCATCTAGGAAAAGAATCTGGAAGAGTATTCATCTTGTGAAGGTCTTAAGAAGCAAACAGTTGTCCAGTTATTAAGGTCTGACATACTATAAACCTAAGTTCATTTTAATTTGATTAGCAAGTAATGGAATATTCAAAAGACTGACACATGCTGGGGAAGACCCCAGTACTAGTGATGGTTACTGGAGGTCATATACTCTGAAAAGTGCATGGAAGAAGAAAAGGAATGCAAAGCTTATAGGGAAAGGTAATAAGTTTTAAGAAAGCAGATGATCTGTTGGTAAAAAAAAATGAACACACAACCAAATTCTTGGGCTTACAAGCACTTCTTTGATTCTGAAGCAGCAGACATTGCACATGGTCTCTCTTGATTGCCTTTTCCAAGAAAATAGAGTGTGTTCTTACAGTTTAACTTTCCCGTTTTAGCTACCCATCTGTGTTTCAGCAGAACTTTGCTAGCAAAAATGCCATTGTCTGTATTCCTCATGAGACCAAATTTAGTGAAATACACATTGGCCATATTGATTCTTGTGCCTCTTTCAGCCACTGTGTGGATGAAAACTGTATGTCTTGGCAAAACATAACAAACCAAAGCTTTATTGAAATTACAAGGTCCACATTCCAAGGTTGAGAAATCCCATATAGAAGGCCACATGCATCCTTGTATTGCCTGCAAGCTGTAAGGGATAGAAACAGCAGTCTTTAACTGTTATATCTTGGCAAAAATGGGATGGAGTTTCACAGGATGAGGAAGGGGAACCTCCTTCATTTTTTGCTTCTGCTGAATTTCAAAGATTTCCTGTAAGTGGCTGAGATGTTTGAATTTATTTGATTTCATTTTGTCAGTTTCATGAAACTTTAATGGTGAAACTATTAGAAAACGTACATGTGAGTTTCCCTGCAGCTGTTCTGGCTCATCCCTCAAATACACACTTCAAGTTCAAAGGGAACTCTTGGCTGCTTAGTCCTTTTGAAAATGATTGTATTTATTCAAGAGGCTTACTTCTGGCCTCTGTTTTTCTAAAACAAAGCATTCAGCCACATATGTGTGTACCTTTACCTTCTTGCCTCAAGGCCAATCCTGAAATCCTTTTCATTTTCATTGTGCTGGTTTTGGCTGGGATAGAGTTAATTTTCTTCATAGTAGCTAGTATGGGGCTGTGTTTTGGATTTGTGCTGGAAACAGTGTTCATAATGCAGACATGTTTTAGTCACTGCTGTGCAGCACTTACACAGTCAAAGCCTTTTCTGTTTCTCATCCCACCCCAGCAGCAGGTGGCTGGGGGTGCACAAGAAGCTGGGAGGGGACATGGCTGGGACAGCTGACCCCTACTGACCGAAGGGATATTCCATGCCATATGACACCATGCTCAGCATATTAAGCTGGGGGAAGAAGAAGGAAGGGAGAGACATTCAGAGTGATGGCATTTTTTCTTCCCAGGTAACCATTTTGTGTGATGGAGCCGTGCTTTCCTGGAGATGGCTGAACATCTCCCTGCCAATGGGAAGTGGTGAATGAATTCCTTTTTTTTTGCTTTGCTTGTGTGTGCAGCTTTTGCCTTACCTATTAAACTGTCTTTATCTCAATCCATGAGTTTTCTCACTTTTACTCTTCTGATTCTCTCCCCCATCCCACTGCAGGGGAGTGAGTGAGCAGCTGCGTGGGGCTTAGTTGCTGACTAGGCTTAAACCACAACAGGCCTTCTGGCAGGAAATTTTCTTTTCAAAGGCAGTAAAGCCAGAGTAAGGACTACAGGGAAGGCCACCACTGTCTATATTAATTTCATTGTATATCTTTAGTTTTAGGGGTATCATTCTTGTTCTTTCCCTGGCCCATCTCTCTTCAGCCCAAACATACATTGCTCACTAGTTTAATGTTCTAGTCTTCTAAAGAACTCAATTTTTAGGACAGTTTAAGATCCACATTATTACAGTGTTTGATAATCTTGCACATAGAGTATGTTGTAGAAGAGAAAAAATTATGTGTTTTTTGCTGACAGAACAAAGTAGACGACTTGAATTTACAGCAGCTTGTGCCCACAGGCAAAGTGTACGGTTGTCTTCAGTCCATTCTTTGAGCTACAAAGAATCAATTATTTTTTCCTGTTGCTATTGGGCTTAGATCTCTCCATAGCACTGTTAACTAATTCTTGAGACACACTTCAGCAGTTTTACTTCCTGTGAAATAGATGAATAATATCTGTAATTATGTGGTCCTGAATAATCTGAGAGTAACTTTCTTCTTTGCTCCCACAGTACATGAATCTTAATTTGGATTGTAGATTTGTAATAATTTCCTGGTTCATAAGCAAGTGAACAGATTTCTAGTTTTTGGAAGCTAATGATCTTGTTTAGAAGCATCAGTTAGTACTTCTGCTTCGGGAGTGGACCATCTTGTTGCTTTTCAGCAACAAGAAGTCTTACCCATCTTCATGAGCAATGGTCTTACAACTAGTTTTCATATTAACATCTCGTAGCAACAGAAATAAAGCTCTCCATCTTTTTTGTTTGGTGTATGTTTTGTTGAGCTATATGCCCTTGGCAAAATATTGACTGTCCCATTTCCCTCACAAGGAAACAGGTAAAGTCAGTTAATGAGCTGCCAAGCACGATACACTGGGTAAAAAACAGAGCCAGGAAAAGAACCCCAAGACTTTCCACATCTCCTGCTTAATTTATTAAAATTTTCCACTAGAAGACTTTTTCCTAGTGTTAATAAGATTTCTGGTAAATTCTAATTACAGACTAAGAGATTAAGTTTAAGTGACATCTATATTTAAAAAAAAAAGCAGGAAGAAGACACAAATCCCATTTTGTTGTCTCTTACAGTATCTGAATTAGAACTGCCAGTTTTCCTTACCGATGAAAAGAATCTCAGTGAAATATATCATTATATTCAAACCACATTTTGGAAAAAAAAGGCTTCTTGAATCTCACAAATCTAGTGTAATGACAATAACCAAAAGCTTTTAAAAACCAGACTTTATTGCACTAGCTATTTTTGATCTTGCCTGAGAACAGAGCACATCTGTCACCAGACAACAGGAAAATGCTGTGCTGAGATACAGCCCAACAAGTGAGCACACCATTTTGTTACATTTTACTCTACTCTGACTACCCTTCAGATTTATGTCCCAATTACCAGAGCTGCAAATGAGAACATAGAAGCATTTTATGACCAATTCAGGGAGTGATTGACAAAAATGTAGGAATAGTACAGGCATAGTTACAAGTGACCTCAGTATAAATTTGGGCACTTGATCTATTATTAAAAGCTCTTCCACCAATATATCTTGATTTTAGATAGGGTCAGGGGCTTTTGGTGCTTTCTAATTACAATGGATTGAGTTTGATGAGTAATCCATTGGACTTTAAGACTTCTCATTCAAAACACAATCTGAAACTAATAACCTCCATTTAAGTCCAGAAGTTCTGTCCTAACTTTCCTGTCCTTAATGTTTTCAGCTGTTTATATTCATCTTAGAGTAATCTGTATGCACTAAGGGACGCATAATCAATTCATTGACCTAGCCCTCTGAATTTGGGACTTACATCATAGCTAAGCCCTTGTAGTGCACAATATCCAACACAATTATGAGCTAAGGACGAAATGGCATATGAGTGATTTGAACACGGAGAAACGTGTTCCTACAGCAAATGTGTTCCTTCAGATAAGTACAGGTGACAGGTTATTACCTGTTCAAATATCTCAGAATCTTAATCTTTCTCTGCTTTTCCATTTCAGTTTGCATTTTGCTGATCTGGTGACCGTGCCCAGTGGTGTATCTGAAGCACTGAACAGAACTTAAAGGCATGCTTTTGAATAACATATCTGAGAGTGAAAGATCAAAAACCTTCATTGATGGGTAGAAGAGTCAGGCATGCACTGACATGTTGTCTTGTTGCTTTCTCAGTGTCTCACCTTCTTTGGACCCTAATTACAAGAACCATTATTCACTTCTCTGATTTTAAGATTACGTTTAACTGAATTTAAGTGTATACATATATGTATACACACAAGATAAAAAGAGGAAGAACTTAGTAATAATACTGATTGGATGACCCTGGGAGCAAGGTTTATTAATTTTTATTAAATGTATTCTCTCAACTAGCATGCCTGAAGACTTCTAATTATGATGCTGAATTAGCAGTCAAGTGGCATTGTTTGTTCTTTAAAATTATGGGGTCCACTTTTAGTTAAATGATTAATGATGCATATTAATAAAGAACTGAGTTTCTTCAGCAAAGTACCAGCTTGGGAAATAAAATGAGAAATTAAATTAGCTCTTTTGAGATGTGACTGAATTTTATTTTTTTTTCAAACCATGCACTTTACTGTTTCAGATAGATGAAAAACAATGTCTTTGGCTTTAGTTTGCAGTGTGAAAACCTAAGGCTTCAAAATAAATGCAGGCTCAGAATTTTATGGCAACAGGTTCTACAGGTTATATAAAAAACTTATGCCAATACATGCATGAAACGGATCAGAACATAACTAAATGAATACCTCTCTATTTGCCCTTGCAGGAAAGGGTGAGGCAATGAGCTTGTGCCATCTGCAAGAGCAGCAATGTTCCCCTCTGCTGGAAAGAAACCCTCCCCACCCAGGAGGGTGAAAGATTTACTTCCTTGAAAGGCAATGTGAACCCCAAGTTTTTGCCTTCTCCCTTTTGCAGTCCTTTACTTAATGTAAGATTCCCCACTGCAGCAGAGGACAGGAGCATAGTCAGGTTGTTTGCAGATATCAGAAGACACTGATGATATCTTAATTTTCAGGTTTTGTGTTACAAGCATTTAAATCCTCCCTGCACACATGCTTATTTTGTCCCCATAGCTAGTTGCCTGTCCCTGTTTGTAGCTGGCATTGACTGCCTGTAAATTAGAGTTTCCCAGAGCATAAATGACCCACTGTCAGAAAGTGCAAAATAACTGATTGAGTATGCCAAAATCTGGGGTAGTCTCACTGAATACTGCCCCATCTGTAGCACTGATGGAGGAACTGAGTAGACCATCATTACCAGAGGGGGCCAAGGACAGGCTCCATCAAGGGTAGCTGCTGTGCAACCCTCCTGTTCCTCTGGTAGCAGCAGCCCAAGCAGTAAATTTGGTTTTCTGGTGTTTTTCCATGAGTTCTCATTTCACCTTTGTTCCTTAACAGTCTATGTTCAAGCCTGTGTTTGTATAACAAACTTCAATGTTGTCTGTACCTACCTGGATCTGAAGCCTGGATGATATCAATTTAGCTGATTTCATAATATCTCAGATCTGGAATCAGTAGGCTGAAAAAGGAAATTTGCTTTCATGCTCTCAATGATGGGTTCAGGAAACCCAAAGTCCAGCTGGAGTTGAGTCTGGTGAGGGACTTGAAGGGCAACTAGAAGGCCTTCTACATCAACAGCTGAAGGAAGACATGGGAAAAGTGGACTTGCTGCTGAATGGGGTAGGGGCATTGATCATGAAGGACTTGGAAAAGGCTGAGGTACTTAAGGACCTCTTTGCCTCAGTCTTTACCACTAAGACTGGCCGTTGGGAATCCCAGGGCCCTGCCACCATGGGGAAAGTCTGAAGCAAGGAAGACAGCCTTGGTGGAGGAGGTCTTGGACTAGACAATCTCCAGAGGTCCCTGCTAACCACAACCATTCTGTTGTTCTGTGATTCTATGAAAGGTGAGAATATTTCAGTCTTCAGTGTTTGGGGAAGAGCTTAAAAACATAAAATGATGAACCTACAAATATCTCAGAGATCAAAGCTTGTCGGTATTTATTGATCTCTTTCACTAGATCTCATACTGACCAAGTCTCACACCATTCTAGCTTAGTTCTTTCAACTTTCCTGACAGTTATTACAAGATGTGAAGACATTCACCTTACTAGGTCTAGAGGATTTCAAGGATAATACAGTCCGCCTTGACCTATATCAATAATCAGTTGCTAATAATCTCTTCCTGCCTATGCAGGATAATAACTTGGAAAACAGCACCATAACACTTTAATAAAAAGGACTATCACAGTAGAGAGGAATAAGCTCATATTCTCTGTTTATTTCACATTGTACTGTAGTTTTCAAAGGATGAAAAGGTCCATTCTCAAAAAATTGCAGTGATTCCACTTCATAATTAAAGTTAAGAATGCAGACTTCTGACCCCTAGCTTCCTTGCTCACAGGAGGCACCTGAATGACCCCATACGCAGCCACAAAATAAAGGATCCAAAAATAAAAAAAGAAATAGGAATAGTTCCCCCAGTGAAATGAAACTTTTCCACTAGATTCAAAAGGCAAGCTGCCTTGAGGCATGTTCAGTCTGGTGACAGAGCTATCATTCAGGATTTGCTTGTGCTGATTCAGTATATGGCACTTGATTCTCTGTTAGAATAAAATAAATTCTCTATCAAGCTTTTGGGCCCTTTGCTTTTCTAGAAATGGAAACCTTCAAATGAGAAGCGCATTTTAGCTGTTTAGTGTTGTTAAAGATTTTGTACCATTTAGATCCTGATGTCCTAGTCAAATTCCAACTTAGCTAATTCATTTCTGCCTCTAACACTCTCCAGTTCTACTGGTAAATTTATTTTCCACTTTCCAGTCTTAATTGTGATGTAATAACATTACTATTTAATCTTATCACAGTTGTTTTGTTTTAACACAGGAGGATTTAGCTTCAGAACTGAAAATTAAAAGCCATTCTGTGTAGTAAATGTATCACCTTAGAACTGCTCTGGAGCCAAAATATACTCTACACTTGTGAGTTTCAGTTGGTTTTCCAGGAGAGGTTACACAGGTCTCCGTGTACAAATGGCAGATGTACCTTTTCAGGCAGTTTGGCTATCCTTAAACATTTAAAGTTCCCCTTTTTTATTTACATTAACAGAGACACAGGCAGGTGTGCACATACACGCGCGCGCACACACACACTAATGTTACTTCTCCCCTTTAAGGCTGCCTGAAACACTGCTCTGTATCTTCCCTGCTGATGTTTTTTTCCACTTTACAGTTTCAAAGTTGAGTATGTCTGATGACACACTGTGAAAAATAAACACAAAAGACGACTTTTTCTTCCTTCTGTAGTTTGTGAAGGGAAGTAAAGATTTACTTTCTTGGGAACGGTCAAGACGTAGGTTTATTGCTTGTTCAGTGAAGATAGTCTTTTCATGTTATCAAAGCAAACCATGAAAATGCATAAGAGATAAAGGCAACAGCATTCTATTCAACCTTTTTTTTTTTTAAAAAAAAGATTCATTTTTACAACATTTTCCACTCAGAACAAATTTCCTTCAAAGGAGGAGGTTTTCTGTGTCATTTTTATGTTAAATATTCTTATTTATTAAATTATTTCACTAAAAACCTATAGGGTTGATCATATCACCTGCAATACTTAACTTGTAAAATTGTCATTTGAACCTTTATTTTTAGCTAGAAACTGATATAACTGTTGCCCAAAGAATGCCCACTCAAAACAGTGGCCTGGGTTACAGAGGGATACGACTTTTCCATACCACACCACAAATCACTAAAACTAAACAATGTCAACATGCCCCAGATGACTTTTGTTTTACTTCCCGTGCTGAGCATCTATCAGGGCATGCAAACATTGATACTGCCATGCAGTGACACCTAGGGTGTAGCTGGGTTCTCAGGGGGTATAACAGGGTGCTTTCCAGTTAAACCTGAGGACACCCATCAGTGGTGCATTTAGACAAAATACAGGAGTAATTCTCTTCACAATTCCACTACAGCAACAGGATTTATTTGGCAAAAAGCATTTCCTCCGCCTCTATTTTTAGCAGAGTCAATCTGGAGTGACTGTTTTAATCAGTGACTCTGCTCCTCAGTTCAGCTGGTTTACTATTTTCCATTGTTAGAAAAATGTCCAAGTTGGATCCCAGATCCTTGATCATTTTAAAGAACCTTCACTTTGGACAGTTCTCAGGGTTGAATTCTAATTGCCTTTAACCATGGATTTTAGATTTCATAGTCCATTTCATTCATCCATCATGTCACTTCATCACCTTATTTCTATTGCTCAGACAATTTTAGGTTAACCTTAGGCAGATCCTGTTGTCATTATTTTCCCTTCAAAATTATTGAACAATTGGTTGGATTTTTTTTTTCTTTCCAAAGCATAATCCAATTACTATGAAATTAAAATTTTCTACAGGAAACTTGCTAATACTTTTATGTCTGGAAATCTTTCAAAAGATATGTAGACTTCAATGATATTTTGATACTTTAAAATTTTATTTGTCAAACTAAATTTCATTTTGAGGTAGTCCGAATTTGATGTTTGTCTATATAAACTGCTGTGTTGCACCAAGCTCTCTTTCCCTTCTACAGCCAGCTTTTCCTGGTCTACATCTTCCCTGCCACTATGTGGTTTCCCCTCTGGTTTAAGGGTTTGTTTGTGGTGGTTACAGGGTATGGCTGAACCTGTAGCACTAAATTACATTTCCTAGCATATGTGATGACAGCTCAGGATGATCTTTAGCAGACTTAAAATTAAAATTTTGAACATTTCCAAATATATCTTTTTTCTGATGTTTTTTGTCTGAGAAAACGTTCAATAATGTGGAAAATAAATGTTTTAGCAGTCATTATTTCTTTTGGCAAAAACTGTGAATTGCAGCTGATTTGACTTTTGGATGCATTTGCACATAAACCACACAGACACAATGGGGAATTCTCCTAGGCTACATGAAGGAATGTACATTCTTCCTTGTTCCCCAGGCTAATCATTGTTTCCCTGTTGTTTTAACATGTTTAATTAACATATCAGTCTCCTTTTGTAATATATTTGACTGCCAGAAATCGTGATTTTTTGGACAACGTGATTTTATAACAAAATAGAGGAGTTAGGTTTATTGTGTACATGTTAAGTCTGAATTCTTCAGTGACTGGTAGGTCAGTGAGTCAACCTTCATGAATGTGTATGACCAGAAAAGGAAATTCAGAAAAATTTAAGTCATTGGAAAGTTGATATTGACAGACATACATGTACTGATTACAAAGACAGATGCACCAGTCTCCTGAAATATGATCAGTTCTGTGTATTGAACATGGAAAAAAAGAGAGGCTTTATACCTGCTATAACAATAATTATCTGCCAAAGTATGTGCTAAGTGATAAAAATAATTTTAATGGGAAAGTGGGATTCCTCTTTTGAAGAAGCAAAATGACTATTGTCCTTAGCAATTGTGACAGACTTTAGAGCCAATTTGCCTTTGAATTTTCCTGTGATTAATTCACATGTGGCACAGGGACCTGTGATTTCCCATCAAATTTGCTTATTATAGAGGAAAGACCTACCACATCTTTCCCAAAAACATTCATAAATGCTGAATGGGATTATTCTACTATTAATAAAGAATATTCAAATAAGATTTTGGATTAGAAACTTTTCATTGCCCAATAAAGATTCATGTTTTCTCTGCTCACAGATAATTTTAGTGCTAAATATCAGAGAGGGGAGGGGAATCATAGTTATACCATAAAATACACTTGCCTAAAAGTGATGCTTTTTATGTACCCTTTATAATCACTGGAGAAAAAGACAACTTAAGTACTCTGAATTGTATTTTGGATAATACTGACCGTACATATATGTACAGTTGCCTTGGTATATATGCTATATATATACATGATATATATACACACACACTCTCAAAATGTATTATTGTACATACAGGCTGTATGTACACATGCACATGTATCTAGCTATTTTTATATATGTGTATACACACACATATGGACTTGGACAATACCTACTGTATGTAGGGTGTAAAAAGATTAGACAGTTTGGTCAACTGATGTTAAAAGTCCTAGGTAGTTTCGTTGTCCTCACTGAGACAAACTTTACTTAAGATGGACATCTTTAGAAGAACATCTAGGAACAATTCTTTGGTTTACACCTAGCACTACTTTGACTCCAGACACAAGGCTTTGAAGCTCCAGTTTTCCTCATACCTTGTACCAGCAGAGGTCAATGTGAAATACAGAATATCCTTAAACATTCAGCTATTGTGAAATCACAGAGAAATGTGAATCAAGCTCAAGGCACAAACCAGTCCATGCTGGCAGCATAGCCAGTATCTGCTCCATTTCTTACCAGTATTTGTCTACCCAGTTCCCAAAGAACTTGATCAATGAAACTCCTCAAGTCGTTCAGCAATCTATTCCAGTCTCTCACTACCTTCAATGCAGCAATGTTTCCTACTGTCTGGCTTTGTCTTTTATGTTGCAGTTTAAATCCATTATTTCTTGTTCTATTCACAAGGGTTGTTGAAAACAGATGTTGCCTTCTCCTTTGTAATAGCCCTTTATACACTTGAAAAGATACTGTCATTTCTATTCTTCATTCTTAGCATTTTTCAAATAAATTACCCAAGTACTTTCTCAAGGGATCACAATTTTTTATATCAGAACATTCTTATTGGTCTCTAATGGGCTTGTCCTAACTGGTGAACATCTTTTTGGAAGTATAATGCCCCAAATTACATGCCAATCCCAAAGCAACATTGAAAGGTAAGATTTGTCCAGGTTTCTTGTAGATAATTTTATTTTTTACAAGAGAAAAGTTTTCTTGATTCAGCTTGTGCTCTGCTCTAAATCTAGATAATTTTCAGAAATGATCCCTAACTGGTTATCCCTATGTCTTTTATTGTGCAACTGATTTTCATTGCACACTTCCTTATTGATTTTCAGCCTATTTTTTTCAGCCTATTCCTTGAATTTATCAAGAATCGTCATTTTGCATTCTAATCTTGTCCTCCAATACACTTACAGTCCTGATTTGATGTTGTCTTGAAATTTAACAAGACTTTTTTCTGTTCATTAGTGAAAGTATTGGATAGAAGTGGATGCAGTTGGATTCTACAGAGCCCCATCTGATAACTTCCTTTTATTTTCATAGAGAATTGATATATAACTACTCCTTGCATATGGTTGCTAACTTGTGTTGCATAAATTTCAAAGGCTTTTTTAAAGCTGTTTTCCTACCTTGTTGAGATGGTATCAAAGCCTTACCAACGGCAGCAAACCCCAAGAAATCTGCTCTTTTCCCATCAGCAAAGTCTATTAACCTGATGAAGAAGAAAATTATATTATTTGATATGTATATTCACAACAAGTCTATCCTAGTTGTTATTTATCTCTTTGTTACCTTCCAGGCTTACAGATAGTTCAGTTATAAGCTTCAGATTTTTGCTGAGAAATGAATTAAAATGTGACTAATCTGTAATTCCCATGCTCCTCTGTTTTCCTCTCTGAAGAAAACTATGTTTCCTTTTTTTGGTGGGAGTTGTTATTTTGTTGTTTGGTTGTTTTTTGTTTGTTTGTTTTGTTTTATTTTGCCTTTTAAGTTCTTCATTCTTCCTCTAGCAGTTCTCGTACCCCAGTGGTTCTGCACTGGGCAGCAGGGCACGCTGGTGAGCAGCCTCAAGTCCTTTTTCCCAGGGAGAAGGGGTTGCGCTCAGAGATCTGACAAACCCCTAACTATCCCAATAATCTCTAAATTTTGTCTTCCCTGTTCTACTTGCAGATCTTGCTCGTTTTCCTTTCCTATCAGCTGCACTAATCCTCTAGTCATAAATTGAACTTTTTAGGGAAGATTGTCTCAAAAACAACTGCGAAGTTCTGTTCTTCCCAGTGTCACCTGCAGTTAGCTTCCTTGTTTCACAGAAAGAAGAGGCCAACACTTTCTTCAGACTTCTTACTTCCCACTATTAATGCACTTCTAAAGCGGTCCTTGTTATTCCTGACGTAGCTTCCTAATGCATCTCTTTATTAATTTGGCCTTTCTGTTTTTATCTCTTCCAGCTTGAAATGTTCCTTTACAACCCTCTCAACAATGTGACCTGATTTCTACTGTTTGCTCCCGTCTTGTGGAGAGGTCAGTGAAGAACTTACAGCTGAAACAAGCTGAACTCCTATTGTGTTTCTCAGTCTTCCCCTGCACCATGACACATTGTACTTACGTGATTAGTATGTTCTTTTAAGTACCAGCCTTCCTTAACATTTTTTTCTTTTAGAATTGAATCTCTTCAGATCACGAGCTCTGCACAGCAATTACTTAATAAATAATTATAAAGATGATTGCTTACCCAAAAGGACCGATACCTACGCATGGCTTTCATGGCATTTTTAATTCATTAATGTTGACAGTTATAATTGCTAAGGGTAGAAATTTTGAGGCTGTGCAAAAATTAGAACTTGGAGACAAGTTCCAGAGAGACAAGCAGGTTATCTTATGGATCATCACTATCCATAAGTATCATATGGACATATCCATATGGACATATCCATATCAGGTATGCTATCATGTGCCTAGGTGTGACCAGCTACTTTCACCATCAACCTTAATGAATTTAAGTAGGCTTCTTGTACAAATGCTGACCATCAGCACAGGAAGGATAGATTCTAGCTTAGACTAAGAATATATGTGAACTCACATAATCTTTAAGATGAGGTTTTTACCCCTTCGCTTATACCAAATAGAAGATGTACTTGGTAAATTACCTTTATGTAGGGCCACTTGTAAAGAATAACTTTCTCGAACAGGTGGAGGAATTCTTACTCCCTAATTAATAATTTACTGTCTCTTATTTTCAGGGTTATGTGGACCAGAGATAAGGGAAACTTTTTTTTTTTTCTTTTTGATGAATTTCATTTTAAGAGCTCACTCCAAAAACAACACACAATTTGGATCAAAAGTGGAAATATGAAGGCTATTCAAAAAGCAACTGTATTTTCTTTTCTTTACTCTGAAGGGGTTTTGGTTAGTGGAGAGGCCACATATTATTATTACTATTTTCTCCCTTTCTCTTTCTAAAAGTAAGCCTGAAAATTTGTTTATCATAAATGTAAGCACTTTCCACAGTCTGAATTACTCTGATCACATGATAATCTCCAGAAAATAATAAAATAAATATGTCTGTTTTAGTTTGTAGACTTAAAAAAAGAAGAAACCAAAGAATGGAAAACCTGACATGTCCCATGAGACAAACATGTAAGGATGACTAAAGGCAGACAGGAAAGTTAAATTTCGTATCATTTATAAATGTTAGCTCCTCTTAATTATGGAACAAACATTGAAATGTCCTTTATATCATCATTGGAAGATTTGTGGTCAAAGCAGGTATAGGGTATAGTGACCAATTATCTCTAGGCTGTACATGTCCATTCTTTCCATACAAGGAGGGCCAAATTTCTTAGGTCTACCTAGAAAACCTAAATGCATATTTAGAATTCTTTGGTTAGAAACATATTTAGTTCTAAATAGGATCAGATACTAGGACATTTAAAAGGTATCTTTACAGACTGTTTATACTTAATGAAATCCTAGATCACTTTTGGACCTGAAACATATCTGTGCATCTATGAGACTAATTGATTTAATTGTCATGTCTTACGGGAGTTGCAATGAAACACACATATACGGCTCAAAGCACGCATTAAGATTGTAACATGTTGAGTTAATTGTGCTCACCTGCAGCACAAAGTCAAAGTTCAACTGGCAACTCATTGGTAAATGACATGACGCCAGAGGAAATTATATTTTGCTGATTTGAACGGAAATCTAAGCCACCTTTTGGCTCATCAAGTACACAAGGTACCTTCAGTATCCCAGCCTGATTCCCTACTGGAGCATCCATATGTTCTCCAATACTTTGAGCCACCTCCACTCCATGCCTTCCTCTGCCTGATATGTGTAGCCCTCCCTCTTCAGATGCAAAACATGTTGAAATAGAGAAATCTCTGTAAACACAAAGTTGTCCATATGAAGTAAACTACACTTTTGGGACTGAATTAAGATTGTCATGGACTAAGATTTTCTATATTTTGGTCTGTTCTACCTCCGCTTTTTATTTATCCAGTCATCATCTTTATAACATTTATTTACCACTGTGGAAGGAAAACATGGATACTTATGCTGGTTGTGTATGACTCATGATGTGATCTACTTACTGGGGAATGTACCCTTTCAGTTCTCCCATTCTGAAATAAAGAATGATAAATCCTTAGAGTTCACACTCCTTATCTTTGTAGGAGAAAAAGAACCATCTGTCTCTACTAAAATAATGTCCCTAGCAGCATGAATATGATCAACAGGCCTCTGATGTATTGAATTGCCACACCACAGGGTTTGGATGATAGGGAGGATCCAGTCATCAGTTACAGCTGTCATACAGACCTTCATCTATGGCTTCTATTAAAATTTAGTTGGTTTAGGGCTAAAACTCATTTTCAAAAGGTCAAGCCTTTCTTCTAGTGAAATTAGTACCCATACTTGTACATAACGCGTGACTGCAAGCACAAATACTAACTGCAACATGCAGCCATTGACTTGTCTTCATAGAACTATGACAATGACATGGTCAGCCAGCACCCTTTTCTTTCCATGTAGAAACTGGTGCTGCAGGGGAATTTAGGCAATGTGTCCCCATATAATCCCATAAATTTTTAGGCATCAGCCATTTCATTTTGCAGTATACCTTAATCAGGTTTTCCAGATAAAGTACACAAGAATTATGTATAGCAATTTTACTATGCAGTAATATTGAAGATTTATGGTTTATGTAAGCTTTTATCTTGTTCCTCACAACTCTCAGTTACTTATATAAAAACACAAAATAATTTTCTGTGCAAGCCCTTAAAGTAAAAGTTAAGAATAATGTTATTCTTTATGTGTTTATATGTGTTTCATGTAAGATACAGATATGATTGAGATTGATTCTGAAAATAGAAAATAACCATTATGAGGAATTTCAGAAAATAGATTCTTTCAATTGGAAAATTCATTCAACTTTAAATTATTATTTTTATTAAATAGTTACTTTGGGACCATTTGAATAATAACATCCTTCATTAAACTAGAAAAAGTTTAACATGGTTTCTTAGTAAAAACCTAAAAGTAAGCATGCAAAAAATAAATTTATAGAATAGTTTTCCTGTTCATTCATTTATTTCTTTTTCATATACCTAGTCATAAGTTAACACTCACTAGAGATATGTTTTTAAGCATGTATCTGTACATGTAAATTTTACAGGTGTGATTGGGGTCAAAATCGTCATAGGAAATAGAGATCTGAAAAATTAGTTGTGAATAATCCATGATACAAATTGGCATAACTGCACTGAAATCAAAGAAGCTATGTAAGTCAGAGGAGCAGGTTCATCTGTTACAAAATACTAGATGGTTATACTACTTACTAAAAAGATCTTCTCATTTCTTGTGGCAAACTAAGCATAGCTTCATTAACACAAAGATAAGTCCTTCTAGATTTCTCTTCTTGTTGACAGAATACAGTTAACGACAATGCAATAAAAGTTCCAGACCATATTTTTATCTGCAGCAATGTTCAGGATATCCCTGAAACAACTAATTACAAAAATGTGAGAAGTACCTCTACTGTGAGGTACCTCTACTGTGAGCTACTTCTCTCTAATGTGAGAATTCCTCTACTGTTGGAATTCCAAAGAAAGTTAAAATTTTTATTTATGAGGTCTACCATTTTCAATCTTGGAGCTACATAAATCCTCTTAAGTTTCATTGAGACAGCAGACTACCCCTTGTAATCAGTCTCACAGAGGGAGGAAGAGGAGGTAACAATCACCTTAACACAACACGTGCTCATTTAATTTAACTCCTTAAGATGATTACTTTATGAAGATCACATATATGATCCTTCACTATTTCAGAGTCAGGCATCTCATATGAAGACCCCAGGTGTTCATATAAGAACAAGTTTCATGTCTTAAAAAACATTTCAACTGCTGGTAAGCACATTATGCTCAGTGGTTCTTACAAAGTCTGTAGGAAAAGATATCTGGGAACAAAAAACCTTATGATTGCTTGTGCTTTATTGAAGTAAGATATTAGTACTCCCAGCCTTTCCTTAATAATGAGAGAATCACTCCACCTGCAGCTGCAGGCCTGGTTGTCACAAAATGTGGAGCTAGAACAGCAAATTTCTTAGTTTTCACTTCAAGATAAGAAAGCTAATCAAATGTCCTTTCTTCCTCAACCAACTATTTACCTCCTTATTTAAAAACATCTAAAAAGTATTTAAGAGTCTTTATACACTGTGACAGTAAAATATGAAATTAACATTAAGTCGAAAAGTACTTAATAATGAACTTTGAATTAAATTAGAATTTGTATGTCAGCAATCAAATGATTCGCTAAAGGACAGCTCGTTGAATTGATGTTTAATGTTCATCTAAGGACAAACTAAGTTTTGCAATATAATTAAATGAGCAGAAATGCATAATCACAATCTTATTAATATGTTAACCTTGTAAAAAATATTTTAGCATTGCAGGCATCTAACAAGATAGCTAAGGCAAGTTAATTAGAATTCAAGTGAGCTGCTAACCATGCTAATTCATATTTTATAAGATTATTAATTAAAAACCAACATGCTATAGCTTCAGTGCACTATCTTACTATATTTTATACCAGCTCTGACTTACAAGTAAATTAAACAAAGCCAGTATAAAGGATTAGAAAAGTGCAACTAACCATTTCTTGCTAATATAGTAAAAATTATGCTGCAAATGGTTTATCTTTTATATACTTATTACATCTCTTGAAGGGCTCTTTATAGCAATCACTTAGTGTAACATGAATTTTTTATGCAAACTTAAATGTAGGGTTGACAACACAAATATGTATATTAAGGCACTTTTTATGTTCTCATTTAATTCGTAGGAGAAAATTAAATTACCAAAGGCAAGAGCAATAGAAAATCAAGAAATAATGCGCTGACAGGTATTTTTCCATTAGGCCCATGCCACAAGTCACCAAATAAACCATTCTTTTTAATCTATCAATTAATCTATCCTCTTAACCAATCAATCAATACTGCTGCTGGGCTAAGCTAAGTAAATGTTGTGCAGGTATTTCTATTCATATTCATCACTGCAGCATGGAAAAGCACCTTTTATGGCTAGATGCTATACTTACATACTAGATACTATACTTACTTACTAGATACTATACTTCAGGGTGTTCAGGGTGTATAAATCCAGAAGGCCAGTGCCTCTCTGAATGCCCTGGCTTCTGGTAGGACCATCCTTCTTCCTTAGAAGATGCCAAATTTTTTACAATTGCCTTGATCTGAGACTTCCCAAACAGAGGTTCCTTCTTGACAAGACTTTCTGGACGGCACTGCAAACTTACAAGGTGAGACAGTGCAACCTGTTTTCCAAATGTTGACATTGTTTTGACTTGTGTTGCAAACCACAGCCCACACAGCTCCTTTCTGGTTTGGGGACACCGATGTAACATGCCTTGCTGTAGCAAGCTTGATTTCTTGTAGCGTTTTTGTTTCCTGCTATGACCTCAATGTCAGGATGTTGTTTACCTTCTATAAGCTTCAGACTGAAATAGTAAGTTATTGAACTGCTCCATTTTTCCCTTCAGGGTACCATTTCACTCCTGTTCAGCAATCAGTCTAAGCCACAGAAACTGATTTGTTTCACTTAGTGTTTGAGATCTGGCCCAGCTTTTGCACATTTTAGTAC
This sequence comes from Phalacrocorax aristotelis, assembly GCF_949628215.1. NCBI lineage: Eukaryota > Metazoa > Chordata > Aves > Suliformes > Phalacrocoracidae > Phalacrocorax > Phalacrocorax aristotelis. The sequence continues at coordinate 41,446,026 of NC_134277.1, forward strand.
TATAAGTAGTTCCTATTATCTCATGCTTCTTTATAGTTTAGTTTCCCATAAGTAGGCAGAAGGACAGAAACAAAAATACACCTCCCTCACTATGCCCAGCCCCTCTGAGGACCTCAGACCACTTTATATACCTTAAAACATTCCCCTTCCAACTTTTCCAGATCGAAGGACTGCTACCATCGAAATCAACTCTTCCTTCCTTTGTTTCACTTTTTTTTTATTTTAGCTTGCACATTAGGGTATGTTTGTTGTTTTGTTTTTTTTTTTTTTGTTAAGACCCAAAGGCAGCTACTAACTTCCCTCCCTTTTCTGGTAAACTTCTCATACATTTCATTTTTCCATGGCTTCTACTCTTGCCAGCTGTAAGGCTTAGCAGCCCTTCCCTTTGTTCCCCTTGCTCCGCATGAAAATCTGCCATTAAATGTAGCTTCTTCCTTGACGATGCTGTCTTTATCTCTTGGTAAAGAGGCCAATATCAAGTTCCACCCAATCCTAAAGCTCACAAAACATTCTAGATACCTGTCAGTGTTAGTGGCTGTCACACAGACAGCGATGTAAGGAACACCCAGTGCACAGGGAAGTGAGGGCTCCCCTTTGTTGATGCAGGAGAATATAATTTCTGTTTTCCCCACTGCTGCTAGATTTTGTGCAGGGCTTTGATTAATTCAGCTAATTGTTTATCTTACTTTATAAAGATATGTATATTCAAAGCTTTAAACATTTTCTTACCTTTACTTATTATAAAGTAATACAGTTATAATAATGAAATAAAGTCTGAGTGTCTTTGAGTCTTTTTATCCAAGCTATATATTTTTATGCACAGTACAGGCAACTGTGAGCACAACATGAATAATCATGCATTCAGTCTGAAATGTCCCACTATTTACTCTGTCATCCCTGTGCAAAATTATTCAGTGGGAAATCCAATATAAGGTTGCAAGTAGCATGTGCAATTATTTTATTTATTTGTATTTCTCTACACAAAAAAACTGTCCCAAAAATTTGTTCACAAAAACTAGTGAATCATGCCTTGGAAATGAATTTTATTTCTTACAGACAGACCATCCAGAGAATATTTAAAGCTCACCAAGCCACTACACATAACAAAAATTTTCGAAAGAGGACATTTTACCAACAATCAGAAACATATCTTCTTTTTTTCCCCTTAAGGAGCCTCAGACCATTTGTGGGTCTCAGGGGTTCATTGGGTCTGTAGGCAGAGAAACCTGGAGTCCAAAAATTTCTACTGAAAGTAACTTGCTCACAGAACCTTGAGTTTGTACATGACAGGAGTCCAGTTCAAACACCTCCATTAGATGCTGCAGTACCAGTAAGAAAAGCCACCTTTTCTACAGGTTGGTGTTGAAGGGATTCTTGCCAAGAAAGGCAGGCAAAACTGAGCAGTCCAGTGCCATTCTGCATCAATACCTTCTCTGTTCTCCAAGGTGCTCTGCTTTAGAGGCACAGGACAATAAACTGCTTCCTTCTGAACCCCTATATCTTCTTTGGGCCCCATGTGGTTTTTGAAGCCTGCTGATAGAGTTTATCACAGTGAGTGGCAAAGTTCACAGCTGAAAGAAAAAACTGCTACCTTTGGACATGCCTGGATGGGAAAAAACATTCTCTTTTTCTACTATCATCTAATAGGAAATGATTGTTCATAGTCAAGCTAGGCTGTGAGATTTTGCAATAGATCATAGGGATTTTCTCAAGTAAAATCCTCTTAGAAATCCAACATCTTCATCTGCCTTTGTTTCCTCCAGCCCACTATCACTTTGCTGGATTTGTGTCCACACTAAATTTCAGTCATCTCATTGCCACCCAGCTCCAACTGTAAGTGGAACAATAAGATGAGCTGCTCATTCTCTTGTTTTCTCACCTATGCAACCCTGAAAACAGATGATATTTGCCCTTGTGTATTGCTTCTGTTTTTATACAGTACATTTCCTCTTACAGTAATATATAGAAATAGAAAGTACCAGATAGATGTTCAGCAATGACAAATAATTGTTGAAAAGGCTGGTCAATATCACTCACTTACCTCTGACTTATCTGAAACTTGAATTTTCTTCTAAAATTGAAAGGCTTTTTTTATTCCTTTAGAACTTGCTTTCAAATCATGAAGATTGTTGGTTTCTGTTGTAAGAATTACCGAACACAAATATTTTGTTACGCATTAGTGCAGTAATTTTCCTCACAAGCCAAATAAGTAAGCACACGGAAGGATATTGGTATAATATTGCTACTGATAAAATACAGTGTTCTGTAAACTGAAGTGCAGACGGTTTATAAATATCAAGTATGTAAAATTTTAAAGGTCTTGCCACTCTTCTAATATTTGAACAGTTCCGAATGCTGGTGTCCCAATATTCGTGCATTCTGAGAGCTACATTTGGTTTTGCTTAGCCTGGAACTTGTTATCAGATCATTGCTTTGGGCTTAAAGGTGGTACTGTGATAGCTTACAGACAGCATTTCTGTAGATGAAATTGAGGAGAAATAGGAGTGAAAAGGGAATATTAGCATGGAGCCCAGCATAACACTTTGACATCTTGAACTGCCAAACGAGTACAGAAGAAGGCTGGCTTTCAGTAATTCTCTTTCTCTCTCTCTTTTTTTTTTTTTTTTTTTTCTTTTACTACCAGCTTGGGGAAAAAAATCACCTGGAATTTTATGTTTGAAACACTGAAAAAAATGAACAGCAACAACAAAACTCAGAATAGTTTGACATCATTTATAACTTCTAAATATGGATTTCACTAAAATTTCTTTATTAGTATGCAAGCCAGGTTCTCTTATAATTTTTACCCCGATGCTTCTACTTTCATAAATCATATATCAAGTTGATAAAGTCAGCACAGCCCTAGGAAAATTCAACAGGTTGTCAGCTATTTCTTATTCAATAATTTATGAGAACAAGATGTCTCCATTACATGAATAATTCCTTTGCATTTCATTCAATTATGCTGTTATTTTGGATGTTTATTATTGAGAGAAAGCATGGATTTTGAAGGGCAAAGTGGATGGTCTGGGTTGAAATAATTGTTGAGCTCTAGAGATTAGTGATCTGTTACTAATAATTATCTATAACACAGAATATCCACACGCAGAAAAATATCTTGCTTGAAAAAAAAAGCAAGATATGGTGTGAACCCAAAAGCGTAGACCAAACAGAATAGGTCAGAAATTTTTCAAATATGTAGCTCCCTCCCTAGAGAAGTAGGATTTTTTGAAACCCAAACTTGTGTTTACCTTATTTGCTGCAATCAGTGCCAGCGGGTCTACTGTGACTTTAACATATGACTAAAAATAGCCAATTAATAATAAACAGTCTTTTCCTCATCAGCTACTTATGAAATCAGAGGACACTGGAACCTCGGAAGCTGCTGAAACCTTTGCTCTTTTTCAAAGCTCTCTACTTCAGTGTCTCTTGGAAGGAGCAGCTCATGCTTTGGCAATTGTAGGGTCCATCCCACTAAAACTTTGTAAACCATGCTGAAATCTTTTTTCATGATTCTGTGTTGATAACAACATGTGAACATCTAAGATTGTATGGCATATGCAACTGCAAATGTCATATAAGCTCATTACAACGTGTAACAATTTGTTACAACATCCAACACATTTTGTAGATAATTTGACTAACTACGTAAATCCTGCTAAGAGTTCAGGTGGTTTTGTGCACCCTTCACAGCAGCCTGCATGGGAATCTCACTGGTTAGGCCAAAGCTTTCAGAGATGGGCTTACAATCAGTCACTCAGGCTAAGCACAAAAGAGGTGAGTTGAGGAAAGTTAAAAAATGCTTTACAAGATAATGGCCATTTTGTCTGTAATCCAATATACAACCACCAAAACCCCTCACCTTCTATTGTCTTATGATGATTTATGTGTAACGTTCTTGTTTCTACTATACTGATCCTTTAACCTTCTGTTAAATTAGCATGCAAACTCAGGAAAAACACACACAAAATCTACTATGATTTTTTTTTTCTGAGGTCCTTACCAGCTAAATACCAGAAGTTCCACGACTCTTTCTTGATTTTGTTTTTCGGTATGGCCTCCTTGAGGTTTGACTTCTTTGTGATGGTGGGGTCTACCTGCTGCCATTTCCCAGGTACTGACTCCCATTTTATATTACTTTTGTTTAAGCTTCTGTTTTAAAGCAGAAGGCTTCATATATTCCCTTCAATTCTGTGTTCTGTTTCTCAGCTAATCAAATAGCAATGGCTTTGGCATATTGGTGTCTTCCCCTCTATGGGTATGACTGTCCCATCGAGTGTGGGTTCAGTTTTCTGGAGTATCTGTATTCTCCAGGTTATCCTGCCATCTGATATGCATATAGGGATATGCATATACCTATATATGCATCTGATGTGATATAGGGATTACAAAAACTACAGGTAACATTTTTCTGTGATCCATATATATTATTGATAGCAAATCTATTGCATGCACCCCACCAGCAAGAGGCTTTTAAAGTGTTTAACCTAGTCTGAAGTTTGATTCTGATTTGCTTCCAAACTCTTCCTGATGCATGACCAAAAGATGTGCAAGCTCTGATAATGCCATCTGTCAGCTACTTGATGAATAAGCATATTTCAAAAGTTTACTGACAAGATATGAAATTAGTTGATAACTTGCAACAGTATCTTGCCAATTTTACTTCCTGATTCTTCTTGCAGTTTCCTGCTTTTTTGTCATCATGGTTTTGTGGCTATCTATTCCCTAAGTTAACTGCCTTGGTCAATGACATGTTTCCCCCATCTGCTCCTTAAAACATAGTCCTCAGCACACAGCAGATCATACCTCATGGATTTCTGTTGCATCTGCTAAGTCCTTCAGGTTTCCAGATAACTACAAATGTATCTGCATGCCAGAACTGAGATCCAATGTTGGATCCCATTAATAGGGCATAGCTGCTGAGCTGTCACACACTTCTGTTTCATACCACAGGTGACAGGAGAAGCATACAAAAATCTGTGTATGATGACCAAAGACAGACATTGTAAAGGTACATTTTATGTTCTTTTAACAGTAAAACTTTGTCTAGTAAAGGTAGTCAATGAAGCCGAAAGATTATGCATCATATCTTTAAATTGATGTCTATAGCAAGTTAGGGATGAATCACCCTACCCTCCAATGAATATATTGACTGATTCTACACTGTACAGATCTACATTTGGTCATTTGAATGTTATTTATGATTGGATTTGATTAGGGATTGGATTGGAATTACAGATTAGATGGTAGCAGGCAGTTCTACTGACAACGTTCAATGGTTTCACCCATGTACTAAGGACAGTACTAGAAATCCAGTGCTATTTGCTCTGCAACAGCTAGCTACAAATAGTCCATCAGCTGTACTTTATTTGTGCCTCAGATCGCACAACTACTTAGATAGTTTACAGCTGATGGAGTTGTGCACCCAGTGATGAAATCTTATGTTTCCTTAGGCTGCCAGACACCACGCATGCTGATGTGAGAGGTAACTGCCAAATCTGAATTGTTGCCTTTTCCAATGTAGATAGTAATGAACTATAATTACCATTCAGTTTTCCATATGTCACTAAAGAATTTGTATAATTAACTCCATATTTAAATATGATTCATGCCTCGAAATTTAAATGTCTCTGCTGGATCCAGAAGCTTTAGCATTCTTCATGATTTCAATTGCTTTGTTAATTTCTTCAAGGTAGGGGGCTGTGTTAATTTTACAATACTTTGGATGATCTATTTCTTTGTAATTTATTTAGTCATAGATTTTTGCTTATCATCTGAGGCTGTACTGATAAGATATCTAAAACCAAACTCAATTTGAAAAAAAAGTTTAAAAATAAAAAATACTAAATTAGCTCCAGTTTTGATATTTCTAGATCTTTAAAGTCTTAAAGTTTAATACTAATGAATCTGTGTAGCTGTTCCAAAATATATATTATTTTAAAATGCAAAAATGAAGATTTGTTACAAATAATACATTTTATAATGTTTATTTGTAACAAAACATTTAAATTGTCCCAACTTGAAATTTCAAGTTTTGACTTTGTGAAAAATGCTTATATCTCAGAAATTCTCATAAAATGGACAAATTTCTTCCCATAATTTGACTACCAATATCTCCATTCAGTCACTGGAGCAATTGTCTTTCCCAACCAAAATGATGATGTAGGGACTATTTGGTGTTCAGAAAGAGAGAACAAACTCTCCCTAAAAACTGCTTAGCAAACCCTGATAAAACATGTTAGCTCATGTTCTTTAACCATGTGGCTACCATATGTGCTGACATTTCCAGATCATAATACTTCAATTTTTTCCTGAGTCAGTTGTTCTGAGTTGACAGACGCACAGCTGTTGAGTTTTACCTTGATTTTGTTCCCCTCCCACTCACACACAAACATATCAATGATTCAAGTATAAGATTAATGCAACTCCTCCGAAAGTATACATACAACATGTGTAGTTTAACAGTGGCATTTTTTCTTTCTCTCCCTGATCATGTGCCCCAAGAGGAAGCACAGTTCAGCCATATGTTTTCTATGTTACAGGTAATCTGTTGACACAACAAAAAATTATCAAAAGGACATCACTGTCACAGCTTAAAAGAATGTATTTCTTTAGTAAGACTATTGCACTCTTTGAACTTCATAATCACATGCGCAGTTGCAGAAAATAGATTGCATGAATTTGGAGAGCTGTATAAATATCACAACAGAGTGTTTTGTGGGCTGGAAATATGGTTATTGGACTGGTGAAGATAGCAGGACAGGTGAAGCAAATCCACTTCCAAGATCCGTGCATGCTGCCTTAGTGACAAGCTGAGGAACATTGAATCCCTGAAAACCAAGTGTAAAGTTTAGATTAATGGTACCACTGGGTCCTAGTCTATCAGAAATGATTGGCAGTTCTATGATTTATGAGTACTAATAAACAACTCAATATTTACCAATAGAGTGACAGATCAAAGATAAACACATGAACAATTCTAGTGATTGCCTAATTGATTCTTCACAGCTTTCATAAAATAAGAGTAACAAATTACCATAACAAAGATGTGTGATCCTAAAACAAATCTTTGCTTTCCAAATACCTTAGGAATTAAGACAAATAATCAAGGGATAAAAAATACAGTCTGAATTAAACAGAAAAATGTGCAGAGTTTATAATTTTTTCAAGCATTCCCATAGGTACAGTCACTCAAGCCATATTGAACAAGCAGTCTCAGTAAATCTGTGAGGCATTATGTCAGTAGATTAGCAGAAGTTCTGACAAACATGGAAATACTGTCAATGGTACACTGACAAGCACTGTAACTGAATGGGGATCAGATTGAGTTACTGTAGTGTGGAGTAAATTAAATTGTGGAGCTTGAAGGAGAACTACCCATGTGTATATAACGTACATCTAACAAAAAGATCTCTTACTGAGCTGTTTTCTAAACACTTAGCAAGGTCTTGCTATAAACAAGATGGCACACATGACTGAGTTTTGTTTAAATTAAAAATCACAAAGAGTGAAATTCAAATGCTGAAGTTAGGGCCAGCGATGTACCTCTGTGAAAGTGGAAGCTGCTGGTAGAAAGTTTTTACAGAGAATCCTTTTCTCTATTGCATATCATTCTCTGAACACCCTGTGCCACTTACAAGGATTAATAGTGTTAGTCCTACACAACATTCCAAATATTTATTATTAATGTGTTAACACTGCCTAAAGGTGTTCAGTTAGACTCTGAGGGAAGCACTGTTGTCAGGTACATCTACCCTGAAATACAGGCACCTTTGCCATCAGAAAATGGTGAACTTGTTATCCTAGTTGTGATGGGTGACCACCTGTCTCTGCCTGTGGAAGCTCTTGCCCTTTCTCGGAACTTCCCAGGCAAATGACACACATAATGTCCTTTTTATTCCTATTGTCTAGGACTTGAATATGGCTTCATAACTTGTGTCTGCCAGAATAGTCAACAGAAAATGAGTGCAAGCCACATCTTGCAACATTCTTGCTGTTTGTAAACCATATTTGCTATCATAGATAGGCATTGCATCATTTTCTGGAGGTGATGGTAGCACCTGAGACATCAAATCTCACAGTTTTTTGTCTTATTTTCCTTTTTTTGTCTGTCAAAAATTCCTGATGATCCTGATATCAGTGTCTGGGAGTGCAGGAGTTCTTGTTTTCACTTTCAAGGTGAAACTAAATGTCAAGGGTACATGCCAGCGGGGCACCGGTAGAGCCATTTTGTATTTTAACTGTATGGCGTATTAGACTCTGGTTCAAAAGATTTTATCAGTAGTCGTTTTATGAGGTTGCAACATTTTAAATTTGTACTTCGTTGCAAACTTCTTAGATCCCCTGGATAATTTTCCTTATTAGGTAAAGCCCGTTGCCTTAGGAAAAGTTAATGTGTTACACATAAGCATGCATTAAGATACATTATTTTTTTAGTAAGGTCATGTAATAAAAATAGGAATTATTGTCCAGAACAATTTTTTACAGGCAGAATTAATTAATATATTCCCAATTTACTACAAAAATGTGCTTTTTCTCTTGACTTGACCTGCAGTTTGGCATATGAAATAAAAGTTTCCCTAATGTTCCTCTGAGGACACTCTAAAATATCTCTGTCCCTTCTCTTTCATTTCTTTCACCTCCATCTAAGTCTCAAGTGCTCTTTTCCACATATTTTCCATTAAAACCTGAGGTGTTCCTACACAAAATCTCACCTAGTTCTGAGAACAACCCATTATGGTGATAATAAGGTTTCACAATGCATTGTCCCTGACATCCCCGGCTAGTCACTTTAGGTGTTTTCTTTTGTGTCTGACATTCAACTTTATCTCTAGAAGTCATTATCCAGATTTCATCTGAGATCAAACAAGATTTTTACTGGACTGATATTGATATTCTTTCTATCTTTCAACTTTGCTTCCCTGTCCAGGCGCTTGAGTCTCCCTATCTCTTCCAAAACTCTATTTCCAAATGTTACATTTTTATCTGGGGGTGGGGTGGGGGAAGGTGGGAAATAATATCCAAATATATTATATGTTTGAACAAATTCTTTTTTAGGTTGAATTTGCTTCCTTTCTGTTCCCCATTGTTTTCCTTACAACATTAGAGCCCCATTTTTTGAACCGTGCTAGCTTGTGTATGATCTACAACTTAAAGTTACAGACACATGAGTTGTTTCAGGTTGAGAGATCAGCCATGACCCACTGCAACACTGCTCGCTTTTTCTATGGGTAATTCCTCTGTGATAGCAATGCTGGGGCCAGTGTCTTTGTCTTGACTCGGCCGCTCACTTGTTCCAGCAAATTGATGTAATTTTTCATTGTTTCCCAAATGTCAGAAGTTGTCTTGGTTTGTGCGTGCAGCTCTTTGGACAGCATTTTCTGGTTGCCTTCTTTGAAATTCTCAGATTTTTCTGCGTCTGTCCTATCATGGTATTTTGAATTTGTCACTGTGTGCAGTGTATCAGAGCACTATCCACCTACTTTAAAGACAGTCTGTGCTGACACAGATGTTAACAAATGCTAATTGCTTCATCAAAATCTAGCTTTTGCTCTTCTAAGAGTCTTTATCCAAGTTTTGGTTTCAGATCCTGCTAGAACTCTATCAGAGAGTCAGTTCCTTAAATAGTAAAGTGATTTTTCTTTGTCCTAGTAAGTCTTCTATATATTCACATCTTCCTGCAGTCTTTTTTTAAAACATACTACTCGTCTTTCACTTTCATGTGGTCTTTGGTACTTTTCCAGGGTCTGCAATAGCTGCATTGTGTCTTTTGCCTGAGCTTAACTGGAAACAGTTAAAAACCTCTATTACTTCAGAAGTTGCTATTATGAGAAATACACATATGATTAAATTTCTTTTTGCTGGAAAATCTTTCTTCATCACTACAACTAATGCTGTCTTTACTTCTGTTTGTGTTTCTGGAGAATTTAAGTCATAGCAGGGCTCTTAACTGTTAGAGTTGAACTAAAAATATTATTTACTTGATCTTCATTTAGTACAGCTGTCACTCAGAGCCAAGCCATCTGTTGTAATTGTGCTTCACTCCAGCCTTGCATGGTCTGAGCTCTGTACAAGGTGAACAATCTGGCTCATGCCAGAGCCTCATGTAAGGAGCAGCCCCCTCTTGGAAGGCTGGAAATTTTGGCTACATTGCTTGAGATAAGAGAAGGCAGGGAAGGTAGCAACTCTCTACTTGTTACCCATCTCTTCTTCATCCATATGCATCTCCCTGTTCTCAGCATTTAATGGTTAAACTTCAGTTCTGGTATTGTCTCCTTACATTCAAAGCCTGTTTTGCCGCTCACATCAGCAGACGCTGACTAGAGCCAAGGGTACAAACCTTGGAAGGCAATGCCTTGGGAGGATTGTACACACATTAGTTCTGCACTGAGGGCAGGTTATATTAGCAGGCATGAGGGGAAGAGCACAGTCAATGGACAGCACTTGTTAGACTAGCATACACTTGGGAAAAAAATGGTTTAGCAATACTTGCCACTCCTTGATTACTTCTATTTAGACTCAACTAATCTGAAAGGAAAAACTGATTAGTTTCACAGATACTGCCTGTGGCAACTTTTGGTAAGTGCCAATTTTGCACAGGGCAACACTGTGTATGTATCTTGAAGACTGGTGGAGAGGCATGGACTAGTAAATCATTATTTACTGTTAAATAAGACTCACTTCTATGAGGCTAACGAACATTAAGCAATGAAGTTCTGGAAATTACTAGATTCAGTCTTGTGGTGGGGATGCAGGAACACCATGTCTAGATAAAATTGTCAGTCTTCCTACTTCATAATTCCCAGGTAACTTTTATAATTTTTCCATTAGTCTCATTCTTAGAGACTTGTAACCCAATATGAGCTTCAGAGCAACTAAGTTGGTCTGAATTTCATGACCACTGAGTACAGCAGGGTCCTATTTTTGAAAATCATCTCACTTATTTAGCAATAAAATACAGATGTAGAAAGCATCTATCTTTAGGTGCACAGCACCACATACCCAGGCTTTAGCTTATTACCTGTACGTTACTTTATTACCCATAGTTTCTTATGACATCAGTGTCACTTCTTTAAAAGCCAATAGCTGTGAATTTCAATACCTTAAAATCACCTATTTAGAGCAGCCAAATGAAAACAAAAAATACAGAATGCCCAGTTAAAGAATAATTTAAATGCCTACATTCATTGCATTATGTTCAACCTAATGCCACATACCTTTGAGAAGGGGTAGCAGGCAAGGTATTTCCTAGAGAAGGCCTTAATGTGTGCAAATCCTTGGCTGTGACAACATGTTGAGTGCCAAGATATCCTGCAAGGGCTGGTTTGTTTCTATAGGCATGAGGTAGCGGTGGAATATTTTATGTATGTTTTTTTTCCTACTGAGCTTCACCTTGAAGCATATGTGATGATTAGTATTAAGTGGAAAAGGCAGCTTAGAAGCATGATCTGTTTTATGGGTCTGCATTGTTAGGGAACAACAAGGAAGAGAGACAGGAACTCTAATACAACAGACAAATCTGAACATATTTATTCCATGGCTTCCCACTTCTTTTGTCATAAAGCAAGACTGAAAGTCTGTTTCTGCATATGTTTCCCATTGAATTCAAGAACTGGTAAATCATGGAGTAATTTTTTAAGTTGCTATTGCTTATCAAAAATTAATGAGAACAACTGTGTGTACTCTCCACATTTTATTTGATGTATAAACAGAGCAGTGGGGTTAATTGTGAAAACTGTTTACTTTTGAGGGGGGAATAAAACCCACTCACATGCTGCCTTTTTTCAAGCTGTGAAGTTTTTCCCTCATGGCACATATGCCTTGCTGTAATCTGGCAAACATACCCACAAAAACAAAACCAAAAATAAAAACAAAACCAACCAACCAACCAAAAACAAAACAAAAAACTCCAAAAACAAAACCCAGATATTTTTTTTCTGCTTGCAGTAGAAACTAAGAAATCATGTAAATTACATATAGTTTCCCTTCATTATGAAAGTATTAGAATGAAACATTCAATATTGGCCTCCATGACTGTGCTGGCACATGAAGCTAAAGTTAGTCACAAGCAAGGAAAGGAAGCCTGCTCAGTTTGAACAGTTTTCTGAACAAACTTTACAGTCCAATAAAGCAGATACTTAGTTTAATAATGTATCACTTATGTTAGATGTAGTCCGCAGGGCCAAGAGCCTAAAACATTCATTTCCTAACTGAAAGCATTGTTTTTAGATGTAACACCTGCCAAGAACTGTCCCAGTTGTATGCACAGTATTTCTCGCCACTGTTTTCTCTGCAATAATGGCCTCTCATTTTGATTTATTCACACTTACCTATCTCCCCAGGGATGTCCATACTTTTGGACGTGAAATAGGCTTGCATTTTGGCAAACTTCGAGTGTTTAAGTAAGCCAATTTTTTCTTTATAAATTTCTTGGCCTAAGTGGTAAATAGACCAAATGTTAAAATACATATTTTATAGTACATTACTTACATAAATTTTAGGCCAGTCCTGCAAATATTTCTCCAGCAGCGTTTAATCTCTGTCTATTCGGGACTTAAGTGACACTGCAGAGCATAAAGGAGAGTTGGATCACACTCATGAGAACGATACAGTTTCCTAGGACCTTTCTAGCTTACAGTGCTGAGCATAAGGAGAGGACAAAGCTTGTCTCAGAAGACGTCTGTGGAAAATGCAATGAAAAAGTAGAATTAGACCGAGCCAAAGCTCCATCCTGCCCTAGTGAGGTGTTTTGCCAGTGCGACTGAGAGGCAGCCCAGCAACAATCTGACAAACTGGTCTACCTCCAGCCTCCCACCACTCATTTCAAATGAATCACTCATTCTCCTGGGATAGCAGAGGTACATGATACTCCACACATCCATATGTGTGTGGAGTCACAATAAGTACATTCCTAAATCCTTTGCAAAAGCAACTCATACAACCAAACTTATTGGATTCAGTGGAAATAGTCATGTGAGGTTTTTTCAGTTATCAAGTTTTTCCCAAAATACAGACATAAATGAGCAAGCTTATTAGTAGGACTGGCAGAATAATGTTAAGGACAGGAAATGACAAATGCAGAAATATTAGGAACAAAGTATTGTATATGAACCTGAGATGCGCTCAGTACTTACTGTGACTGCAAAATGCTGCTTCTCATCCTACTCTCCTGTGTTTAGGGGCTCCCTGCTGTGGAGAAAGGGCAATGACAATACTCTTTATGTGAGTGATATTTCAAGAATTCTTACTTCGTAATGTAGTTTTGGGTCCCCAAGTTACTAGCTACATCAGCATATAGAGAAGGGCCATCTGTCTTTTTGCTTTTCCTGCCTTCCACATCCTTTGCTGAAAGTGATGTCTTGCCCTGACTCTGACATTCCTAGCAAAACCCTTTATCCCACACAGAGCTCAGTATCTGAGCCCTTCAAGCAGTTGCAGAATTTTCAGAGGACTCGTACCTTCTTTTTGCAGTGGCCTCAAAATTTTTATGAGCTAACAGCTGCTTGCTCTTCTTGTCAGCCACATTTCTCAGTCAGTGGCTTCACCTCTTCAGTTTTAGAATCACCACGTTACCCAGCAGGGAGAAGTCACACGCCTGACTTCTTCAGCAATATTTAATGAAACTGAAACTGAAGCTTCTTCGGTTTTTGTTGCTTTTACAGACAGCAGTTATATTTTCTGGCTTAGTGGTCCAGTGGATAAGTTAATGAATGGGGAGTCACAATGAAAACCTACATGTCTCAATCCTATTATTTCAGATTACCTTATATTTATTGTGAGGCAGTGGACACATGGTGTGGAATTCATCAGCTGTAATTAAGTCATCTAGAATCAGGTATCTAGCTCTGAATAAGATTCCATAGGTTTCTTTTTCAAGCAATGGTAACACATAAGCACCTATAGGGCAATTAATTTCCTAGCCAAATATGTCCACAATGGGTCCTATAAACTGTTCTGTCCGTCAGCCAAAAGAACTCACTGTCGTGTGTCCAGACTTAGACACCTGATTTTCAGAAATCTAAATTTCCTCATGATGACTCTGATACATGATAATTCAGGAAATGATAGGAATTTGTAAAACTGTCAGAGTTTTGTGTTTCTAGCTCTTCACTACCCTTCTTTGGAAAAAAAACCCTAAATTATTGTAAAGATTCCACATTAACACTGTAACTGCTTTAATAATAATATGAAATGCTTTACATTTGCAAAACCCAGCATTTTTAATCTGCCAAATTACTCACACAGAGGAGTCAAAAGGTGGTGACAACATAAACTAAACCAAGGAAACTCAGGAAGAGCTGTTTTGTTGAAAGGTCTCTGAACATATGGAATAAATAATCAAAAGGAACGTTGAGGCTGAGAAGTGTAAATGAGTTCAAGAGAGCCTCAGATTTCCTTCTTGAGCATGAAAGGGCTCAAGTCATAGAGAGAAAAGACAGAAAAGTGGGATTAAGGTAAACCAGAAAAACCAGACATGCTGGGCAAGATAACTTTTTCCTGTTTGTAAATTTCATGTTTTAAACAGAAAAAAAAAAAGGTGAATACACAGCTGGTCTGTGTTATTCCCAGAGCTTTTGAAACTCAGTTTCCAAAAATGTCACCTTGTTCTGTATCCTCTCATGTAGCATAAAGTGCATACGCTGTTTTCCAACATGTTCACATGTATTCTTACTGTCAAAGATGGTCTACTTCATTAGCCATCAGTATGGAAAAATCTGTGTAAGAAGGGGGATATAAACATTAATAGCATCAAATTCTGCTGCAGAGATCTGCATGAGAGAAGGCTGCTAGTGGGTCATTCACACTGTGTCTGTGTTAGCAAGCAATTTGGCCCCCCAAAAAATGAATCAGTGCTAAGGCTGCTGTATTTTTGGTCAGTGCAGTTCTGGGGTTTTCTTTTGGTCTAGAAAAAAAAAAAATCCCCCTGCCTGCATCATAAAAGCTGTCCGCATGTCCTTTGGCTTGGATACTACGTAACCTGTTAAGGGCTGGAAAACATTTAGTGCAGAGCAGAACATCCATTTTGGGTTGATTTAGAAGGAATCTACAATAGCACATACCAAAATAGGTTTGCAAAGGGAATTAACATGAAGGATCTGTATGCTGCTGCTCCAGATCAAAATGTGCATAGACATGTAGTCTTTGTTACTGAAGCTCGACTAGATCTCCTGGGTGTTCTGATTTGCTGTATGTTATCGGTTACTTCTTTACTATGGAAACTGCCTTTTGGATACTTTCTGATTTTCATAACATCATTAAATGAAAGGAACAGAAAGCATTTGGAGATCTCAAGTTATCCTACAGAACAGTCCCACTTTTGGGTTGGGCTGTGCTCCTGATCCACTCAGACTGATTACTGGCAATGGGACCAGTCTCAGAGCTCAGAGAAGGCTGTGGCATATTCATCCAGAATTTATCCTCTGGGATCTGAGCAAGCAGCCACCCCACCTCCCCTCCCGTATCCATTCTGATGGGATAGATGAGAAGGAAGTATGTTCCTTCTTGACAGCACAGAGCAGGGGATGTATGCAGAGTCTATGACCACTAGGAAAAGACCTGAAATAACAAGAGCTTAAATCAAATCTTATATAACAGGATTTTTGCCTCTGATAAGATCACTTCTGAAGAAACTGCTTCTCTTTGTCACAGTCCCAGCTTTTTCTTTAGCTTTTACTTCTAACTCATGGACACGTCTTTCACTGCCCCACAAGACATACACAGGCACACCAGTACCTGACCCTTCTATGCGGTTTATAAAATCCCTTGTAGGAATTATGCACCTGGACAAATCCAGTCCTGTGCTCTGGCTCCATTTAGGCCCATTGCCTCCTAGTAACAGTGCAACATACCCACTCTTGCAGCCTGCAGCAGTTCCTTTTCCAATGGCACCCTCATTCCCTGTAAGGGGAAGGCTTGGCAATAGGAACAAGATTTCCTGCTGTGTTTTCAGCAGCAAAGAGTTTTAGTGAGCTGCAGATCCCAATTCCAGCCAGCTGTGGGCAAGGGATCAAAGCTCGTAATGTCCTGTAGGGAAAGAGGACATGGGTCTACCTTTGTTGCTCTCAGACTAATGTGGGTGGCACATGTTCAGAGATAAAAGAGCTTGGAGAAGTCCATCACCCGATTTCTTCTATAACCTTCCTTCTCTGCCCTTTTGTGAATAGGGGGCACCAAAACATATGTTTGTTGCGTTGCAACATGTTCATGTTCAAAGGTGGCAATTGAACTGAACACCAGGGAAGCTCAAAACCTTTTGAAGAGTCTCATTTCCTTAACAGAGTTACTTTGGAGTCATGGGTTCTTCCTCAGCAAAGCTTGTATAACATGAAAGGAGAATCAGACCCTGATCATATTACTCTTTTTCAGAAAAAGTCCTAAAAATAATAAAGTAATTGAGAATAAAGGCAGTTCCACCCGTCTATAAACATTAGCCTAGTAAAGTTCATAAAAGGCCAAATACAGCTTTAAAAAATAACACAAAAACCCACAACCTATGAACTCCATAAAAGAGGATTTCAACTTTGCTGGAATCCAACCTTATTTCATACTGTCTCCAGACATTTATGAATACTTCATGTTTTTTAACCGTCCTGAGGTGTACATCAGAACTCATCTCTATGACTAAGCACGTGCATATGTTTCTGACTGCAATTCTTGAATATTTTTAGACAGAACTTTTTAAAGTTCAGAATAGTTCATACACCTTATGCTGATACTAAGCACACACTGTGTTTGTACATTTGCTTTGGAAGGGAAAATTGCTAACCAAAACTACGTACAATAAAGAAAATCAAATACCACTGATGAAAAAGGTGTCTAATTAAATATTAGAAGGCATTGTGTGTTGTTGTCTTCCCTCACAAAATACAAAATAGATTTTAATCTGAGAGGAACATTAGGCTACCTTAGATTGCTCTAAGGTGACTAAATACTTACATTTGTTCTTTATTTTCTTAACACGTCTCTGCTGGAGTGACTGGTCAGTGTTTGCTGGTGTACTGCATGGTGCTTCACCAGATGTTGGTCTATCAGACAGAGGTGCACACAGTGACATCAAGAATATTTTCATAAAGTTATATTTTCTTGCACCCAGACACCAGTACTGCCAAGAAGGTGTTCTTGTAGCTGTTGCTATGTCTTTCTTTTCACTACATGTGAGTGCAGTTGGGAACACAAGGGGTTAAGTGACACTGCTTATACCATGTCTGTCTCAGTGGCAGGTCAGGAGGTTATGCAGCAGGGATCTCATAGGAAGGTGAATGCTTCTCCTAATGAGGTGAAGCTGATGGGTCTAATGCAGTGGAACAGCTGCAGCAGGCTCTTTCCCAGCTTGGAGTCACACTGAGATCAGATTCAGTGTATAGCAGCTCTGTTTTCTTCACACACTATAATTATGATTGATTTGCAAAAGATTAAAATCTCTTTACCTTTTTATAACAAGAGCTTTAAGTTTGTGAGGCGTTGAGGAAGGGGGTTCCAACAAGGACTAGCTCTTTCCCACCCCCTCGATCTCCTTGGCTGACAAGTTTAGTTTCCCATTTTGCTGCAGTCTCCTTAAAGTGCTGGGAGATCTGGGTGCCAGGAGGGACCAGGAATCCTAGCTTCAAGTTTTTACTACAGTGCAAACACACCAGCCTGCCTTGTTCCAAATGGAGATGATATATAAAACACAGATACAGGAGACTCATAGCTTTTCTGCTTCATTATTAACAATTCTACCATTTCCATTGATGGCCCTATACCACAGTTAGACTTCATGGCAGATATACACACATTATTTGCTGCCTGTAAAATTATCTAATTGCTTCCCTCAAAGCTAAAAATTCAACACAAATTGTCCGGTTCCCTAAATTCACCACCTGGCCCCTCTCCTGGTTTTGTACTCCACTGCCCAGACATTTAGATTGTCTCCCTGTCCTGGGTTCCCAGAGGCCAGGAGGAGTCCACGAGGCACATGGTACACCAGTGTGTTCTGGGACCTTCTGAACCGGTCTGGCCAGCTGAGCAAAAGAAAGTTTAGCAGTATTCCCACATAGCTGTTGGGTTTCTGGAGGAAAGTGAGCTGGCTTTCGGTCAGCCAGCAGGCTCAGCGGAAGTACTCCGGATGCTGTACCCATCCACAGAGACCTGCTAGTAGAAAATAGTCAGTCCCTACTACTATTAAATAGTCTTTAGTTCAGATGGTTACTACATCTGTTGTGGGTATAAGAATTTTAACATAAGAAGGTCTTTTTCTTATAAAAAAAGTGTAAAGGAATTAGTCTTGGCAAGTAGCACACACAAGTTTGGAAGTGCTAGAGTAAAAACTTTTATTATGACCAAAATTGCTCCCCCGAATTTCAAATTATTGCTCAGTCTTTAACTACATGATCATGACACGTGTCCAAGGTACAGGGCAAGCAGAGCAGAACGCTTCAAGAAAAGAAATGATCATTTTCTTTCCAGTGTGTAAGCATCAGATTAGACCAGGACATAGGAACCTTCCCTGCCAAAACATTGCCTCATTTGGACAGCTTAATTCTAGCAGCCTCTAACATTTGCTGATTTGACACTGAAAATTGAACATTCTTTTAATATAATTTCTATATGTATTATTGCATAAAATGTATTGTCTGCATAGCTATGTGCTTTGTGATTTGGCAAAGAGGCCAATTTTCTCTTAAAGTTATAAGACAAAATAATGACATTGCTGCTAAGTTAAAACCACAGGCAGCACACATCCAACTTATTATGACACAGTTTTGTCAATTGCTAGGCTCAGTAGTGTTTCTAAATGTAATGGCAGAGTTCAAAAAATATTGTTAGGAATTTTTGAGGGAGGTAATAAATAAATTATAAGTAATAATAATATTTTCAGCAAATTGCTGACACTTAAAGGAATAAAAGCTGTAGAGCCAAATTGAACCATATGCTTTTTGAAAAAGCAATTTCACAAGTGGAAACTCTATTAGTGTCTCTATATATTATTAGGACAGCAGGTTTTGTTCTACAACTAGACTTATTTGCTGTATTAGATTAGATTCAGTTGGCCATTATGTACAGAAGTATGCACATCTGTCCAATACACAGTGGCAAGCCCATAGAAGCTAAAACAGTATTTTTTTAATCTATTTTTTATTTATTTATGGTGTTTCTTAGTATATGTGTCCCGGTTTTGGCTGGGATAGAGTTAATCTTCTTTCTAGTAGCTGGTATAATGTTGTGTTTTGGATTTCATATGGGAATAATGTTGATAACACACTGATTTTTTCAGATTTTGGTAAGTAGTGCTTACACTAGCCAAGGACTTTTCCAGCCTCCCATGCTCTGCCAGGTGTACAAGAAGCTGGGAGAGGGCACAGCCGGGAAAACTGACCCAAACTGACCAAAGGGATATTCCATACCATATGATATCATACTCAGTATATTGACTGGGGGGAGTTGGCTCGGGGGACAGCGATTGTGGCTCAGGGACTGGCTTGGAATCAGTCAGTGGCTGGTGAGTGGTTGCACCACTTTTTTTTCCCCTGGGTTCCACTTCTCTCTCTTGTTGTTTTCCTTTTCATTACAATATTTATTATTACTATTATTATTATATTTTATTTTAATTATTAAACTATTCCTATCACAACCCATGAGTTTTCTTACTTTTGCCCTTCCAATTCTCTCCCCCAACCCACTGGGGTAGGGGAGTGAGTGAGGGGCTGTGTGGTGCTTAGTTGCTGGCTAGGGTTAAACTACAATAATTACTTTTCTCTAGAGTATTCCAACTGCTAAAAAACTGATTCTGGAACAGACGAGAAAAGTATATTGGCATCATCTCCTTTGCAACTTCACAAAGAATCAGAAATGTGCGGTAAGAGCAGAGGGAATTAAAACTCCATATGCAATTGGAGACCTAATTCTGTGAGATAGTCACCATCTTTAACTTTCCTCACATGTTGACAACTAAGGTGTAAATTGTCACATAGATAAAATGTTATTCAATTTGAAATGACACGTAAAGGTGATGCTAGCTGTCAAGAGTTCTCCTGAGAGAAGAGCCAGCTGAAGCTATTGTACCCCAGCTGCCAAAGCCCAGGACTAGAGGAGGGCTGAGAAAATGTGTATGACATACTGCTGCTTAATGCATTTGAAGGTTGTAATTGGGGATATCCCTGGCAACTAGATCTTTTGATATTTCTTCTGTTGCTTTGTGCCAACTGACAAGGACATAACAGACAAGATAGGAACCAGGACTGAGTTCTTCATCTGAAAATACCATTGTTATGTTTTTTCTACCTTATACTTTATCTCTCCCTCCTAAGAATGTGTTGCTATCAAATGACAACAAAGCCAGTTTTATCAGCATTTTACTAGTATTTCAGATTGGAAGCCACGAGAGATGCATGAGTCTCATCAACTGCACAGGCAGCTCTCAAAAAATCTCACTGAAAGAACAGAACAAGGCAGACTCTGAGTAAACCAGAAGACATGTTAAATCCTAAATGATGTGCAACTTCCTCTTGAGTATGTGCTTTAAACAAGTCTTTCAATGATGCTTACTTTGCCATGTCTGTTACAAAAGAAAAAAAGAGAACCAAACAACAAACAAACCAACAATAAAAAAAGATAGAAGAGGAAAAATCAGCATTTTGTTATAGGTAGCTGAACAAAGCTACTACATGCTTTCAAAAGAGCAAAAACAGTTCCTGTAGCTTCTGGGATGAATAGAAAGAATGTAAAGCTATTTCTGATTGGTTTGCTGAAATCCTGCTCTCACAGAGCTGCTTAATTACAGACATGGTGATGCCAGTCTATGCTATTTCACAAAGCTTTTGTAAGTTAGTTGGATGCAATTTAAACTTTCAGAGGCTGATAGATGACTAGCCAAGTCTGACTCTGGATCACCTGTAGCTAAGTACAAAATGGTCATATTTTGTCTATATAAACCCAGGTTTTGTTGAAAACATCCTGGCTGCACACACAAAGGTCTCTCCCCCTGGATGTTGTGTGATTCAATCAAGCCTGAAGCCTCACTTATCTCTGGAGCCTGAGGAGAAGACCTGCCATGGGCTGAAGCACAGCCAGCCTCGAGCAGGGCAGGACGAGCTCTGCTGGGCAGCTCTGAGGAATGGATTGGGGTCAGGACAACTTGTTGCTACTCAAGCCACTTCTGAAGCACTAAACTCTGCTGGTGAAGCTATCACTGCAGTGAGTCCAGGAGCCTTGGCAACAGTTTTTCACTGCATTAAGGTAATATATAGCTGTTAAACAATAAACAGCTTCTCCAGATCAACCTCACATTAAAAGAAAGCACCCTCTAAGAAATCACAAAAGAAATGTAAAATGTCTTGGATTGGGGGAAGACAATACTTAATTATTGTTGGTATTCTGGGTTGTTTTAGTACACCATTGGAGCTATCTTTTCTCTCCTTCTTTTGCATGCTTATGTTTAGTAACATTGTAAGAGAACGCCGTAATTCTGCTGACGCAGAGGTCCTTGCTATCCCTTCCTTTTGTCCTGGCTAAGCTACTGCAGAGATTTGTTTCTCACTAATACCTCTGCATGCACAATTAACAGCTGATGCAGAATTCCCTTGCCTGATCTCTGCTGGCATTGAATAGCTACAGCTCATAACTCCAGACCTGGCTCTGTTACACTGCTGGTTGTTAATCTGAGCTCATATTAGTTTCAAGGTGTTCTTGCTACATTAGCAAGACCTTTCATCTAATTCTGGCAATTCTTGGACCCTTCCTTTCCATAAATCTCTCCTTTCCCACAATTGCAGAGTTCTGGCTTCTGCTTCAAAGATAAAGGGTAACTGACAGCTGGTAACTTGCCCTTTAGGCACCATTTTCTGCAAATTCTAATAGCTGGGTGTTCAAAAATCCTTAGGCTCTTCAGTGAAGGTCCCTGCAGGAAATTTTATTGTGTGAAAAAAATGCAGGACACCTGCCTATCTGTATCTTTGATACTGATTCGCTGTTGCTAATTTAACACACTGTCAAGAAAACATTGCCAAAGGAAGTCAAGGCCACTTCAATTCTTCAAGTGAATGGTCTATTTTCCATCTTTGTCATTGCAGATTACAGCCTTTGAGAGCATTTAGTGATGTGTGGGTGTAACAGATAGGACAGTCAATATGATTTACTTGCTGTTAAAAGGGCCTCATTTCTACTTCCCTTACAAACTACTTCCACCTCCTTTTGCAAACAGAGGTACAAATATTACCAGAAATCAAGGAGTTAATGACATCTCATGAGAATTCATGATTTCTTATAGACCTCCTGCCAGTTTCACAGACGAAATTGTACAGGTACAGATGCAAACATACTGGAGAAAAGGGGAAACTAAAGGGGAGCAAACAGAGAACAAACAGCTAATTTGAAACCTTTCAGAGGTTCTACCCATCATTAGCATTCTCATGGTTTGTTGTTTTTTTTTTTTTTTTCCCCAAGGGCAAGAAAAGGCCAACACATTAAAAATTTTTATTCTTCTAATCTAATCTAAGGAACTCATAGCAACAGACAAATCTCTCCTAATTGTGTCTAATAAGTAAAATAACATGAGAACCAAACTCCGCTGGAGACATTTCAGGAATCTTCATTTCTTCATTTCTGCCTGTTCCCTTATGATGGTAATTTCTTTTTATCTGGTCTTCGTTTATACTGATTACTTCCTTTACAAATTAGAGCTGTACTTTTACTTGCTGCATGACAGTTTCTTTATAGTTAGGGCTCTGAAAAAGTTTCAAAAACAAATCCTCATAGGCTTTGTTTGGGTTTTCTTTTTTTTTGCTGGTTTACAACAGCAGAGACAGTGGAAGAAGGCTCTTTCTTGGAAGCACAGGGAGTCTTGCAAAGCCCTGCTGCTCTTTGTAGGAAACCTGGTAACCACAGCTCCTGGGCTCTGCACAAGCTGATGAGGAAAGCTCCGCCTTTGCAAAGCATTCAGAAATCCTTAGGTAATAAATTCTCTGTGTGTATATGTGTGTGAGCATATGTAAAATGAACTCATTATGTGCTCCATGCCCATTGAACCCGCATGTTTCAACTCTGTTATCTCCTTTGGCTTCCTAGGCAAGCCCTGCTCATTGGCACCCACACTTCTGTCTGTGTTATTGGCACTTTTTTACCTCTCTGCCCACACAGTTATAACATTGTTGGATCTAGTATGTACAGAATGGTGAACTCCGGGGCATATTTGCTACAACCTCACTGTTGTTATTTTCAAAGACAAATTCAGATGGGAGTGTGAAATCCTTTAGGCCTTTAATGAGTTTCCAGCATTATCCAGGCCTGCAGTAATTCCCTAGGGTTAAAGAATTGAAATAATTATTGACCTCAGTCCACTCCTTTTTTTTTTTTTTTTTTTACTTAATTCAGATATAATTATTTCCTCAGCTCTCTGCACACAGCTATTCCTGTGGAGATTTAGATTTCCTGACCTTGGTCCAAACATTATCTCCTACTATGAATAAATTTACTCAAAAAGCGGCTCACTAAGGGAGTACCATCACCCCAATTTGTCTTGACTGGCATATGCCTATTGAAAACTTCCAGAAATTTAACCTGAAATTAATGCCAAGTTACAGATACTGAAGGAATTACATCAGAGCCAATGGAACCCAAACAACAGAGTAAAAATGTTAGTATACGTATTTTCAAGGAAGCTACCCTTTTTAGTTTTAGACATTTCAGTGGAGGATATGTCAGGAAATATAGTAAAAACATGCAGAAATATCCAGACATCTACTGTTTGAACCAAGACTTCTGTAACGTGTCAGTATACTGCTTTGGTGGGAAACGTGGCAGGAAGAGTATAGTAAGTGCATTAAGTTCATGAGCTGGTAAGGCTGAGCATTTCAGTTACAAGTTCTTGTGACTTTGAAGTTCAGTTTGGATCACATGCAAAATTGACTGTTTTTGTAAATATTTTGAGTTGATGTAGAGGAAGTAAGATGAGGAAAGAGTCTGGCACTGGAAAAATTTTACAACTCATTAGTGGAAGTAGCATGAGGGCCTCTCCTATTTAGCTAATGCTCAATTCTCTGACTTGAGAAAAAGGACCGAAAACAAGAACCTTTGTTTATATCTTTATCTATTTTAAACTAATTTATTTTAATCATACTGGCTGGGTTCAACCTTCTAATTGCTTAATCTACAATTCATGGTTTTCGCAATACTTATATCAGTCTAGTTGCTTTCTGAATCACCTCCAATTTCTTATTATATTTGTTTCTACTAGATCAATATGACTCCAGCAAAGGTGACTGCAATGTATAAATAAAGGAAAGCAACCTTGCTACTTTACTTGGTCATATTTAAGTGATCATAGATCCAAAATTTCTGTGGATTCACAGAAGAGTCCTTATGCTACTTTTCTTACTGGCCCAAACATATAATTTCTCTTTAAGCCTCTGCAATGCACTGAGTTAAGATAGTTTGATTATTTATGATGACAAACAATTTTCTGAGCTGCTTATTGGTTATTAAAATACAATCCTTCATGTTTTATATGTAACCAGCATTCTTTGCCCTACATATTGACCTTCCTTATTCTAGGTATAGGACTTCATGTCTTGTTCTCCAGATCATGAGATTCCAAGTTTTCTGTCGACTTCACACAATTCCATCTTTTAAAGTTCTACTCTTTCTTAAATATGAAAAAAGTGTACTTCAGTGCTTTGAAAAGTGTAGGAACATAATAACCATGCTGTTACAAGATTGTAGGCAAGACGTGGTACAAGATATTTGTACCAGATGTTGAACAAGTCTTATCATTTAAGCCATAGAATATGTGCAACAATATGCAAAAGAATAATTTCTTGAACAACAGAAAAATCCTCCACAACCATATATATGTACCTATACATATGTGCATGCATACACATGCTCCAAAATAGAAACAATACCTAAACAGGCTGCCATCATGCAAGAGGATTCATAAACTTCGTAGCTTTTAGTCATAAGCCTATTATTTATTCTTTAATGTAAGCAGTAGGAAATACACTTCAAACATCAAATTAGCAGTGAATCACTAGGTCTAGTAGGAGATGTTGGTAGGCACGCCATCTACTTCTTTGAACGTGAGATAGTATATCGTCAAAAAAATAAAAAGGTAGAGTTAGGGTCCAGGTGTGAGGGATAGGCGTGTGCCCTCTCTGTGAAGGCATTTTGGATGCTTCTCTGGCCAAAACCATGAACCTTTTGAAACGTATGTCTGCCACTGGAATTTGGAAATGGATGAAGAATGAAACATAATTTTTCCTACAAGAATAAATTATCTTATCCTTCTCAAAGCTAGCTTTTGGAGTTCAGAAACACCCTCTAAGTGAAATCATTGTCAGCTGGAAAAAAATAATTCAGGGTCATAATGTGAAATGAGACTTTCCTATTTGCTCAAGAAAAGAGTCACAGATGAGAGCTGTTAACATGCTTCAGACTTGAGAATTAGGTTATTTATTTTAGGAGAGACAACAGGATCAAAACTTATTCTAATTTACTTCTATTTAAAGGTGTAAAATCCTTGGATAGTATTTTGAAACGTTATGGATGGACAAAACCAATACCTTCTCAGTTCATGCTTACATATTTAGTCAAAGAGTACATTTAGTATTTGTACGTTTAGTAAGTTTCCTATACTTCTTCAGCACAGGTTAGCGGTTAATTTTATTCATAACTTTCAACCTCCCATTGCAACATTCTGGTTTTGAATACCTTTACTAGACTAGTCCTATGCCCACTCTAAACCAGAAACTTTCCCACTGAGCTCAGTGACCTCAACACAGATGTGGGAAATCTGTTCTGACATTCGTTTATCCCCCCCTCAGCCTTATGCTTTTAGGTGGTTTATTTTTCCTGTCACCAAATACAGTTCCTTGGTGGAACTGCACTCTTAAATGGCTATATATCATCATCTATTTGTCCCACTGGGGACAACCACACCACCCACTGGGTGGAACTAATTGCAAATCAAAAAATACAGGGCAGCTTCTGTTAACCATAATGTGGATTGTCACAAGATATTGACAATAAAGTAATGGAAACAAAGTCTTTTGTTCATGTATATGAATAAACAATTACATTTAGCTTCTTTATCAAAATTAAATACAAGAACAAATTCACTTCACTCTGCTTGTGCAGAGTTTTCATGAACACAAAACATAGGGT
The DNA here is from genome assembly GCF_949628215.1 of Phalacrocorax aristotelis. NCBI lineage: Eukaryota > Metazoa > Chordata > Aves > Suliformes > Phalacrocoracidae > Phalacrocorax > Phalacrocorax aristotelis. Next base: position 41,472,159 of record NC_134277.1, read on the forward strand.
TGTTTTATTCATAGGGGTTTGAATCCCCTTTTTAAAAGGAGCTTTTCAAACCCTTTAAAAAAAAGGTTTGTAGTTTGTCTACTTCACTTTAGAAATGAAGTAGTCTTTCAAGAAGAAAATGAAATGTTTCAAGTGTTTCTATTTTTTCCAACAGAAATTGTTTCCCAAAGTAAACATAGATTCACGTATAGTTTTTGTTGGATCAGCAATAGTTTTCAGCAGCTGAAAAACTGCTACCAGCTAAGCTGCTTTCTTTAAATAGGTTATTCATCAGAAAAGAAAAGCAGGCTTTGTCAGGATTTTAAAAATATTATTTTTCTTTTTTTTTTTTTTTTAATTAGGAACAACATTATTGCCATTGGATATGACCACTGCATGTACTGACATATCTTTAAACTAATAACATCATTTCAGTCAGGGACCAACATCACAGAGGGTTTCTGAAGTCACCAGTGCTCTTGGTAACAAAAAAGAAGAAATGGTAGTTCAGGGATGCTTCCAGAAGTTGTTATGACTCTGATTGAGTGGTGGCTGAAAGAACATGATTTATTGAGACTAATGAAACTGACACACCACAAAGACATCACAGCCAGCTGTTTACGTAAGGTGCTGAAGTTGTTTCAAAAGAGTTATTTGCCTTTTTTTTTCTTTTCTTTGCAGCAATTTACCTTCGGTGATTTAAAAACATTTTGAAAGGGAAACTTTTGTTAAGTGAATTAACATTTCTTTTAGTTCTGAAGACTTCTACAATAAATGCCAAAATTGAAAATAGTGATCATCCAGTCTGAGACCCTGGGTAAAATAACACCTTCCCAGTGTGCAGGTTTGAGGATTATCTTTACTGCTAGAAATGTGCATTTAACTTTTGCTGCACCTCTCTGGCTTCAGCTACCAGCTATTAAATCTTGTCACATCTCTGTGAGGCAGGTGGAAGAGGTCTCTGTTATCAGATTTCCACTTCCTAGACTTCAAGGCACTTAAAGGTTCGGAGGAAGTCAACCCTTAGCCTTCTCTTTGATATGTTAAGTTGATAAAGCACCTGAAGAGTCTGTCTCTAAGATATGTCTTTTCTCCTCTTTAATCCTTCAGCCTTTTTTCTTCATCTTTCCCTAACTTACCATCTCTTTTTTCACTCTAGACATCAGATTGGGGGACTGTACACCATGGGATGGTAATATAATTTCCTCTTTATGCAGTATTTCCTAGTGCATCAGCTCACTGACTACAATTCATCATTGGGCTTTTCTGATTAGCTGATGAACTACTATCACCCACCCTCCAAATCTTTTGCATCATTCCTGCTTTGAAGTATATAATTCTCTCCTGTAGTTATAGCTTATATTTCTCAATTCTGTGTGTGACATTGCATTTCATTGTCATGTAACACTTGGGTTCAGATAACCAAGCAGTCCATTATTTGTCATTATTTACCACTTCCGCGATATCTATGTAGTTTATACGCTTCATTTATACTTATGCTACATTTTCTTTAATATTGCTGATTTTGAAAATAAATCAACAAGGCCCAGGACTGGTATCTAAGATGCCCCACAAGAAACCCACTCATTTCATTGGGATTACTCACCTACAACTAAGTATATTTCAAAAACTGACAGCAAGCTATCAGTCCGTCTACCATACTGATTATATACCTTTCTACTTAAATGAAAACATTCTCTGGTATTATGCCCATGGGTTACTTCAGTGCTATTACTTTTATCAGCCAAACTTATACCTTAGTTAAGCTGTTCCAGGATTTAGCAGTCATTCCTTAACTCTTGCCAGCAAAACTGAGGAAAATCAGATTTATATTTCTTCAGATAAAAATTAAGATGTGTGGAAAAAATCCCAATAATACACACTAAACTGTCCTTTCAGGCCAGAAAGTACATTAGCTCTTGTTTTTTTGAAGATGTTTTTGGAAGATGTTTATTTTTGATCTTGTCATTTGTTGAAAACTACAGATCCTCTCCATCCTTTTCCACCTAATGGGTCCATTCACCTCTGGCTTAACTAATTGGAAGCATTCTTTTTCAGAGAGAAATATTCCCTTTTCATATACTGTAAAACTTGTTTAATGAAGAGCCCACTTTATTACCAATTTTTTGCTATATACAATGTAATCCACAGATATTAAAAATTTAATTCTTCCTCTTAAAGATATAATTACATATCTATTCAACCTCATTACTATTAGACTCATGATTTGGTTTTAGTTGTAGGAGAAAATAAGCACTTTAATCATGTGTGGTAGAAATGATAAAAGATCTTTTGATAAAAGTTCTCAAATGGTTTGAATTTAACTTAAGACTTGCAGCTGCTTTAAGGTTTGCAGCCCAACACATTACCTGATAGACACAGGAGACCATGACCTATGAATCTGAAGGCAGTTTTTTTCATTGCAGTCCAAACATATGTAACAAACCCAAATTTCTATAATTTTCTCCAACTGAAAATTCTGACTGGGTGAAAAACCTTGTGCTTTATTTGCTGATTGCAGTCCACCAGCAACAGGGACTATAAGAATGCTTCATGACTTCATGCATTCCCTGCATTTGAGGTGCAAATGTATGCAGGTGTATTTATGTCTGCGTATTTATGTATGTGTTTGGGTGTTATAGCTGCATGATCCAAATAATATTATTACCATTGCTAGTGACAGGCCACAGGCTTTCTATTAATGCTGCAAAGCTCAGAAGCAGGACTTGTCAGGCTTGATTTGTCTTGGCCTGCCTGGATCTTTGTTTTAGCTTGTTTAGCTAACAGCCACTTTCTAGCTACCAGGCAACTACTACATGTTTTTTAGCTTTAGTTTAGCTTTTATGATTGTGTGCTGCAAAGTCCATTGCTATAATAGTTATGATAAATTTTTGTAACTAATTGGCAGTAATAAGTCAGTGCAGAAAAGAGTATCTGTGACCCTAGAATAATGATGTGTTTTAGAGGAGTGTAAGCACAGGATGATAGCAGAGTCCTTGCAAGTGTGGGAACAGGACAAATTCAGAGGCCCTGGCACTGTAAATAATTAATCAGTTCTCAATTATTAATCATCAAAAGACTGAAACCTTGGAAAATGTGTTAAACTGGTTTTAAGCATAACAAAGAGAATAAAGAACAAGTGTCTAGCTCATATAAAACGTAGCACAGATAGTAAATTTACTTGTAACACCATTTGAGGACCAATGGAAAGAACACACTCGAGTGTATGTTAATGTATAAAAAATAGCAGACCTGGACTGGGGAGGAAGCAATCCTCGCTTTCTATATCGTACTCTTTCCAGGGAACTCAGGACATTGACATCTTCCCAGAAATCATCCCCCCTTCCTCCTCCTTCTTGAGGAAGACCGCACTGGCTCCATTAACCTTGGAGCCCAGGGGAACAGTGGTGGAGTGAATATAATACCAGAAAAAGGGATAGGGACTACATGCTCACAGGGAGCAGTCATGTGTGTACCTAACAATTTTAACCGTGTAGTTAATTCATATTCTATAAAAATTAAGTAGTTTGGGCTGCAAATGTTACTAGTATTTTGACTGGATTGAGTACAATTTGCAATTAGTCATAAATCAAGGAAGAAATCAAGTGTGCTTTTAGGAGATAAAATTTGCTGCCCACAGTCTTCAAAATAAGAGAGAGCTACGTTTTATTGGAACATATTCAGTGAATTTTTGGCCTTAGCCTTATTTATAAACCATACTGAAGGGTTGAACTTTACACAGAAATGCCTTGAACGACTGATTCTTCTATCCTTAATAAAAATACAACTCTGATATTTTCTGCACATTTCCCTATTATCCCCACATCCCATTATTTTGGAATTTACACCATGATACCTCCTGGTGCTCCTTCACGTAACCCTATGACCAACACTAAGGCCTGTTTTCCTGCATCTCAGGGTTGTCGCACTCATTTCCATAACTATTCTTTTGAAAACCTTTATACAATGAACTGTTAACTCTGTTCCCCTCCAAGCACTAGGACTGTTTAAAGGAGGACAGTGCTGGGATTAGTTTACCAGCTGTATCCTTTACTGGCAAACTAGATTGTTTAACCTGTGTGACAGAACCAAGACCTCTGACGTTTCCAGTAAAGTATTTGCTTTTGAGTCTTTGGACCTTGGACCTTGGACCTTTGGACCTTGGACCAATCATTTAATCAGGAATACTCTGATTCTGGCATTTCTACTCTTCCTTACATTAGGAAGGCAAATTGAAACTAGCATGAGTTAAAGGTGGGTCAGACCAAAACGAATCACCTAAATAATTATTGACTTCGCTTCTTAGTACAGATCTCCATAAACGTTGTCTTCCCCGTGATTAATTTCTCTGTTCGTTGGTGATCCTGTCACATTTGCAAAACCAAAGAGACCACTCGCTTAGAACTGTAACGATTACTGTGAGGACTCATTCATCACCTAGGTTTGCAAGCTATGCAACTAGATTTTTTTCACCTCCCCTTCCCCCTGTTCCACTTCTGACTTTATGCAGTTCGTGCTGAACCTGCAAATTCCCTTCAAGTCCAAGGAGTCCTAATTAAGGTACTTCACTGCTTGTGCATCCTTCTGTATCACCACGGCTGCCCTGGAGAGACAATGACTGCATGCTGCTCTTTCGGTCCTGATGGCAGGCTGGCCTAGGAGAGGAACAAAGAAGCAGTTTTTATAAGGCTGTTAGCTGAAGAGGCAGCTGACTTCAAAAAAGAAAATCAGAGAAGCACTCTAGCTGTGTCTACAAAGCCGTGTGGTTGGTATGTTAGACTGAACTAGGGAAAAGGAGCATGGGACTGGACGCAGGGCTGCCTGGGAGTCCAGGCAGCATGTCTACTGCCAAACAGACAGTAAATTAACATTGCCATGCATTAACTTGGCAGCAGCTATTCAAAATGCCATCAAATAACTGTGAATTGACCAAAAACTCTGTACCTCCTGGTCACCCAGAAGTACACAAATCAGTTTGTGAAAATTCATGACTAGGGAAAGAAGAGGATTAGCAGAAAAACATGTAAACCAGAAACAAAACTTTCTCGTTTTTAAGAAAATAAAAATAGCCCTGCTTATTCAATATTTCTTCCTTGTGGATTACAAACTGCATTGATTTCTTCAAAGTCTGCCTATGGCCATCCGCTATAGAATAGAAACACCACCTATCATCAACACCACTGATTTCTGTTACAGGGTATTTGATATAGAGATATATTTTATTACTATTGGCACAAAAATTATCACAAGAACATGACAGACATGCATTGAGAGAAATAAAAGTTGTCTGTGGGTAGTCTGAGAGTAGAAAGAAGAGGCTGTGCATGCTGAGGAAATAATTTCTTGGGAGTTACACACTGAACTCAATTAATTCATTTTTTTAAGAGCTTTGAAGTGCTATACTACTGTTAAGCAGTCTAAATTCAACTGCTATCCCTCCTTTGACTGGTTTAATTATTTCACAGCCATAAGCACAAACCCTCTAATAATTAAAAATAATATCTTAATTGGACTTTCCTGGTCTAAGAAATATATTGTAATCCCACAACTCCTGATTGCATTCTCCAAAATAAAATATATTTATTTAAAGTTTTATTTTATTATCCCACTGTTTTTCTTCCAGTGTGGTGACCAATACAATGCACAACAATCTCAAAGTTTACAGTGTGAGAAATCTTTATAGTACCACTCAAATCTATGTGCAGTAGATGAAGGAGGAACATTTTTGAGGGGAAAATTGTTCTTTAAAAGTGACAGAAAAGGAAGATGGCACGCAATGGTTTAGGTATAAAGAAAAAAGCTAGTAATAACTAGACCAATAAAAACGTGTGTGATAAAAACCAACAAAAATAAACCCCAGACAAAATCTTGAGCAAGTATGTTTCCTAATCCCTAGACTGTATAGATGACATGGGACATGACTGACTGCATTACAAAGTATTCACAGCAGGAAAGCAAACTGTATTAAAAGATAATAATTAATTTGGATTTGGCCTTGAGAAATACTGAGAACCTTTCATAATTGTAATTGTTTGCCTGGCCCCATAGCCCCTCTGCAGGGGACCTCTCTTAGGTCCAAGCAACAAGTTTTTAAGCTATCCCATGCACAAGATTACAGGAAACAGAAGAAATTCAAACAGCCATGTATTAATTAAATTTGTTAATTAAAGATGGAACCTCTTACGAGTCTTGAAATATCCAGAGAAAGATTCTGTCGGTTGCAGCTTAGGCAATAAATGCTGTTAACAAGGTCATGCAACAGTGAAAGTTATTGCTCAATTCACTCTAAAATGAGTCTAACAATGGTCATCATGAAAAGCCTAATGGTCTCAGGGAGTTTGGAGTATCATTGGGTAAAATATAGATGTATTGATGAAGAATTTTATGCTGTTATTTTACTGAAAAATGAAATCTTCATTTTGAGGTTATAAAAGTAACGAAAGAGTATAATATTTTGATTTTTAGCTGCCACTATATGTAACTGAAATTTTATCATAGGAACATAAGTTTCATTAAAAACCAGAAAGCTTTTTTTCCTCAAGAAGCATCAACTTTGGTAAAGATTTTATTATTTTTAGAATTTGGTTTATTTATGAAATGTAATTTGTTTGGTTCGGGTCTCAGAAATGAGACTGAGGAAAAATTAAGGGGAAAAAAAAAGGAGGGAAGAGGCTAATAGAAAAATAAAACATTTCTAAATCACTATCACAAGCATCCTAACAGTTGTTGGGATATGACATCATGAGATAAAACTCTGTGTCTCACAGGGGGAAAATAATTGTAACAGTTAATTTTGCATTCACAGGTTACTTTTAACCCAGCCCTTCTACTTTTGGTTAAAAGCATAAATGAATGTCCTCCATGGCCATCCCAGGAAGCTGATATTCATAGTAATCTCCAGACTCTTAATACTACTTTAAAAATAGTGTTACAGACCAAGCCATGATAACCAAGTCTGAATAACTGAAAGGCTCCAAAAATCAAGCCTTCCTATAATGGCATCATACTTTCCTTAATCAAAATAAAAGGAAAAAATATCTTGCTTGGACCATTGAACCAGAAATAAAACAAATAAAGCACAAAGACTATTTAAAAAGCAATTGCTGATTGGCATACAATAATATAAGCTAAAACATGCTGTACTGAAAGCACATTCTTTTCCATACTAGTGACATTATTCTTGTTTCTTAGACATTGTGCACTAAAAAAGCACAAATTCCAAAACTGTTTTGGAACACACAGATTAAAAAGGTAGCAGTACATTTAGTGGCCTACCCAGAACAACGCTCATGTCAGTGGGTAGCTAAAGCAACTCTTGGCCTGATTTATCTCTCAAAATCAGTTCAGAAAGTGACTTTTTATTTGTACAACTTCACTCAAAGTAAACAAGATACGTACAAGTATAACAGATTAGTGAAAGGCGTACAGTGATTTACATCTCTGCAGAAGTCAGGTTATGGAAGCTTGAATGCATCCAAAGTGGTATCTAACTATATTTGAGGAGAGAGGGAAAACCAGAACTCCAAAGGAAACCTTTGGCCCCTGATGAAAGCATGAAGAGCTGTCTTCGTATTCCAGTGCTTACGTTCTGTGACAGTGTTCTGGAAGATTAGTGGCATGTGAAAATCACTACTGAACTACACAGTTAGGATAGAGGGAATCAACATGTCTGGAGGAGACTGTTCACATCAAGATCAAATTCAAAGGCAAGAACAGGGTTTCTGTATCAGACAGTTGGGGCTTAGCTCAGAGCTAGAGTTCAGCCAAGAATCAGGAATACAAAGGTTGGGCCCACACAAGCTATTCATGTGAGATTTCTGGCCCATTTAGAACTCACATTCAGGAATTTATGTCCTCACTTCTAGTTTTGAATCTGAATCAGAAAGAAAAGCAATTTCTAAATTAATCTTTTTTTAGAAAGGAGTGAGTCAACAAGCTTATATCAGAGCACTTAGTCAGGCTATTTTACATCCTCTGAGAATATGGCTTAGTGAGGAATCAGCCCTTTAACATGTAAAAATGAAGCCTGAAGTCACAAACAGGATGTTCGCAAAAAGCAACACATTATGAATTACTTCAGAGTATTTCATAAGTCTATATCCTTTTCCACTGGCTGCTGTCCCAAATGGAAAACTGATGTAGAGATGATTGTTATGAAATAAAAATATGAAGTCTTCATTGGCAGTAGACTAGTGAAAAGACAAGAATTCATTCTTGGAGCAGCCTGGAAAAGTTTGTCTCTATTCTGCGCACATTTTGTTTATGTTACAAGACAGTAACAGTTGAGGGAACCTTTACTGATTTGTCTGGAAAGTGGATTTTTTTAAATGCTTGCAGAAGACAGCTCAGTATGATGAATCTGGCTCAATGTTGTTGATCTCTAAAGGTATTGTGGCTGCTATTTTCACACGAGATGTTTAAGAGGTGCTTTAGAAATGTGAAATTATCAAAATGCTCATTTCCTGGTTAGGTTTGTGCCACTGCACAGCTGTGCTTAATTGAAAAACTGCAGGCAAAAAAAACCCTAAAAAACCCCAAACACCTGAAAACCCCGATGCATTCTTCTAGCCATTGCACTCTTAATTTATACAAGTAAATAACCTAGACTAAGTCATATCAGAAAACAGACTACATCAAACCCCCTCTGCAAATAAGTGTATTTCTTGGAGAAAATTTGAAAAAGATTTTTTCATTTCCTCTCATGTCATCATTTTCTAAGCTCAAAGAACCATGAAGAAGGTGAACAACAATATTTCTTGTCCTGTAGTAACATCCAAAGGACGCCATAAAATTCCAGGTCTGTTATGCTGGACAGAAAGTCTAAGGTGCATGATCCCCACCTTAAGTTCTTCACAATCTGCAACAGATTCATAATAGATGATGAGAGGGACAGAAACACTAACAGATAATATTTCCATTAGCCAACTCATTCTGAAAGATTTTTGGAGATCAGCCATAAGCTGTATTCACTCTGGTCTCAGCAATCAAATTTCTCTTCAACTCCCATTGATTTCCTCTGGCTTTTGTGTATCTAGACCTATCTATTCTAGATAAAATAAAAGACCAGAAGAAAAATATAGTTGGACAAAATAAAAGAAGGCAAGAAAGACTAGTTGGACAAAACATTCCTGGTGAATACTTAAAAGGAAATCTCAAAACATTTTTAGAGTTCAGGACTGCCTAAATGCTTTCTTCAGATATTATCAGACTGGACTGGCAAGAGTTGGTCTGATTTTCCATGAGGGAGAGAAATATGAGTATATAATTTCCTGTTATCTCATTTATTTTGAGGGATTACAAGCAAGCTTCTAGGAACAATCTTCCATTTAAATGTGATTCACTACTAAGCCATGTAATTTGGGTTACGATTTTTGTGAAAAGCATTAGAGACACGTGTCTGTCAAGTGAGAGGGCAGTCTTTTTTTACAGCTTGTGAATTCTAACTAGGATTTGGTTATTGAGACTTTATTTGCATATGCACTTTTTATTTCTTGCTATATTAAGAGCAAATCGGTAGCATGTGTCCCAGTGACATGTTGGTATATCTGCCTCCTGACCTTAGTACAGTTCTGATCTCTTCTGCCTTAGATGCTACGTATATAGATATGTAGCAGTGAATTATAGCAGAGAAGGTAATTTAATTGCTTCTTCATCTTCATGTCTACTCATTTCCTGTATGGTGTGTTCACAGCTAGAATTACCTGGGAGCTGCTCAATGTCAGCAAAACAGAAAGATATTACCTTGCCTTGGAGTATAAGCAAGGCTGAGTGGGGCTGGTCTACTTCTTCACATGGGAGTCTTTTCATTACTGGTCTGGCACTTTTATTATGCTGTTTCTAAGTGAACAGCAAAACAACTGTCTTATGAGATATACATATACAAACCGTTGGTTGCCTGAAGTCATGTAGTAATCATCCAGTTTCTGTAATACCAAATACCTGTCAGACTTTATAAAATGATGCAGTCACTGTACTTAAATTCCAATCCCAGCGTTTGCTGATGGTTCGTTCCCAAAGTCAACAGAGGGAGGAGAGACAGAAGTTCCTGTGGAGGAGATGTCTACCCTCCCTGACTAATAGGGGAGATGAGCACAATTTTAGTAGAATGTTTTCTTCCAAAGCGAATACTGTCACAGACACGTATCAGTTTCGATGGAATGGATAGACACATAGAAGGAACATGATCCAGGTACAGATCTCACCATTTTGCCTAATTTACTGATGACATTTAGTAGGTTCATTTAACACACAAAGAACACCAAGCAGAATGAAAAATAAATGTCATTCTGGCCAGCTATGCTCTAGACTAACAACATGGAGGATAAAAAACTTTCCACAAAAGTGATCTTTGTCACCACATAGTTGGACACTTCATAAAACATGGAGAAATCTTGATGTTGATCTATTTCTGCATAGCACTTAGCCACAAAACAGTTTGCATTCTTTGTAGTGATCTCATTTTGAATAAGAAGTAGACATAGCAGAGCGTTTTCAAATCCTATTCATTTAGATATAGTTTGTCTACTACATCAGTTTGAAGAAGAGATAGAGAAAAGTGAACCATGAAAAGTGGCAGGAGATGGAAAACGGAAAAATACAAAATACATCTCTTCAGGATTTCTGAGACCACTATATCCTTGTATTAACTGATCTTATCTTAGGCAAACATGTCCTAAATTTTAAATAACTCTAACAACCATTACAAGAAAATATGACCCAGCCATGTGTTAACAAATGTTCACCTATTCATATGTTTCTTGTTCCCCTCATTGCTAGTCCTTCCCATTGTGCATGAAGTTTTTCACCTGTTACTTCAGAAAATCTAGTGTAGATCTTCATCATTTATGTCTCTTTAACTAAGGTAAGGCCAGCTGGGGGGAGAGGATCTGTCCAATGGCACAAGAGCATCTCTGCTAACAAGCTTGCTAATCTAGCAATGAGGACCTCCAACAACATTCAGTGCAGGATGTTAACCAAAGCCTGATGAGAAGTGATGCATGGGCTGAAGTGAGAAAAGGCCTGATGAACAGCATGATGGAGGCCCTCACACTTCCCCCATGAAAGCAGCTTCAGTGGGGACTCCCTCAGGTACCTGCAGCCAAATGCATACAGCACAAGAAAACAACAGGAAGAATGAGAAGGCCATGCACAGATGCAGATCTTTAAACTCATTTGGATTACACAGATGTGGTGGGGTAGTTTGTGCAGAAGAAGTGGTGCAACGAGTAAATAGGAGATCTTTAGAAAGGACTGGCAAGGTGGAAAAGATGCCTTTTGGGCAAAGAAGTTAGATGACTGCAGGGACATCTGTCTGGGAACTTGTGAGACACCAGACATGAGCTTTTGGGCAAGGATCAGAGGACAGCCAAACACAGGTGACATCTTAGTAGGCTCCTACTACAAATATCTTGATTTTAGTAAGTCTTTCAACACTGTCAAGCTGAATTGGAAAGATATGGTTTGGAAAAGTGGACTCTAAGTTAGGTGCAAATGTGGCTGGATTGCTAGGCTACAAAGGCTATGATCAGCCATACCAAGGCCCAGCTTGTGGCTGGTTACTTGTGGCATCCCTCAAGGATCAATAGTGGGGCCAATAATATCCAATGTTTTTATTAGTGACCTGCTCAACAGCACAGAGTGCACTCTCAGCAAGTTTGTGATCAATACCAAATCAGGCTGAGCGGTTGGTATCCTGGAGCACAGGGCCACTGAGGGACTTGAAAGGCTGGTGATATGGGCTGACAGGTACCTCAGGAAGTTCAACAAAAGTTCAACAAAAACAAATGCCAAATCCTGCACCTGGGATGGGAAACCTCCCTGAAGCAGTATGGGCTGGGGGCTGACCAGCTGGAAAGCAGCTCTGCAGAAAAGGACCCTGGGGGTCCTGATGGACAGCAAGCTGAACATAAGCCAGCAACATGCCCTTACAGCAACAAAGGCCAATCACATCCTGGGCTGCATTAGCAAGACCGTTGCCAGCAGGTCCTGGGAAGTGACTCTTCCATTCTGTATGTCACTTGTCAGATGACATCTAGAGTGCTGTGTTTAGTTTTCAGCTCTTCACAATAAAGACATTGACATACTGGAGCAAGGCCACTGCAGGCTACCAATATGATTTGGGGATTGCAGCATACGTCATATGAGGAGAAGCTGAAAGAACATAGTGTGTTCACCCTCAAGAGCAGAAGGTTAAAGAGGAATATTCTAATGGAAGAATTAGAGAAAGCAATCAGACTATATGGACCCATGCAGTGAGGGGATGAAAGGCAGCAACACAGTTGCAAAAAGGAAAATTCTGACTAAAAGGCATTTTTTTCACCATGGGTATGATAAAATATTGCAACAGTTGCCCAGAGAGGATGTGGCATCCCCTACCTTGGAAATATTCAGAATGAAACTGGACAAGTCTTTGAGTAAACTGCTCCAAGCTGGTACTGCTTTGAACTGGGGCTGGGCCAGAAGATGCCCAGCATACCCTTCCCACCTAAATTATTTTTTATTATATTAATTGATACAGGCACCTGAAGCGGGTCAGAGAGAAATGAAATAGTTAAATACTTGTCATCGCTGCAGAGCAAGTTGTTGCTTTGGTGTCTTTCTTATCTGTTCCTCTGGATCATGATGTGTTACATCTGACGTATTCACCTCTCTCAGCAAGAAAGTTGCAATTTGCTTAATCTTATTCCAGGTTCCTGATTACAAGCCTTAATCACTCAGCAGGCCTGACCATAATTAGTATCTGAGGATATTCCCTTTGGGAGTTGTGAGTAATGGTAGATTCAGGGATCAAAAAAGTATCTTTGAAACAAAATATTGTTTAATCTTAACAGTAGGAAGAAGGCCGAGCAAAAGATAGTTTTACAAAATTTTTACTGTGTATAGGTGAGATTCAGTAAGCGAGATGTGAATGTCCACATTGTTTACATCTGAGATAATCTATCCAGGATCTTTTTATAATTACAGGAAGTCTAGGACACAGTTTCAAATCAAAGCAGAAGTCTAGGATCTGTCATATGTATTGTACTCCAAAACTGCCTATGACTCTCCATTAATTATATGCAAAGAAATGCAGCTAAGGGTGACTATGTCAGCTACAGACACTGACACCGTAAATGTCTACATTACATTAAATAAATCCCACGTTACAGCTCTAGCTTATCTCTGGAGTCTGGATTCCAGCCTACATCCCCAAATTTGCCCTTTAGCCTTTTTCATTGGAGGGTTCTCCTTTTATTTTAATCCAAGTTTTCTTTTTTTTCCTGTGTTTCCTGATCCTGCTTAAACCAACTGAGTCAGCTTGCAAGTACACCACTAGGTCACCTATAGACTGATGGAGCTGGAATATTCTGAAATGTTTCTAAGAAATTAATATCAGGATTATAATGTACACTGTTTACAGAGCCAATTTCCTGACAAACATGCTCTGTAGATTCATGCAGTAAACACCACAACAATCCTGTTAAGCCACAGCATTCATAAAATATTTACATGCAGTTTCAAATTTGTCACAATAGTGTAAATATTTAAAACAGTATCACTAGTATCTTGGAACCATTGAGGTAGTTCGCACCCAGACTTGTCATTTCAGACTCTCTGCAAACACTGCCAGACATTTTCAGCAACATTTAACAGGTTCCTGCACAACCACTGCACCTAGTAAGAGTGCATTTTCTTCCATTAAACAGAAGTTAAAACCAAAACTTCTGAAAACAAGTGAGAGGTCTGTGAGATTCAATCCTCTACTAATTGCTACAAAAAAGTGCTGTTTATTCAGCTCATATTACACAAAACATGTTGTAGTGTTGCAATACAATTTTAAACAAATTTTAGACATGCTCCACACAGAAAACAAAGAAAGGGAGGATGCCAAAAATGTTTAGGCATGCTTGAGAAGGAGCAAATAGAGATTTCTGCTTACAACTTTGAAACATGACTATTTTCTGAGACAGTGGACAATGCACAAAATAGATTTCATGTGGCAAGGAGGGGTAAAATCAGAGCAGAATTGATAAACACAGTTACATTCTAATCCTATTTCACTCTTAATTCTGATTTTATGAGACCTAGCTTTGATGTTCTATTTATTTCCCAAAGCGTTGTAAAGTGCATGATTTGGAGGTGGGGGTGGGGGTGGGTGTCGGTCAATCAATTTCATTTGTTTCTTAATACAAAGAACAAGATCTTAGATGTAGAGGGGTGCAATTCTGTTATCTTCAATACATGTTCAAAGACATGTATGTGCAGAGGGAAAAGAAATTATATGGAAGTCCCTCAAAAATTATAAATTTCTGTCAGTGCATGATGTAAACAACCTACCTAAATAAGGCCTCACCTCTTCAAGAATTTATTCTAGGTTTCTCTGCATTTTTTCTCAGAGAATGTTCTATTTCTAACAGGGCATCTGTATAGCACAATGATACACACACATCATATGGGGTGAAGCCTTAAGTCACAACTGCAGAGAACAGCTGTGTTCTCTGTGATTTGTGTTCAGACATCTTTAGAAAAGCGAAACATGAAAACACAGTATGTCCTCTTCTCTTTATGCTTCATCTCTACCATATCTCCGCAAAAACATTAGTCACTATCATTTTTTTGTCTCCTTTCCATTTTTACCCCCTGGAAGATCTAATGAAAGTTCATTTCCAGAGGTTTGGCAACCTACCCAGAAACCTGTTCATTAACTTCAAAGTCTTCGATCAGACCCAGCAGTTTATATCGCCTCTTTTTAACACAAGTACTTGTAGTGATGACAGCTCCAAGTCAGAGCCAAGAGTTATAAATCACTGAAGGATTTTGTTTAAATATGACTCTTTATTTTTCTTGGCATGTTACTTGTTGCTTACATTCAGCAAGGGTCAGAATATAGAGGGTAAGGCCCAACAAAAATTTAATCCTAATACACCTAAATCTATCGGCATAAAGCCTCTTCCATAAGATGAAGAAGTTGTACAACAAAAAATTGATTTGCAAATCTTTCACTCACGATATTAGCATTTTATATTGTGAAGAAAAAAAGAAATATAACATGGCACAGCATTTTCAGTGGGGACCTTACAATAAACTGAGTCTGAAGAGAAACGTGTAGCCTTTACTCCTCTTGCTCTCTGGTTTTTGTTTCCAAGTGATACATCTGTTGTATAGTTAGAAAGTTGATTAATGCACTTACAAAAAGTGTCTTGTACACTTCAGAGAAATGGGGTTTCATTGCGAAAATAAAACCCTGAACTCTTTAAAGGCAAATCATGTAGTTTGTGATAAAAGTTCTGAGAAAGAAAAAAAAAAAAAAAAGCAGCCGATGGCTACAGTCTGCTCTTCCACTGGGTATTATTAGTACTGTTCCAATGTCAAGTGCAGAGCTGCACTCAACAACTCCCACTTCAAATGCAGACAAATCTACAGAGGCTTGAGCTTTACACTAGCTTTTTAAACCAATGAAAGAAAGGAAGAAAGACGACTTTGCTCTGCTATTGCAAGGCTCCTTTTTTTCACTCTGACTACATTTTCAGTGGAGCACACCAGAACTCAACTTACTTTTTCCACCACTTAAAGAGAAAAAGGGCCCTTATAGGAGGAACAGAGAACCCCTGTTTGTGACACTTTTGAAGTCTTCCACTTACAACTAACAGCAAGAACATGCAGTAAAAAATGGGCCCTAAATAATATTTTAGCTGCTGTATTCTTTTTCTCATCAAATTATTTGCAATGACTTTGAGTAATACAGTTAATACAGTACTCAAGGACAACCATTCAAACACACAGCTTTTAAAGATGTGTGGAAACATATATAGAAAGTAGCCTAAAAGTATGGCAGAGCCAAATTCCACCTCAGTAAATATGAATCATTTCGTTTCACTATGATTGCTTTTGCATCAGATTCTTAAGTCAGCTTCCAGCTGCGGTCTTTCTTCTCTTTGTTTTCCCTTCCCATAAAACAACATAGAAAAGGTTAAAAAGAAGGTGTTAAGTGTGAAGTACCCATGCATTCAATATTCAATTTTCATAAAATTTAGATGAAGCAAAATCTGAGTGATTACAAATAGGATGTCTGCATCTTTATGAGTGAAAAAAATTAGTATTTCGATATGCTAACAAGTCTGCCTTCAGGAAAAAAAAAGTGAAAACAACCCATAAAATGGGTTGGTTAGGTTCTCACAAGGATCTGCACAAGGCAACTGGTAAAATGGTGCTCAGTCTTGATGCAGACCTCAAGCTGCAGTACACTGATGACAGCAACCAGCAATAGTACATCAGCTGATTCTTGCAAGAAAAAATCCCTGTGGACACATGTGCAGCACACTGCAGAATTGACAAGGTTTCTTGTTTATTTTTCCAGTCCAGAACAGGTCATTGCTGGAGGCATGGTATAATACCAGACCAGCTGGTTTGTATTAGTGATTTGGAATGACAAACTTTTTGCTTTTGCTAAAGAGGCAGATTTTTGAGCAGACAGTCTACCTCGTATAGCACCTCATAAAAAATCATGGCCCTCTTTTTCTGTCATGGCAAATGGCAGGTGAATCTTCTCCTTTATATCTTTTCTCTTGTTCATCTCCCCTGTGACTTTGATACAAGGTTATTATTTTGTTATGGTACTATTTTTACATGGGCTTTAGTTTACAATGCAGATGGCAATTGATTTAGTGCCAAGATTTTTATATGTATATCTCTATGTATCTATATACACATACCATAAATGACACCACAAATTAATTAGAAAAATGAGGCATATGTTACATCTTTTAAAATGCAAAGTAGATTTTTCTATATTAAAGTGAAAGGTGGGGAATCTAAATCAAAAAGTCATCCTGAAACAGAGATTCATTCTAATTAGGGCTCAGAGTAAAGTGACAAAAGTATTGATAAATGGCTCCCCTTCTTGTAATGGCTTGCTTTTACTTGAAAATAACTGCTTGGTTTGCACCAAAGCTTCACAATATAATGTAAGAAAGGGAAGAAAACAGTCATAGGCAAAACAACTAAATAATTGTCACCACTAAAATTTGACTTAAAAATCTTGTCCTCTCAAGCAGTCTCTTTCAACAGAGACTCAGAATTTTTCTTCTTACAAATTGCCTGTCAACATGGCTGGCTGTGAAGTGTCTATTCACTTTCAAGCATTGAAGCAGTAATGCTTGTACACAAACACCTCCCTCTCTCATACTGTGGACAGTGAGCTAATCTGAATCACCGCTGTGTTATTTTTCAAAACTCCTCATTATATTACCTTTTAACCAGAAAGTGATAGTGTGCTTGAGACAGAGAATCCTTGAATTATGATGTCTCAGCTGTCCTTGAGTGGCATCCAAATATGACTACTATTACCCATGGACTTAGAATACAGCCACAAGTTACCACCCTGCAAGCAAAATGCACAGGACGATGATGAAAACAAGCTGTGGCTGTATGAAACACTTCTTTGGCTACTTCTTTCAAAGGGTTTTATCATAATCATGGCAATTTTTGAAAAAATTATTAGTAACACCTGCCATAGTATCCAATTCAATCCCCAGGTAAACTAATCAAGGGCTTAGATCTTCTGTATTTCCTCCTGCTAATGAACTCCCAGTCTTCTTGACAAAGTCGGAAATATTTTCAGCAGACAAATGCAAAATGCTGTCCTTGTTCTTGCTACAAAATAAAAATTAAGATGTTAAGTGACTCAGAACAATGTGTTCCACTTTTCATTTTAGTTACTTTTTAAATGCCATGTAGGATACAGGGTGACCCCCATCTTGCCACAGCTTTGGCAAAACAGAAACTGTCTGTCTCATTACACCCCTTCTCTATGAGTTGGGTTTGGAAACTTGTTCATCCTGGAGACAAAGTTAGTATTTCTGCCTTTCAAAATTCTTCCCTCTTATCTTGTTGACAAGAAGTGAAATGAGGACCAGCAAAAGACACAGTGGGTTCAGAGATTTCTAATGGGCCAAATCAGTCAGGGCTTCAACACATTTCCTGCAAAGCCCATGTCTGTGCAAGGCGATGCACAAGCCGTCAATACTCCTTTGCTTACATGTGGATCAAGGTTGCAAGACACAAGATCTAAGAACACCAGAACCTCGTCTTGGATGCAGCAGAAATTAAAAACAAAATTAAAAGTTAGGAGGACTGTAAATCCATGAGCCATTCACACAAAAGTGTTCATTTTTAAGCTCCTCTGTCAAAAAAACACCTCTGCCAAGTTTCTTTTGTAGAGAATGTGTGTATAACACTCACTATTCTTTAGAAGCAGTGTTACTTAAAAAGGCTTGGCTGAAAATAGAGTGGGACTGCAAAAGACTACTAAGAAGAAAACATGGAAAAGAAGGAAAGATGATCACTTTAGGCCAGTATTGTATCAGTAGTGGGAGGAAAGGTTTAGCCAGCACAAAAAGCTCACCATCTGCATCTTCTTCAATGCCTCTTCATTCCATTGTTATGAGTGACTGATATTCTGGTAGAGACATTTTAATTTAGCATTTCAGCAAATTCTGTGTCAGAGAATGGAGCTGTGAGCCTAGTCCTTGAACAAGCAAGTCAGTAGTATTATGGTTAATTCCTTGGTCTTACTATTTAGGTTTATGTTTTCCCAGAAATCTCATGGCAAATCAAATCTCTCTAATAACATGTAAGTTTTTTGGCAAAGTAAGGGAGAAAAGCTTGGTATCTGCAGCCACCACACAGTAAAGCAAAACCTCAGATTTTTGCAGGTTTTTCTGTATTTTGTGTATGGTGGTCTGACTGTAACTTGTCAGGGTCCCTCTTCACCTTGGGACCTGCATTTAAGCTCAGGCCCTTCCCTCTGTTCTTTACCTCAGATATGTTGCTATCTGGCAGGCCATGAACTCTACTGATGTGGACCTGACCACAGATCAGGCTTCCTGGCTTGGCCTTGGACCTGCCTGTGATTGGCACAAAGCCCCTGCCCTGGCATCCCAGGAGTGTCCCATGGCTCCTGACACCCAAGGAGCTGCCCACCCCTGCTGCGTCCTGGGTCACTGCTTAAGGTGGCAATTCTCAGCAGTACCGCCATGTCCAGCAAGATTAAAAAAGCTAGGCAAGTTCTTACTCCCCTGTTACAGCACTTGAATAGTTCTGTCCACCTGTCCCTCCTCAGTTAGATCCAAACACACAACAGTTTTATGTTGTTTTCTTTTTCTCTGATTTCATTTGATGGCTCTGTAATAGGCTCTTCCTTGTGCCATGTATAGTTGAGATGCCAGTCTGAAATAAAAAGGGAATATTCTTGTCCAGAAAACATTTAACATTTCAGAGGTGGTGGCTAGGACAAAACAAAGTTCTGTCAAAATGAAAAATCAAAAGAAAAGGCACCTTTCCCCAGCCCAGAAAAAACATCAGCAAAAGGTTAGGATGCTCACCTGCGGTACAAGGTGCTAAAGTTCATGTCCCAAATCATTCACAGCAAGGGCCCTGACCTCAGCTTAACAAAACCTGAGCTAATAATATTATACCATTCACTCCTCAGGGCTGGATGGCATATAGTTTCTCACTGAGGCTGTACCTTCTTTCCAAAAATGTATCAACTAGATAAGTTTCAGAAGAAAAGTTTTAAGTTTGAAGAATAAAAGTTTCTCAGTGACAGAGACATTTAATCTGAACATTCCTGATGGGCTCTCATGTCAGGCAAAACTTCAAAAGAATTTCTTTTAAATAGCCTGTAATCAGTTCTTTGTATGGTATGAGGTAGCTTTATAAATAGCTTTTTAGGTTTTCAGTAGATTATTATTTTTGACAGTCGATTTTAGTACTAATCCATTTCAGCGTCCTTAATTGAGAGTGTTTAATTTAGAAAAGAGAAGACTTGGTGAGCAGACTTCAAATGTTTTAAAAGCTCCTGCAAGGAGCAGGTAATAATCTGTTCTTCATGGATAAAAAAGAAGTAATGGACTTAAATTGCACTGAGGAAAGTCCAGGTTAGTCATTATCAAAGACCTTCTAAATGGTAAGGGATAGTGAAACCCTGAAGCACGCAACCTGTGAGAAGTGTGGTGACTTCATTATTGTAGGTCACTAGGAAAGGGCTCGATAAACGTCTATCAAAAAAACAGTAGGTATAGCTGATGCTGCCTTAGAGTAGAAGGATGAAATAGATGTTTCTGCTTCTATGAATCTACTAATATCCAACCAAAATCCAGGAACTACATAAAAAAGAAAAGGATATTTTTCGAAAGGTTTTTCTTAGATTAGTGTTAGAACCACCTTCTACCTGTAAAATGTTCTGAATATTGGAACACCCAGTACTGCACTCTGCCCTTTCTAGAACGAAAAAAGGCCTTCCTAAGCTGCGCTTTTCCACTCTGTTGCTGCACAAAACATGATTAAATCACATATATGAACCTTAGAAACTCAATTCCATAATTATTCAATTATTTTCTTTAGTTTTATAGTTTCATTCTCTTTTTTGAGGTATTCTTTTTAGGTTGGACTTCAGTTACACATCGAGTCTTCTACATTTCTGTTCCCCGTGTACTATGAAACTTCATTTCAACTCTTGAGGACAGTAAAGTTTAGGCAGGTATTTAAAGTCAAACAAATACTTGCTTGAATTTGGGCCTTGCTTAATGCAGTGTCATAAAGGTTTTTAAACAAAAATTGAAATCTGAAATCAGAATGCCTTGTAATGGATTGTAAGATGGCCAAAGCATAGAAAAAATTATGCCTGAATGGATCTTTATTGTAATTTAGTTAAGAAGAGCCAGAGCTTCAACAACATGAAATAAAATTAGCAACAAATATCAAGATCCCACATGTATCAGACCATGGAGTTAAAGATGGGGAACATCAGCCCTGCCCGAAGGTACCTGCAGTCTAAATATAATTTTGACTCTTTATATACCTTAACTTTAATACCTAGTAGCTCATTGTACAGTTCTGCATCTTGCACGCCTTTTTTGATTAGGCAAAAAGGATAAATGGGAGTTCTTAATTAGCCCCATTGTGGCTTAGCATAACGCTGTATTTAGCAGGGTTAAAACCACTCAAAACAAAGCATTCAGCTAGGATCGGTGGTAACTGCTGGGGCCCTTGAAAATATCATAACACAGAGGGTGTCTATACTTTCAGGTTTCATTCCAGTCTGAGTCCTTCACATGGTAGCCTTCTATACCTTGGGACTATTTGGATGCTGACCATGCTGAAACAATGAATGTGGAACAGTCTCTCCACTCTCATGTTTCTCCAGATATTTTTGGAATCATCATTTTGTGAATTCATTGTATGGGCAGCCTCAATTTGACTTCTCCTTGAGGAAATTACCTGAAGTTCTCACAATAAAATAGAATAAAATTGCTTTATGTCCTTTTAAATTAGGTAGACACCTACAGAGAAAGAAGCAGCACTTCCCATCATCTCTTGTAATCTGAATACAATAAGATCAAATGAACAAAAGTTGGCTAAAACATTCATCCTGTTTCTAATCCAACTGTTGTGGTTGCTTATTGCCAGAGTTTGCATTTCAAAGGCTGAAGTCCTTCTAGCCTGACTGCTAGTTGTATCTTCCTTCTTACTTTTAATATTCAGACGGTTAATTACAAAATTAATTTTCTTTTATTTAGGTACAGAATTGGAGCTAACTAAAGTTTGAATAGAACTAAGCCTGTCAAATTCAGCCATCACCACAATATAAGCACTCACAAATTGTATGGAAACCTAGCAAAAATGCCCTTGGCCATCACACAAACATGCACGAAAAGCAGATGAATCAATTGTCTCATGTTCTGCTTTGTAAGAGATAGAGCTGCAAATTTTTACACGTGCTGTCATATTTGGGTGTGACATTCCAGTAAATGGCAAAATAATCCCATGTCATTCAATTACAGAAGGTTGGTTTATATGTTGATTCTCAAAAGTTATTTTTGCTATAATAATACATTTGAGTTTTTGTTACAAGACCCTTTTATACCATGTGTTCATATTTTACAAAGCTCAGGATTTTTAACTGATACTGTGTAAAGGTGCTGTTCCTCTATAGGATTACTATATATTTTTTCCCTTCAACAATTTTTAGTGCAGAGGTTTACCCCTAGCATAACATTTAAAACACTTTCAAAGTGGTAAGGTAATTCCTCTTCCTCCCCTTACACCTAAGAAATACTTTGTAGCCTGAATTAAGCCCTTAGGCTGTTTCTGGCACCTGGAATGGGAGGGGTTCGTGTTGTTGCATCCATCCACAGCAACGTGAAAAGCTCTTTTCACAATGCATGGGAAGAAAACCGGATCAGCTCTCACTTTTCTTGGCTGCATTGTCTCTGCAATGCTAAGTGAAATAAACAGCAGTTGCGTTGTTGCTGTCCCTTATCACTTGAAAGCACATAGGAAAAGAGTTGTTCATTTGGAAGTGCCATTTACACAGCCATTTCTCAAAGTAGACCCATGTTTAAGAAGGCAGTGTTTTTGGCTGATGAAGTTCAACTTGTGCAAGACATTTTCAATTACCTTCTTAGGCATAAAGTTATAGTTGGTGTTGAAGTGACACTTTTATTGGTTTTAGTTAGTTTCAAAGAGACTAAATAAGAAAAGGCACAATTTTTCCTTTTGTGGGTTTGCCCAAACACACTTTATTTCTTAAGATATAACTTTAGGCCTGAGGTCAGGGAACTAGTTGTGGACAAGTGGAACATCAGAACCATGTTTGATTGTCGCTGAAATTGGCAGAACTCAAGATGCCATTAAAAATAGAAATGTAATAGCTGCTGCTTTGTATAGGGTCATTCGAGTGGACAAGCAGGGCTCTTTGGTAAGGAGCACAAAGTACTTGAGTGATTCAGATGATTTGATTAATTTGGAAGACTGTGAAATAGCAATCCCTATCCTCTTTGCCTTGGTCATCCCCAGGACTCTAATCACACCTGATTAGAAAAGTTATAGTGTGTTTTTTAGACAAAGAATTCAGTATTACTGGATTTTAGGCACTCATACCAATCCTTCTTCCCCAGAATTTTCCTTTTATCGCAAATGAAGGTATAGAATCTATTACATTTATTAATAAAACAGTATTTGAAAATATTTTTGTGAACTTTCTTGAAGCCACTGGAGTAAAATAAAAGTAGTTTCTCATATTTTTGTTTTGTAACACTTCCAGATTTACAGTGTGTCTATTCCCTTCAAGATGAGGAAAAATATCTCTGTCAGAGTTCTTTGCTTAAATCACAAAGAATAGTAAACAGAATAATATAAGCCTGTCGGACATGGTGCTTAAGTGAACATCTTGTATGATGTAGTTTAATTTCTTTGTGATTCATCTTGGGAACTTTAAGAATGTCTTCCACATCCAGGTTGGGGTCCTCTGTCTGCTACAGTACAGAATCGTTCTTTGTGTCCTCTCAATTTTGTTGAAACTGAGGATTTCCTACGAAAAGTTATAGCTTTGAGACTTTTACACATCCTGAATAAAAGGGTTTTTCAGTGAAAAAATTTGCAACTACTTATGATAGCATTTCTTCCAATTAATCATAATTTTTTCCTTAACTTCTGCAATAAAATTTATGACATTGTATCTTTGCTGACTATAGCAGATTATAGGTTCATAAACTGAGGTTAAGTGCAGGGAATAAAAATTAATAGTATTTGGTTAAAGAAATAATAAGTCTTAACCCATATGGAATGAAATAATATTTTCCCATTTACCTGAATAATTTGAAGCTACATACACAGCAGTGCCAATTATCCAGTTGTTACAGTTTTGAAATGGTATATTAAATCAGTGCATTTTCACTTTTGTAAATGTCTCCTTAAAAGAGTTTCAGAATGTAGTATGACTGATTTATCTATGGAAAAATGAGTGTAACAAAGTTTTTTCCAGTTACAAGCAATATCTGACAGATTGGAAAATATTTAACCAGTGTATATGCTGCAAAATGCATGATGTTTTGCTACAGTATAGGTGTTCTTGTATTGCTGCATAACCACCACAATTCTATTATGTTTATCTATCTGCTCAAAACCTGTACTGGCCATTTCTGTTAAGTAGATTCCACTGTGGAAATATGAGCCAGAGGAGCACTAGGTAAATCTTTCAAAAGAGAAAGGAGTTAAATTCACTCTATCCATTAATATCTTACACTCCTTTTCTGAAACTCTTTGAAAAAATTCTAGTGCTATATTTAAAAACAGAATCTAAAATTTCAAATGAATCAACGTAGATTTGCTGATGATAAAGGGCATAAAAGTAGTTACAGGCGAAATGGTATTTCTAGTAGTTGAATCTGAACACTTAAGTATATTCCTCCAAAAGCACACTGTAATATTCAGTCAGCAGTTCAAAATGGAGTGCCCCTGATCTGCATGAGAACCTCTGGAAAAAATACCACAGGGACTTATGTCACACAACGAGGCTTTTAAAAAGGCAAAGTTTGGCTCATGAATGTAACTAGTCCATATTAAGGAAAGAGATGCAAAAGAGACATTTTCAGCATGGAAATTTATGTCTGATATATTTAATGAGTGCAAACATTCTGTCCTGTTCCTGCACGTAGGACATACATAATTATTTACCATTGCTTTATGTATCAAAGAGAAACACTGAACACACAAGCCAATCCCTCAGGAGTTTTCAGCATTCACGAGCTTCTTATTTATATATAGATAAAAGGCACCTGCAGCTGTATTTCATTAGAATAAAAAATGACCGTCAGTGACCAATAAGGCTAATCAAAGAAAAGTTTTTCCCAAAGGATGTAGCACTACCCACATTCCCCTTCAGAAACAGCTAGGATGGATTTAGGTAATGAGAATGTGTTTAGCCTTCCTCAGACTTTTCTCTGTTAATTACAGTGCCTTGTGTACTCTGCATCTGTGCTTGTGTACAATAAGATGCAAATGAAAAGAAATTACAAGACTATTTTTTAAAGGTAAACAAAACCATTTGATAGTGCAGCACTCACTAAATTGAACATAGCACTAAGCCCACCTGATAACAGAAAGTCTCAGTAAATAATGGTGATGGGAGCTAAACAGCGTGCTTTTTGAAGGCAGAATACATGTTTTGCTGACCTTTCTGCATTAAACACAGGAAATTGTTCTCAAATCTACCTTGTCTGGATCTAATCGTTTAGATACCCTTTGCCATGGACTGCATGCCACAATAAATAGGGACAATCAATAGCACTTTATGCCAATAGTGGTCCACAGAGCTCAATAACAAATCTTCTATCCACCTGCCTGATTAGAACATAAGGCATTATCATTTTCTTACATTTGGATCTGTGAGTTGTAGAATGTTAATATTTATTATTGCAGTATAAAACCTGTGTTGTGCCCATCTAATTTTTATGGACAACAAATACTACAGTTTGACTCTAAACTTGGATCATATAACCTCTCTTCCTCAAAAATATCTCAAAGAAAACATTTCTGTAGTGCTCGGGTGCTGTATTTACTGTGATGGATTTTAAAAGCTGCTTGCTATCAGGGTGGTCCTGGTGAGATAGATTGTTCAGAAGATGCACTCAGAGGTACATGATTAATATACCTATCCAAAACACTTATATAACTCATGTCCTCAAAGTTCTGAACACCACATGCTTTTGTTTAGACTCATAAGGTCTCTGAAAAGTAGAGGCATACTATTCATCTCTATTGTCATAAAACTGAGATGGAGGTAAGCTAAATGCAGGTGACCCGTGAAGTCTCCAACAAAGCAGACTAGAACACAAGTCTCCATAAACTTACCTCTCTGCTGGACTCTCCTTTTTCTCGCTTCTGTAACCATGAATTTTATCTATCTAATGAATATAATTCTATGCTACATATTTCTCCATAAGCTGGCAGAAAGAGAAGAAGCAGGAGATTCTGGAAAACTAAAGATGACGGGAAATAAGAAGCTTAAACAACAGAGCTGCCAGGAACAGGAGAGAATGCAGAAGTAACTCAGTTCATAGAGTGCAGTTTCTTATATTTCTGTAGCCCATTTCATATTGTGTATCATGGTCAAAAGGGGTAAATGCAAGAGCATTCCAAACTGATGTCAAACAGCATAGGGATATTTTATGAAACAGGAAAAATAGTAGCAGCAAAAAGCCTCTTTTCCACTGAAATGGATTGAAAATGCACAGTGTGTCAGACTATTCACTCTCCTAGTCTAGATTGCTCAATATCTTTCTCTCCCTCTTTCTTTTGTCTCATTTCACAAAAGAAATCAAACAAAGAAGTTGACTTAGCTTTCCAATTGCTCCATTTTCTGTTCTGTTAAGAATCACTGCCCTTCTACTCCCAAAGCCCCCCAATGGATAGTTCAAGAAAAGGTCCAGAAGCAGACTAAGCAGTTTGAGTTGCTTTGATGATTGATGGCACAGGAGCCAGAAATCTCCAAAACAACTTGCTGCTAATATTAAAATACAGAAATGCTTTACTGGCTTCATTAATACAGATTGCCCTTGTTTTGAGCCCACCAGAAGCCTGTGAACAGAAATCCAGCCTCTCAGGGCAGGGTGTTAGAAAGAAGACAGTCCTATGAACTCTAAGACTGTTCCCTGCCAGCCACAGTTCAAGTGCACTGCCAGTCTTATAAATTTATATGTTACACAGCCAAGGTTGCAGATCTTAAAGCTTTGACAATGGTGCTAAAAACATCTGCCTCCAAGAATGATCCCTGCCACAGCCCCCAGGGGCAGCAACATGACCTGAGGGTCCTCTCCAGGTAGGACTGTCCGCAGTGACCCTCTATATCATTTACCCACATCTTTTCTGAGCCTCATGTAGCGCTTAACAGCCTTTACACACCATTACTAGCATTTTATAAGTTTTTAGTTCAAAGTGCTGCAATAACCTTATTAATCATTATACCTATCCAGCTTTCAGTTAGTTTGTCAGTTATTGCAGGGAATTGATATAAATTAATATAACTGAAAAGCCTTGGCTATATAGTGTCAAACATCATGGCTTCAATGGTTTTATGGTAATTTTAATTTACAGTGGATTGGGCCTCTTCCAGCTGCTGTGACTGCACACCTTCAGTCTGAACACAAGGAGAGAAATGCTCCCCTAGGAGGTCCTCTTAAAGGGGCCTAATCTGTCCAACTCTTCCAAAAATCTCTTCTGTGCTGCTGCGTAAGAAGCTCTGGTGGATCATAACATTGCAGTCAGAACCCAGTATCTCAGTTATCCCAAACACGTGGTTCTAGTGGGTAAAAACAGTCTTGCTATGGTAAACAAAGGGGAAAGGAAAATTCAGGTTGGGTAGTACCTAACATCCTTGGATTGAGCACTGAGAAAACTGGAACATAGCATACTAGCATTTCTAAGACTATTACCCTCTTCATCCTCTCCCATGCAGCCAGCACAGATACAGAGAGTTCATCAGCATGGCTTCTTGATGTCCTGTAGGCAATAAACTCATCCCTCACCACATCTTTTAACTAGAGAACTATTAAACTGGAAAGTCTGTCACTTCATTATTACTTACCATAGAATGCCACTAACTGACAAGGGCAGACATAGTTTTATGAAACAAATTCCAATACAACCAATTATTTATTTCAGTTGAGTTTTCTTTGTTCTGTGAGGAGAACTGAGCACAGTTCTGCACTGAGCTCTAGCAGTGCACTTTAGTTAAGAGTCTTCAGGTCTTTAATAGTGTCTGCTATGCTTTTTCTATCTGTTTTGCTCCTGGCATCACGGCCTGCATCATGCATTTCATGAGACAATAAAATAGAAGCGAAAAACCCACATAGGACCTATGACAGAGCTGTATGTTGAAGCAGAAGCTGCTCTTCCCTTCTCACCAATCTGTATTAATTATCAATTTCAAATACATAGTCTGGAATCCACATACCGCTCAAGGTAACAGAAACCAAAAAGAGAATTTGACTATCTGGCCTTTTGGAATTTAATTTCTTTGGTAAAACATATATTTTTACCTGCTCAGTGATCTGAATTTAAAACAATTTAATTTTCTTTATTTACATTATTAAAGGCTTCTGACAGTAACAGTTCATTTAAGATTTTAGACCTGTGACACCCTTATTCTGTTTGTAATTAAGCATGAATTAAAAGGCATGACCCCCTGGCCATGTTTAAGTCCCTTTCCCAGATGTATAACTTTGGATTTACAGTCGCCTTTAGTTTAGTAATAGGTAATTAGTTTAAGATCAATATTTTAGTCAAAGGAAAAACACTGAAAATAATTTAATTCAATAATTCCCATGCAACCAGTATTGCTGTTTTTGGCTCAGTTGGCCACTTTGGAATACCCACTCTAGCTGTATTGCACTAGTCAGAGATGTCCTTTGACACTAATTTGTTCCAAATACTTTTTTGCGCCTGTTCTGGGGTTTTCTAATAGACACATTCTCCCTCCCCATTTATGATAAGAAACAAAAATTGGACTACTGTTCCCAAGGCATTTAACAGTACAAATATAGTCAACAATCAGACTATGGACTATCAGTGTGCAGGCACTGTTACAAAGCCTTTCCTATACCTTAAAACTCGTAACATGCAAAGCAGCTGATACTGAAAGACCCTTTGAACAGTCCTAACTCTTCCTGGAAGAATATCTCAAGGGAATACATTGCAGCCTAAGTAGGCCAACATAAAGGTAGATGATGTGCTCTAGAGAGAGTCAGGTTACTGTATATAGGTGCTTAGCTGAAACCCCAGAGGGAAGCTAGGCCCATAACATAGTCATCCCCAATGCTATTCATTCCCTTCTCCTTCTCTTCTTGCCCCTTGAAGTCATTATACCTCAGATGGTCAGCAATGAAAGACTGGGTTTTTTTTTTTCTAAAATCCATAGTTATTAGGCTAGATGTAGCAGTGTGAGATTCAGGCTTTTGCCTGTGCAGGTGGCACTAAGTCATCACTACAGCCACCTCCAACCTTAGGACTTCAAAGTAGCAGGTGGACTGATGACCTGTTTGCACTATGCACACTGTGCATTGCACAAACACTTAGTGCAGAGGAGATTTAGAGTCCAAGCAAACACAACAGCCAGAAGGTAGGAAAAGAAATGAAGCATGATCAGAGCCTTGTTAGAGCTAGGAACAGAGTTTGGGGTGCTCAGCGCCAAAGCCATTAAATACTGCTGTCACTCTCATTTTAGTCCAGTATTAAAAAAATTAATAATGCTTTAGATTTATTTGTTTTTTTCTGAGCTGCTAATTTTCACTGGTACCTTCCAACTCCTTGAAAAGAAACCTCATAACAGCATGCCTGAATGCAAAACATATTACTGCAAAGTCGTCTTTCTGAAGAAGTGACACAAGGAATAAACCACCAAAATCAGATTCTGTGAGAAGTGGGAAGAGTGGGCAAAAGGAATGTCTGCAGAGTAATGATGTGGGCAGCCTCACTCCATTGCTTTCAGTGCAACTGATTCTGATGTATCCGTTATATCACCCTTACTAAAAAACAGTGGTTTCCTTTTCATTTGCTCCCATAACGACTAATATAAACTTCATTTCAACATGGATGCGCTTCCTGAACCAAATATGTGGTGTTCAGCTTGTCAGCAACTGCGGTGTGATCTTGCACACCAAATTGCAGTATAATTTCAAAAGGTTGCCTTTTCTGTTCTTTCTTGTAGTACATGCAAAACCTAAAATAATTTGTAAGAAACATTACTTTCATTTGTGGGACTTACCAGAAAAGGACAGATAATTTTAGTAGGGATTATAAATGAACAGCGCTGTGGTTATCAGAAACCTTTGTATTCTACTAGAATTTTAAATGTGTGCTTTAGGTTCCATGAAGTCAAATGCAAAACTAAGAATCAAAGCGGCCCAGAGTGAAGTTTCATGTTGTCTTGGCCATTGGCTGAAAATTAGGATAGCTATTACAGTAGTTATGCAGCTGGAAGTATTTAAAGAAAACAGCAGGAAACACAAAAGATTATCCAGAAGAGGCAATTCCGGATTAACCCTTCTAACACATTAAAACTCACTATATTGCCCTTGTTCGGACTTGGAAGAAGGTCAGACTTTGAAAAAAAAAGTTTTTTTTAAAAAACACCCTGTTTTCATTAGTAGAATGTGTTTTGTGCAATGGCCATGTCACAGAGAACTAGATAGCAAGGGTGAAGAGTAACAATAGCCACTTGAAAATCACTGTATCTTTTCTTTTACCCTTCATTTTGAAAATTATATTCTGCTTTAACCTATGTTTCTCACATAAAAACTTGCCAAGAACATGGTACAACCTACTGCAGACATAAAGTATTGAAAAACTAATAACTAATAACACGGAAATTACTTCAACACAGGGTCTTTGCACCATGGAAGTCCCACTTGAGCACCAAAAATAGGGTTTTAATTGTAACATAAGTATTTCTGCTCTGCAGAGAGAGAAATTTCCCCCAAAGAGAGTCACAGGTCTCCACAATAAACATCAAAATGAGCTAAACAAAAGCAACATTCATATTAGGCTATGCTTCACTTTCTTCTGTGTTCTTCAGTACACATGTGAGGCACTGCTTGAGAAACACTGATAACTGGTTCCCAGAGCAACTCTTTGTTGTGTAAAGAACACTTATTTTTGCAAGACCTGGCAAATGGGTTTAATTTGAGTGAACTTACCACTGGACTTTACAGTGTCCTCTGCTTTATCACATATAACATTTTTTTCTAATATTTTTAGTTGTAATGTAGACTAATTATATGAGCTCCCTTTAGCACTGCTTTCCTGAGTGGTACTAAGTGTAAGACTTTCTTATGGGTTTCCTTCCATATTATATTGGCTTTATGTTTCTACTAAACCGAAAAGGGGGCTTCATGAGTGAACTTTGTCCTGTTATACAGAGATTTATTCCAGTAATTTCAAGGTTAATGAGACTGAATGGATGCTGAGATTTCTGCCCCACCCTTGAGTGTATCACAAGGAAAACAGTTTAAATGACATTTTGCAATTTTATTTTCCTACATCTGGAGTACAAGGCCCAAGGTCTTTTTTTTTTTTTTCAAATTTTCTATTAACATTTCACAAGGCAGCAATATATATTTATTTTTATAGTCTTGAGTTCCCTGCTGGAACAATTTCCTCTGACACAATTTCAACACTTCCTCATTGAATTTTTACTGCTGTGGTGAACAGTGCCAAAGGCTTTACCCAATGTAACCTCATAAGTATCTTCCCACTCAGAGTTTCACAGCACTGAGATTAAGAATAGATTTTTCAAAGTACTTAAATGACTTAGAATTTTACATACATTTTCTAAAAAAAGAGATGGGCATATAACAAATTCCATGAAAGCCAGCAGTATGTCTAACTTGCTCTCACAATAGTGAGGCAGGTTTCCGTCAGCCAGCTCAAGTGTTAATAGCTATCTAGCTACAGCAATATGGAGTGCAGGTTTTGCAAAGAAGCTTAGAAAAGTCTTGGGCCATGATTGAATTGTTATTAGTACATGAGACTAGGGTTGTCTCTTAACTGTTGCTAAAAATTATAGGCAGTCTGCTATGAGCATCACACCTTGGAACTGGGGTCCCTCCTACTGATAACAACCTGTGCTGTGTTCTCCACATTCCTACTTTATGTTATTGGAAAACCAATGTGAAAATAGTTTTAACCTTACCACTGCACATGGACAATTCTGTTTTTCATTCTACAGTCTTGGTGTCCTTTCTCTGCAGTTTTTCAGATTTTCTCAGCCTCTCTTCCTTACAGTTTCCTTGCTCTCAGATTTCTGCCACCTTGTCCTCTTTCCTAACACAGATTTTTTTCAGATACTAGCAGTCTCACTTCTAACTCTCTCCCTCACAGCATACTCCTCTTACCTCCTCAGATTTGCTCTCTTTTCTCATCTTAATGATGATCCCTTTCTCATCTCTCCCTAAAACACAGCTTGCCAACATATAAATACTAAATGTTTTTGCCAAGAGTAATTCCAGTAATGAGCAGGGCACTGGAAAGTGTGGTTCATTTATAGAATCTGCAGACCAGCAGGAAACTCAGTGATATTTTGTTTTGTTTTCTTCTAAAGGTGGAGGAAAAAAACGAAAGCTATAACGGGAAAAGAATCAAGTGGCTTAGACACACAACAGCATTACTGTGCTGGAAGAGGCATGAAGCTAAAATGTCTTGCTGTCCGTCCCTCATAGGCAAGCACATATACACAGTCACTATGACACAACAGATCTTGTGAAGTGACAGTAACTCAGATTGTCAGAGCCATCCATCTCAAGGTCTCCCCTACATCTTTCCTATCCCTTACATATACTCTTACAGGGGTTTGCCCAACAACTTTTTTCTGCCCTTAGAAGGATGGGAAAAACTTACCAAACAGAATCACAGAATGGCGGGGGTTGGAAGGGACCTCTAAAGATCATCTTATCCAACCACCCTGCTTGAGGAGGCACAGCTAGAGCAGGGGCACAGGAACACATCCAGGCAGGTTTTGAACGTCTCCAGGGAAGGGGACTCCACAGCCTCCCTGGGCAGCCTGTTCCACTGCTCTGTCACCCTCACAGGAAAGAAGTTTTTTCTCATATTGAGGTGGAACTTCCTATGTTCCAACTTGTGCCCATTGCCCCTTGTCCTGTCGTTGGGCACTATTGAAAAAAGCCTGGTCCCATCATCCTGACACCCACCGTTTATATATTTATAGGTATTGATGAAATCCCCCCTCAGTCTTCTCTTCTCCAGGCTAAACATGCATTGCCAGATTTACTTCCAAGTGGGCCTTGGCCTTCCTCGTCGCATCTCTGCACACCCTGACAACATTCCTATATCCCTCCCAAGTGGCCAATCCTTTTTCCCACATACTGTGGACCTCCTTCTTCCATTTGAGTTTCTCTATAAGCTCTTTGGTCATCTATGCAGGTCTCCTGGCTCCTCTGCCTGACTTCTTCCTCCTGGGGATGCACTGATCTTGAGTTAGGAGGAAGTGGTCTTGAATACTGTCCAGTTCTCTTGGACCACCCTGCCTTCCAGAGCCCTAGCCCATGGGACTCCTCCTAGCAGGTCTCTGACGAGGCCAAAGTTGGCCCTCTTGAAGTCCAAGGTTGTAACCTGACTCACAGCCCTGCTTCTACCTCACAGTATCCTAAACTTGACCAGCTCATGGTCACCGCAGCCAAGGCTGCCCACAACTCTCATATCTTCAACCAGCCCTTCCTTGTTTGTTAGGATAAGGTCGAGCAGCATATCTCGCCTCGTTGGCTCCTCCACCACTTGCATCAAAAAGTTGTCCTCGATGCTCAGTAGGAACCTTCCAGATTGTGCATGGCTTGCCATGTTGTTTTTCCAGCAAATATCAGGGTGGTTGAAGTCCCCCATGAGGACCAGGGCCTGCGATTGCAAGGCTACTTCCAGCTGTCTGTAGAAGGCTTCATCAACTTCCTCCTTTTGATCAGGTGGCCTGTAGCAAACGCCCACAACAGTATCACCCATATTTGGCTGACCCTTAATTTTTACCCACAAGCTCTCAACCTGTTCTCCCTCCACTCCAAGACAGAGCTCGATACATTCTGGTTGCTCCCTCATAAAAAGAGCAACTCCCCCACCTCACCTTGCTGGTCTGTCTTTCCTGAAAAGCCTGTAGCCATCCATGACCACATTCCAGTCATGCGAGCTATCCCACCATGTCTCTGTGATTGCAATGAGATCATGGCCCTGCGACCTCACACAGACTTCTAGTTCCTCCTGTTTATTCCCCATGCTGCCTTTGTTGGTGTACAGGCATTTCAGAAAGGTGCCTGAGCACACCAATTTCCCCAGAGGGCTGTACAAGGACCCACTACAGCTATGCAAACCCTTGAGGTTGTTGGTCTCTTGGTTGCCATCGCATGAGGCCACCACACCACCTTTATCACTGCTCAGGTTGTCCTGTCTTATTCTCCCATTGTGTGTGGTGGCATTAGCATTGCCAGTTTGTCCCCCTCCCCCTGAGTTCCCCAGTTTAAAGCCCTCCTCACGAAGTTTGCCAGCCTGCTGCCAAAGATTCCCTTGCCCCTCCCAGACAGGTGGAGTCCATCCCTCCCTAGCAGCCTATGGTTGCTGAAGTACGTCCCATTGTCATATGCCTTAATCCAAAATCCCATGACTACCTCAACCAAACCTGACAAAACGAAAATAATAATAATAATAAAGTAACATATCTTGAGTATAGTAGAGCTTCAAAGCCCTAGTTCATGCATATTTTGCCAGACTCCCTACAAACAGGAGAGGATCATCTGTGCCCTTGGATACTTTTGGAAGAGGCTGAGGAAGGAAGAAAGAAGCACAGACTAGTGAAGTGCCCAAAGCCAAACTGTACATTCACTACACAGTCAGAGCTACATCCCAGCTCTCCAGTACCCTGGCTTGGGACGTGGTACAGACAGAGCTCATAAGGAGGCTGCACTGATAATTAACAGGTCTGTATTCAGTACCAACCTAGCATCATTTCCTAGGTAGGAAATAATATCAGGAAAAGAGAGGACTCATCCAGACTTCTCAAGCAGACACAGCATCTGCTTTGGTAATACACTAGAATATTCATGAACACCATGCTCACATACTTTGTCAGACAGGTAATTTGACATTCCTTGGACTCCTCACATTACCTCAACCTCTCCCCAGCAATGTTACACTGCAATGCTGGTGTTTTGAGGGAGGCACTGATTATGCAGAATACTTTCCATTTCACGAACAGTTCACTTCATCACTCCAGACTGCCGCCTTCTTGTCACCAGCCTCTGTGCTTCCTCTCTATTGAAAACTATTTTCTCTGCCTAAGGCAATCTAAACTACCAGCCTACTTTTTTTTAACTGACAACAAAAATAAAAAAATCACTTCTGTTCCTAACAGTCCTTAGTATCTACCCTCTCTTCAGCAAAAAAACACCTGCCTGCTTCAGGCACATTTCTCCTGTCACAATCACTCTCCAGCTCCAGGATCTTTCATTTATCCAACTCCAACCACGTACAGCCAGGGACATTGTTCCTTGTAGGAACAGTCGCCCTCTTTGCGATAGGCACACAAAGCAGCAACAGCAGTCCACTGTGAAGAAACTTGGAGTCAAATGAGGATGTAACAATAGAGATAAATGGAGACAGAGAATAAAATCCCCAGTCACAAGGTAGACTAATGCTGGGCAGGGAGTATTCTCCAGTCAGAAGCAGAGTAGCTGAGGATCTGTTTCTCTTTTTTTACAGTTTGGCACTGCTTTACATAGCTCATCATGCCAACAAAGTGTTTGATTTGAATTTTATCAGGCACCACAGGCTGACACAATTAAATCTAATTAGCAAATCCCTCAGTTCCTGATCATCCAATCCAGAAAGATTTTACCTTCTAGTCTTAAACTAACTACAGGAACTCAAGTTGTTTCAACCATACAGTTTTCATAATACCCTAGAAATATTTACAGAAATTGGATTTTCACTGTTTGAAGCACATGTTGGAGAAGCACCTGCCCAGCACTTCATGCAGATTTTGTGAGACCTACATTAGCCATGGAGCATGATGTCAACCAAATAGCTCTGTCAAGAACTGCCAGACCCAAGTTCTGCCAGAAAAGAAAAAAGAAAAAAGAAAAAAGAAAAGAGAAAAAAGAAAAGAGAAAAAAGAAAAGAGAAAAAAGAAAAGAGAAAAAAGAAAAGAGAAAAAAGAAAAGAGAAAAAAGAAAAAAAGAAAAAAGAAAGAAAAAAAATAATAAAAAAGGTAAATTCTGTTATCCCCAGGCACACCGGGCTTCCCAGAAGACCGACTGCAACTGCTGAGGACGTGTAGGGCTTCACAGAGCAAACATCAAACCGTAGGCTTCCTCAGGAAGTAACACTACCACCAGTGCACCCAGCAGAGCCGGGTCACACTGTGAGCAGCCAGGAAACAGCTCTGCAGATTCTGTCTCTTATGGTTTGTTCCCTGTGGTGAGCTTAAATACTGCTGCCTGAAAATTACAAAAGTGCAAGTCACAATGGTAGTGGAGTCAATAGCTGGAAGCAAAGGAAGTTACAAGAGGGAGATTTATATTAAATATTTATACAAATATAGTTGTATGATATTATAAACATTCATATGTATTTATTTAAAATAAAACCAATGATTCAAATTAATCTCTCCTTTGTAGACAACAGCAGCGAACACAAGGTAGCAAATCGGGTATCCACCATTTGTTCTGACTGTGTCTTCTTCACAAAAAACAATCTTGTAGCTATGTAATTTTCATCAGCTATAGCCAGATCTGAGGTAAGCAACTCAACTTCGTTGTTTAGGTCTGATAAAAGGAGAAGGCGTAATTATAGCTGGTCAATGGCATAATATATTCAATACTGTTACTAGCACAAGCACATCTACCTAATAACCAGTTGACTTAGCAGTTTTTTAAATTAAATATTAAAATTAATTTTATGGCTCTGGAATATTAGAACAAAAAGCACCATACAAATCAGATCAAGACCACATCTTAGTAAGTAGTACTGGGCAGAGGAAACTTATGAATTAAAAAAAAAAAAGAAGAGAATGAAAAAGGTAGAAACACATTTCTCCTTAACCAAAGCAAATAAACTCCTGACTTAGCTGTATTAAAGAATCGAAATAAACATACTTAGAGTCACAAACAAAGGCTTTTAAAACAGTATTTATATAGCGCTGACCACGAACTCAGGCCTATACAGAACACAAAAAAATTCAGACCCTGCACTAAATATATTTTAGCAGATAAAGTCTTTACCTCTGTAACTGGTTGCACATGCCATGAGTTTATTTTCAGAACTGAATCCTAACTAGAACACTGAGTGTTAACACAAACTTCAATTTGACTAGGAAAGTCACGGTAGTCTGTTATCGAGTTGTTTGATGTGTAGAAAGCTCAAAATGATTTTCAAGAGAGCATCAGAGGAAAAGTAAAATAATATTTTATGTGAACTACATCCATAAGAAATTAATGATTTTTCCTAATATTTTTACATAAAAGAAAGATCAGCATAATCCTTTTTCTCATTCTTGTCATAGCTTTTGTCCTAAAATTGTGATACCAGATTATAATGACTGTAATAGCATGTATATTATTGTTTTATATGCCAGAACATTTTAACCTTGAAGTATTATAATACGTCACTGTCTAGCAATAAGTTATTATTCTCTTCTTGTATGATGCTAAAGTTGTAAAGAAAGAAAAAATAAAATCCAACATACCTGAACTGATATTTACTCTTATTTTTCTCCAGGGAAGTAATTTTCAACATTATGTTGTTGTTGACTGTGGTCACTTAAAAGATTCTAGGAGTGGGCTGGATTTACCTAATGAATATAAAATTACTCAATTTTTTCTCAGTTTACCTTTCACGCTTAGAACTAGCTTGTGGACACTCAAGGCTATATGAGCTGCAGACTGAAAGCCACTGTTGAACGTATAGCACTAGTAATTAAAATAATTTCATGCCATCATTGTAGCCTGATTAAGAAGAAAATAATATATATAAATACATCTTCAAATGCACAAATATCAAGGGAAATAAAGGCTTTTTTTCAATTAATAAAATGTTTAATTCCTACTTACAAATAACATTACATCAAGCCCAGCTGCCCCTTTGCCTCAGGAGCCAAATCCAGTTCAGTAACTCCTGTGTCAGGAAAGACTTCCTAATTCCTCTAGTAACGTTTCTGGTCAAAAAAGAGATACTGGGACCTTCCCCAACTTGTTTTATGTGAAGGGGTTAAGCCTGACTCCTGGACTTGCCTTGAACATGTGCCTCCATTATTCAAGGCCAGGACTGTGATCCTGATGTTTTCCAGCTGGTA
Organism: Phalacrocorax aristotelis; assembly: GCF_949628215.1. Classification (NCBI taxonomy): domain Eukaryota; kingdom Metazoa; phylum Chordata; class Aves; order Suliformes; family Phalacrocoracidae; genus Phalacrocorax; species Phalacrocorax aristotelis. Next base: position 41,509,798 of record NC_134277.1, read on the forward strand.
GAACCTTCCCATGGAACACAAATTCCCACATCTTGGTGCCCCTCTGTTTCTAAACATGCACTGGAATGGGGTCTGGTCACATGTGGACAACCACATACCAGCTCTTTGCCAGAGCAGGACTATGGGCCATGTTGCAGGGAATTCCCACCTTGTAGTCCACTCATAACTTTCACTTTTAAGGGTCCTGGGTCTTCTAATAAGCATTGTTTTAAATGTTGCAAAGGCCTTAGGCATAAGGAAACCACTGACTCTCTCATCATGCATTTTAGAATGCATTTTAGCTGCAAATGTTTTTATTCCTTTTTCTGTTGATGTTGTTTCTTCCTGGCACCGCAGTTTTAGTAGATCTTCTCCCCTTCTTCATAACCTAGCAAAATAAATCTTGCTACTACAATACCAGAAGAGAGAAAAAGAGGCCAGGGACTGAAACTCATTACCATAAATTATAATATACTTCCTTCCCTTGAGGTCTCAATTAAAAGCAGTAAAAGGTATTAAGGAATAAAAAAAGACTGAAAAATGTCAGAGGAAACATTTAAAGCTGAAATTTACCTTTGGTCTTGTTATCCTGTTTCCAGGTTCATCACAGATTTCAAAGAAATCTTGCCAGATAATATTGCTGAAGAATGTTTTATAAACATTTGTATTTGTCTAATTACCTTCCTATTCTTAGCTCCTCCAACACAGTTAGAGTAGTATTTTCCTTTGTTCATAATTCATTTCTTCTTGTTTTACAAAATATACTTAAGACATATCTGGGAAAAAAATACAATGGAGCAGATAGATAAAACATTTACAAATCCAAATAACACCCATCATACATGGTGACTTCAACATCACAGGCTGACTTTGTTCACTGGCCAACCACACTGCAATTAGGAGGGCAAACTGATAGAAATCATAAAGATTTCTTACCTGGAGCTTACTGGGAAATAATGGAGCCCTGGCTGGGTTCTAGAGCATGTTACGGAAAGACAAACCCTTCTCATGAGACAATAGCTGGCAAGTTTTAATGAGATTTTATTTACATTATTTTTCTTTCCCTGCCAACTCTACCATCAATTTTTCTCTTGCCCTGCTTCCTCCCCCGCCTTTCTTTTTCTCATTGGTGCCAACAACTTTGCCTTCTTACTCATTCCTTCAGGCCTATAGCATGGACATCACCTTCAAGTCAGATTTTTACCTAGGTTCTCACATCCAGAAGGATATCTTTCTACCAAACATTTTCAAGAAACTAGGTCTTCTTGTCTCTTTTTCCATATTTAAGTTCTAACAGCTGAAACATCTGCTTCAATCTTACTCTGCCCATAGTTGTTCAAAATGATGCCTGAAATATCAGTTTCCTGCTCTTATGGGCCTTGAAACTGGCCCTCTGCCTGTCTGGTTGAGTACTCTGACCACAGGGGATAATTCTAGTTAGAAGAATCTCACTAACTATACCAATTCCATAGGATCCAGGAGATCCAAAGTCTAAATGCATGCCCTGAATATGTTTTGACTGAATGGCAAGAGATAATTTTGGATGTATATAAACTGTGTGATTGGATTATGTCATTCTCCTTTTGCACTTCCGCACGTGCCTCTCTTCCATTCCACTAAAACTCTTGCCTATTGTGTTCCACTCACCACAAAATACCAACCTCTGTTTCCCATTCCTCCACAGACCCACCTTTTCTGTTTACCAGGTTTCCACAGTAGAAGCTTCATGCTGTTCCCAGGCTTCCCCTTAGCTGCAGGAGTAACTATCTGTATGTTCTTCTAAAAATTTCTCCTTTCAATGTTTAAAAATGCCCCTCTTTTCAACCTCTACACAAATATGGATGACTGTTGAATCTAGAAATTTACAGCCTGAGCTACTGTCTATCAAAACAAGCAAAAACTGATTCTTCTGTTCCTTTTGCTATCTACATACTACAGTTATCTCTAGCTGACCTTTAGATTCTAAGTTCACTGTGAACAAAGCAGTCACTTTGTTTTATTTGATGTTTATGAAGAATTTACTATGGAAGATTTCTGTTTCTGTGGCTTGGGGCTAAACTTGTTAGCTTTTAAAAATATTTATTCATTTATGCCAGGCTTTAAAGATAATATCTGGGAACAGAATATCACCTAAAGAGATGTGTTTTTGGAATCTCTGGTGATGGTTAGAACTAAGCAATGACAGTAAAATCCATCTTTAAATGGTGTGAAACCTGTTCTACAATATCTGATCTGAGAGAAAGGGCCACCTGAATGAAACTTATGGCCAGTGTTTGGACAGAAGCCAGGTATAAACCTAACTCAATTTGAGGTGGTAATGGCTTCTTTCTTTTTTTTTTTTTTATTCCTTGTATATTCTGAGTTTTGACTGTGTGAACAATCTTTTTTAATGTCTAAAATTGACTGAAGGTATGCATAGGGTCATTTTGGACCCAAGCCTATATTCTTTCTCATCTGTTCCAAGGAAACTTTGCCTGCCTAACATCTGCAGGAAAACGTGTGGGTTTTTTTCTTCTGGTTTTACTTTTAAGTTAGATTTATCATGGCCTCCTTCCCATATGGAAAGGAATAATTTTTTCTCAGTAGTTACTACTCACTGATAATAGATATCTGTAATAATTATTGTCTACTTTTGGTAACGAGCTGACCATTCACAACAAAAGGTATCATTATATTTCCATGAAAATGCTAGAAATCCCAAAATGTCATCTAAAATTATAATTCCAAATAGGTTAAGGTATATAAACATATCAATCACACATCTGAATTGTATCTTCGTCCCCCAAATCAGCTGTGAATAGATCTTAATCCTGAAGAAAGCCAGTGATCTCTGCAGACCACCATATCTTTTGTAGTTTACTATGCTAATTCTGCTCCAAATAGCTTTTCAGTATTGTTGAGCAATAAGGTAGACCCTCTTTTTAAAAGAAAAACAGTAGTAACAATAATATTTCCCATTTTCTAAATTTTCAAGTTCCACAAATTCCTTCCCTTGGCCCACATTGCATAGCCTTTACTGAAACTATCGACAGGAACAAAAATCTTCCAAAGACAGTATAAACTTGGTAAACTTCTGTGAAAAAAGTTTTTTCAAACTGTGAAAGAGCAACAGTAGAAGTGAGGAGAAGTCATTCATTGTGTCCCTAGTCAATCATCTAACTGAAAACAAATATGATTGATCCACCTTACACACAAATTTGAGGATGTTGTTTTTACTATCCCTGCACTGCAGATTTTTCCCTATGTTTCAGTCTTCCAAGCACTCAAAAAAGTCCACTGCTTTTACTTTTGAGAACATCTGTTTCAGCATCAAGCCATTATGCCAGCATTGGTTTTAATCCGTTTTTATTCCTTTGTGCTCTGCGGGTGGGTCTAAATATTTGCCGACATCACTGTTAGTGCTTCCCTCACTTCCATTTTCAACATTGTTACTGAATGCAATTAATAAAATCCACCAACAGCCAGTATAATTTTTCCAAACAATTCTTTACAACTTTTGGGTTTATTTAAGTTTCTTTCCTAATTTACTTCCAGCTTCCAAGTTCCAGTGACCACTAACAGTTTGCTTTATTATACGATTCCTTCTTGAGAAAACTGTTAATGGCAGTTTGTGCTGAAATAATCTACTGGCTTTTCCCATTCATCTGGCTTTACTTTGCAATGATTTGTGAGATGAGACATTAACAAAGATTGCTTCAGGGATACTACCTCTTTCATCCTTCTGCCAGTGAGCATCTGTGAGAATAAAGCCCATGTGAAAACAGCACACATACCACAAGCTGTCACATGTCCCTTGTAATCTCTCCCTACTGCAGATTGCTGTGCAACTTTCTCTGTTTCTTCCACAAACAGTGGCAGAGAATGTAACTTTTTTGTCCACCTTCTTGTATATATACATAAGATAATTTATCCCACACTTCATCCTCAAGACATACTCTCCTTGGCATCAATGTTTTCTGCCTGGACCTAGTTCTGGAGTGTCTGCTCCTTTCTTACTTTCCAGACTGCTACACCATGTCTTTCCTCTCCTCCCACTCTTATGGTAAAATGTAGAAAAAAGAAATTCTTGACATCAGAAGATCATCATTTTGCTGCATTTTGCTGCAGAGTTGGCACTCTGCAGGCTGCTAAAGCTCTTTCTTGCAACATTGCTGCTCCAGTTAGCTACTGCTAGGGAGGAAATAACTGATGCATGTAGTGCCCCTGCTGAGACTTCATGCAACGGAAGTCTGGATGAGATAGGTAAAACTAGCAGGTCCATCTCCCATCAGAGTTTTCAACAACACTGCTGTCATCAGCTCAGCTCAACATGCAAAGATCAACAGGAACTCAGACTCACTTCCTGTTATATAAATTAAAATATATCATTCAGATTAATTTCTATGAACATGAATTTTTTTAGTCAGTGTGTACATAAAATACACACACCAAAGTCAACATTCATCAAAAAAATTCCATAAGAATCCATTGGAAAATCCATGGATTAGACTATCAGTTATGTTTTGCTCTATAATGCTCCCCAATGTTCTTCCCATGACATGCTCAAAGGGATGGATGATTTCCTATTATCCCTCAGTAATAACCCCTTCATAATTCAGTCTTCTGGGATTCTCAAACATCTGATCAGATGCACAGTTTTTCACTAGCTTTCCTTGAATTCTTCTCTTGAATGGAACCAATATGAGCACTGCTTGACATTCGTTATTAATGGAGTTCAGTGAAATGCAAAAGAACAGAATAACTTCCACCATGTTATGAACTTAAGGAATCTATTTATCTGACAGCAGATAAAAAAATGCTTAAAAAAAGGAAAAGAAAAAAGGAAGCTTTGGAAAGTAATTAATTTTTCAATGACTTGGGTGTATATCTGGAGATAGAAGTAAACCAATGTATGACACACTACTATGCAGTTTTAGGATTCTTAAAGCCTTTCTTTTCCTGTAAAATATGGAGGCTGCTGTTGGAGAACTAGTTTTATTTTGTTGTTCAGATTGGTGTTCTGCAATCACTGATACTTCTTTTGCATAAGTTTCCTCTAAATTCTATGAATTTCTTGTCTGCCTTTTTAATACAATCTTACGGTTTCAGAGAAAAGTGCAGTCTGATTTCATTTGCAGTTTAGATGGAGGAGAAACGGGGAAAAAAGGCACTGTAATCATTCATCATTATACTTGCTCTAAAGAGCCAGAAAATTCCCCTCTGGATGCCTGAGACCTGGGAAGTGCAGTTCTTCCCAGTGGGGAGGCAGGAAACTTGGCAAGTCCCTGCACTAAGTTCTCCTCAGTTTCTAGTTCCAGCCTTCACAACATCTGGTATTATGAAATTTAAAAAAAAAAACACCATGGAGGATTATTTTTAATATTTCTATGCTTAATTTCTCCTTATGAAACAGCAGGAAATGTAAAAGCAACATAACATTAAAGGAAAATCTATATGATCAGGTCTGTTATATCTCAGGTAAAGCTTTTTAATTTTTTTTTTTTAATAAACAAAAAGATGCCTGATTTTTAGCTTCCCAAGTTAACCAGTAAGTAAGTAAACAGATGACAAACCATACTTTAGACCAAACTATACAAAGGTCAGCAGCTCCTTCTGAGATGCTAAAGCATACTCAAAGAGCATAGTCTGGGAATGTGTAGCCTTGCTAGGACTTTTTACACAACTCTCAAATCCATTTGCTTGTAGGCTAAGTGTATGAATACAGGAATTGATAGGTGAAGCCCAGAACAAAGTCTGTGGGCAGGACTCACCGTAACAAGTGATTACAAACATGTAGAGTGCATATTCAGAAACATGCCCAAGCCAGGTATTTGAGACATGACTATCTTGGTCCCTGATGTATGTTTACCACTTGTGTGTCTTTAATGAGTTTTAACCATACTAGGGATTTTAATGCATACATAACATGGGAAAGGCCTTCCTGTTATACAAAACGTCTTTAAGCCATGCTAGGAACTACTTGGAACATATAAAACAAGTAAATCCCTTTATTGTCCCTTGTTGTTTTATTTCCATAACTTTCTAGGGTAGATCAGCTGTTAAGCTTTTTAGTTTTGGGGAGAATCCCAAGGCAAGAATTACTGTGATATATGCATTATTGAGGAAGTAATTTGCAGAAAAGGGAGCCATTTATACAATCCTTGGCCAGCTCCTGGGTTATTCAGAGTCTCTCAGAGCATTTGACAAAGGTCTGCTTCAGTGTCTGGGTTTTATCTGACTGGTCCTAACTGATGCAAACCAGAGCCTCTTAAACACATTCTTCTGTAACACTCTTAGACGCTCAAATTCCCCCAGTGTACAGCAGAGCAACACGCAGACATGATAAGCAACAGTACTTGGGACTGCATTTAGACCCTCATAGCATCCCTCTCTCACACAGTGACTGTCACACTGTTCAGTCACCTGGATTCATTTCAAACCCCATAAAAACAGCATTACTTGCTCACATACTGAAGGCTTTCACCTAAGGTGTAGCTTAAAGGGCTTTTCCCCTTTCTGAACTGAGTACTTCCATGTGACTGATTTAAGCAGAATTCTCCTGTCCTCCCTCTAACGGATGTGTGTAAACTGTTATACTTCATCGGTCATACAGATTACTCTTCTCTTTTATTCATTTTTATTCCTGTTGTGGGAATGACACTTCCTCTTCTTCCAGCAGATGTTTCTTTTTCCAAACCTGCTCATCAGGATACAGTACATCAGGGTGCAGTATACATGCTGTAGGGATGGTTTGAATTACATGTCAAAAGTCTCACGAGAGAGCCATTTGTCAGGAAACCCCTTGTCAGGACAGTCTCAAAAACTAAACCTGCACATTCTCTTGCTGACTGTCAAGAAGGACATAAATCTCTACCACTCTAAGTCTGTTAGTAAAAAGATCCAATTCTGTTGACCAATGGCAGTACCACATTAATCTCTTTATTTATAACACTTACTAAACCAAACGGGGGAAAAAAAAGCATTTACAAAAGCTTGTCTATGTAATTATGGGACAGCTCAGCACATGCATCTAAGTCTGTCCCAGTCATGCCTGACCCATTACAAGCTAGCCAAATCCTTGAATAAGAATGTTTATTTCAGATACCCTATCAGGTTCACTGACACTGAGTGACTTCATCTGATCGTATTGGATTTCATTGTGGTCACTACTTAAATTTATACAGTGCTTTCTCATGGAAAGTCCCAAAACCAGTTTAATAATGTACAGAAGTGCCTCAACTTAACAGGAATCATTGGTGCTTCATACCTTATTGTACACAGCCCAAGACCCAAAAGGTGGCCCTGCAGGGCTGCACCACTAAGCCACCCTCCTTGTTTGCACCCACCTGGAACACCCTGAGCCTGGGGCACCACAGAGGGGACTTGCAGAGCTCGTGGTGCCCATAGACCGACTGGTGCTCATACATAACTGGATGGTCTGTCCATTTAGCACTTGGCAGGCCCTTCAAGAACTCTGAACTCCCAGACTAACCTATGCAATATTTGCTATATAACTCTCCAGTCATGTAATCTGTCCTGCACATGCAGTCTGACCTGCTAAGATTACATTTCCTCCTGAAGCACTGATTGTGTTCAACAGCAGCAGAGGCATATTTTTCACTCCACAAAAAAAAAACAACACCAAAAAAACCAACAAAAAAACCAAACCCCAAACAAACAACAAAAAACAACCCAACCAAACAAAAAACCCAAACAAAACAAAAAAATCCAACAAAATATGCTTCTCAAGTTTGCAAAGAGCTGTGGGACACAGGTCTTCCCTCATGTGAATAAAAATAGAGTGTGTGGGCAGGAACCTCCCATCTGCTTTTGCTGCAGTGGGGAGGTGAGCAGGACACCAGCCATCTTCCACATCCAGTGCTTCAACTGCCTGGGCTTGGGGCCAGCATCCAAACTGCACAGCTGTAGGCCTTAAAGAAAGCTGTAATGAGGAAAGCTAGAGGCAGCCCCAGCAAAGGATGCCCCCCTACAACTTTCTTGGTGGCCGCTTTTGAGCAAAGGCTCTCACCTTCAGTCCCTGCTGAGCTATGGTGCAGCAGCATCTCAGCTAGGCTGCAATGCCACAATCTAGACCTGGACCCCCCCAGACCAGCTTCCCGGTCTAGCCTCAGACCTGCCTTGTCACTGTACTGGGGGCTCTCAGCTGAGCCTGGTAGCCTTCCCCAGGCCTGCAAGATTGGGTCCCTGCCTTGCCAGCTGCATGATTGCATTTGGCTCCCCACTCCCCTCCCCTTGCAGAGCAGTCTGTCATGCTGCTCCCAGACAGCTGCCCTCAGCACAGAGATGCAAAAAAAGTGCAGGAGAAAAGGGAAGGGAAATTGCAGGGTCATCATATATTATAAAAATATTTAAAACAAACAAAGTAATTAACAGCATCTAATACACTGAATGTTTTGCTGCTGGCCAAAAACAAGTGAGACAACCTCTCTCTATTAGTCTGCTAATAAATGCTGTATGCTGCTATTTATGGGGCCAGTGAGAACACATTATATACATCTACATTTGGTGACAAAATCACCCATCAATATGCATGCATAATTCTCATGAACGTCATTGTAACCCCATATGTTCTCAGGTCTTAAAGGCACCATCTGAATAAGCACTGGAAGCGCATGGCTGGTCATAACGAATTATGACCGAGAAGGTCATAATTCAGCACACAAATCTAAGTCTATTAAAAAACTATTAGATCATCTACAGCAGCTATTCATCTGTGCTGAAACTGGACTTGGGTAAATTCATATGTGTGCAGTCCAACACGTGCTGTGATCCCTAAACAGTCAGCATTCAGCTGTCCTTTCCCTCCAGAGGCATCTCAACCTGCTCTAGAGGCTCTCCAGAGCCAGAGCTCAGTTTCTGGCTGTGTGCAGTCTCTCCCTAAGCAGCTTGTGGTTGCTCACCCCTCACAAGCTTAATCAGGATCCAGAACCTGGTTATTGTTCTGCTTAGTACCCCAGTGCCTTGGTCTAGGAAATATTTCAGGTGGCACTTAATGCATGCTGTCATAAATCAAGAATAATTCCAGTAAAGACAAATTAGAGTTAATCTGGTAAAACACACCAGCTCTTTTATAATAGCTTACCCTTCGAGCACTAGGCAGAAGAGGGAAGGCAGATCCACAGGCTAATGAGATGCAAACCTGTCACTTAAAGACTTAAGTCAACAGGCCAGAGGCCTTCCTTGCTCCCTTGGTGCAAGGTTAAGCGGGACAGAGAAAGGCATCGTTGGTACCATGGCAGAGCAGCAAGCTTGGAGGGATGGCCCAGGGTTTTACTCATGCTGCCAGCACTGCAATCACAACTTGAAGTCCAAACACTAGACTTGTGCTGTTCTGTATTGGAAGTGCCTCATTAAATGCTGTTTTGAACTCTGCCATCCTTTCTGCTGCGGGTCCTTTTGGAAGGATTTTGTTTGGTTCTCAATCATATTGACAGGGTCAAAGTGCCTTCCATTCTCTATAAATTTCAGTATGTACTGGGTGGCTTCCTCTGCTTTTCATATTTTAATTGCTTTGTCAAAAAGAGTAATTCAGGGTCTTTTAGAAAAAAACCCCAGGATGGTTTGACCAAAGTCCCAAACACGACCTCTTCTCCTCTCAGGGAGTTGCAAGACTCACTTCCTTCCTTACATGACTGAAACACACTTGCGTGCTTCACCTTTTTTTTCCCATGTCTCTGACTGATTGCATGGACGCTGCTTGTGTTCTATTTCACCTGAGGAGGAAAAGGAAAGGTCAGTGTCTCAATCTGTATATCTCAACCTTTTACAAGCATTGAAATTCAGACCAAAGTATATTTTTAAAAGAATATATTTCTGCAAGGGTGGATGAGAGCCAGCTGGTGCACTGATCCTTTTCCTTCACTTTCAGGGTTTTGATTTCAAATTATTCATTCTGCCACTGCTGTATCTAGACCTTGTCTAGATTAATGAAGCCAAATATAGAAAAACTTTAGGAGATGTTATTAACTTTGTACTGTGCATGGATCAAGTGCATGGTCCCACACTGGACCTCGCCTTCTGCACTAATGATGGTCATTTATCTCCAGTCTTCCATTATTTAAAAATAGTTTGCCACCCAAATACATGTCAATGAATTTGACTGCAGGACCTGACTCTATAAGACAGCATGTACAACCAGCACTGATTCAAGGCAATAAAGGGTAACTTTATGACAGGACAATATTTCTTAAAGAATTTTGTTCTAGTCATTTGTACAGAGCATCAGTTGATCAGCTGATGCTCTGTAGGATCATTGTTTCAATACATGTTTTTAATTGTGCAAGTGTTTCTTCCTTGACATAAATAGCAGGCTATTAGGAAAGATTTTTAATAATCTGGTTGGATCTATCCTTATAGAGTTTACCAAAGCACTTTTCAAGTTTCAGTCTATTCTTTTCTTCCAAGTCAGAGTAGCATACCATAGCTATTGTCTAGTATTTCTTCAAAGTAGCTTTTGGGTTTATTCTTTGCTTCCTGTGCCATCCAACAAATTATTTTTTTCTGCCTACTTCTCCTTATTTAGTTCACTTGTAATGCAACATGTATTTGCATTACTAAGCCTGTTACATCTGCCTTAGCAGGAGGTGGGGAGGTGGGGGGTGAAATTGTGACCTCTGTGTAAAATGTGATCTTACCATTCCTAGATTATACTGCAAAACTCCACTTCACTTGCTGTTTTTCATTAACCAAGCTTGGAGGCTCTTAGTATGCTTCTTCCCTTGAAATCCAAGGCAAATAGCTGATCAAGGCTTTTTTGTGATTCCTGTTACATGTTCCAAAACCAGAAGGTGCCCAGCAAGGTTTATTATTTGAAGGGCTAAAGCAACAGAGACAGTTTGTGTGACTAGGCAGGTTAGTGACTGCACAATGACATGACAGGAAAGTGGTTCTGTCTCTCTAACCAATATCCCACACCTATACTGACAGCGTAGAAACTGTGCATTTGTCTAATGTAAAATCACAAAGCAGATCATCCTCCCTGCCTAAATAACCTTGGCACTTGCGTTCTGGTTTTACAAACATTTTCACAGGTCTCTGTTCCTGCACATTCAGAGAAATTATAGCAGGTGTATGCAATAACCCTGTGCCTAGAGCAGTGGGACAAGGGCTTTACCTCCTTAGCTTTAGAGGGCCTTTGGCTTTGCTCTTCCACCTCTCAGGCAGATGCGAAGCTGCGTGCAGGATGGGTGTTGTTTCAGGACCCTAGAGTACTTTGTGTGAGACTCTGTTTACCCAAAGGTGGCTCTGCAAGGCCGCCAGGGAATTTTCCAGTTCAGTGTAGTTGAAACCCTTTAAAGTTTAGCCCTAAGTATCTAAACTAATATTTCTTTTCCTGAATGTTAATGCTTTCTATGAGAAGTTACCCCTATGTCATGAATGAGAAGCAGGTTGCCTTTCTTCTACTTCTTCTTCTTCATCCCTTAGCATCTCTGATTGTATCACCTCCCAGCACCACACCAGCAATTCAGGCCTTCCCTAGACTAGATATTTTCAAATTTTAGAATCCCTTTTGATCCTATACTCAATTTTGGGGTGAGTAAGCATCCTTCCATGAGTAAACATGGTCTGCTGCTAGTAGCTAGTCCTGCTGCTTCCCACAGGCTCCTGCCAGGCTCTGATACCACCTTATCATCAGCGTTGTGTTATTCCCTGTGGCTTTCCCACCTGTGATTTAATTTCAAGTAGCCTGGACTATCAAACAAAAATAGAGGCACCCTTGATGTTCATTAGGAAAACATGAATATTTCATTTGTTCTCCTCAGCATGCCTTTATCGCTTTTCTGAAAGTACAGCAGAAACTCATGTGAAAGCTCATACCAGTTCTGCTCCAAGTACTGTCCAATCTAGCTATTTAATATAAGATCTTAATAATTATCATTCTCTTTGCATACTGAAAAATTTCCTGCCTCCAATGACAATTTCCATTTTCATTTAGCTGGCCCTGTATGTTTTGGTGGGTTTCCCCCCACTCTCTTTAATTGACTGGCTTGTGGTTTTTGAGCTTATTTTGAGAGCTAGAGAACAGTTTATCTCCACCAGGCAGAAGCCCCTCCCCCCAGACCAAACCCCCTTGACCTTTAAGGCATTTCTGTGAAAGCAGCTGCCATGAAAGCAATTTATTGTTGATCTGAGTCCAAGAAATAAACACACTGTGTTCCATATATGCATATTCTGAGCTATACTTTAAATGTCACGTAATTTTAACTTTGTATATAACCGGAATGTTTCTCCCTGCAGCTTATACTTTTGCATTATGCATTTATGTAAAATACATTTAGCCAGGAGAAATCCTTTGAAATTCTCATCTTTATTCCACAGGGGAAAATTATGGACTGCCTTCTACTTATACAAATCCAGAAATAGTTGTCTGAGTTACTATATAATTTAATTCCTTAATGTGAATCTAAACTTAATGCTACTTTCTTCCTTTGTCTGAAGTTTGATTGACTGGCATAAAATCATCCTGTACCTATTGTCTTTGATTAATACTTTTAGAGAATGTATTTCCATTTTGTATTTTCATAATTGTTTTCTGAATACACTATCTGTGATAATTTTAATCCTCGTTACTTTTTACAAGATGCTACAGAATGATTTTTGCGTTCACAGTCTCATTCACTTCAACTTCATTTCTAATTCCTTAAACACGCAACAGTTGTATTTGTTGCAACAATTTCTCATTTATGATGACACATTTTCCTCTACAGGAAATACTTTCCTGCATTTAACACTTATTCCATCTTTGTAAATCATGTGGTGCATACTTCCACATTACTAGTCCGTTTGAATACTTTAACTAGTACACCAAGGTGATAAGTGTGGCTGTAATCTACCTTCCAGATTTATAGAATATTTGAGAAATAATCCAACCATATATTTAAAATTTCAGTCTTTGCAAATGTGGCAAAACAAAATAAAGGTTTGTTGTATACACTGGTAAAATATTTATTCTTGTATCTGATACTCACTTCATAAAGTTATTTTCTAATTTTTCTGAGTAGCCGGTTTTCAGCAGTTTTACATATTTGGTGGAAGTATGTTAGAAAAAAAAAGTAGCCCTGAAGATTACTCTCCACTATTCCCATGAAGCTTTGAGGACTTTTGCAAAACCAGCCCCAGGTATTCAAGTCAAGCCTGTGGGAAATAAGGACTACAGACAAGATCAATGAAAACATCATTTTCATCATATGGCTTGGCAAGGTAGAACTGGAGTTCAGAAAACCAAGAAAAAATTACATTAGCCTGGTTTCCTATACACTGTTCCTACCTTTTTCTTTCTACGTATCCATTCTTACCCACCTAATATACTGTTTATCCATGTATCCCCTGTTATCCATTCACACTGCCTCACTCTTACTAGCACAAAAGATTTGCAGTATCATAGCAAATTTTCCACAAACGTATATATAGAGGAACCTGTTTATATATACATTTACATACATATATATTAAAAAACCAATTTTTTTCCCAACATTCTTGCTCCAAAGGTAACATTTCAAATTCACTCTGCCGTTCAGTTACTGCTTTCAACTACAAAACTACATTTACAGTGGCTCCATGGCTCCCTACATTCATGTTCTGGCCCACAGTTCGGGTCCCTTGCCTGGACAGGGTCTCACAGGATGCTTTTGCTTGTGCAATTGCTGTTGTGCTGCTTGCAGTACAGTCACCAGGAGTTCATATCAGCATATCACCAGAAAGATAATGGGGAAAAAAACCCATACTAACTGAAAGCAGTCCTCTGAATTACTGTGGTGTATTTCTATTAACCATTATTGCACTGAAAATTCAATAGGTGCTGATAAGGGGTGGATAACTCATCATTTCCACCAACAGTTTACACAGCTTGTTGATCTAATTTTGCCACAGGTAATTATTGGCTTTCATTATCCTGGTCAATGCCCCTCCCCCCCACAACCCCACTGCCAAAAATACTGTTGGAGAAATATTATCCAAACAGAGAAAGAAGCTAAAAAGGCTTTCAGCAGATCCCCTCACATCTCCCATGGTTTCACAGATTTTAAAGCTAAAGGGACAGTCAGACCACCTTGTCTGACCTTCCTATCACAGGCATTAGTATATGCTATCCAGCTAATACAAAGTTTTTGAAGGTTATCAGTATCGAGTAATATTCATGTTTACTTTCATTTCAGCCTTACTGAAATGAGGAGTTAAGGATAGGCCTTTTATGGCATATACAAAGAAAACAATGTGGGGTAGTCTGGTCTTAGTTATAGCACACATGTATCTGTTCTGCATAAGCTATAATGAGCAAATGTTGTAGTGGAGGCAGTCCTGCTATCACTGAGATCAAACCCATCAAGTGAGAAAAAAATTCCATCAAACAAATCGCTGTGGTAGCAATGCCCCACAATAAAATATCTTCAAATCTCTGGCCTTTTCTTCCACCTTCCATTCCGTCAACCATGGCCGTGTCCTGCTCAGCTCCCTGTCTCCCCTGGGACTCAGCTAAGCATGCCCTCCCAGCCTGCAATGCCCGCTGTCAGCCAAATTAAGTGGTGTGTAGGTGACAGCAGCATTTGCTTTATTCTCCAGCTGCCTTGCTGATATTTTGGTGGACTTATAGAGTGGAAGCTTACAAACATGGGAAAGGTTGAGTGATGTGGTACAACTCAGTAAACCAAACCATCCAGAATACATCAGGCTTAGGGGAACAGGACAGAAAATAACAAAGAATATTCAACATTATTTTTAAAATCAATGGTCCTTTGCCCAAAGGTCAGTCCCTGAACAAATGTTCTCTAGGGCTACAGACAGTCCCTAATTTCTCCCTCCAGAGTAAATACCCACAACATCTTCTAACAGCAGCTATTATGGCTTCAAAAGTTACAGTCCCCTGAGGATCTCCTCTTGCTTTCAAAAAAATTAAGCTATTTCATTTTCAGTCCTGGCATTGTGCAGCTCAGTGTAATCGGCTCAGAAGGTGGGGTGGGTGACCTGTTTTATCCAAGTCTCCAGCCTAAATCAATTTCAACCCCACTGATCTGCTTTAACCCAAACTTTTCTTTCCACAGAACAGCACAACAGCAGCTCTGAGTGAGAGTCTTTGTATCAAACTGTGCAGGCAATTCGAAGCAAGAAAACAAATTTAAATATCCCAGTTTTAAAAATTCCTTCAGATGCTAAGGTCTGTGGTCATGTACTCTTGTAGACTTAATGGAACAAAAGGCTTTTACAAACTCATAAGATACAGCACTTTATATATGAAGTATACAAAACCTTCAACAAATTACATCCCTCTCTATCTTCCATCTGTATAAGCTACAAAACAACGCTCATTTCCATTTCCTAAATGAATATAACTATGTGAATTCTTTTTGAAATGGTACATGGTTTGTTTTTATGTTGTCAACGTAAGAAGTAGGTGTAATTTAATTGAAATTAAAACAGCAGTGTCTTGCTATCTAGCAAAACGTATTGTGCAGCCCATTCCTTGCATACTGCTTATTAGTTTCCTTGGTAACTTGTAATCATTTGCCTTCCTAAAACAGAAGAGATGTCAACAAATATGTACTGTAGTAGTGGTTTGATACATCAAAAAGAAAAGTGCTTTACTGACAGCATAATAAATCTTCACATGAAAAATTACTGGCCACATTAGTGACATACTAACTATAGTCTCCAATTCATGCTGGTCACCATTGCATATTTTTATTTCATAGCATGGTTGTGGCATGCGGTAGTATGTGAAGCACCTTCCAGCACCCACTCTGAAATTAACTCCAGACTAAACATTTAAAAGCAGTCATTTTTTATACTAATAAAAATCTCACAATTAAATGATGGCAGCTCTTCCTAGAGTGATGCTACTAATTAGAGAAATCTTATTCTGATTCATTTTAGTTGTATACATTGTGTCAAAGACAAAATCTTTATATGTTGACATAAATGTATTCCCAAAGTCTGTCAACAAGTTATTAATGTCTCTACACACTTCTGACATGGTTTCTTTTCAAAGTAATATTACGAAGTAAAAAAAAATCCCAAACCACAAAACAAAACAAAAAAACTACCAGATTTTCCAAGCCAGGAATAAAGAGGACAAAGGGAATGTCATCTCAGTTTGGGACGAGATACTGGTCAGTAATTTCCAGAGTTTGAAAACAGATTTCCACCAGCTGTCTGCATGATGTACAGTAACTAATGTTCAAAGGGGGGGGGGGGGGGGGAGGAAAGAGCTGTGAAGGAGCTGGAAGTGAGGGTGGATCTCCCTGGGTTACAAAGGCATTGCATGAGCATGAGGTGGTGAAATCAAGAAGGCCACAGTTGGATTTGAAACCGGAAAGAGATGTGAAGGACAACGCCAGATGTTTCCGTAAGTATATCAGAAAAAAATTAAAAGAACCCAACAAAAAAAAAAAAAACAAACAACAACCAAACAAACAGGGAAAATATTCATCCACTGCTGAAAGTGACAAAAGACATGGAAAAGCTTGAGATACTTTATGACTGCTTTGTAGAATCTGCCTTCATGCGTTGCAGATCTCCTAGCCCAGTAGGAGAGTTTGGAGGCAGACTACAAGGTAGGCGAAAAATTGTCTGGACAGCCATGCCCTAAGTCACTATTTCAAAAAATCTAACCAACAGCTTGTTAGGAGCAGTGTTCCCTAGGGATCAATAAGGAGACTAATACAGTTTATCACCTTCATCAGTAACATGGATAATTGCACTTAAAGCAATCTCCTGAACCTTGAAGGGTGGAAGAAGGGGAATGACTGATATCCTGGAGAGCAAGACTGTCCCACAGAAGGATTTTTCAGAGGTGAGAGAAATGGGATGACAGGTACCTCGCAGAGTTCAGCGAAACCAAATGCAAAGTCATGCACGTATGAAGACATAATACCCCCTGCCCCAGTATGGGTTGGGGGCAAATTAGCTAGAAAGGAGCTTTGTGGAAGTACTTGGGGTGCCAGTGGATGTCAAATTAAACATGGGCCAGCAGTGCACCATTGCAACAAGGGCCAGCCATTGACAAAAGAATAGCAAGTAGATCAAGGGAAGTGATTTTTCTCCTTCATTTGGCACTTGTGTGACCATAGCTAGAATACTGCATGCAGTTTGGGTTCCCGCTATGAGAGACACGTGGGCACACCAGGAGGAGTTCAGTGTAGGGTGGTCTAGTTAAGGGTCTAGAGCACACAACATACAAGGGTGTGAGTTTGCCTGGAGAAAAAGATAAGGAGGGATCTATCTGCTGTCCAAGTGCAAGATAAGGTAGAATAGGACTCTCCCCACAGGTGTACAGTATAAGGTCAAGAGGCAATATATTCTTGCAGTAAGAGACTTTAATTAGACATAGGGAAAAAAATCTCACAATGGTTAGGCTCTGAACCAGGCTGCCTAATGACACTGTGGACTTTCCAACTTTGCACATTTTTTTAAAACTCAACTGGACAAAGCCCTGAACAACCTAAACTAACTTTGAGGGTAGCCTTTCTTTGAGTTTGGGCTTGATGACCTCCAGTGGTCCAACATAAATTATTCTACAATTTGGTGACTGAATATTGGCAACTGCAGCACAGAAAGGCTTTTGGCATCTTTAGAGTTAATTGGCAATTGAAGAGGGATTTAGGATTGAGGTATCTATGTTTATGGGGAAAAAGTATAATTATGATCTGCCCGAAGTCCCAATTTGGAGCTATTTTTCAGTTTCTGAATCCTTATGGGATAACAGCAGTTGTGCTGCCTTTTAAGTCTGCTGTGAAAATAATTGCAATAGACTGAGGTACCTGTAACTATGATGAGGACCATAGCAGGCTCTAATCTCTCTAAGTAACAGTTACTACATATTTATCTCAAAAGTACCCTTACAACTTACAAATCACACACCACCATTTGAAAGCACAAAAACATGACTGCTCTACACACCAAATATCCAAATATCTTTCTCTTCCTTGGGATTTCGTTAAGTCAGTGTTGACCTGTTCTTAGCTGACTCTATTTTGCAGAAACAGGTGGAACAAGGCAAGCTTCTGGCAATGCAGCTAAACCAGGGAACATAGAATGAACAGTGAAAAATAAATAATGAGGAAAAGAAACAAAGGAAATATATTAATTCCAGGGAGACCACCACCGATGTCTGATATGGGTAGGACAGGTCAGTATTGGGCAGAGACACATTCATTTAAATAAATGGGGAAGTAGCAACTAACTTTCCTTAGCTACTATACATCTACTTCCCTAGTTTGTTTCATGTGTATTAAATCATTTGCTGTCTTGCTTATCTTTGTTTTAAATCTGCATTTTGCTAATGGTTAAGTGATTTGTGAGTCAACTGGGATAAAAGCAAGAGTTCTTTGATCTTTCCTCCGCCTCTGCACACACTTGTAGTGGCAGAGATGAATTACACATCCACATGTGCCAGCCCCTCTAGGCTCATTTTTGAACACCCTTGAGAAGAAGATCTGTGATCTCTCACACTGTGGTCACCCCCTCTGCTCTCTAACAGTATATGAAGAGCACAATGTGTACATACCATGTTCAAAGCCTCTGGAGATTTTAGCAGCTAGGCCATAACAGTGGGATCCAAAAAAGGAGCTAAATGTTTAGTATAAGATTTGAGCAGAATTTTGGCACCCTTAATTGAACATTTTGATCCACAAAATTCCTTCTCTCTGGCTCAGGAAGTGCTTGAATCATACAAGCCCCCGCACTTCCCTCCTGTAAAGCATCATGCCCCATAACAGGGGTATTGACAATGTTGACACCTAATTCTAATGCCAATCTATGCCTAATGCTTTTCCAGATTTCAGAATGCCAATTTAAAGGAATACAGGCTCGATATAGTACAAAATACCTAAGATGGAGCAGGAAGAGACTGTATCGATACACTGTTAACTGACATGGCACCTTCTAACACTTCATATACATGCTAGGGGCTTCTTGCTCGGCAGCCTGGTCAGCTGCTCACCTGCCTGCCTACTGGACAACAAGAAGGGTGTTTTGCCCAGGGAATTGGTCTCCAGTCCCACCCACATGTCTACAACATGGGTGTTACACCACCTAAATTTTAAAACCTAGTGTCTATCTTGGGTATCAGCAAGTGTATCCCAAATGACATCATCTTTCTGGGAGCAAAGAGACTGCATTTTGAGCCACCTTTCTCTAGGCAGGCTCTTAGGTTTCTTTGTAGGACAGACAATGTTTAATTTTCTCCCTCCTACCTACTTGCATCTTTCCCCAGACCAAGAACAATGCCAGTGAAAAAATTTATCCCAAGCAGTGCTGTCACCAGCATGGATTCTATAGCTCTGCAATTTTGGGAGAGAGTAGAGGAAGCCAGGGACACAAGACTAGAAAATCTGGCTTAGGAAGCTTGTGGGGAGTTATAGGGACAGTCAGAACATTAGGAAAATCTATTCAGTGGACAGGGAGATGTAGGATTATAAATGTAAACATTTTCTTCCAATCTAATTTGTATGGGAAATAGTATTTTGACGATACTACTATTTATATTAGGTTGAGCATAGTACTCAGTGTATTATTTAAACCTGGTAACTGGTGTTTACTCACCAGTGTCATGACAGTTCAATCACTAGATAGGATCTTAGACCAGATCTTATTTTCCTGTAACCAAACACAACACTTCCTCAGAATCCACATTTATAGCAGATGCCTTTCTTGAATAACTGCCCAACACCAGGAATGGTCAGCATAAAAAGCAATGTCCCAGCTGTCTTCACTAGACTGCAAATATCCCAACCCCATTCCCTCCCACCGTTCCCCCGAAAAAAACAAACAAAAACAAAAACAAAACAAAAAACCAAAGCACACCAAGCAAAACCCGATACTTTTGCAAGAGATCATTCTGCTCTGTTTCTTCACCACCAATTTCTCCCCCAAACCCTATTGTATGAGTTAATCCAGAACATAGCATGAAGTGTAACAGCGATTAGAGCACGGTGAAGGTAAGAACACACCGACATAACACTTCAGCTCTTCAGTAGCTGTAAGAGTATGTTTATGCTACCAGAATAGTTTCTTGCTTAGCAGTTCTGGGACTCACAAATTTGTGCTTTGGTCACATGAAAATATTTAGGCTGTCAGTGTCCAGATGGCTCTGGATGGGGAAGCTTCCCTCCACCACACCTCAGCCGAGCAAAAACCTGAGACAATCGGTACAGTTTGATCCTATAAAACAGTGGTAAGCTATTTATAGTTTCTGTCAGAATAACATGCAACTGTCAACAGTTAAATTGTTTAGGAAATAAGAGGGGTTTTGCATGACTGAAGTATTTAATCTATAGTGGCTTAACATTAAAGAAGAGAACAAGTGGAAATAGCAGTTCTTATGGAAAATTTTCACATTTGTGGTCTCTTTGGTAAGAGAGCAGATATTTACTGTGAAATATAAACATTTTTTTAACAGGGATCATCTCCCTAATTATGGTTTGACAGTAACACTTGTGTTCCAAACTCTGTGCCAGATCTCAGCCACAAAAAATCGCTATAGCCCTGGAAAACAATGAGGCTATGCTGATTTAGACCAGCTAAGAAGCTAGCTATGAACTTTCAAATCAAACAGCCTCAGTCTTTACAGAAGGAACCCCCTGTATAAAATGAAAACTTCATATTTCCATACAACAAACAGCTCTGTGTAGTTAAAGTGAACACCTGACTTTGGATAAAGTGCTAAACAATTGTGGAACTGAGCTTGGAAATTTTTTAAGTGGCTAACAAATAGGGTGAACTATATTTCCTAGATTAAGTTGTGCTGGAAGTAAGCAAGGCATACCACTGTTTTCCAAAAAATTTATATGACCAGTATTATTTACACTCAGTAAGATTTATTCCTGCTCTCCTCAATGAGCTTCTGCATTTGCTGCAGAATTCAGTTTCCCTGATTTAGAATGATAATCCCACACTGTGGCTACTGGTGTTTCACTGAAATGCTGGTCAGGGGGAGAAGGACTCAACTGCCTTTGCTCTGTCATTTGCAGTCATCTGTAACTCTCAGTGCCTCCATTCCCTTTCCTGCTCTTTGAATCTGCAATTTCTAAAGTCAAAATCATTGCTTTGACCCTTTTCAAGCATATGGTAACATTGCCAGGGCACTCTGTGTACCTGTAGGCTCTGCACCCTCCTTCCCCTCCCAGGGGTCCAGCTGCCAGGGCTGAAGGCCAGCTCTAACACAGCATGGCCGTGTAACCTGGGATCAGACTGCTGGAGAACAGCTAAGGTGAGAGAAACAGCTGGGAGACACCTTGTCTGGGGCCTCTGCCCCTTGGCTTGGGAGCTGCATTTAAACTCAGGCACTTCCCCTGGAGGATGACTGAGCTATGCTGTAGGTCTGCCTGAGCCTGGCATTGCACCTTGCTCGTCCTGACTTAGTCTTGCTAACCCTGGTACCTGCCTTATTGCTACAGACTGGCCTAGATAGTCCTGGACTCTCAGCTTACCTGGTCACTGTCACCAGACCTGCTCTGCTCACCTTACTGCGTGTTCAAGCCCTTGTTGGTGAGACCCCTGCCTGGTTGCCTTGCTGCCACCCTTGGCTTCCAGCTCCCCTGGCCCTGTGGAGCAGCCCAGCCTTACTGCTCTCTGAAAAGCATAGTGGTTTCCTGGAGAGCTTCCAACCTGTTAATTTTTGTTAAAAACACCCAAACAAAAAACAAAAACAGAAAACCCACCAACCCAAAACACCACCAGCCTCACGCCCCAATTCAAAACTGTTACTTCAATGTGTTTGATGTGGTGAAACCTCCACTTGAAAAAAAGCCTTGACTTCTAAGACTGAAACCAAGATTATTAACAAGGATTTTTTTTCTTGTTTAAACACTCATCTTGCACATGGGAGACTGAGTTTTATGAGCGTGCTCTACCACATCCTGAACTAAACTGCAACTTGCTTGGATTGGATTAACTTTTGACATCTAATGTTTGCCTAATTTTTCCATCAATTTCAGACACATACAGCATAGATGTCTACCTCTCATTTATCATCCAATGCTTCCTTTGCCATCTATGGAGAATATAAGCACTTTCACGGCAGAAGTCATCTCATCCTACAGTGGACTTTTAATAGAGGGCAGCTGTATCAAGTCCCTAAATCTGAATTTTGTGAAAGGTAACTGTTGAGGTGTAGGCAACTACACTGCTGTGGATAGTAATGAAGGAATCAATCAATTCAATGGATAAGCGAGAGGTGGGGGAATTGCTTTAGTGCCTAGGAGCCTTACCCAAGTCCTAACACACATTCAGGTCTCTAGACAGAATCAGAACAAACAGATGAACTTGAATCTCATATCCCAGACTGCCAGTCTCTTCCTTTTCTCCTGAAAAACTGCAAAAGCTCCTTGGTCTATGCTTGGGTGCACTAAACCCAACTTTTAAGATCTCTATTTTGTCATAAAACAAAATTCTTATTTTATGATCACAATCAGAGTCTTTAGGCACCAATACAGCAAAAATAAATAAAAAATGGCCAACCTATAATAAAATGACAACATTAACAGCCACGCTCTGCATAGCTCTTAAACACAGATTTCCATTAACAGATGGCATAATATATGAAGACTTTGAATTCAACTGCTCTCATACTCAGGATGCTCAAATTAAAGATAAAACAATGGACTGAATAACTGCAAATCTACAAATGTTGCAATATTTGTTTGATGAGGAACTCAGTCTAAACTGTATTTAACATCAATTAAGAAGCCAGAAATTAAAATTGTTTTGGCCTCAGTTGCAAGGAAAACAGAAGGCTTCCTTTTTTAGCCAAAACATTTTGGATTATGTTTTTGTGCTGTAGTCACACAAAGCTCTTAATTCTGTAAAATGTTTTGCAGTACACTTCATATGAAAGACTATTCCAAATCAACTGATAACATACTAAACATTGGGGTTTTCTTTTGAGGGGGGAGGATGTTTGGTTGATATGTTGGGATTTTTTTTCCCTTTTGGTTGATACAAAAATATGACATTGACTGGGCAGTAGGAACATAGCTGCAGTGTGCCAAGGCATGAAGTTTATATCCAGTCCCCCCCTGCATTGGATAAATCAGTGACTTCTGGAAGGAGAAAAAAAAAAAAAAAAAAAAAAGACAGGCAGATGTCAAGTGGCAATTTATTTACCTATTACCTAAAGCCTGAATGGAATGCCAAGTGACAAACTCAGCCATCACATAACCAGTCCAGTAACTGCAAAAAGGACTGTATTTTATTGCTGAACTTTAGGAACTCCCAGCCATGCAACATATAGGCACTCATACACTGAAGGACACAATTCACAGGATTCAGCAACCTCAGTGAGGAGTCTGAAATAAGAGAGGACCTAAGAGGTCTTGCACTTTGACTTCAGCCCCTTTTTTTGTTGCAAGGACTCTGTCGCAAACCTCTGTCTCCCTTTGCAAAGCTCAGACATAAAGTCCCAAATCAGTCCTTGCCCAGGACAAAAACCAAGCAGCAATGAAGGATTTTAGCTGTATTAAAGTGTGGCTGCTGAACTCCATATTTTCATGACTTCAGTGTACTGGAAACATCTTTTTTGCTTTCAGTACTATTAAATATTTTCACTCATCTGTCTGAATTTTTAAAAGCATGAACTATGCTTAGCAACAGATTGTGATAGATGTGTTTTGACATGAGATTGTCTAGGAAAACTATACTGAATGCTATTTCAGCAAGAATGTGACAGACTGTTCCAGCTGACATACAGTGTCCAAAAAGCCACCACCAAATGTATCTACCTACACTCAGATATGGAACACTTAGTTTTTTGACTGACTATTGTTATGTGAATGAATAGGTGAAATAGACCCTGGGCAAGATTCAGAAGGCTTTTTCCTATGGAATGCCAACCTCTGTATTTCTTATAGTGCTCTCCCTGGTTTGTCAAGTCATGAAGGCAAGTCACTAAGATCTTTTGGAGCGACACACTAAGTATGCACTCAGAGGGACAACAGCACAGACCTGTTGACTGGCTCATTGTGCCCTGTTAGTTGCTGCCATAGCAAATGCACCACAGAACCCCATTCCTAACCAGGAGGGAGCCCACCTGAGGAGTGCCTCAGTTTTTGCCTCCTTAGAATCTTTTTGACAACTTTTCTGTGTTTTAACACAGACATCTTTTGATTTCCATCCAATTATCACTGGTGAGTTTAGAAACATTTATTGATGTGCTTATGCTTGAACGCTTTCAGAACATGAACAGCTTTCTTCTCTTCCTGATGGCTACCACTATTTCTATCCCAGGATGCATAGGGAGCAATTGGATCCCTCTCTCCCTCAGCTGCCTTCTCCTTATTCTAAGCATATAAATATTATTATTTTCTCATTTACTAGGTTCTCTGCTTTCCTTCAACTCTTATCTAAAGACTTAATCATTCTTGATCATGACTCACTGAAGTCATCAAAATATAAAGTTTTTATTCTGTGGTGGAGTAACATAGACTATACCTCAATGAACTTTTTTTTAAAAAAAAACAGCTCTATCACATTTCTAACTCATTGTCACCAATGGTGATACCTGTGGGTTTTGTTCTTCTTCAGCTAGTTCCAGCTGCTGAGTTCTTAGAACTAGTTGTTATTAGATTCTATACACCCAATTTCCCCTTTCTTTTGTATTGAGTTTCAGCTCCTTTCTATTATACCAGTTCTCAAGGTCATTTTATTCTTTCTGGAAAATATCATGTTCCTCCCTATATTGATGATAGCTTCTAATATGTATTATCAAAGAATTTTGAGAGCACATGCTTTTTTCTGTGTGCAAAATCACCAGTGAAACCAGATAAAACCTAAAATTGCTCCTGAGGAATAGCCTTCTACCTTCTCTCCCCACCCTAGTAATTCTCCTTACACTATAATCCATGCAGCCTTCACTTCAGTTAGTTTCTTTCAAAACCATTGTCTGAATACTCACAGTACCAATTTATTCATTTTTATGGGTCACTATCTCAGATACTTGATCTAATCTGGAGCAATTAATCTACCCTTAACTAATAAAGAAATTACCAAAATATTGTTAATTTTGTCTTGTTTAACTTACCTTTGAGAAGACACAGTTGCTTTCTAGTCCACTGCCTTTTCCATGTGGTTGATAACTCTGACCTTTAAAAAAAGCCCTCAGGCAGGTATCAGGGGTTTTAAATACTAAGGTATAATTGCCCCAGTCACCTCCGTCCATTTTCTTAAAATTAGAGACATTATATTGACTATTTATCTGTCAAAACTATTATAAACTACCAGACCATGAAATTTTACTCTTGGACTTATAAAAATATCATCTAAATTTACAGTGTTTCTGAAGTGTGAATGGATCAGGGCCAATTGTTGTGAAGCCTACAGTACTCCTAGTACCCACTAACTTAACTGTGCATGGTATCACTAAATGAAGGGCTTATGCTGGTTATCTATAAGGCCTAGGAAGAATATTTCGCTCTCCTGATGAATAACTTGGTCTCAGAGTTGAAGTCATTTACTGAAATGTTGGAGATTGTCCACAGCTGGAAATATACTGTTCAATGATACCAACAAACTTCTCCAGCTCCCCATTACTGCAGTGTACTCTTTGGGCTTAAACTCATTTTCACATTTGGGCTCAGAAGGGACTTCTCTACAACAAATTGCCTGAACCATTACCCTCTTTTGCCTTAAGTCAATGCAGCTGTTGGACTCACCTGGTTGGATGTCCTCCTGGCAGTTCTTTGACACCACATCACATAATGTGTGCTCTTCTTCCCCAGTGCTTTCAGTGGGCCCTGGTAGGTTTTGAGGCTTCTTTATTGAAGCTTAAGGTTTTTAGTGAGTTGGTTGAATAAAGTAGATGATTTGCACGCTGCTCTGGATTAAATGTCTGTTGTATGGAATAGTGATCCATCACATCCTGTCTCATGGAGCAGAACTGAAGAACTTCTCAAGTATTTACTGCAGCTGTGAAGTTCCTGACAGTTAGCTGGATGTGGATATCAATAAAACATGAAAGGCCACTTTTTTTCCTACTGCTTTTTATATCTTTGTAAAAGGAGATGAAAATAGCTCTCACTTTTCTTCCAAGGATTCACTTGCCATGCAAAATACCCCAGAGAACAGAGAATCTTACACAGATAGGGAGAAGGCTTAACTGTGGCATCAGCCAACAAGATTGGTTTCAGTGGTTGCCATTTAAAGCAACCAATACCGTAATGAGGGGCACAGTGCAAAACTCCAGCCACATGCATGGTTAGATTATACCACTCAAGGGAATAAAGAGGTACTATGTTACATACCCATCCTATACACCCCGTAAGTGGGCGTGGGGGTTGTTTTTTCCCTTTTTAATGCTCCTTGCAGTGTCCCATCCTGCTGGGGGAGTCACAAAACATGATTCAGGAGAGGGATGGGAAGGAAATAAGAGCTATGTGTATACAGAGAGGCAATAAATGTACAGACATTTGTCTGACCAACTGACTACATGAAGGTTAATGTGGGACTAATTGGATAAAGAGCTACAGCTGTTTCCATCTCCTTCCTAAAACTATAAAAACAGTAGAAGAAAGAAACAAGCCTTTTCACTTCAATTGACACCTACATTTCAGCAAGCTGGTAGGACTTAAGCAACTGCAGGAAGTAAAAAAAAAAAAGTGACCCAACTTGAGACTCATTACATACTTGTATTTTTTTGTTCTCGGGTGCTCCTTCTGGGTACCAAAACTTACCTTCATGGCTTTATTCTGATGGGTGAAAGACATTCAGGCAGTAGTTTGACTGGCGATAATGCCATGGACAAGACTACATTGAAAATATGTCTGAAAGACATGGAGGTGGGGGGCATCATCCTGCAAACTGAAGCACTTGTAAAAAATCCTCAGACCTGGATTTTTTTCAAATTGACATCCTGTATGTTATAAATATGACAGAATGACCATATTAGGAACCTGTGTGGGTGCTGCCACTCCCCATTGAGCCACCAGGCAGTTTTGAGGGAGTTATAACAGGCTGCAGTAAAGGTATAGTTTTGCCCATATGCTATCATCTCCTACTTTTTTGTGGCCGAAAAGAATGTCTGCACCTGGCAGATTGTGTTTTGAGTAGCCAATTTTCATCTGATACACGTGTCAATGAGAACTGTTCCCATGGCAAATGTCAGCCATCAGTTGCAAGCAGAGGAAGGGCTGAAGTTGTTAGCAAATGCTGCAGGCATTTGTAGTGAGAAAATGCTTTATGGTTTTTATCCTTTTTTTCTCTATTGCCTTTGCACTCAGAAATGCATAGCTCTTGTTACTGAACATAAGAAATAACATTTACATTTAATTAAACCATTGAAAAATCCCAAAAGATGAACATTTCAGGAAACTGTGGAAGACTAAAGAGCTGTCTGTGTCATAAAACTCTGAGTAGATTAGGTAAAGAGCACTGTAGTATACATATGCTCTCTATTCATAATATATTATTATTACTATGGCACTGCTGCTTTAAATTTTTTATTCTATTTATTGACTATGATCAAATGATCCAACAGGGGGCTTGATGAATACCAGTTTCTTGGGTGCATATTTGAACTTATGTATTCTGTTCGTTCATATGAGAGATGGAACTATGAATAAAGAAACATAGAAGAAAAATCAAATAGTAATGATAAATAAAAAATGTGGACATCCTTTCTGGAGACCTATGTGTTGATGCTGTGATATCTTGGCTGGTATGAACAAACATGAATGCATGGATTCCCAAGGAAAATTTTTGCGTCCTGTTATTGAGTGCTCAATACCTATGGGTGTCAAGTATTAAATTTCTGTTGTGAACAGCAGAAATGTCAGTGTGCTGACACTGTGGCTAGTGTGAAGACCATTGCTACAAAGCCACTGAAGCACCTAAGCCAAAGAAAGTCTTCTGGGTTCCTTCTCATCATCTTTCTCACCAAAATTATTTTTTAAGTTAAGATCTCATGACCTTCAAGGTCCCTATCCAGGAACTCTTGAATGCCCCATCTTGATAATGCCTCACAAGTTCCATATAAGAACACTGCAAAAAGAAAAGGGGTCATACTAGTTTACTAGTTTCTTTACATTGATTCTTTTGTCTCTTCTTACTTCACCATCCAAGCATCATCCCAGCATGAAGCTGATCACAGGAACTAGACAGCCACTTACCAGTTCTCAGGCTCAGCCAAGTTTCTTTATCGATATGTCAATACTGAATCTGAGTTGAATGACACCCAAATGCAGTACACAGCATGACTTCAAAAGGCCTCAGGCACTCAGGGTGAAAAAATTGCCTCTACTGAAGTCAAAGATCTTTGCAACTGTTTTCAGGAGTCCCAAGGTTAAGAGCATTATGGTTTTCACAGTATTCTTAAATTTGGTCTGGAGCACAGACTCTTTCAGCCCCTGACATTTCAGATGAGGCTACGTAATAACGATCCCCAGATAGTTACATTAACTCCTAAATGGTCCTGAAATTTAATAAACCTGTAGGTGTGAGAGGGCATAAATCTCTTGTCCTTAGCTAAACCCTTAACTGTGTGTTTGAGATTTCAACTAGTTTAAGATAAGATGTATCAGTTTTACTATTTCTTTCAGTCATGCACTGAATCCCACCACAGAATTTTCTGTATGATTCACTGGTAATGAAGTAATGGCATTTACAGATAAACAATGAGAACAGGGGAAGACGTGATGTAAAACAAATCTGTAATATTTTACATAGCATAGGCTCATATTTTCACATGCATCTAGGTAAATAGGAAGCCCATTGTCATTTTCTTGTGAGCTCTAGGTGCTTAGAGCCCTGAAGACTGGACTGTGCTCAAGTCAATTTTAAAAATGGAAATTCAGACACCTATGTTAATAAAAAGAACAGATTCCTTATAAAATGGTTTAGGCTTCCGACTTCATGATTTCAGAGAGATTTGTGCAGCCAAGAAATGCTGCACAAGAATATTGTAATCGTGAAGAAACCTTTTCAGGTCTTCCTTCTCAGAGTTGGTCTTATGTTCATAAAATGACATTTTTTTTTGAAAAAAAATGAGAGATATTAAGATCAAAATTCCCCAAGAGGTTTTGTAGAGACTCTAAAAACTATGTCTTCACTGGGAGCAGAAGGCAGAAGCAGGGGTTCCTAAGAAGAATGATTTCAGCTTTCAGGGAATATTGGGCCAATACCTACTGTATCTTTGGGGATTAGAATAGAGGTGACAAAGGACAGGTCCATTCAGTTATGGTATTCCTGGTATAACTGCAAGATAACATGTGTGAGACATTAAATCTACCCATAGCATCTTTACGTTGATTCAGCTTCTAAAAAGTCTTTTCAAATTTTAAATTACAGAGCCAATTGTAAAATTCCAGTACTAAAATGACAGATGTAATTGTCTAGTTATATTAACTTTATTTAGCTACTCTTAATTTTATATAACTTTAATTTATCTTAAGGATGTATACTTTTCAAATACAATATTAATTTTTTTTTCATTTTAGATAATCATATTTATACCATTTGCTTACTGACCTCTCACATCAGCTCTTACAGCAACTTTCAAGAAGGTAACTGATTTCATGGTTCAGAGCAATGCCGATCCTTCAGAACAAAGGTTTGAAGCCAGAGATAGTTGGAAATTTGCAGATAGTGTAAAAATATAAATATATATCTCCCTTCCACAAAAATACCATCTCTTGGGGTCAGAACAGAATAGTCATTTTTTAACAGTTTGTATAGAATTTAAGAAAACATCCCTGAACCTATTTGTTTTTCCGAGTTTATACCCAGCTATTTCCCTGCAGGCTGATTTCACACTGTTATTCCAGTGAGTGACTGTGTCTTCGATGAAGTGACCTGTTTCCTTGTGCTTTAGGCTTCCTCTTGGCCCTGGAGGGTTGCTGTAATATGAAATATGATGACACATTTTTCTTTTATAGTGCTCTCCATGTTGGATATATTGACAAGTAGGTGTAAAGTGTCTTCTGTTTGCTAGCTCCTTTGTCAGCTGCTGTGGACATACCCTTTACTGGAAACTCCCCTTGCCCAATCAGATTGCTGTGCCAGTATTTTCTGTGACATATGTATAATAAAACTGTTGTGCTGACATCCCGGGTATGTTGACTTGTTACTGACCAAGAGTGGGGTGGAACAGCAAGGCACAGAAAATCCACTATACATTCTAACATTTAGGCTTTATCCTTTATTAGGTAGTGAGTAAGAGACATAAAAAGAACTGAGTTTGTTGTTTACAGCTGAAATTTAAGAGACTTGTGTGAACAAAAACTTGTTCCATAGAGCACTGTGACAAAAGAGGTCCAAGAAAAGTGAAGGTGTCATTGCAAAATAGCTGATGTAAGTAGTTGGAATGACACACTCTATTTCTAGCAGAACTTGTATTAACTCTGCCCTTAGTACTGTGCCTCCATACATGCCACAGGCCACATTTTGGCAAGGATCAGGCTGTTGATTTTGATGGCATCACAACAACATGGCAGGATGTACAGCAGGTGTCCATGCACCAGAAGGTCGTGCATAAGAGCCTACAGGATATTTATGGGTCTCCCATTTTCCCATCTGCGTGTTTTTTCATGGGGAAAAGATTGCCTGCCCAGACCTTCTCTCTTCCCAAAACACCAGTCCTCCTCTGCTCTTACTTACACAGGCTATTACAAAAGGCTCTGGAGATAAATGGTGGTTCATGGAACACAGCTTGAAAACTGGCACCCTATTCAATGAAGAATCTGAACACAGCTGGCAATGGCACTACATCTGCAAAAAGATGGAAGGTTGAATCAGGCTTAAAAGACCAAGGCCAATGTTTTGCAAAGATGAGTTGAACCTTACTATGCTATATTGATGTACCCAAATAAAGGAAACATTTTCTAAATTGTTAGGTGCAGGTTTTGAAGGCTGGCCTGTTTACTGTCTCTTTACTGGGAGCTGTAGAGTAGGGAGCCCTTTTAAATGCCAGCCCCTAGTTATGTAGGTGCCAAAACTTGGATTCAGGAATTTACACATACTCTTCTTCTTTTGGAAATTGGGCCAAAGCAATCCAGCTAGTAACCAGCCCTGAAATCACCATCACGTTTTTCATGGCTACATAGGAGTGAATTAAATATAACCAAAAGCCCATTTCATTTCAAGGCACAAACGTTTGCAAATAAATTGGATGAAATACGAATACATAATATAGAACTTATTTTAATACTTCTAGATAAATAAATGCATCTCTTTGGAATTCTTTGGACACAGATATCCATGGAACCTCTTCTCTCTTTTTATATATATCTTTTTTTTATAAAATCTAAATGCAGAGAGGTTTAAAAAATGGCAAATACCAATGTATATGGAAGGCTTACCGATGAACTGCAAGTCAAAAGTGCTGTATATTCCCATCCTCTGTATCTTCCAACTGTCCATATTAACCACAGGCAGTATTATATAGCAACCACATGGTCAATATTTTGCATTACTACCTTGTAATAAAATCTTTCAAATCATTTCCCCATCTAAAGTTAAATTATGTTTTTAAACTTTATTCCTCCTAAATGTATGGTAGGCATTTCACTTAGCTACACATCAGAGTGGTCGCATGTGACTCAGCAGCACACTCCATAATATTAATAGATACTTTTCAGCTCCCTATGGGAAAAAGCAGGCAGCAAGAATCAGATTCAAGAAGTCTATTTTTTTCTCTGCTGTTTGTTACTTACCACTTAATGACCCACATGTGAAACTCAATGGTTATATAATTATCTTTATATAGTAGATTTTCTGTTTATAAGTTATTTTTCTTACTCTAACATATATACAATATATCTATATATACCCCTGATAAATCTTACTTTAAAGGGACACAGTCAACCCCTTTAAGCCTCACAGTAAACTTATAAGGCTTTAAGCTGTCCATACATAAAGGTCAGCTACCAAATTCAAGGGTCCCTTCAGATCCTAAAGGTTGTATTTGTTCCAAGCCCACAATGTGCAGTTATCTTGTAACATGTATCTCATGTGTTGCTGTTTACATTTTATAGGTATATTAAGACATTTTATATCACATCAGTAGGAAATAAAACAAGATAATAAATCTGTTTCTAAGACTAGGCCTATCGCAAAAAATGTTACCTGTATCTACAGACACTCCCACTGGTGTGATATAAAAAGAACATGTGCCATTCTTGGGATGAAATTCTGGCTACATTGCAGTCAGGAGGAACTTTACACTGACTTAAATGGGGCCAGGATTTCTCTCCTGCTTTTCATTTGCTAGTTATGACTATGCGTAACCCATTTGTGTCTTCCCTCTGCTCAACACTAAAGTGTTCAGGCCTGTTTCATGACAAGAGTGTATTTTTTGCTGTCCGCTGGCATGCCTTAGACATTGATCTATCCTGTATGTATTACATCTTTAGAATATACACACACTGTACACACACGTTCTCCATTAAATAAAAGTTTGATCCATTCTGTGTACAGCATCTGGATTTCTTTTCCCCCGCTAAATATTCTTTATCGTTTACTTTGTCCTAAACATAGACTATCTTCATGCCCATTCTTCTACAGGTGAGGAAAACAATTTTTGCTCACCAGGAACAGCTCCACATTATTGTCATCAGTTTTGACTACTTACCGAAGTGACAGAATTTGTTCACTTTATCTTTTGCAACTCAGTTAGAAACCTAGTGGCATAGATAGAGACACAATACTACTGTTTTACAAGACATCTATTGTATCTACTTTTGTTCAGATAAATACCCAGTAACTGCTTATTTGGCAGGAGGATTGGTAAGGGTACTACTATTCACAGTGTTTTTTTTTCTTCTTCTTTAATCTACAGAATAAAGTATTTTATGTACATTGGAACCAGTTAATGCCCTTTAGACAAATCTGTAAGTTGTTTCATAAAGCAGGAAAGACATTGCAGGGAAATATGTGCCAAAAAGCACAGTCAAAAGGCTTCATTAGTTTTATATATCACTACAAGTCAATGCTGGAGATCAGTTCTAAAACGATCAATACTCAAGAGGAATGTTCTCATCTGGAGAAAATACTGCCCATTCCTCCTTTTAGAATTTGTTCAGTTCTCTATCAAAAGTCCTGGCTCTTCATATATACTTTAAACTATAAATAAACACTGCATAGTTCAATGTTCTTCATTTTCTTTTTTTGTTTGTTTGTTTGTTTGTTTTGATTTGAAAAATTATTGCAGTACAATTAATTCCTGTTTGGAGTTCAGTAAGGAGCAAACAGCACAGGAGTATGGGTGGTCCGTATAGGCCCTGGAGCTGGTCGTAGGAGTGCTGGAGGAAGTGCTGAAGTCTGGAAAAGGGTGGCTGCTGGGGCTGTGCGAAGACTGAAGGGGGAATTCACAGCCACAGCAGCAGCTGCTGCTGCAGCTGCTAGCGGATTTGGTAAGATTCGTGGAGCCATCGGCTTTGAAGGTTCCTTTGAAAATACTAATTTCACCTGTGGGGAAGAGAGAAAACAAACAAACAGAGAGACATAATTTGTTCATATTAGCTACACGACAGGAAGCTTGATTTAAGATTATAAGTGCAAAATCAAGTAGGAGAGGCCTCGTAGTGGCTACTGACTCTATGAGCTGCAGGGTTGTGACAGGCGATACGATCTCGAGCATTGGACAAGGGTGAGCAGGATTTGGTCAGGGTCAAAGACTTTCAATGTCCTCTTGATGGTAGGCTCATGCCTTATCACTGAGACTTATAATTTAATCTGAGATTAGAAATCAAAGCAAACCTAAAAAAGGGCTGGGCAATCTGTACCAAAGTAAAGGTGCATGTCCCCTGCAAGAATTAAATAAGGAAGAATTAGCCATCAATTGAAAGACCTCTATCTGGCCAGCTTTATGATAGAGATCAGAGCAGAATTAAAACATATCCTATTCCCTGGTCTGGCTAGGAAGGTGCTTTTGTTTTTATCATTAGGATGCAAGGTCTACTTAAGATCGCCTGTTAGCTCCTCTTTATTAGCTTCTGCCTCTAACAACAGATAATTTGGAAAACTCCTCACTTAGAGTTTCCAAAAAGACAAAAAATAAGCTGAAGCTTTCCTCAGACTGATTGAAAATACTCACAGAAGTCCATTATTATTTAAGAGAACTTACATTTAGTATGCATACAAATGAACATCAGAGTAGTTCATATAGTTTTCTCCAGATTTCAGTGCAATTTCAAGTTTCTAATAAGAAGCTAGGAGCCTGAATACCTTTGTTGTTCTGGTTTCGTAACTCTGAGACAAGAATAGAAACCTCATCCACTAACAAAGAAAAGTTCCCATTGGCTTTGATGGACTTTGGGTGGGTCTGTGTCCTGGTATGACCTGAGGCCCTTTGCAAAGAACATAAACCTGAGTATGTGGCATTGAACATATGAATATGAATACATGTACCATGATGTGGTACATCTCAGTGTGAGTACAGACACTTCTCACTTGCAGGGAAACAAAATTTCTCATCCTTGAATTGAAAGGGGCTTTCAAATAATTAACTTGCACTATATATCAGTCTGATACTTTCCACTCAACAGCACGTTGGTGAGTGAATAGTCAGAAAGCAAGGACAGGAGTACTCTGCCATGAACCACCACAGTAAGTTTCATCATTACACTATCACCATATTCCAAAAAAGTCTGTTGGTTCTTTACCAGCAGATGGATACAGGATTTTTACTTTTTTTTAATACCCATTGGCAACTCTGCTGGCCTCAAGGTCCTTGAAAGCTCTGGGAGAGATACTCAGAGGAGACCAGATTCTGCAATTCTTTTAATGGAGGACATAATGGATGCTAGATACAAAACTCCTCATGGTGCCTATGAAAAGCAATGATATTATCTTTTCCTTGATCAGTGTTTCGCTCACTGGTCCAAGCTGTCTTCTTCTCTTGCTGAGCATTTGACTTTTTCCTCCTTCCTTACATTTTTTTAGTAAATACTTCTTTTCAGCCTTGTTTAGAACAGACAAAAAAAAAAAAAACTCAAAAAAAGAAACCTCAAAAAAACCTTCCAAAAACCCCTGAGTACAAAGTACAAAAAAAAAAAAAAACACCCAGCCCAAAACAACAGGGCTCTGACAGTGGTCTAGAATTCCAAGTGTTTTTCATAAGAGCTATTTTGTTGCAGAAAGTTTGGACTATCAAGCACTTAATAACTTCTTTCTCTCCACTACAGTATTTTATACATGCTGGACACTTGTGGCTTGAAGAAATATCAAGTCAGTCCCAACATTACAAGATTTCTTAAACTCTGAAATAGTACTGTGGGAACTCATAAAGCTTCTATCTCTGAAGCATGCAAAACTAGACTAGACAAAGCAGTACAAATGGTATTGAAAGCATGGCAATGGAATGTGTTTGGTCTAGCAAAGCTATGAAAATGTAGTATGTCCTTTTTCTAACTTCTGTAGAAATAAAATGTATTATGTTTAGACATTTTTTGTCATGAAGAACGAAGATCTTATGTGATTTACACTGACTGTGATGCTGCGATCTTGCCATTCTTGGAGGAATCAGGAACTTCTCATGAAGTTGGCTTTTCAGTTTATTTATCAATATGGTTCTGATTTCGATAGTTGCAAAACCAGTACTATTTAGTGTGTAGAGCACGTTGCACCTTCATTTCAAACCTCTCTGCAAGTACTAATTAACACACAGGTCAACATTAAGAGTAAAGTAGTCATTATTCGTTTCCTTTCCAATGAAGTAAACTAAGGGACTGTAAACGACTTGAAAAATTAACAGAGAGTAAAGAAAAAGTCTACAGCTCATCAAAAACATTTACATTCAAAGTAAAATTAGCACATCTTTGGCTTGTTGCTATGCCATTCTGCATTTCAAGTGACAGCAATTTGGGTATTTTTTTCTATTCAAAACCAAAAGGACTAAATGGAGAACTGCTCTTATCCTTTCTCAGTGTAGCCTCTGCTCTACTCCTTCTTGAACCCTCTTTGCCTCTTTGCTCAGCTCTGGCCTGACTTGTATATGGTGAGCAATTGGGAGCAAGAGGGCAGGAAAAGGACCTATTGCCTTTATTTGCCTATGCAGTGACTAAACAGCCTTGATCCTTGGGTGGAGTTCTCAGAAATCACCATTACATGAATGGGCAAATAGAGAACTGTGCACAACAGCAACAGTAAGGTAGTAATTATTTTCACCCCCTGGGAAACAATGAATTTCCTAAA
The DNA here is from genome assembly GCF_949628215.1 of Phalacrocorax aristotelis. Taxonomy (NCBI): domain Eukaryota; kingdom Metazoa; phylum Chordata; class Aves; order Suliformes; family Phalacrocoracidae; genus Phalacrocorax; species Phalacrocorax aristotelis. The sequence goes on from NC_134277.1 coordinate 41,545,885, forward strand.
GGAATAATAATCCTGTCAGAGAGGCTATAGTGATTCCATATCCCAGTTACATCATTTCTATTCCTTTCAGTATAGCTTACATTTATTGGAGACCTTGGTCTTCCTGATGGATTACTGAAAAACACTATGGGGCTATTTCCCTGCTAGTGGATCTACCAGAATGGTGCACTGCATTATGCTACAACATCTAAGAAAGCTCCTACACAACTGAATTGTGTGTGAATATACCTATCATGAGGGCTGCCCCAACAAGGACACGCTTTCTGAGCTTTAACTGAACTTAAAGAGAATTGGGTTTTCACAGAAAAAAAGCTCCATATACTCCATCCATTAGAGAAGATGGTCAACAATAACGGGCTAATCTATGAGGCCAATGAATCAACATCTTCCCCCTGCCAAAACCATCTATAAACCCTTACAAAACACCACAGCACATAAAACAATCGTGCAGTTTATCTGATGGAGACAAATGTCAGATGTTTCACTACCCCACCCACAATACAAGCTGTTTCTTAACTAGTGGCAGGATCCTAGCTGGGTTTTTTATTAAAAAGTGAACCTTTTTCTCAGCTTTTAAAGCTAGAAAAAAACTGTGTTTCAGATAGTTTTTCCTGGCAGTTGAAAATGTGACAAGAACCATCCTGAAACTGAGTGGAATGAAATGAGAGATGGATTTTTTTATTTGTTTCAATTGTTACCTGAATAATTTTCTAAATAAAGATAGAATAAAACTTTTATATTTTATTTAGTCATTTCATCACTATTGTCCTTCATGAAAACTGGAAGAATCCTGTTTGACATCTGGATCTTTCTTTCATCTGTTGCTCTCTAATGACCTTTGAAACAAGCTTCTTTTCTGAGGTTATTCAGAGTAGCTACAAAAAACAAGGACCCTTGGGTTGTAGTCCACACCCATCAAAAAAGACCCTTGTGGGTTTCCATGGGCTCATTCATACACTCGTATACTCCCATTGCTTACACTATTCCTCTAATTTTAAACATTTTTCCACTTATATTTTCTAAAAAAACCTACTCAGCAGGGTTAAAGTAAAATTAAAATAAAAAAGTGATTGGCTTACCCCTAGAGGATGTGTTCCCTTTTGGAGTTTGTTGTAAGGGCTGTATTTAGGTTTAGGCGGCTTCCCAGCAGCTCTGTCTTTGTGCCTTCTACTGCTTATGTGCTGTTAAAATACATTTAGCGGAAAAAAAAGAAGAGTGATATTTCCTCAATAAATAATTTCAGGTTCTGCTTTACACAAGGGTGCTCAAATACGGAATGTGACTGCTCTCCACAACAGCATTACTTTGACTAATTCAATAACGAATGGGAATAGGGTCTGTTCCAATTTAAATGATTCTTTGTGCATCACATATTGGGACTGTGATTTTCCACAGTGCCCCGTTCAACTCTGCTTCCACTGTAGTTAATTATTTTCCTACCTTTGTTAACTTCAACAGGACCTTGTCATGATTCAGCCCCGGCTGGCAACTAAACAGCATCAGGTCCAAGATAGAAGCCTTGAAAAATTCCTCCCTATCTCTGCAAAGCACCCATCAAATTCAATCCACTGCTGATAGAAAGTTTTGGAAGAATATTAGATAGTAGAGCATCCCTTTTGGGGATGGACAGGGTGTGGGGAAGGTCACAACATTGTTTAAATTCTTAAGCCTAGACATCCTTTTAAGATTTCAGCTGAAAGATGGTGAAAAACCCCCACAAAATCCATTATCTTCTTTATAAAATCTATGAGATTTTACCAGATCCTTCTACACAGACTTTATTGCAGTATTGGGTGTAAGAGACCTTTTCCAGAACTATATTTTTACTTTGATTTTCATTCTCAAGAGAGTTCTCACAAAAAAAAGACAAAGAACTGGACATTTTTTTCCTGAAAGCAGAAGTATTGCTATTGTCCATTACAGAATTTATCTTCATTCTGGTGAAGTTCCTTAACACGTATTTAATTCCAAAAGGCATATGGAATGAAACTAAGTGTTTTTCAGAACAAAGGCTTTGTTCATCTGAAGAATGACTGAACATAACTTAGTGTAATTGCAATTTAGAGGTCATGCTTCTCAGTTACAGAGTAAAACTGATGGAAAAGTATTACAAATCCTCTCCATCCTGCATTTCTAAGCAGGTAATTCAATGTTTTGTCAAAATACTCGCTGCACCTACCTCCACATCTTTGTCAAGGCAAATATCATGCAGTACACTAAATGGCAGGGCTTATTAGCTCATGACAATTACAGTAGTCTAAAGACAGTTGTAACATGTTGCAGCTCACAGCTTCTGTAACTCTTTCAGACATATATTTAATCAAGAGCTTTTGAGAAAATATATTCTGTGCCAGGGAAAATCATATCCAAAACAAAACATACAGCATGAAAGACAAGGACAAAGGGCAAAACCTGTAAGCTCCATTTGGATGTGAACTGTTAGACTGACACATGCTGGGAGTTGGTACTTTATCACCATGAAATCAAAGAACAGCCAAGGATTCACACTCTGCAAGCTAGCTGAGTACCTGTTTCAGTTGTGTCTCAGAGTTTACGTGCACATCACATATTTCACAGTGAAATGTTTTGTTCTGAAGGCCTGTGTTTCCTTTATTCACAGGTCCTTTGCCTTTTACGCCTGCCCGGGGAAAGGCTTTTATGGTTCCACTTCCATTCCGAGCTTCCAGCATAGTTTTGTGCTTAGTCCCTGGAGACATTAGAAATGGGAAACACAAACAACTTTGGCAATTCGGTTGCATTCATTCTTTCATTTTCTTTTTAAAAGAAAACCATATGAACCTCAGCTTGGTGCTACATGCTATCCTTGGAATATGCCTGTATTTGTCTGTATCAGATTCATACCAATGTAACAATATTTCACATCCGATATTTAATTATTAAATTACATATCTGTAGGTAATGCATGAGAATAAAGGAGCCACACCAGTAAGTAGTGGCACAATCAGGTATCCTGATGTGAAGTTAAATGGGTGTGACTTTTCTCATTAACTCCTGCTGCTAATAAGACCTGAATTGTAGTTGCAAAGGAAGAGTAATTCAGCTATTAAAGATGTAGTTGGCTTTGATTTGTAGTCCTCCTGAATGCATTGACAAACAGTATGCATTAGGTAGCTTACACTTAGATCTGTAATTAACTAATTAGTCTCCAAATCAAAAAGGGGCAGAGGTTCCTGGCAGCAACCTATGGATCCTTAGTGTCCTGAACAGAAACCAAAATGTGTGAGAAACATACATGTGAGAAAAATGCATTTGCATTTTTTATACAAAATAAAGATCGGATAGAAAATAATAGTGTCCTGTTGCTTTACCTTTATTCAACTGAACAATTCCTCATGCTGTTGACTTCCATGCAGGTAGTCTGTATGATAACAGACTCCTGCCATGTACAGCATTAGTGTTCCACTGATAATTGTTGTATGCACCCACATGTACACTTTTACAAGCATGTATGTGTGTGACCACACACACTTTATCAGCATAGACAGCAAAAACTTGGAGTGTTGTGTTTAAACCTTCAGAATAATGTTTTGGCTCTCATCTTTATCAGAAAAATGTTTAGAGTCTATCCCTCATATGAAGTTAAATGGGTACAGCTTTATGAACTTAAATTTTCACCAGTTGAAGATCTGGCAAAGAGCAAACACAGAATTTAAAACTGATTAGGCTTTGTTTCTTATTAATACCAACAAATTATAATTTTCTTTTTAATTTGAGTAGATTCTATAGACATGCCAAAGTGGTTTCTTTTTTATTACATCATAAAACCATTGATCATCTTGCTGTAGGTATATCATCACTGTCTCTATGTTTAAAACCTAAGGTTCCCTGCCTTCTCTGTCACCTAGCTGCGTTTACCCTGCTGACAGGTAACCCCTGACATGCAAAATCAGGAGTTCTTCTGTAAGACTGTTACAGGTGGTCATTGTCACCATATTAAATCCCAAGATCTTTTAACTCTGCTCACCACAAAGCCAATCAATAAGATGCTTAAAATAGTGACTGTGAATGATGCCTAGCTACTACTGGAGCTTACCATTGCTACTAGCTCTAATAACAAGAAAGGGCTCAAAAATGAGGAAAGATGGAGGTAAGCAATTACCCATTCAACTCTCATGAAGCAATTGCCATCAGTTGATGAAAACAAAGGAAAAATAGACATAATTTTAACAAGTTATTAACAGACAATATGGAGCTAAGAATTCTGACTCTCATCATAGAACTCTGACTCTTTCAGTCTTAATTTGTTAGATTTCAAATAAAACTAATGGCATTCATACTCAGTTTACTAGCTAGCACAAACAAAAGTATGCAAACTCTGAACACCAAAGGTAATGAAGCATGGGCTGTCATTTAGCTCTGTAAGGTTCGGAAGTTGCAAAAGCTAAAATGTTAGAAAACGGGTAACTTGCATGCAATAAAATTCCTTCTTCCTCCTTTATGAAAGCCTCTTTGCCTGTCATTGTTATTCTTTAATAGTTAATGAATTCCATGTAATTGCCAGTTTTCTGCCACCTCTTTGTCCCCTGCTGCAAGAGATCTAATCTATTCAGGGAAAGATAATTGCAGAGCTCTTGAGACAGAAGGAAAAAAGGAAGAAAGCAAGCACTGCTCCATCTCACCACTGTTGTGCGCCTCCAGCTGCGAGGCAGAGTTGACAGCGACTTTGCATAGTGAACAGTACAGCAGTCTTTTTGCTTTCTCTTCCTCAGTCTCAACGGAAGGGCATGTGGTGCTGCTAGTGGCTGTCGTGGGGATTTTCTCCACTTTAGAGGTGATTTCTGTTGTCATAACACTGCTCTTCCGGATTTCCACGGTTGTCGTCGTTGATATTGCTGGTGTCCCTGTGGTAACGTCTGTGGGTAAAGACAGGAGATGGAAGGAAACAAAAAAAAAGAAAAAGAAAGGTTGTGACCTTTGGCATTTGCTTGTTTGCATCCTAATGCTGCAACCACACAGAGAGCTGGATCGTGCTGGTGATGGTTTGACTAATGGTAATGAACTAAATCTGACCTTATTCTTTGTATTTTGTGTAGTTACAAAATACAGTACTCCCATTTATCAAAATGCCACATATTCCGTCTCCTGCATTCTGCTAACACCCAGTAAATACAGAATTCATAAACTGAAAATACAGGTCATTAAGTCTGTACTGTACAGCTCAGAGATAATCCACTAAAGAGGTTGTGTAAATTACCAGTACAATAGACAGTTAAAATTTATATGCAGCACTTCAGATGCATAAGCTGCCGTAGTACCGCATAATACTTACGCTGATTAAGTAACCAAGCTAATGTTTTAACATTCTGTACTAATAAAACTAAAATGAAAATAATTTTATGTTCTTGATATCTGATGAAATAAAATGTTAAATTGATACTTCATTTGATATTAGCCAAAACTAATGTTAAATGATTGAAGGTAATTATTAATACACAGTATACGTTTATCTATGCATTACATACTAACATTACATACTAATAATAGTAATTAAACATACAACATTCTATATCTGAGACCTACACAAACACTAATAAGATTTCTGTTCTGTTTATTAGTGGTATGTTTGGAAAAACTGTAAGCATGTTATATAGCTGAATCTGGAAATCTAGTACTTGCGTCTAAGAACTTGTGCTTTTTCTGTAGTTTTCAAATCCAAGAGACAGAAAATACACAATGTTATGGTGGTTTGAGTAATATATATGTGACATTTGGATATGGCAGTATCATTTGGTAGTTAAGCACTTAGCAGGGTAGAGGATGGTAAGATCCAGCACTGAGCCAGTGGAGAGGATGGTAAGTAAGGGACAGAAGGAGAGAAGGGACAGGAGCTGTTCTGCCTTTGCAGTGTTGTCATATTAAGCCTACTGAGTAGCAGCTTCCCCCATAAGAAATCTTAGTTACTTTTCTGAGATACTCCTGGAATTGAGGACTTTCCAACATAGCCAGCTCATTTTGGATTCATACATCCCTTTGTATTAGTGGCGCTCTACCTGTACTGTGCTTTATTAATTGCCATCTATTAGCATAGGCAAAATAAGAGGTTTTGGCTTATAGATCTCAATATGTGCTTGTGATGCAGGAGGGACACAACTGATGCTGCAGAGGTGTGTTTCAGACTAAAACCGTTAAACAATTTCTTAATGATGAACACACCTATTACCTTCAAAGACAATTTCAAACTGGGAGCAAGTTCAAACACACTGGGAGACATGATTCAAAATAATTTTAATGCATTGGAGAAACAGTCTAGAAAATTAGATCCTTTTCAGTAAAGGCAATTGCAGGAATCCACACTCAGTAGGATTAACTATTAAATCTATATTAAATCATCTATTAAAACAGGATGAAGAACAGCCTCAGTATTGCTATTGCTTTTGTTTGATTGATTGATTGATTGATTGATTGATTTTGGATTGGTTGGTTTGTTTGTTTTTCCAGAAAAAGCTTTCAGTAGCAAGTAACAAGATGAACACAGATGTCTTACATCATCATGTTATGAAAACAGTCCCCACCATATTGGAAGTGCAAAGTGAAAGATTTATGACTTATTTTTTTCTCCTCTAATCAGCACTGGAGGCCCTATGTCCAGCCTGGGGACTGCAACATCAAAAATTAACAATTACTTGCTTTGTAGTTAATCCAGCCACAATACAAATGCAAACCAATAAGAGGCGGGTTGCAAGGGATAAGAACAAAACAAATTAGAGGTTTAGAAAATATGGACGATGAATATAGAAGATGAAGGGTGAACACTGACAACATTTTTTGTATCTGTAGAAGGTAGCTAAAAGTAAGAGAATAAGCTCTTCTCCCTGATCCCTCCTAATAGGACAAGGACTACTGGATTAGAGCAAGAGAGGCTTAGATTAGACATCAGGAAATTCTTTCTAATATTAAAGCTTGTAAGGCCTGAGAATAGCCTAGCTCCAGAGATTCTAGAAATATTGCCTACTGGAGGACTTAGAACTGGCTAAACAAATATCTGCAACAGCAACCCAGGTATGAACGCCTTTCAGTCAGTGGGAATAGGACCCATCAAGCCCTATTAATTTCTATACATTGTGTATTTTGTAATGCCTCTACGTATTCTCCCAGAGGGTTTTTAAAAATTATTATTCATAAAACCAAGAAAGTAGTTTGTCATGTGGATATTCTACATATTGCCAGGCATTAAGGCATATAGGAAAAATAAAGTCCTGCTTACAGTCTAATTAAAGTGGGTTTTTTTCTGAGCATGAGTCTGGAGGTGGTTATATCCCAAAGGTACTGGGGATGTCATGTACTGATCCAGAGGAATGATGTTAACTTGCTGAACATTCTGTTCATATTTTTTTAACAGACCAACAATAATGTTTCAAAAGAAAAATATTATTTTGAAATATTAAGCCTTTTGTTGGGAAACTGATAAGCAAATGAAGCCTTTGTAGATCTGTCCACAAAATTATACATTTAACTAGTCACTCCTTTCCCATTCCAAAGAATCTGTGCCGATGTTGGCTTTCTTCAGTTGAAAGTTTCTGCAGTGAAATTATTTTCCTCAAAAGCCCACTCCCAGCAGTACATAACACTGCTTTTAAAACTTCAGTTTCTCCATCCTGGTACTACTGGACTGTAGCAGGTCTAGGTAATATACTTTCCTGGTGAAAAGGAAGGCAGAGGGCAGATGGCATCAGGGAGAGGGAAGAAAAAAAAAAAGAAGACATTAACATTCTCTCAGGATTGATGGCAGTGTTGGTGCTCATTTGAATCTTGCAGGAAATTAGATACGTACATCAATCACCAGTGCCAGCTTTGCAGTGCAAGGGTCAGTTTTTTGCCCTAGGCAAAATATAGATCATAATTTCTTTATTTTCCGTAGGAAAACCTGAGGCAATGACCAAAAAAAAAAAAAAAGCTTAAATAACTGCAGATTTTATTCTACTTCAAATATCTGATCTCCTATATCTGTGTTGATGTAATATTTCACTATGTAATTACATATGAAAATACAATCAATTATGTCAGTCCTTTTGAGGGTATTTTGATATGCATGTGTGAAAGCAGCATTGCATATAAAAATTAAACTAAAAATCGTAAATGTCATCAGCAAATTCTTCAACAACAACAAAAAATCAGTTCGCTGCATATATTCTGCTCCTTCAAAAGGTGCCCTATATTAATACATGCTCCACGAACACAAATATATTGACATCAAAACATATACAAGAAAACACCATCCAAGTTCACGATGTAAAAACCATGACACATTTAAAGATGCAAAGCTGTTCCTCCTCATATCAAGTTTAGAATTATCTGCAGAAATTAAGGAGAAAACGTTCTAAAAGCTGTCAAGTAAGCTTACCAAGAAGGAATTCAAATCCTCATCTCACCAGAACTTCTAACCTAACCAGCATGCATCTCTCTGAATGTGTTACAGTGTTGCTGCCTGTACATAGTTCAGTACCCTAAATAAAGGGTACAGCATTAAAGGTATAAGGGATTAAAACAAACAAACCAACAAAACAAACAAACAAAAAAACACCCACCAAACACCAAAAAGGAGTAGGAAGGCATTTGAATTGATGCCTTGAAGACTGAATCAGCATTTCTTAACGTTATATTATGACAGTACTTTAAGAACTATTTCAATAATAAATGATCTAAAATCAAGCTGGAAATTCAGTCACAGTCAAATGGAAGATTTGTTTCTGGTGACGCAGGCTTGCAGCATTGTGCTATTTTCATACCAGTGGCCTGCAGCAAATATTCATTATTGCAACTGTCACTGCTTGGCTTTGGCATAGAAGCTGATTGTTAATATTGTATGGAACTGGACTCCAGCAGCAAAAAAGGGAACACTTCAGGACTCACAATAATCCATTTGTGTTCCTGGTCTTAATATAGCAACAGAATAAAAATTAAACATACAAAAAAAATTACATTAAAATCTAATCTTTGTCACTGGCAAAAATCAAAGATTTATTTTAACAAGACAAAGCCAGATGAAAAACATTTGGTGAGAATTGACTCCTTTGGGTACTACAGATACCATAGTTCAAGTAGAAAACTGCAAGTGTGTGATTAAGGTCCTCCTAAGTAAGCAGGATTAATTTTATATCCCAGCTACAAGACTCATGAATTTTCTTTAGGCTGAAGAAACAGAAAATTACAACTCATTATTTTCTTCTGAGTATGTGGAAGTCTCACTCATCAGTTCCTGCTACTAAGCATAAGAATTTCTTATCCTGAAACTATAAATAGACCCACAGAAAGAAAAGTGCTCTGACTTCAAACAAATCACAGCTATTTAGGAGGGTGTTTTTATTTCCGCAATCTCAAGTGGCACATGTTTAATAATATCTGATTTAGCACATACCCATGCATTCTGGTCTTGTTCAAATCAAACCTTGCCTTTAACATAAAAGGATTGAGCAATTGGCCCATAATGCTGTCCAGGAAAAAACAACCCAAAACAACCCCCGTCCCGCAGAAACTGGAAAGCACATTCTTTCTCATGACAAACATAACTTGATATGAAATATTTCACTATACTATAAGACTTCTTAGTATTGCAAAAATGTTGTCAGCTGGCTTGCTCATAGCAAACCTGCATCAAGTAACAGAATGCTCCTGTATGGATGCTTGATACTGGCATGTTCAAAAGAGTCTCAGCATATTTTCCTGCCTACTAAGAAGCCGGTCCTCAGTTTCCTTGGGCTGCTTTGAAAATCCCATCCTCTGTGGTAATTACATTTGAGGCTAAGATGTAATTTCTTTTGAATCTAAAAATATAACAGTGGACTATATAAAAAACAAGGTACCGTCCCAAAAATAACTGCAAGTGACTTTTTTTGTGCTTGGCTGACTTTCTGTACTCACATGCTAAAACATAAGCACATTAGCTAACTCTGGCACTAAAAACACATTGAGGAACTTTGACTCAAATGTATCGACTCCTCCCCCTTCATATGTGCAGAATACAAACTTGCATATTTTGTGGTTGGTGGATATTTGGCCCATTACAATATATTGTACAGAAAATTCTTTTGGTATCGTATTATGAAAATTCTGGTCATTATACTTAGTTCTACATTCAAAACCTGGATTCAATTTATTTTGGATATATCCTTCCCAGAATGGATATCTTTTACTTGGAGAGTCAGAAGTATATTTTTAGAACTTAGAACCCATGTAATTTTTTGTAAGAAAAAACTACTTGCAAGAACATGGTTTAGAGAGTTAACTCTGTACATCACAGGTTTTTTGGTATAAAAGATCAAAATATCTGAATGACAGTTGTGTAATTCATTACTTTATGATAAGACCTCCTTCAGTGAAGTGACAGGAAGTATTGGAAATCATGATATTTACCTGATCTTTTACAGGATGGATAATAATTAATATGGCATAATGGAAGAGTCAAGAGCCTTGAAGTAATAAACAAAGCTGTTTATGAACAATCAGGAACAGTATTTGAAAATTTTTGATGAGCTGTCTCTTATGATCTTGCTTTTTTAAACACCAGCTATTCCCCTTCTTCTCTCTCCTTTTTCTCCCTTCCCCTGTCGCTGCCCTGGCTTGTCAGTCATTTTCTTGCTAAAGTTCCTTGTTACTTTGCTTTATCTAGGTGTTTGCTTTTGATATCCAGAAAGTGAAAGGCTGAACATATCTAAGGTATTGCCCAAGCCTTTGCTCAAATGTTCAGAACAAGCGCTACTGAGAAACTGAAGGACTGCAACCTTTCCTAGGACCAGCCTGAAAACCAAATGCCAGGAATTTTCTTGGTTAGTAACTAGAGATGCAATGACCTCAGTATTTTGACCAGCCCCTGTTTTTTAACACTTAAATAGATCACATTATACACAGTGTTTATCACTCAGAAACAAAGGATGGAGAAACAAGTGGCTCCAGAACAAGTGGCCTTGTTTTACTGCTGCCTCTACATCCTGCTTCCCAGTAACATGCCTTGATGGTGACTTGATGCGAGGGAGACAGAAAACAGGACATTTGGTGACAAAAGGTGCCTACAGAGAGAGTCAGAGTGAAGAGAAAGTGGCAGACTTCACATATTTGTTCTGCGGATTTTTTTTATCCAGTTAAACTCAATCCTGCTAAGTCCTAAAATGACCTTCTTCATTAATTAGCACTACTCAATTTTCTAATGAAATGATACCTAATTTTTACTAGAAGTTCCCTTGGTTTAAAGCACAGTTCATTAATCCTGAACAGGATTAACCGCAGAGGGATGACTGCATTCCTGTTGAGGTTAATTGAACGGAGCTGGCAGCAACAGCAACAGCTGGGGGTAAAAGACCTGAAGAAAGGGAAGGAGGAAGGTAGGGAAATGTCTGCGTTTTGGGTTCTCAAGGCAAATGTAGCTGACAAAAACGTGACTAGAAGGAAAGGAGACGATGAGAAGAAACCATTTATTTTTGGAGTTATTTTAAGCAACCCAAGTGATGACTGGGTTTGGGAACTGAGCTGTCCTTTCTACCGTACAGATTTCCCCTCAGCCAAGCAGAAGAAAAACAGCTTTCACCAACTATGAGCAAAAGGGTCTTGCACAAGGAGCTGCAGGGGGAAGAACGGGTCGCTGGCTGAAGCTACTCTTGCCATTTAATTAATGAGACTCATGTAGTGAAAAATTCAATTTGAAACCAGGACAAAGTGTTTGTTTAAAGGGTGGAGCTCACAGTCAAGTGCAAAGAGGATTTTGCAGATTGTAGGCTCAGCAGCCCTGCTAAAATAACACATTTTCTACATTGACTCTAACTTGAAAGTTATATATAAGGCAGTGTGTTAGATTTCATTTTGATAGTTACATTTTTATTTTGGAGGCTGCATTGTAAAGCATTGCTTTTAAGATAAGGAATAAAACATGCACATAGTGGTTTGATCACATATATAGAAGGAAAGCTGTATTATCCTATACATAGGTCTCTCATGTCTGGCAACATCAAGGGCTATGCTGGCAAACTGCCACCAGTTTTTTACATCTGCACATGCTTCAGTATGCATTTCCCAACTTTTAAGTAAAAACAAACACAGTCAAAAATATATTTGTAGCTTATCTTAACGCATGAGCAGAAATTGAGCATCAGTTGATTTTACTGCCAGTAAAAAATGAGGAATCGAAAACAATTCCTTAAAAACTAAAAACCCACTAAAAAAAAAGGTTCTGCAAGATATACTACAGTAAATGAATTTGCCTTGAATGTACCTTTCTGCAGCATGGAGGCCAACATATGCACAGCAGTCCCAATCCATATTATTAAACTCTTTTATCCTCCAAAACAGGTCAGCTGCACATGAACCGCCTGTCATTCCTTGGCTCATATTGAACTCCAGACTCTGCCCAGGGATATCTGGGAGATTTAGCTTCAGCCAGAAGTCATCCAGAGACAGCTGTAGCAGTGGAAACGAATGGATGGTTGCATTCCTGTGTCCAGGAACACCCTTTGAACCATGTGAATCACTAGTGTAGACGGTAGTCCAAAATACTGTTTAAAAATAGGCCCTGCCTCACCACCAAGGTCTAGGTGATATGAATTATACCTAGTCATTACTGGAGGCACTACTTCCCCAAGGAGAATTCAGGGAGCAACTTTTGTCTGCATCACTAACAGCAATGGCTTTGAAGTATTACCTCCCCACCTGAACACCCATTAGGGCTTTAACTCAAGCCATGTACCTGGAAGAACAAATTGCTGTTACTGAGGCCAGTATGTAACCATGATTCAGTCTCTTCCTGCTACTCCTGCTGCCCTCACATGCCTACCCCGCAGACATGCGGAAGGAAGTGGCAGCCAACTGCCCTCTTTCACCTTGGACCATCACAGAATCATAGGATCATAGAATCTCCTGAGTTGGAAGGGACCTGCAAGGATCATCACGTCCAGCTCCTGTCTCTGCATAGGAAAACCCTGAAATTCACACCACATGTCTGAGGGCATTGTCCAAATGCTTCTTGAATACTGTCAGGCTTGGTGCCATGACTACTTCCCTGGGAAGCATGTTCCACTACTCCACCACACTCTGGGTGAAAAACCTTTCCCTAATATCCAACCTAAACCTCCCCTGGCACATCTTCCTGCCATTCCCTCGGGTCCTATCACTAGTCATGAGAGAGAAGAGATCAGCGCCTGCCCTTCCTCTTACCCTTGTGAGGAAGCTGTAGCCGCTCCTCATACGGCTTCCCCTCTAAACCCTTCACCAACTTTGTGGCCCTCCTCTGGACACTCTTTAGTAGCTTTGTATCCCTAATATACTGTGGCACCCAAAACTGCACACAGTACTTGAGGTGAGGCCACCCCAGCACAGAGTAGAGCTGGACAATCACCTCCTTCAACTGGCTAGCAATACAGTGCTTGATGCACCCCAGGACACGGTTGGCCCTCTTGGCTGCCAGGGCACACTCTTGGCTCACGTTCAACTTGCTGTTGATCAGAGTCCCCAGATCCCTCTTTGTGGGGCTGCTCGCCAGCCTCTCATTCCCCAGTCTGTATGTACATCCAGGGTTGCCATGCCCCAGCTGCAAAATCTGGCACTTGCCCTTGTTAAACTTCATACGGCTGGTGGTTGCCCAGCTCTCTAATTTGTCTAGATCTCTCTGCAGGGCCTCTCTACCCTCAAGAGTGTCAACAGCTCCTCCCAGTTTTGCTGGATATTTTGTTCAGGAGGACACTGTGAAAGACAGTATTGAAAGCTTTACTGAAATCCAAAAAGATCACATCGACTGGCTTCCCTTGGTCAACTAGGTGGGTAACCTTGTCATAGAAAGAAATTAAGTTTGTTAAGCTGGACTTTCCCCTCATGAGCCCATGCTGGCTGGGACCAATGACTGCATTGTCTTTCAGGTGTTTTTCAATAACTCCCAGAATAATCTTCTCCATAATTTTGCCAGGCACAGAAGTGAGACTGACAGGCCTGTAGTTCCTAGCATCTATAGTGAGGCAAGCGAGCTTTGAAAGGGGCTTTTCTAAACTCATCTTCTCTTTAACAGAGACATCGAGCAGACACAGTCCAGGCTATACAGTACTGGAGACCGAGAAATATTTTTCACAAAACAAGCAGGCTGGCAAAGCCTATTTAAAACTTGATATCAAAAACAATTTACTGTGGAACCTCTCCCCCAGCAATCTGCCAGCAAAAACAAAGAAGTGTGGAGAAGTATTAATCACTGGCAGAAGGAGAGAAAATACATTGCTTTAATTAATCAAATGGAACAAGGAAAGAATGAGTGAACTGCACTGCAGATTGCATAGGATCGCTCTCCATTTTAAGCAGGGAGTTGGGTTTTTCTGCATTTTAAGCAGGTTGAATGCCCTCTTTTAAACTTCCATCTAAACTTTAAGTTTCAAAACAGATTTATAGTCCTAGAACCTAGAAGTAAATAAAAGTAACTGGAATCCAACTCAGAATTTCTGAGAACTCTGACTTCTGATTGCCCTTGTAAGTGTAATGTGTCATGGCATTCTCCTGTCTTGAATCCAGGAATAATTAATGTTATTCCCTTTACAGCAGCTTACTTTCTTTACTGGAGAGCATTGAGCTAGTAAAGCTGTTTTCGGCAATAAACTAATGTTGTGTCTAACATAGGAACTGTCAGAAGCTGTACAAGCATCTGTTGTAACTGTAAAACTCTTTTCAGCGGAGTGAAGGCAGGGAGAGCAGTGAGAATACATACATTCTTTCAGACATCTGTCTTGGAGTGCACTGTAAGTAGAGCTTGTAGCAGATGTGTCCTGTGGACTGATCAGCAATGGCTTCCTTACAACCACCTGCTCTTCCATAAGTAGTTGAGATACAAAATGCCCAAATTCTGAATGAACAAATTTCACAAGGAATTGATGGTAATGCTATTGTTCTCAGTCTTTAGAGTAAATAAGTGTTTTGACTTTTCTGCTATCCAATTTAGATTTTTAGTAGTTCTCCTCAGTCCAATGCTTTCTACAAGGAATTTTTCCTTTGGCTGATCACATACTGTTGGTAACATGTTTCATAAATTGACAGGCACATCCCAAGAGTGGTACCCAGGTGAGATCTGGGAAAAGGAAATTTCAGTTTCCAGACATTCCCTGAAAGGGTCTTCTACTATCCACAATTGCAGTTACTATGACCATCTGTTTATCTTGCTCTTACCTCTCCAGGAGGTTCCATCATCTAAAATAAACATTCCTACTATTGCCTTCATCCCTTCTACTCCTTCCCCTCTCTAACCCAACACAGGTCACTTCTGGGCTAGGACTGAAACAAAGGTCTTATGAAACACCCTGTGCCATCATTACTGTTAAACACGTTGAATGATGTTTACAGAGAGTTGCACAAACAATCCAGATCAGCAATTTCTAAATAACTTGTTGCCATCATAGTTCTTGGCATGATCTACAGGTTTTGTTTTGCTTTTTCTTACTTTTTTTTACAATAGAACAATTATTTTGCGCAATGCTATCGGTCTCTGTTGGCTACCATGTGTCAGTCTTTCCTTTCCCTTCAGGCAGCCTGCTACCAACTGAACTATTAGTTTAATTACGTTAGTTGGCAGAAGCAACATGTTAAGTAAACCACAGTGAGTTTGGATGGCTGGTCCTGGGATTAGACAAAGAGCAAGAGAAGCCTGTCTGCTTCAGTCATTTAGTGAGTTCACTCTCATAAAATTTCCTCTTTGTCAGAAGAGAGTGAAACAACTCTTTTGGTCTCTTCTAGTGGCCCTCCCTGTCACCATCCACACATACCCAGCAGAGAGGTTATCAGTGCTTTGCTATTTGGGATGCTTACCTAGTCAATACCATTATTTTAGCATGCACACTCTCCACAAAATCAAAATGAAAGGAGAGGTGCTTCCCTAGCCCAAAGGTATTTTTCTGGTGAATTATATGAAGTCTTTTGCACACAATTGAACAATGAAAATCACAAATGTATTTTATAATCGCATCATTCACAGATACCACTCTGAGTGCTAAGGCTTATAGAATCAAATATATTATTTGATTTAACCAATTACACATAAAACAACAATGAGTTTGCATTTTAGGACACCAAGCTAGCAGACTAGACCTTAATAAGGAAATGACTGCTCTTAGTTTGCAGTGGCAGAAGAAGAAAGCAGCTGCATATTAATGGATATTAGCATCAAAATGACAGCATAAGACTAGGTTTAGCAAATATTTGCAGGATCTCACATGAGGCATTTAATTCTTGCTATGCTTTCACCTTCTCTTATACATTTTATTGTAAGGCTGATATTAAAGGCCTATATTATCTGGAAAACTATAAGTGACATACATTAATACTCATAGTGACATGGTTAATTTATTGGATGGTGTTGTCCAATACTTGCAAAGACAAAAGTTCTGTAAAGGTGAATGAAAGTAGCTACGTTGTAAGCGGTGTGACTCTTAGGCGATTAGTCATAGGCAAAGTGAGAACTACAGTCTGTTCAGAAGAAATGTCATGGAGGGACATTTGAAGAAAACAGCCCTATGCAACAGGAGCAGAGCTGCTAGTAATTGCAAACTGTGCTAGTTCTGTAATGGTTGGTCTTTTCACATTTTGTTTTCCAGTAGGGGAGGATATTAATGAGCAAAATTACAGTTTTTTTATTAATTTCTTTGGTAAACCCAAATTGTCGTTCTCTACATGTACCACATTTTACTTTGTATGCAGCTCTTTCCCTAACAACATAACACAGTAGCAACAAAAGTGGTTTCAGCTTCCCTTCTAAATGTGGCTGCAAATACTACACCACTCACAAGATCATACCCTAGCTCCCTCTGTTAAATTTTTTTCCTTTCTTGTACATGACAGTTATTCAGGCATCACTAGATCTGACATAATTCAGACCCAGCATTAGCTCTTAGAAAAGAGAAAGAGAGAAAAGTTCTCTTTAGGAGCATATTATACTATTCTGCTGGTTCCTTAGTTTTCATTCTGTCATATCTCTCTCCCATTTACACTATAACAGAGAAAAATATATAAGAGTGCATGAAAGCACCAATACAAGCCCAGATATTTGAAAGGTGCCCTCATTTGCAGCCATTTTATGAATAACTGAATGTAATTTTCATATTCATGTTTACACAGTATTTAGGTGAATAGGTACAATTTGCCTGCCTCAGCAGCCTTTCAACCATATAATTATTTGTTAATGAACATGCAAGTTTGAAGTGTCACACATCTGCAACAGTCAGGTCACCATTCCACAGCCACACCTTCACTCAGTTTCACATCAGTGACTTTTCCTTAAAATCCACTTTTCCTTCATAAAAAGTAAAAAGTTTTAGCACTTCTATAATGCCATCAGATCTTATCTCAACAATTCTAGTTAAAACACCTACTGAGGAGCAGAATACATAGAGAACAGGGAAAAAATAGTAGTAACTGGAGCACACAGTAAAAAAAAAATACAGAATAATCCTCTGTAAGGTCTGGGCAATTGCTGGAGGGCTGGGATTTTTTTATGATGAAGAATGTATTTTACCTTCTCTTGCTTACTCCTCCTTAATAACTAGAAAATAATAACATCATGATTACATTTTTCAAATTTTTTCAGGGGAAACCTACTGCACTTAAAAATTGTTATTCGGATGAAAAATATAGAATTAACAATTGAGTTCTTTGATTTAGCTTTCAAAAATCTTGGAAAGCAGTTGTAGTATGACTGCATTAGTAAAATAACAGCAGCTGCAACAACATACTTCTGAACATCCTTCAGCTTCAGCAGCATCCAATACAAGAGCATTTAAGCATCTCTTTAGCACTGATATACTACATTAGCTGTGTTCTCAGGATCCTAAGGTTGCTACCATAGCATACAAACAAAATTACAAATGGCTTTACTTAGGATCACTTTGCATCACACAGCATTTTGGAAAACTCAGCACAGGTTGTGAAAACGGACAGCACTTTTCTTCTGAAACAAAACTTCAAATATGCCAGTCCCTGAAATGGCAATACAAACCATGAAATGCAGGTTTTGGCCTTTTTGATAATTTCAGTGTTTTCATTTATGAAAACTACAAATTATTAATACACAATGTAAAGAATCTAGCCAATGCTTATACAAAGAGTTGCCTTACATACTGCTTATGTATTATCCATTTGGCAGGAAGGCAGAGAGCTTGCTTAAGCTCTCCTTCAGAAAACCTGCGTCAGTTGTGACCTTGTAAGCCAATTGGTTATAGTGGTACTTTAGCTCCAGTCTTAGGTAATACATCTATATAGATTTGTAAAATTTTTTTTTGGTGAGTGGGAGAAAAAGGCTGTAAATTGACCAGAAAAAAGAATACTGGTTCCTCTCTCTCAAGGCCTCTGAACTGTAGATCAACTGAAACTATAAATTGTCACATCTTGATCCATGACCATAAAAAAAAAAAATGCATACACTTGTACAACTGTAAGATTTTTTTTGTGAAATGGAAAACAAGAAGGTGGGAAAAATGTCCAAAGCAACAAAGCCAGGCTTCCACCATGAAACCATTAGCAAAAACCTTGCTGCCTCCCTCCTCTTCAAATGGCTACACATTACCTCCCCTCCCCCACAAATTAAAAAAGTGAAATTAACATGAAAATAATTTTATTAGTGCAACTTAAATCACAGAATCACAGAATGGAGGGGTTGGAAGGGACGTCTGGAGATCATATGTCCAATCCACCTGCTTGAGGAGGCACACCTAGAGCAAGGGGCACAGGACTGTGTCCAGGCAGGTTTTGAATGTCTCCAGGGAAGCAGACTCCACAGCCTCCCTGGGCAGCCTGTTCCACTGCTCTGTCACCCTCACAGTAAATAAGTTTATTTCTCATATTCAGGTGGAACTTCCTGTGTTCCAACTTGTGCCCCTTGCCCCATCCTTGGGCACCACTGAAAAGAGTCCAGGACCATCCTCTTGACACCCGCTCTTTAGATATTTATAAGCACTGAAAAGATTCCCCCCTCAGTCTTCTCTTCTCCAGGCTGAACAAACCCAGGTCTCTCAGCCTTTCCTCATAAGAGAGATGCTCCAGCCCCCTGATCATCTTTGTAGCTCTTTGATGGACTCTCTCTGGTAGTTCCCTGTCTTTCTTGAACTGGGGAGCCCAGAACTGGACACAGTACTCCAGATGTGGTCTCACTAGGGTGGAGTAGAGGGGGAGGATAATCTCCCTCAACCTGCTGGCCACACACGTTTTCATGCAGCCCAAGACAGCGTTGGCCGTCTTGGCCATGAGGGCATATTTCCAGCTCATGGTCAGCTTGCTGTCCACCAGCACTCCCAGGTCCTTCTCAGGAGAGCTGCTTTCCAGAAGGTCAGCCCCCAACCTGGACCGGTGCATGGGGTTGTTCCTCCCCAGGTGCAGGACCCTGCACTTGCTCTTGTTGAATATATCATATTTATAATATACATGGAAAATTGAAGGGTTTTGAAGCATTTGGCTTTAAAATAAGCCTTCCACCAGTTTTCCCAGAAAGTTACTGTACTGTGCTTCCCAAGTCTATTTACTATACAGCACACAGATATATGATCTCTTGCATGTCCAGGTAATAGTGAAACATTAATATTCAAGGATCACCTCCTCCAAGATCAGGAGCACTGCATCCCAACAAAGAGAAAGGCAAAAACACCAGGAGGCCTGCATGGAGGAACAAGGAGCTCCTGGGTAATCTTAACCACTAAATGGAGGCTTACAGAGGGTGGAAGTAAGGACAGGTGGCCTGGGAGGAATACTGAGAAATTGTTCAAACAGTCAGGGATCAGGTTAGGAAAACTAAAGCCCTGATAGAATCAAGTCTGGCCAGAGATGTCAAGGGCAAGAAGAAAAGCTTCTACAGGTACATTGGTGATAAACGAAAGACTAGGGAAAATGTGGGCCCTCTCTGGAAGGAAACAGGAGACCTGATTACCCAGGATATGGAGAAGGCTGAGGTACTCGATGACTTTTTTGCCTCAGTCTTCACTGGCAAGTGCTCAAGTCACACCACCCAAACCACAGAAGGCAAAGGCAGGGACTGGGAGAATAAAGAACCACCCACTGTAGGAGAAGATCAGGTCTGAGACCATCTAAGGAACCTGAAGGTGTCCAAGTCCATGGGATCTGATGAGATGCATCTGTGGGTCCTGAGGGAACTGGCGGATGAAGTTGCTAAGCCACTACCCATCATATTTGAGAATTCATGGCAGTCCAGTGAAGCTCCCACTGACTGGAAAAGGGGAAACATAACCCCCATTTTTAAAAAGGGACAAGAGGAAGACCCAGGGTATGACACGCTAGTCAGTCTCAGCTCTGTGTGTGGCCAGATCATGGAGCAGATCCTCCTGGAAACTATGTTAAGGGACATGGAAAAAAAGGAGGTGACTGGTGACAGCCAACATGGCTTCACCAAGAGCAAATCTTGCCCGACAATTTGGTGACCTTCTATAACGGGGTTAGAGTGTTGGTGGATAAGGGAAGAGCAACTGATCCTTTCTACCAGGATTTGTGCAAAGCATTTGACACTGTCCCACATAATATCCTTGTCTCTAAATTGGAGAGACATAGATTTTATGGATGTACCTCTTTGTGGATAAGGGATTGGCTGGATGGTCGTACTCAAAGAGTTGTGGTCGACGGCTCAATGTCCAAATGGAGACCAGTGATGAGTGGCATTCTTCAGGGGTCGGTACTGGGACCAGTGCTGTTTAACATCTTTGTCGGCAACATGGACAGTGGGATTGAGTGCACCCTCAGCAAGTCTGCTGACGACACTAAGCTGTGTGGTGCAGTCAATGCACTTGAGGGAAGGGATGCCATCCAGAGGGACCTTGAGAGGCATGAGAGGTAGGCCCGTGCGAACCTCAAGAAGTTCAATAAGGCCAAGTGCAAGGCTCTGTACATGGGTCAGGGTAATCCCAAGCACAAATATAGGCAGGGCAGAGAATGGACTGAGTCTCAGTTATTCTGCTTGTTTGTTCAAATGCAGGTTGGGTTCACAAATCAGAAGTTTTCTACATGTAGCACCAAAAAATGGAACAAGATAAATTGCTTTTGCAACAGCAAACTTTGTGAAAAAGTCTCAGAAATGGGATTTTGCAATAGATCTTTTGGGATCTAAAGACATAGCCCACGATAACCGACATTCCAGCCCCATATTAGTAAGATTGTGACTGCACATGGGATTTCTTCCAACATTGTTGTCCTGGGCAGAATCTCAGAGAACTCACCCAGCTTTGGACAAACTCTGTATACTGATTTCAACCTTCCAGTTTCTTCTATTGCATAGTTTGCATCACAGTTTACATTTCTAGGTTCATTGCAAGCACATAAGCAAGGCTTGTGAATGTATCTTTTCCCTCTGGAGGAACAGTCATAGTTTTAAATCATTCAGTGCATGAACTTGAAAGCTAGCAAGCAGGTTTTTCTAATGCGTTAATCACAACTTGGTCAACTGATCAATCTATCTTTCTGCAGACTTAAGCTTTTCACTAATTCTACAAAAATAAATATGATTGGACTGGAAAGCATCCATGGTTGGTAACATCTTTCTTTTTGTGACTTCAGGCTGCAACAGCTGTTTCAAATGTCAGCAGATAGGGCAGAATTAAAAAGGATAGGCAATGTGGACAGGGGAATTGCAAATCTAACCTATCTGTGCCTAATGCCAAGAAATCTGCAGATGGATAGCTGATTATCAATTCTTTTATCTAAATTTATTAATACTCTTAATCAATCCAAATGTGCAGCTGACACAGTGCCAAATGAAATGAGTCTGATAAAGATCTCTTCTGTGCTCTACAGGCATACTGAAAAAAATGGCTCATAAGAATTTACATCCCAGGAAAAGCAAGTTTTAGCAAAATATTAGAATAATTAGTGTTTTTAAAAAATATCTTTGAAATTAACCCTACTAGGCTTTTTAGTGCACACCCAGCTAGCACATTTCCCTCAATGATACAGCTTATAAATAAAAAAACAGGCTTCTCATTCCATTGCACATAGGTGAAAGTCTCTTGCGAGCTGATTACATAATTTCTGTGACTGCCAAGATATCCTCTGAATACATTTCATGACCTAAAACATTCCTTAAAACGTATCAAAAGTAATCACTAAAACTCGAGAAGTAATCTGTATGCAATTTTGCTAATTTAGTATGATAGGTATGATTTAGTAGGATAAGTTACTGCAGTGATTCTGCTAAGTTTGCTACTGATAATACTGGCCTAAGACATGACATAATCAAGTCCTCCCCAAAGCAATCACCAAGAGTGATTGCACTCCCCAATCACTATGGGCTGAATTTGCAGTACCAGAGTCCCCGTTACTCTGCTTGTTTGTTCAAATGCAGGCTGAGACCACAAATCAGAATTTTTCTATATGTAGCACCAAAAATGGGACAAGATAAGTTGTTCTTGCAACGGCAAAGTCTATGAAAAAGTCTCAAAAATGGGAGTTTGCCATAGAATCCTTCCACAAAAATAATGTGTTTTTATCTTTCCACGTATTTTTGTATGCTGGATTATAATTACTGGAACTAACCAGTTAAATTTAAGGGAGGATGACAATAGCTTTAGGCCTAAATTGTGACCTACCTTTTCTTAAATATAATTTCTCATACCTGTTAGCAAAGTCCATGTAGTTCTTTATATGTGTTTTTTCCAAAACAAATGCTTCAATGATGTTTTTTCTAAAAAAAGAAAATAAATAATGCCAGCATCTATACAATAACAAACCAATCTGCATGCACGATGGAGGGGAACAAATGGTAAATATTCTTTTGCTGTTTCAAGCTTCCAAGAGGTAATGTTTGCATCAGCAACAGTAAATCAAATGAGTTTGGAAATTATGAAAAATATCTTAGCAACTTTCTTATAAACTGGAAACATATATTTAGCTCAAAAGTTTATCTACTCAGCGTTTTAAAATTTTCCATTAATCTTGTCTATGTATAGGGCTTTTTTCTCTTTGAACTTTAAGGCCTTTAACGTTTTTTCTTTCAGATTCTCTTCTTTTTTCCCCAGCGTAACAGCCCAGTAATTCACAGGCTGCTGCTTTGCGACGAAAGTCTTGCGCTGCACTGGCTTTTATCACCAGTATCAGCAGCTGCTGTTAAATCACCTGTCAAATTTGCAAAATTCTCACTCAATTTACCCTGAATGTCAGACTTGCACTTTTTTGTCCATGTTTCTGTTCATGTTGTTTACACAAGGGTTCTGCTGGGACCAATGGACGACTAGATTGAGCTTCATGCACAGATGATCCTTTAATACCAACTGCTTCTCCACTAGGAAATGGAGAACACAGCAAAATTGAAATGTAGGTTGATGTTTTATGTACTGGGTTGCATGAACCATTGATTCATGTACAAAGTAGACAGCTTTGCATCTGGAATATCTAACTGGAAAGCCAACAACCCAACCTATTGTGCAGATACACTACAAATTCATTAATTACTGTGCAATATACTTATCTGTTTTGGAAACAATTTTATCACTTTGCGTATGTGGAACAAAATTGGCTTGCATGTGCAATATGCCAATTTCTATGAAAACTCATTCACCAGTGCAGATCAGATGATGATAACAAAATCTTCCAAACTGTGCTACAGAATTTCAGCCCAAAATGATGGTCTTTAATACAACGTCTTCTAGTCCAGGCCAAAATGTCTAAAGAGTCAATGAGATCTTATGAAAATTATTCTCATCAGTTATGGCAGTTAAATGAGGTGTCTTACAATTTTGAAACAGACCTCTACAATAATAGAGGTATAGGGACATAAGGGATACTTTGGGTCAGAGGTTTTTCACCCAGATGATAAGAAGAGAAGAATTGCAAAACCACTCCTATATCAAACAACGAAGAATGTACTTCTTGGATGCCACGGCCCTAACAGGGGAAAATGCTTCAGCATTTCCTCAATTCTTTCTCCCCCTCCCTGCAAACATGACTGGATTGAAATCCAGATCTCACAGACCAAATCAAAGGAATTCCAGGTAAAAGGCCCAGGTTTGGTTTACAATCACTACTATGAGTTCCAAACATAAAACTTACAGAGAAGTTCACAGAAAAATTTATTAGCTACCGATTCACTTCAGTAAATCCCTATCAGCAAGAGCTCTACAGGTCCTTAGCACCAAGTCATTTGTTTTATGAATGCCCGCTCCAGCTGCACAGTCTGGGATGCTGCATTATTTTGTATACAACCACACTCACACGCACACACACACCCCCCCACAACGTTTTAATATTACAAGAGAATCTTTACTGCCTCCCCAGTGTGGTTTGTTGTGCAAGGAAGGCAGTTTACAGCCACTGGCAGTGATTTTCACCTCCTGTTAAGGAACACTTAGCATTTTGAACATGTACCCTGTTGATGCTAAAGCCCCTGTAATAAAACGTGACAGTAAGTAGTATACAGCAGTTCCTTTTGTGAATCCTTCTGTCAAGGACACACCTCATTGCTTACTCTGTGAAATATTAAATTGCATACCTGCATGAAGAAAATACCATTTGTTGTTTTTAAAAAACTACATTTTTGTCTGCTTTTATATTAATGGGTCAGCTTGTGTGTTTTCCTCTCTGTCACTGTCTTACTTTGAGCACTCCTGTCCACATACATGACAGCAAAAGTTAACCCTTCCATAATTGAACACCTCTGACCTTTTAACCAAGTTTAGGACAAACTTTCAAACTGCCATAATAGCAATAGTAGTAATACCTACAATATTTATTCCTGATCTTTCAGGAATACTGAAGTATTGACCATGATAGTGTAAACAGCTCTTTCGACAAAAATAGTGTACAGGTATGGCACAGTTTAGAACATCAGCCTTTTTCTGTACCAGGCATTGATGAAAGTGGTTTGATTTTTTTTCCTAGTGCTCCAGAGGTGGTGAGCCAGTTCAGTGCTCAGTGACAGAGGGCTCTCCTTGCTCATTTTAAAGGACATACTCACTGAACTCTGACCTTCCTGACGGAAATATTTCAAGCCCACTTTCTGTAAGGTTTTCTTTCTTTGGTTTCATTGTTGAGAGTTGGTGGGCAATGGCAGGGTTCCTCTTAGATGAAGAACAAAGGCTGGGGTCTGCTGCTGTGCCTACACCCAAATAGTATGAAGTCTGAATAAACACTTCTAAGGCTAAGAAAAGACAGCTCTTTTTACTCAGACTTTCCTAGCATGTATACATGGTACAATCAGAATTATCAAGATACTAATACTTCACATACCTGTATGTCTGTAACATCACCAAAAAAAGAAAATAAATCATTGTTCTGACAGGTTTAGACCTTAGTTTGCACAACCTAGTTTATCCTACCAGGCTTGTGTACGAGTCTTTGTAGGACTTATGCTGTCACCTGAGAATATTAAAAAAATATGGAAGTAAGTGTGCTAAGGGAGTACAGAGGAAAAAAACCTGGAAGGTTATTTAAGAGAAGCAGGCTTTACGGAGAGATTTTAAGCAGCAAAGGATATAAAATCATATGGGGGTTATCTAGCACATGTGAAGAGGCAGCTGTTCCAAGAATAGAAGTTAAATAAAAAAGCAGACACCAAAATGGCATGGAACGAGAGAAAGGAATCTCCTAGAAAGCAATCTGCACAGAAGCCCAGGGCTGCGAATGTTCAACAGGCAAGGAAACAAAGACGAAAGAACAATTTTCTATTTCTGATGGAAAGCTTTTGATCACAGACTTAAAAAATACACACATTTGTATGACAGAAGATGTTTGCGTCACATGTTTATCTTCACTGTTCAGGGAAGGAATACAGCACAGTGGCAGAGCCAAAAATGCTGCTCACTATTTTGTCCACTGACAAATGTAAAATACAAGAACTCCATTTTGAAAAAATATTAACATTGCCATTAAATTAAAAAAATAAAACCCCTTCCCCAGTCCTTTCCTCTATGTCCATGAGTTTCAAACACAAAAGGTATCATAAGGCACATTTTCACTTCCTTTTTGAGCAGTACTCAGACACAGTACTCGCTATAATCTTGGATGATTCTGTATCAACATGTATTTAATGTAGTTCCAGAATGATTTGTCTGACCAAGAAGATATCAATATCACTAACAATCTTTACTTATGAATATACAGACATTTTTCTATCAAGAATTTTCATGGGTCATACAAAGAGGTTGGTAAGTATTTGATACTGAATATCAGGTACAGCATGATAATTTGCTTTCACCTTCCAAAGATCAGGCACATGTTTCTTTGCAAATTCACACAGAAATATGCCTACTATTTTAGAACACCTCCTTTTTGTTTTTAATTAAGCTCTCAGATGATAATTTAAATGACTTTGACTTATAAAGACAAAATAACAGCAAAAACTGAACAGAACTTTTTCTGTGAGATAATAAATGCTGTAAAGTGAATTTGGAATTAGTCTACCTTGGTTTTAGAAACTTCAGGCCTGCATCAGTACAAAAAAACCCAAAAATTGCCAGAAGTGGTTTAATGGTCTATAAACATATTTCTCAGGTGTCTGAAAGTAGAATAATAAACAGTCATTAATGGATCATTAAAAAAACAAAAGTTCTTTGATGGTAGTGACTGCCTGAGACAATTTTCCTCGAGATTACACATCTTCCTCATTGAATACATCAATTATTCTATCTAGACAGCAAATTTGGCTTAATTAACGGTTTTAATCTCAAGCACCGATTTTCCTGTTTAAAGTAGGGGAAAACTTACTCTTCTGTTATCCAACAAGCAACCTAGTGGACTTGTTGACACAGATTTAATGTACTGAAACAGAAAATTGTACTCCCTGATTAGCCAAAAAGAAAATTTAAAACATTTTTGAATAAGATCCAGAATATTTAAATAGTAACTTAATTGCAGAAAACAGAAAAGATTAAATTATTCACATAATCAGATATTTTAACAAGTGAAAACTGCTGACAAATTTTGTTAATTTAGTCACACAAATAGAATTTGGCAATCTAGAGAAATGGGCTATCTTCTTATTTAAGCTATTTAATTTTGAAATTAGGTGAAAATCAAATCTACTTAAATACAAGGAATACAAGGAGTTTACCTAAGCAAGGGTTATCAAAATACTGCAATAGTATTTCCGTAAATGAAAAGGATGTATGTTTGAGTGGGACTCAAAGTATCTTTCTGACAAGGCAATTCAGCAGGTCTTTTAATTTAACAAATAAATGATGTTATCTTGGGAAAGGAAAGACAGAGTTATTCAAGGGTGATTAAAAGCCCCAAGAAAAATATTCCAATTAAAATTGACAAATATAGAATTGTATATTGCCTATGATCTTTCATAACTTAAATTTTTCTTACCTCATAGGATGATTTTTGTCACAGTCATGATTTTGTTACAGTCTACTTCCTTTAGGAAGGAAGTAGAAAGTAAGAAAAAATGCACAAGAAGTTTTAAAACAAATGCAAAGCTGGTTTTGGGGGTTGCTTCTCCAGTATTATCTGCTTTAACTTGTCAAAAGATTAGTGTCTCTCACATCAGGGAAATTCATAACTGGGTTCCTTTTTTACATGGATGGCTTAAAAAGTTCATGGGTTTTTTTTTGCAAAGGATAGCCAAATAATATCACACTAATCACATCCTCAAAACTCCAGCCCCTTTGAGGCAGATATTCCAGTATCTTTTGGTAAGAGTGTTGTCCAACTGAAATCTTTACCTCTTACCATACACATGCAGCCCCAGATGCCCTCGCCGCTTCCAGCTTAGTGGATAACATATGTCAGGCTCCTCTCTACAAGTGCGACTCTTTAAGATAGTGACTGTGCTTCTCCTCCAGACCCAGCGAAGGGATTTCACGGATCATTCAAGAAGACTATAAATAACATCTTGCACATGTGGACTCGCTTCTTATTGAATATATTTGAAAGGCCTATGAACAGCAGCCTTTTCAAACCAATACATTTACATAAATCATACTTTGAGTTTCATCACAGCCTTACAAACATCTGGACAAGAGACCATCAACCATTCAGCGTTCAAGAAGATTTACAGCATGCTAATAGTAAAGAACATGCCTAATGCATTCTTGGAGTACATGCTTTTATGGAAAGCAATAGGGGTTGATAAGGATAGCATCTCTTCTTTCATTCCATAAGGATTTACCAGTTACTTTCATCTCCTGGCAAAATGATTTTAACTTCAGAAGAAACTAACGACATTTCATTACCCTTTCAACCTATCTGCATCACTGATTGCCTAAAGTGACCAAGCTAACTCTAACATTAAAAACCCACTCTCATCTTACTTCAACATTGTGTGTGATATTACTTGGCCTACATTACCCGCACATGGGTATTTCAATCACTCACAGAGAGGTAAAGATATTAATTAAACCTATGCACTTTTGAGAGAGAGTGGTCAGATATTACACTGAACCAAGAATCTGCCAGTGGGTCTAAAATCAAATTGACTCAATTTAAAATAAAAAAATGCATTTAACTTCTGCATGTGTGTTAAGATATGGCTTGCTGGACACAGATTTTTGATGGTGGAGGTAGGAATCAGAATGTTAATCTGGCACACATAATGTGGCCATGTTCTTAGCCTGGAAGTATTTGACTGAATGTTGCACTTCCCAGAAATAATGAATTACTAATTGGGAGAGATCTGTCCAGAACTTGCTTTCCTTTGAAGGAATGTATTTATTTTTTTTCAGGGATTGCAATTGGACAATCACGGCCAAAAGGTCAAAACTCAGAAGCTAAGAGAGTTTATATATACTTCTAATATGCTAATAGGAGTGATATAAAACAACAGAAACTGATATAAAAATAGAGATGTCCATGAATCAAGAGAATTTCTTATTAAAAATACATTTCTGAAAAACCTGGCAGTTTCATACAGAAGTCTGTGGAGTGAAGTATTTGTTTTTATTACCTGTCCAGAATATATCTTTTCCTACAATAATACATATAGTATTGCAGAACAGTTTATGTGATTTTAAAGTCAAGTACCATCTCTTCACAGTGTACAGAGAGTATGATATCTGTCCTAGACTGAAATGAGACTGTCTCAATAAGCATATCAAATCCAAATGATGTTTTGAATCTTTCTGAGGTAACCTGTGTTGCCTGATTGATTTACACAGTTCTGATATTGGTTGTCTCATATTCCCGGCAGGACATGTGTCACAACTGGAGGATCAGCCTGGAATTTAGGCTCCACAGATTTTTTCATGAGGTCTGAGGTGAGAAATAGGCACTAATATAAAAAACTAAAAAGAAGGTTAAAGAGTATACATTTTTAATGAAAATAAAATTATTTAAAGATTTATTTTATTTTGCTGCAAGGAAGGATTACACTGAGCATTTACAAGTACATATTTCAATGAAAATGAAACCAATTTTGAAATATAATAAAATTGATTTGCTGTATATGTGTATATGGATAATTAAATCCTGTATCAGCAGTTTCAGAGTCCAAAATAATAAAAGAACCACAATGAACAGAATGCTTTACCTCATTTTTATAACTAGATGGTTTTATGGAAGACTTGGCACTAATTCCCATGAACTTTTTTGCTGTAGAGTCAGCTATCATTTTGTCAAAATCACATCTATCATATTCTTTCTTTCCCACACACAAAAAACCTGCTAAGTTCAGATAGCCTTCAGACATCTTTGGGGAGGCATATTTTTATTCATTCTAATTTGCTTGATGCACACTCCAGTTATGCTAGCAAACAGCCCTATCGCCTACAAAATTAAAACAGCTGAGATATATGCTGTTCCTTCACTTTACGCATTTCTAAAGATTTGTTGAATGCTGTATGTGAAATTTGCTCTCCACCAAAACTGTGCAGATGAAAGAAAATGTCAATATTGACAGAGAACAAAGAGTGAGGGGGACAAAGCCATCAGCACATAAACCTTTTCTTGACAAACTCTTCCAAAATTTCCTTTTGTGTGGTGTCTGACTGGCTGAACTATTTAGCAGTCAGCTTGCTATGGCAAACTAGTCCTTTGGCAGTTCAAACAATTTGGTAATTAATGTAAAAGTTAATCTTTTCTTGAAGTGTTGTCTGTAAGCAACATACCAACAGTTACAGTAGGTAGCAAGTCTGCCATGTAGCGGTAATTTCACAGTTGCTTTTTGTTAAATGACAGAAGATCCCCCCTAAAGATATTAAGGATTCAAACAGCGGAGCCCTCTGGGAAGAAGGGACCATGCACAGTGCAACTGCTGCACCGCAGAGCAACCACCATTGCTCAACACCAGCCGTCTGCTAAAGTCATGGAATCGAGCTTCACTATTTCACTGAAGTGCACAAGTGAGAATTTCACCATAAATGTTTTCAGCTGAGAGAAACAGCACTCCCCAACATGTGCATTTTGACAGGGGAGGGACTTAATGAACATCTCTAAAATACTCATTAAATTTTCATTTTGTTTTTGATACCCACACTTTGCCATTCGTAATTCTTGAAAGTCACCTCTTATTTTCTAAGCATGATGTTGGTACCGTAAGAATGATGTTTTAAGCATTGTATTTTTGGAGACACTAATACAATTACTTCACTACTGGTCACTTCTTATTGATATGTTTATTGGTGCACAGTAGTTAAAAATTACTGTATAGTTGAAACATATTTCCCACCTCCCCCCAATCTTAGTATAATTTAATTGTTTTGAAAGCACTGAACAACTATAGAGAAGTCACTTTTTGCTAGATAATTGTGTCTTCCATTGTGTCTGGTTATTTCACAGATCTATAGTTTTTGATTAGAACTTGGATAAAATGATGTGCTTAGCAAAAGTGTACACTGAGCAACATCAGATGCTTCACAGATAGGTAGTGATTTTTTTTAAATTTAGGCATTTCTTTGAAATGTCCAGAAAACACTCAGAAAATGTTTGTATAAAATAAGAGGAAATGGCAAGTTACATTTGCCCAATAGATATATTAAAAGATGTAAATTCAAGTATGTAAATTTGCAAGAGTATGAAGTAGATGCAATGGAGAAGAGAAATAAAAATAGACTTCTTAATACTTTGAATTACAGTCTATGACTGAGTTTCCAAATACCTTTCCTGGAATTCAGGAACTAAGAACTGAAAATTGGGCTGTTCTACACGTGCCTAATTAGATCAATATTGAAATTTAAAATCCCACAACTCATATGACCATCATATTAAGAAATAAATATACTCATTCTGAAATAAACAGGAAATGGGTTATAAGAAAACAATAAAGTTTGCAGAGGAAGGATAGTCCTGTAATTTAAGCATTATGCTGGTTTTCCAGACAAGATAAAGACCACTACATGACTGGGGCCCATGTAATAAATTTCAAAACCAGGCATTTATCATGCACTTTTGATCATCTCATGCCTTTCTCTGTCTGCTTATCTCTCTCACCCAGATCTGTGTATACCATTCAATCCTCATCAGAACTTCAAAGAGCAATGGTTTGCCAAAAAAATCCCCAAAGAACCACAGCCAGAGATATCTACTTCCATTCTTTCAAATGTGGAATAATGAAATTTCTCCACAAAAAATACCCAGTCTGAAATGCAGGACAGTCAAGCAACAAGGCATTTAAGATCCTTGCATCACTGCTGTGGTGGTATAAACAGGAATTTTATACCACTGAAAATGAACCAATGGTCCATCTAGGTCAATATTCTGTCTCCAACATCAGCTGACACTATCAGCTTGAAAGCAAAACCAAATTAAAAAAACCCAAATCAAAACCAAAAAAAAAAAAAACCCAAACCCCCAAAACAAATCCCAAACCACCATTTCAGTAGGCAGTGTCCCTAGGGAAGATTATGATATTGTGCCTAGAAGCTGGTTTATGCCCAAAGCTGTACAAAAGCAAACACAGCTTTTGCTTTGAAACTAGCTAAATTCTTAGACAAACTGTTTTTAAAACATCAAACCTGTACTTTTTAAAGCTCTCTCAAACAAATCTTAGGTCTAGCCACACCATTACTTTTTCCCCTGGGCCCCCGAGGTACAGCCAGTTCTATAAAGAAAAAGATTTGTCTGCATAAATATTTAAAAATGTTGTTAAAATGAAAAAAAACCCCAACAACTCAAAGTCAAGACTGTATCTTTATACTAGTCAGAGCAGGACTGAAATTGTTTTACAGTCTTTAACACAGGGTTTCCATTTAGGACTGCAGACAGAAAATAGAGCAAGTAATCCTGTCTGACATCACTAGCAAGACAACAAAAGGCCATTAAACAGGGCAGCCTGCAGAAAAAGTGTGGTTTTTAAAACTGTCTGATGCTAATGAGAAATGAGGAGTTGGCTGAATGCTATGATTTCAGGATGCATAGGGAGGGATGGAGAACTTGCAAGGAGCAACGAGGGATGAGTATTGTAAATGATCAGAAACAAGAACAACCCTGTCTAGAATGGGAAAATATCTTTGTCAAAATACTAATCAAATACTAACCAATGATCAAAGAGTTCTTCCCTACATTTACTGCTTACTCCCTTATATCTCATTTCAGCTATTGCTATTATGTGCCACTGCGTCCTGATGTAAGGGTATTTTCCATCAACTCAGTAAAAACTTGGATTGTAAAGAGTGAAGAGTAACAGAGTGTCACTGGATATCCATCTCTGCTAATCCCAGAATGGGTAAATTCATTGAGTTCCTGGCTCTGTGTACATGCTCTGGTTTTACACTGAGGTGGCCCTGGTGAAATGGGGAAAATACTGACTATAGAATTACAGACCAACAGGGCCTGACCACTGAAATTACAATTCAGCTGCAGTTCGGGCACCAAAGCAAGCAAATGGCAAAAATGATAACTTTTCCTGATAGACTTAAATTTGATTGCAAAAACTATTTAGGAGAAGATAGTACTGGTATTATACATGCCAAGGGGGGTTGCCTGCTATTGTGGTGAGTCCATTTGCCTCTTCCAGCCTTTTGGAATTCTTGAATTTGGCATTTCCATCTCAAAATACTCATTCTGAGAGTCTGTTCCGAGGCACATTCTCAGAGCACGCCTCACACAAACCAACAGCTCAGCCTAAAACGGTAACTTCCTTTCAGCACCCCAGCTAGTATGAGAGGCTCCCACCTCAAAGTCCCTTTGGGGATATCAGCATAGGTCCCTAGTCCTGATACATATTTCCTGAATGAAATTAGCTACATCAACTCAACATTGTCACACATACATGTCTGTTAAATGTACTACTGCACATTTAAATGCTAAATTAGCATACAGACTGGTATTTTCTATAAACTTTTCACAATGGTGACTATCTGACTGTGTGACTAGCCAGTGCTTAATCCACTGAATAATGATGAGCACCTCAATCAGTCTTTAGCTTTTCATGGAAAACATAAATAGTAAGATATTTATATGCATACAGTTGTATACAAAAATTTGCACAATTTCTGAGTTTTTTTACATTTTGAGGTTGTCTCACCCAAAACAGAAAGAAAAATAATTAATGCAGCTTTATAGTTGAAATATTCTCTATGAAATAACTTGGAAACCAAGTCAAGCCATATTTACCACTATCTACAATATTCTGATGGTACAAGCTGACCAGGCATTATATTTTAACATTCATTAGCCAGTCTTTAGCCCTTTTGCCACAACCCTGTCTCAAGATTCAATGTGCATTAGTCCTCACTATTTACAGCATCTCGGAAACCTGAAAAATAACTTTGCCTAAACAGCCTTCTTAGTTTAGTCTTAGCTTTTCCAGGCTTTCTGCACATGCGAGGCCTCTGAACATGACTCATTCTAGTTTGGCTTTTTGTGAACCTTTTAAATCTCTTTGTCTTTTTAAGGTCTCAGATTATACATGGGCTCAAAATTGCATACAGCTGTCCAAACACAATCTTAAAAGCCCCTTGGAGCATTAAAATAATTTTCCCTGCCTTGCACTCTGTCCTCCTCTTTAACACTAACAGTGTTCTGTTTGCTTTTTTATCTTCACTTATGTGTAATACTGAGTTTGTTTCCTTGATTGTCTACTGACACATGCAGATATTACTCCTGATCTGTGTTTGACAGGATGTGCCTGTTAGTGTATATCCTGGCTATTCTAAATCTATTGCTCCACTGTTTCACAATGATCTGCTTGAAGACACACATTAAATTTGCCCACTACAGTTTCATAATCAAATGATTTTTCAAAATTAAATTTAATTCTCCTGTATTAAAGGCCTGACATAAATTCTTTTTAAATAAAAGGAGGTCTTTCTTTGATGTTATAGGGTTATCCATAACTACCTGGTTTGTTTTATTTGCATGTTATGTGACGGTCCAAATCAAAGACATCTAACAAATATCTTCCTAGAGCAGGTAACTAATTCATTCCCGTATGCTGCTAAAAATTATTTTAGGCTATGTAAGTGAACTAAGATTCAGGCAAACATAGATGAAATGAGCTCAATCAATACAATGAAGGCTCAGAGAAAAAGTGTTATTTTTTCCCCAAAGTATAATCAATTATGTAATTTTGCACTTAAAAAGGCAGAGGAGGGACTTAGAAATGACTGGAGATTAGTTTTCAAAGCTGCTATGTGGTTTGATTTTGGTGACAATAACATTTGGAATATAAATAGGCCTATTTCATTTGAGGAATAAAAATTCTGGTATGTAAAAAGCTATTGTGCAAGACATTCGCAATGCTCATTAGAATAAATGCATTCTATGATACAAAGCTTCATTTTAATTGTTTAGTTTAAACACAAGAGTTGAAAAAATTCTGAATGACAAATATTGCTTCATGTCAGGCTGAAAAAATATCATGTTTTTTCATGAAAGCACAGAGTAAATCACAGAACAACAGAACTTATACATTGAAGAGGAATATTATATTAAGTAATCCATTCCTCTTGCATGGAATATAGTTCCTTCATAACTATAAATGTGGGTATTTTCATTTTTATTTTTATTTTCTTTGAAACGTAAATATGAAACCAGAAGTCAAAACTAGTAACACACATTACAGACATAGAATAAAAGACAGTTTATTAAAAGATATAACCAATTTTCTATCTGGATATAGGTTTCTAGACACTTATGGAAGATTGCAGTGCATTTTAATTTGTGTCTTAAAAATACTTTTTCATATTTTCTATACTTTTTTTTTTTTTAAATGCCATTTGTAGCCCTACAGAGTTAATATTGTGTTGCAGCCTGAAGAGATCTGCCTCTGACTGACAGATTGAGGACAAGAATAGGGCACGCAGCAAGGGCTGCAGCAGAGAACGCAAAAAGGGGATAGAATGTAACATATATGCATGAGAACACAATGAAAGGAAGCTGTGACAGAAATATTTCCTGTAGCCTTTCTTTGACACGTCTGCCCAAAACCACCTTTAAAAGTAGGAGAAAGAAGCAGCATTCGCCACCCTTTTAAGTGTGATAGCTGAAGCCAATGGATCCACAGTCAGCTATCATCATTAATATCTTCCTCCAGAAAGACAGTGATAGCTAATGAAGTTACCATGATGCATGTGAGACCATAAGCAATACCATATGTCCACATAAAAAGAAGGGAAAGTGGAAGAGCAGGAAGATCTGAGCACCCTTTGAGGAATCTCTGTACCCAGACCCACTGCTGGTCAGACAAGGAACTGAAATATGGTCCTGAATGAATGTTTCTCTTTTGTTGCTGGATTACTTCCTTCAGCTGCTAATAAATTATAGGAATCCACACTACCCCTTTTAATCATTTGCTCTCTTTCAAAATTAATTACTAGGACCTGTTGACTTGCCTTTTTGGTTCTACACCACGTGTGGTATGTAGTCACATTAAGATACTTAATTTCTTCTGTTTGAATTACTTGATGAGGAATTGCAAAGGACATCAGATTTTACTCTCTAGAATCTTTGCCCTCCAGTGCATTGCCAGTTTAAGAGATGTCATGCTGTAAACGACTTCTAAATCTGCAGATTTGACTAGGAAAAAAAAAACAACACCAAACCAAAAAACCACCACCAAAACAACAAAAAAAACCAACTAACAAGGACTGATGTCCCTGGTGTCCCAGTGAAATAAATATTAATTTAAACCAGCTACATTAGGAGATAACAATAAATATAGTATTGACAAATAAAGTGTAAACTACGGTCAAGAATTCTGACCTCTAGAGCCAAACATTTACTTCAACAAAAGAGATGAAGTCTAGAATTTAGTTTTACTAGGTGCACCTCTATTGAAGACTTTCTTTATTTGTGTGCAGATTCAACTTCAGAATGCAGTGATTTACTTGTCTGTGGTTCTTAGGAGAAAATCAGAAATTATAGGTCCCCTTATGATTTGTTAGTTAAAGACAAAAATAATAAGGATTTTTTTGTAAAGGAATCTCACTCTTTCCATAGGCAGAGAGTATACAAGCGAGATGCTCAAAATATGTGTAACAGCAAACTGCAACTGGAAGGTATTTTTCACTGTGCTCCCAATATTAATCCTTTGACGAAAGATTATGCTATATCTTATTCCAAGTACAGCTGCTTTGGGTTTGTTTGGTTTGTGGTTTGGTTTTGGTTTTTTTCCTCTCCAGGTGGTGGATCATTAGAACTTTCCTGGATAATCTCTATACCAAAAAAAAGTATGTTTTCATACTGTCTTATTGATCTTTAATGCATAATTTTCTAAATGACTAGGGACCTGCCAAGAACTCCTGTTAGGTTTTGTTTGTTCTTTTTTCACCATACAAGTTTAAACATCAAGAGCTTTAATTAACGTTAGAAGAATTTTCCTCCTGTGGCCTAAAATCTACATGGCTAAATTTCCCCTCAGACTTCTTAGTCCTCGTAGAATTAGTGAAATAACTTATCCTTGGCAATATTTACATGGCCTGCCAGGAAACTTTCAGCATGAAAATCATAGAGACAGAAGAATAATCAATTAGTAGTTGCTAGGAATGCTCTTTCCCCCTTGGCTAGGAGATCAAAGCTGAATCATTATTTAACCATATTTTAAATGTTATATTTACCAAATGCAAATGCAGAGAGAATGCATTTAATTTGTCCAGTACTTTTTGTCCATTTTAGGAAAAAATCATTATGAAGGTCATAACAACTGATGACATTTTGAGTTGTACTGTTCTTTGAATGAGCACTAGTAGTTTAGAATGTTAAAGCCAATATACACAGTTATATGAAATAAATTCCAAATGGAATGGAAAAGATATCGTGTTAATGCATCTTGAGGAGAAAAACAAACTAAAAAAAGCTACAGGTCAATGGTAGATATTTTTCTTTCATTTAGAGGACTCTGGAGCAAGAATATTGGAGTAAGAAGTGTATCTGTTCATATGTCAACATTTCTATTTCTGTATGTCTTTAGACAGGTGGGATCTGGAATGGATAAATTAATATTTCTATCTTTGCTTCATTTTCTTCATTCCGTTACACTGACTGTGTATATAAATTATACATCTGAATGAATATTAATGGCAGTCTCTCTGGATTTGGGCACAAAAACACAGGATGAATTCTGAATTTAAGTGAAGAGATTTTCAGAAGGTGGGGTATTTTTAGCTGAGGAAATCACAACCAAAACGCTCCTCTGCAAAAGGAACAAAACAGACAGAAATGTAGCAGAAAGCAGCATTAATTTCACATATATGTTAACAAACAAGGAATTGTTGTTGTTCTTTGCCTACACAACTTAAGCCTGTTGAACATCTTAAATAAAACTTTGATCATTTCTGGTAATGACCTATTGAAAAGCCATTACTTGATGGGAGCTGGCATGCAGGACTCCATGAGATTCTGTGGTCTCACTCTGTTCTTAGGATAAAACATAAATATGACAACTCATTTACTACTCCATGGAAAATAGTTTTATGCCAATACAGTGAAAATTAAACACTGCATCAAAATTTTCATTTTCAAGGAACTTTCATAATTTTCTATTTTTTCTTTGCTTTCTCTTCATATTTTCTAAAATAGTTGTGCTTGCTGTATTGGATTACAGAAGAATACTTACATGGACCAGCTTGTGGTCTTGAAAACTTATACATGGGAAAATAAACATGCTCATTAAGAAAATACTGATAATACCCAGAAACAACAGTAAACTGATTTAGTTAACGAAGATATAAGCAGTAATTAGG
The DNA here is from genome assembly GCF_949628215.1 of Phalacrocorax aristotelis. NCBI lineage: Eukaryota > Metazoa > Chordata > Aves > Suliformes > Phalacrocoracidae > Phalacrocorax > Phalacrocorax aristotelis. Next base: position 41,583,891 of record NC_134277.1, read on the forward strand.
GTAGTGCTGATGAATAGATTTGTGACAGCAAAAGTCCCAAATCTTGGACCTGAGTGGACTAACTTATTTCAAAAAAATAGGAAGACAGAAGCCAACATGTTTAGAGTTTTCTCATTTCATTGCAGTTTGTAAGGAAGCAAGAGTCATCTGAATGAAATCCACTCCCATTCCTCTGAGAACACTTTGTTAAGAAGAGTTTCACTTTCACTGAAGTAAATTCATCATTTCTTGATGAAAAAAGAAAAAAAAAAAAGACTTAAAACCTCTTGGTCAGATGGATAATTTTCATGTTTGGTTTGTTTTTGGGTTATGTTTTGTGTTTTTTTTTTCTTGAAATATGCAATCAAAAGCAGTCAAGGAACATAAGAATATAGAATTCATTGTTAAAATAAGTTAAGGATACTCATTACCAAGAAAATGAAAATCAATATCAACAACATCTAGGAAATAAGCCTATATAAAAATGACCCAGAACTGAAGGGAATGTCTTTAACATAGAAGTGTAGAAGTGTTAAAACAATCATAGTTCCCATGGAACCACTCCAAGAGACAAAAGGATGGGGGAAAAGAAAGGAGAGGAGGTTCAGGAGTCATTACGTATCTCACAGTGAAAAAGTACTTTCTGTTGTGGAACAACTTATTAAAATAACCTCTTTTTTCTTGTAATCGACAAAATTATGCATACAAGAGTGAGAGCAGCCATAATTATTTCCATAGCATATGGATAAGTTCAACTAATGCACAGATAACTTTTCATTAAGACAATTAAGTTAACATGGGTTCTCAGGAAACTGCCACCTTCACCTGAATATGTCCACACTCAAAGACACACACAAGATACAGAGACTGAAAACAAAACTGTACATTCTGCCTACATGTTTCGCTCTCATTCTTCTGTGATATTTTTTCCTATAAAAATGTGTATAGTGAAAATCATTAAAAACTTGTTGGTCCTGAGCACATACCTCAAAGTTCTTACCAAATACAAAAAAAAATTATGGCTTTTCACTTTTAACATTTTAAGCTACCAAATGATAAACAGGAAGAGTATGAATAAGATTAAGAGTCTGAAAGTTCTCGCAGCTATTCACAGATTTCTCTTCTACAGACTCTGCAAGAAAAACTGTTGCTTTTGGCTTAGCTGAGCACTCCCCATGCTTCTTATGTCAAGCTAAAGATAATAGATGAAAACGTTGTATATGTATATGAGTAGCTTGGGAGGGAAACAGATGCTTTAAATTGGCCTCTGTGAAGTACTGAGAGTGCAGCTGGGGAATACGCTATTAAAACATGGCCATTACATTACTTTTACTATCTCTAGTCTGAAGGAAGCAGAGGCCAGTTAAAGACTACCTTGTTTGGAAATTCACTTAGGGCAAACATTAGCACACCCAGTGTTAATAAAAGATGTTTATAAAGCATCTTACAGTAATGTGTACTATGTAGCAAGCTGGAAATAGCCTATAGCAGCTGTGAAGCATGAGAGGCATAGGAGAGCCAGAACCTGGTGTCTTGACTGACACTTCTATTCTAAGCAGCGTGTTCTCGTCACAAAATGTAGTGACAGGTAGAGGGTGTAGACATCTGAAATGAATTATGTATTTCAAGAATAAGAAAGAGGTTGGAATCACCAGAAGCTGGAATTTGGTTCTCATTTGTACCTCAGCCTAAAGTAACATGGTTACTAAAGTCACAGTAATAGTGTAGGATTGATTTTAACTAACAGAGGGAAGAGTGTTTCAATGTTATTAATGTTTCTTGAAGTTAAAACAAAACAAAACCCACAATTGGATGTGTAGGGGAGATACACCTAGTCCACCTCCAGATGTCTACACCTGAGCAATGCCCCCTAGGCTCTGGAAAGGGATAGACAATTGATGTGATCTCTTTTGGAGAATTATATTGGAGTGAGATCAAATGCTCTCTAGAAGATCTGATTTCCTTCTGTTGACTATACAAAGATATCTTTCCATAAAGGAAGCTTGAATTGTCTAATGCTAGGTGACATGAATTCAAGCCCAAGTACAAGACTCACTTGTTTTATTTGTATATTCTTTTTTTTTCCCCTCTCCTTCCTTTTTTTGGAAAAGGAGATAATTGAATTGCCACATGGATTGAAGGGAGCATTAAACAGTTAAGTTTCAACTTAGATGAACCTTAGCCGACCAGGACATCAACCACTACCACTTGATCACTCTTTGCCCTTCATTCCTCCTCCCACCTCCAATCATAAAACCCAATTCATACAGTTACTATTTAGGAAGCTTATAAATATAAATAAATGTATCTCTCCAACGATATTTTTTTTTATTTATTTAAAGGACTAGTAAACTCACTTTCAGTGAAAATTCACTGAGTACTTCGTGACATGCTGGGCAGAGTAGTTTTAACGGAAGTTACTTGCTTCCCAGAACAAATACGGTCCATGCAATATACTGTAGTCCAAAAACATCCAAAAAAATGTGACAATGCTTTCCTATGTTGTTAGTGAAACTTATGGATTTGCTGTTAATAAGAGTTAGGTTTGCTCTTAAATAGTGCTAGATAATTAAAACCTGAGAGAGAGTGGAATCTTACTCAGAAAATTCTGAATGACTTTTTAAAAACATTTTGCTTCGCATTCCTCAGAGCAATAAGAAAAACAGCAGATGCACACCCACACTCTTAAAATCTTGACATGTCTATTCTCCCTCTTTTACATTCTATTCTATAAAAACCTTTGAAAAGTATTCAAAAGCAGCATTTCCAACAACCATAACTACATACCTAGAAGGCTGAATTCTCATCCTTCTATTAACTTCTCTTTAGAATTGAGAAATCTAAAAATATGAGTAAATCACAGTAAAAAAAAACAACATTAAATCCTGACTTCACTGAAACCAGTAAGAATTTCTACAGGAATAAGATATTTTTCTGAATGTTTTGATCTCACTTTAGATATTATGAAATTAATATATTGTTCTGATAAATAATTCTCTTCAAAGCTGTTTGCATACAAAGCATAACTTTCTGTATGTAAAATGTAAAACATGCTCATAGCTATTTCCTTAAAAAAAAACATGCTCTTTGTGCCCCTGATCATCTGTTGATGAAGAACAGAAAGATGTAAACGTCTTGTTGTAAAAATATTTTACCATCTTTGTTCAGCTTTCAAATACATATTTCACATTTGAAAGGTAACGGTACATGGACCAAGGTAATCCTGAAAAGTAAGTGACCTAAAAATATTTATTGGGATTATAACGTGTGGATAAATTGAAACAGTTGCCCAGTTGTAAGTGGCTGTTAACTTATTTCCAAGCAGGCTATTTGACTGTTACACACTGATCATTACGTAAGTTAAGTATCAGATGCAATACAAAGAATATATCAATGTTAATTATAAGAGCCATGATGAATCCTTAATTGCTAAATTCTATGACACATGAGGAAAAAAAAAAGGTGATTCTGGGTATGCCAGTGTGGGGAAGTTAAATGCTAAAAGCTGAGATACCTCTGAAATGTAGATAAAAGATGAACAAAAGCTTTAAGAATGGTTAAGTTCAGACTCAGGCATTTAAATTCCACACTTCAAATGTCTAAGATCTGCCACTAGACAGAAATTCATTACATTATCAAATTCCATGGTACCTTTTCTCCATATTTGCCTATTTGGAAAACAGTTTACAGATTTGTTTCTATTCAGTGCAGACATAGCACTATGGATAATCAAAATAATACTACCATTTCAAAATAATGAACATTTATCTTAGAGATTCGCCAATTTTTCTTTTTATTATAGAAGGCAAATCATTAGCCACAAAAGCACAATAATGATGATGATGAAAACAACAAAAATAACATGGCAATTGTTTTCAAAACTCAGGGAGTGTAAGTGTGATCACCTATCAAAAGTAAATAAGAAAACCACCTTATGTTTTTCAGCATAAACCACTACAAATAAGGAATGAGATTTTTAGCTTCATTACACCTTACTTGAAACAGTCTTTGTAGTGATCACATACTTATTAAGATTCTAAATAATGTCTTGGCATTCAGGAAAGAAGTTCCAAATAATAACCACACATAACAATCACAATTTCCCTGTAAAAGAATTTTCCTGTAAGAGCATGACTTGAATGTTAGTAGCTAATTAACACTACAAAAAAAAAAACCAAAAACGAAACCACAAACAAAAAAAACACCAACCAAAAAAAACCCCAACCACAAAACCCACCCCAAAACAACCAAACCCAACATATTGGTAAAACTACAAAGCCTAACTTCATGCACATAATCATTAATGTGCCAAAGTCCTCCTTTCATTTCCTAATCCAAATCCAAAACAGCACACACCAAAATCGAGATCAATGCAAAAATCCCAACACAATCCCAGATGCGTACCTTTGCAACAAAAGACAAAAGCAAACAACCTTGAATTAAACATACAAACAAAAATCCCCAGTGGCATTTTTAAAACGGGATCAAAATGGACAGCCAAAATTTAAATTCATGCATCTTATTTTGATGTAGAGGGATAATTCTTGTACTTATTCCTTAACTTGCCTAAATCATCATAGATGGCTGAACAGAAGATAGGTGTTCTGATGTGTGAAGAGCCACTTGACAACTGTGCAGAAGCTATAGCGCAGTCGATAAGTTGAGTGCACAGACTGTAAACTCATTTTCATGAATATGACTTTTAATTTAGAGCTAGACACACAAGCAAAGTACTTGAAAACTCATATCAACGCACAGCAGCTTGCAGATGACTACCAAGTGGCCTAATTTTTTATTAACACTATAGGAAGAAATTGATTTACAGTGGAAGACTACTTTGCTGTAGCAGTTAATACTACATTTACATGCCTCTATAATTTACTTCACTTACGGCTGTCTCTTATATTAATATTCATTATAAAAGTCCTCTTCTAATATTGCTTGATTTGACAGGAATGCATTAGCTATGACAAATGCTTTATAATGTGCTCAGACAATATTAATACAAGCAGAACCTCTGATAATTGCTGTTACTTAAACACAAAGATTTTCTTTTTCATTTTAATTTACCCTTTCCTCTCTTCTTCCAACCCTTCGCTAATATAAGGTTTGATAACTATACATCGGTCAGAATCATTCCAAAGCTCAGCTTGGCTTGCTAGACCACATGAAAAACTGAACCAATTCAGTTTTTCAGAAACAATAAGATACAAAAGTTGCTATAATGTTTTGATTTGGAGAGGGATATTTTAAGTAGAAGTAAATCACTTTCCTTAGCAGTCATCTCTATTTTATGTTACAGTAAACAAATTCTTCCTTCTCAGGACATGACTTGCTCATGAAAGTTCCTTATCCATATATAATCTGAGATCACAGACAGAATTTTTACAAGCATAAAAGTAGAATAAACCTGGCTGCCAGGTTTACTACAGCTCTACACAGTCGTAATAAGACTTTCCTGGAGAAATAGGGTCTGAAGTTTCAGAGGATATGTAAGTAAGGTACTACCACAAATTAGGTTCAAACTTTGCAACATAAACAGGCAATAAAATTAGTCTGTATGGTCATAGTGTGAAGTGACCTATGGGTAAGGAGCTATTACAAAAAAAATATTTACAGAAGCCTGATGTACAGAGAGTAGAATCCACGACACAGGATTTATCAGCAATTATATCATAATCATAGCTCAGTTTAATAAATATGTTAATTAATTCACTTGGAAGAAAACACTGAAAAACAACTTGCTGTAAAGTAAGTGCTACCAGTGTTTTTGCTATCATAGCTACGAGTCTGAGTCTATCTTGTCCTCACACACAGAGTTGCCAAAAAATTAACACTAAATTTAGCACACTATAATCAACTGTCTCAGTTTCTTGTGTTTTCTAAGACATTAATATGATATATTTTAATAGTCTAAGTGAGATGCCAAAGTTCCCCAGATAAACGTTTGTCACGCTGATACTTAAAAAACAGGCATAGTCTAGACTCTGCTTTCTAGAAAGCTAGGTCCCAAGTCATCTTCTCAAGAAATGTTCAGGGAAAGCCTTTCTCATGCCTGATATCAGTTGCAAACAGGTAGTTAATTCAAACAATAAATCTATTTAACTACCTTTAGTCCAATGTTTGAAATCTAGAAGGTATAACTATTGTAGGAGTAATACATTTGCTGTGCACAAGCAAGCATGTTCACAGCCTGCTGCAAACTTACACATATAGACCAAGTAGAGGGAAACAAGCATGTTTTGTTAGCATCATTTTAAAGCAGATAATTCACTTTGCTATACTGTGCTGCGACAGTCATGTTTTCCTTGTATCCAGTTGCTAGTGTCGAGATCCGTGAGGGCTGGTAAGCTCTCCTCCCCAGGGAGGTAACAGTCCCTTCTTCTGTGGAGACAGAAATGCCCATGGCTTGGCAGAGCGTAATGCACAAAACAAGTGCCCCAAATCCATTTTGGACTAGAATTCGCTGAGGAATATGCAAAACAGACAAATATAAATACCAGACACACAGGCAGTTACATTGCTCTGGCTAAACCCTGAAGCTCTTCTTATTTTTTTTGGTGGCTTCTGGGGCTCTGGGCAGCATAGCTACCAAATAGGTAATACTGAATCTAGCATGGACCTCTAGCACATAGCTGGAGCTTCAGGAATTCCTCCTGTGATAATCCCAGTGCCAATCGATATAATAGTAACATAATAGTAACATGATTAATTTGAATTGAAATTGGATAACCCTTTCTTTGAATCTAGAACTTCTCTCTTTATTCAACACATAACACTGTATCAACCAGTGATATATGGTAATATATATTTATAAAATGGGCACTGGGGAAAATCTCTTTAAACCTCTCCTTGTTTCTTTGCAAAATTCTCTCAATTATAATCCAAACCTCTAGATGCACTAAAACACATATTAACCATTTTCAAGCTCTAGATGAAATAAATTTCAGTGGTAAGTCTTTAAGAATTCTTTCTCAAGGACATGCTTTGTACATTTACAAAACTTCACAAATAGTCTATAAGTAATGCTACTAGGATGTGTTTCAGTGCTTACTTTAAAGCTGGAAACTATGTTTGACAGCCATAAGTATGTCTGATCTGGAAAACAGGGAAGTTTTTGCCATAATTAAAGTGGAAAAAAAATAAGATGTACATACTGTACTGCTAACAAAGTCCTGTGATCCTTTATCAGAATTGTTCACTTGCTCAGAGACCCAAAAGAGGAGTCGTGTATAGATCCCACTGTTGCTTCACTAGCCTGTAGCTAAGCTATGTTAAAGAAATGTTCCAAATAATAAATGTTTTTTGAATTACAGAATCATAGAATGGTTGGGTTTGGAAGGGACTTTAAAGATCATCTAGTTCCAACCCACCCACCATGGGATGTTATTTTTTTATATTAAAATTTCCTTCTGCGTAAGAAACCCCAATGGATTGTCAAAGCACAGCTCTTTTACAAAAGCTCATTTGTTCATACATTAAAGAAAAATTTGGGGTATCACTTTCATTATTCTGACATCGGTCAACCATTCAGTACCACAGAGATGCATCTCCTTTCCACATCTACTCTGTACAACTTCAAACCAAATTCAGTTCCTGGAAGCACGGCCTCTTGGGTCATGATCACATCTGAAGTTAAATTAAATGAAGAAATGTCTTAAACTGGCTGTGGAATGGTGAAATATTTAAGCCTCATAAGGCTTCTTCTGGTCAATTTATGAACTTTATTGCCAATACTTCAAATGTTATACTTCAGTACTTCAGATATTCAGGTCAGATGGCCCAAAAAATCCATTAAAATAGTACAAATAATGATGAATTCTTTAAACCAGGAGTTGAAGCAATAGCAATATATTAGGTTAACTATGAATAATGAAAATAAATATATGTCTTTGCTCAGTTCACATAATCAGGGATATATTAAAAAAAAAATCCAAACATAAAAAACCCAACAATTTAAAAACACGTCAAATATACCACAGGATTTTCTTAGTTTGGTAAAATATCAAATCTTGTGTCTCCATTCAGAGACTACCCAAGTATGCAGTAATGACCGTGAAAAAGAGAAACACGTTCTTCAAACTGGTAATGAAGGACTCAGTAGGTAGAAGGGTGGGCTCAGCCACTGGAAAGCACTTGCCCCCAAATGTAGAGCAAGTGTGTGCACAACAGCCGAATAGCTGTAGCTCAGGGTATGATGACACACTACTAAAGGAAGATAAATGCACTCCCAAACATGTAAGGCTGGAAATGTCAGCAATATATCTCATGAGTTCCATAATGACAGCCATCGTGATTAGATACAGTATCTGATAGATACAGTCCACAGCATCCGATGAAGAGAAAACCGCTAAGCATTAAGAAGCACAGCTCTGTGCCAGAGCAGAAAAGAGAGAAAGTGTTCTTTCCAACTTTCTTGTTTGGGTTTTGGGATTTTTTGAGTTTCTTTGTTTGTGGGTTGGTTTTTTGGGTTGGTTTCTGGGTTTTTTTTGTGGGTTCCCCCCCCTCCCCCCAACCAGCAGTTGGCAACAAACTGAATAAAAATAATACTGGCAGAGGCTGTGGATAATACAAAATATTATGACCTGTTCTGGATAACCAGATTAGTATCCACAAGACTGATTTTTTTTTTTCCTCTGAATCATTGTTTTTCACCTGAGTATTCTCATTTCAAGGGTTTACTTTGAATTGTCCTAGAAAGTGTCCTGCACTTTTAAAAATCTCTTTAAAGTCCTAGAAAGACTATTACCTGAAGGAAACAATGAGACAGATTTCCAGTGACAGATGGTTCTTCTAGACTACTATTGATCGACAAAAATGTAGCACAAAGTGCTACAGTGTTGATAACTACACTTTGATGCTAATTAGGAGCGGGCTAATCCACAATTCCATTAACTTCCTTCCTTTTTTGAAGTTAGCTAGGAATTATGAAAAGCTTAAAACAAAATGGCAGTAGGAGATAGCCATGAAGCAGGCTTCACAGTTGTGATAGAGAGCAACCAGGGACCTTGGCCTGGAGCTAGACAAACCACTGGCTAATTAAAAGGCAGCCCAGTAACAACTCAGCATTTCTGAACAGCGACCACAGTGGACAACTTGAAGAATCCCCTGGTGTAGGAAAAACAGAACTATAAATGGGAATGTCAAATTTTTGTACAGTGAAACACATGTGAAACATTGTCAACAACAAAAAAGTGATGTCTAAAGGTTTAAATCTGCAGTAGCAGGCTGGGTAATTTTCCTTTAAATTTACCCAAACACACTAGTTAAGTACCATTACAAATGCAAATATTCAGAGAGACTGTTACTTGCCTTTTAAAGAACTCACTGAGCCTTAAATGGGTGCCCTGACTTTTACTCAAGAAGACATCCAAGTATTGGCTAAAAATGTGAAAAGTAGATGCGGCCCCTATGCAAGAGGATGTTCCCCCCCACCCCCACCCCCGAGCTGGTAGGGCAGTGGTTTTGTCAGTATGAACTTTATATCTACTCAATTAATTTCCATGTTGTTCTGCCATTCATGACAGGCATAATTCACCTTCTCCTCTCAGTAGTGCGGTTACCACACTCACTGCTGATACCTGGAGCAGGAGCTGCAGGACCCATGGCACAGCACATACCTCAGGCTGGCAAACTACAGTGAGAAAACAGCAGGAGAAATGAAAGCCCGTTTAGGTCTCCTCTTTATCTTGGTAAATCAGTATCTGACCATCCAGGTATCCAGGTAATGTGCACGAATATATCTACATTTAAAAAAAACCAGCTACCTGACTTGTGCTTCCAGAAAAAATTTCTTGTAGGCAGAGTAGCTTGGGGTGGATTTTCATGAGGGAAATGTCAGTCATAAGCTTATTGCCATAAAGACAATTGTTGTTGGGTTAAAAGTTCCCAAACCTTAGCACTTTGAAATAAAAGAGTTGATTCACATTATGAGATACTGTCATCCATGCTCTTGATTTTGTACAAAAGCTTTCCCCAAGTAGCACGCTCCCAGAGGCTGTGAACATTGTCACTCCTGTGCACACACATACTAGAGGTGTCCCCATGAATGATCTATTAAATTGTGCTGCTGAAGCTCACTTACACTAGTCATACTCTGTGAAGGAGATAATGCACTAACCCTTCTCCAAACCATTGCCCTTGCTCTGCATCTGGTGGTGTAACAAGCAACGAGCAACTAGGAAGCACATGCAGGAAAAGCATGACAAGGTTGTTTGGCAAAATCTGCCACGTATTTCAAGCTCCCTGTGTATTGCCATCAACCGCTGCTGATATTTCCTTATACCTGAAAGCAGGACAAAAAGTAGGCATCTTTCCCTACTGGGAAATGTTGGTTTATTGAGGGCAACTACTGCAAGCAAATTTGGCTAGATGGCCGAAGTGGGTAATCTGTTGATGCAACTTTCAGATGGATCTGCTAAGACAATGCTAGAAACTTGCAGCAATTAAACTAGCAGGGCAGAAAATGAACCAGAAATAGCAGAAAGTAAAATGTAGCAAAGGAAGGGATTAAAACTGCATGGCAGCTGTCTCAGGACTCCTCTGATAAGGTGAATGAACTGAAGAGTTCATTTGAGTGCTATAATGTAAGAAAATGGCTATTTGCAAGCAGAAATGCGATAATTTGAGAAGTGTGATAAAAAGGTCTGATTTTTAAAATTTGCATTCTCTGTAATTCTTAGTTGGAAACATGGGTTACTAAAAGTAATGCTACTACCTATGCTTTGATCAGTGCAGATCTACTGGATTAAATAAGTAGATCCTTCTGAATCTCCTAAAAAGCTTATTATAGGGCTTAAAACTAATCAGAGGTAGAACAAGGAAGTGGAAACAGTACAAAATTCCAATTGAAAGAAATAGGAAGACTGCTTGAAAGTATACAACCTGGGAATTAAAACATGAATTTTAATTCTCACTTAATTCAAATTCTAGTAATGACAAAAAATACTAAAGCAGGTATAATAATAGAAAGAAATTAGTCTTCAAGAGAAATAAAACATCTTTAATTACCTGGAGTCAGTTTTGTGACATAATTAAGGACACTGAGAGAGGGTACAGGCAGCTTTGGCACCATAAAGCCTTTGTCTATCCAGACAAATCTATACCAGCAATTACAATTTTCTAGGGTTTTATTTAATCAAGCACTATTCATTTCTCCAGTCCTGTACAAAACACAGAAAGATAAAATATTATGACCTAGGTAGGACATAGGTCAAGAATCAATTCTTGAGCTGTGAAAATGCATGTTGTTTGACTCAAGTCAAACAAATTGGTCTCATGTTTAAATGTAAGTACTATTAAATTTGCCACTTAAAGGACTTCATTACAGACCACCTCAAATGTCAGGAAGACAAATTATATGTTTGAACATGTATGTCCACAGTTTTCTCTGACATGCAACAGAACCGTGCCCAGAGGACTTGAGTCAAACCTAGTATCTTTGGCCAAATGATTATGAGAATCCCACACGAGATTTTGTATATGTTGTACACATATATATAACTTCTCAGTGTTAAAAAGGTTTTGTCTTGATTGTGGAATGAAACCAACTATTTTCCACTTGCAGTCTTTGGATATTGCCACACCTCCCAACTACTGGGAGTGTTTTTACTATTAGATTGTTGTTTTCATGCAAATTTTCATAGACTGTAATCAAAGTACTACTTGCATTCTCTTTGATAAGGTAAGTACTGAAGTTGAATGCATGGATCTCATTAGGTCTTTCACTATTAAAGCATTCTTATATAATTTTATTAGATCTTCCCTAAGTTTCCACTCAGTCTGATGTTATTCTTCATTAAAAAATAGACAATATAGTTCATTTACAGTAATAAAAGGAACAAAAATCTTTACATTCCTCCATTATCCTCAAAACACGACTTTCTCACAAGGCTTTCTGGAAACATCACTACACCAGTGGTTCCTCTGTAGCTGATATTTAACATGTACTCACAAGTTTTCTTCATCTTTACATGAATTCCCCCAATTTTTCAATAAATTTTTTTGTTTCCTGAGAAAAATATATTTTTTCATATGAAAAGCATTTGATTCACTGAATCACCAGCTCATCTTTATTACTTGCCTAGAACTCTAGTTTTTGTGTCGTTTGCAATTGGTAAAGAATTCATTGCAGGTAACTGATCATGAAAGATTAGACTGGCGTTAAGACCCTATTCCAAAAGGGTATCACTGGAATATTTCTACACCAACTTGTATCTCATGACTGCATTCCAAGGCCTATAATTAGCAGGCTTAAATCCACTTAATATGTTCCATATTCATTCTGTATCATTGCAGTATCTTAGATAATTTTTAACCTCTGCACATTCTAGAGCCGTGCAAACACAAGGCATCATCATGCTTATCCTTTATCAATCAAATATGTAATCTCATAAAAACAATTTTAGGTAGGAAAGTCTAACTTTCTACCAATTTATATTCATTGTCACTATATAATTGATCTCATTTACTTGAGTACTGAAGTCCTCTATCAGCAGTTACTTTATTTTTCCCAAGATTGATGACAGGCTGATAGACCTATAAATACTTGATTCATTCTGTTTACCTTTTGTGAATACTGACACAACATTAACTTGCTTCTAGTCCTCTGGATTTTCTACTGTGCCTACAATGTACAGAAAAATATAACAGTTTATCCAGAACACTGTTTATCTGCTTTTTTTAAAACGTTCATATGCAACTTTTCCTGATTTGGTGTCTAATTTAATACTTGTAGTTAAATACACTTATTGTTACAGTTAGCATGGAAAGCATTTAAACATCATCAGGACACAGTTCCTTGGTTCTTGTTACTCTTAAAAGCATCTTTTTATTTCCCTTGATGAGCCTATATTTATTCTTGTATCCATTTGTTTCCTATAATAATATTCTGTAGTTCTTAATTTCTAATCCACTTAAATAGTTCTAGCTCCTTTGATATTAATTCCACTATGGACATGTCATAAAACTGTAGTTTTAATACTGGAACATTGCTATTTGATATATCAAGGTGGAATGCAGAATGCACAAAGGTAAAATGAGAAATACACAATAATTCTTCAAGAGGTTTGACACATTATATGGATTTTGAGAATAAGACACCCTTAACGTACCTATTCTGAAGTTATAGGTGTGGTCTGCCCGAATTACCTATAAACATGCCATTTAGTACGTGGAAAACTACATTAAGTCTAAAAAGAACAGAGTTCAGGTGCCTGAAGACCAACTGCATGTTTACCTTCCTCCTCAAACAGATATTGCAGTCACAGCTATGCTTTGTATCAAGATAATGTGATGTTTGCTCGTGCTGAAGTCAGGTTACTAAGCTTAAGCAACCTAGTCTAGTGGAAGGTGTCCCTGCCTATGGCAGGGGGGGTTTGAACTAGATGATCTTTAAGGTTCCTTCCAACCCAAACCATTTTATGTTTCTATCTGAGAGCACTGGATCAAGAATTTTCTGCTCTGTTCCAAATTAGTCCATAAACTGACAAAATAAACTATTATGCAAAAGTAACAGGCTTCGGAATCTGATGTTTTACAATAAAAACTTGAAAGATAATCTAGGATTGCAATACCATATTTTTTTTAAATCCCAGTGGGTAGAATTGTGGAGCCTTCAGACCTATCTTACTAACCAGCGTCAATGCCATTCCCAACATAACAACAAAACACATCATGAAGAATGAGTCATTAAGCAGCTTGCGCTACGGTGCTTGATCCAGTTTTTAGAGCAATACTGATGAAAAACTGATAAATAGATATCTGATATCAGAATTTTACTCCCAAGATTTCTAGTAGTTACAACTACGGGCATGCAGCAACCAAGATGACATTTCTCTGAGCTACAATGAAAGACCCTATTTAATATTTCAATAGAAAATGCTTTTCAGACCTACAAACAATATCATTGTTAGCATTGGACTTTCTTCCTGATTCAATAGGCTGATACAGATGTTGAGACTGACAGCAGTTTCTATCTGCGGGATTATTCAAGCATAAAATTGTTGTCAAGGCAATCTCAATCAAAAGCAGCTGGGTCCACAGAAAACACATGGTGTTCATATGACGAAGCTCTCAGCGTATGTAGATGCAAGCAAAGAAGAATTTTATTGCACATTCATGATCAATTGAGACACACATAAATTACTATAATTTTTATATCGCCATTTAGCTACACTCTGAAAGAAAGAAAAAGCCCTAGTTCTACACAGAGATCAAAAGAGAAGCTATTGTCTTCCAAATTACCATTGAGCTCTAATGCAAAATTGGTACAACAGTGTGTGGAATGCTGATAACATTTTGTGCTGCAGTTAGCTGCAGATTGTCTGAAGTATGAAAAAGTCAAAGCATAGATGGATTAAAGTGAAAGATGTTGTAGCACGGTTACATTTTAGTGGTTTGGGATGAATTTTCCAAGCATGTGATTAAGAGAACTGATGGCTGTGAATCAGTAATCTCTAGTTTCCAAGCAAATTACAAGAAAATCAGAAAATAAGAACATGTATTTCAGACTGTAGCTTCTTTTAAAGATTTTTTGTTCAAATAAAATTAAAAAAAGGAAAAGTTGAACTTTCAGAATTGGGTGATGGGGAAGTGGGCCATGAAGTCCTATAGCTTGCTCTGAAATCCATCTGTGTTGTGGTAATCACCGAGCAATTACTTCTTATTTATTATTTCACACTTGCAACTTTGGACTATTTCACCCAAAATATTTCAAACAAGTTAGTATGAAGTAAAAATTCTTACAGATTCAAGATTCAAGGTCATTGTTCTGGTTTGATGTGCACTAAAACATTGAATTTTAAAGGAAATCAATTTACATCCAGGATCTCAGAAGCCCAAACCTAGAATTAGCCTGTTAATTCTGCTGTGCCCTAAGCAATGCTGAAATGATCTGAAGAAATAATTTGCTAAAACAAAAGCACACTTTATGATATAATAAAGAATGTGAAAACAAAAAACCAGCTAAGTTATACAAACAGAATGCACTGAATTGTCTTCTGAGATTAAAGATCCTTAATATAATAATTACATATACAAGGGTAACCACAGCCTAAGCTGTACTAGCAAATTGCACATTGGGACCATAGAGTAAATTTTTTCTGCATCCACCAGCAGATTTTGAATAGTATTAAATACTAGTTTGAATTTTAAATACAGTTGACATTTGTATCTTTATTAGAAATAGAATTTCTTTTGGTTACAAAAGCTTAAAAGAAAATCTTCTGTCTGTAAAAATGCTAATAAAGAGGCAGTGGGACTTAAAATATATGTTAATATCATAAATACAGCAGTATGTCGTCCTCAGCTTTCCTTAAGAAAGGAAAACTTAAGGTAGTTTGCCATTAAGAACAAAGGATTAAACAAATAACTTGAAAAGTAAGTGATAATATAGGTTACTTACACCCAGCAGCACCAGAAATAATCCAATAATTCTTGATATATGGAAGCCCTCATAAACCTTAGAGCCCAGCCATTACCAAAATCTACGTTTATAACAAAAAAAGAAAACAAGCTTAGAAGCTGAATGTAAGGGAGATAAAATGAAAGCGGAAATAAAAGGAAAGCAGAGATAAGAGGAAACTGATTTTCATTTTCAAGTGGGAGTTCCTTTCCATTCCAGGTTCTCAGCTGAACCAAGAACTGCACAAATACATCTATGTACAGAGGTAATGTACACACGGCTTTGACTTTTGAAGTGATAACAGAAAGAAAGCAAGGTGTGCTAATCCATGATACTAGAAGAAACAACAGTTAATTACCTGTCTTGAACTGAGAAGGGAATATTGCAAACATGCAGAAACATATTAATATAAATATACTCAAAGAATATTTCTTCCATTGTTTTAAATGAACTTGCTGTAGTGCTAGACAATTATACTTTGTCCTTCTATAAAGATTCATACAACCAAGTGTTCATTTAAGCACTGTTTGAAAACTTTTTCCTACAATTTAGAGCAGAAGTTTTGAATCTTAAATAAAGCAGCACATACAGACTAATAGCAGAGTCCCTTGTCTCCTTACTAGACACTTGAGAGATACACAATGTTCTAGTAAGATGTGTTCAGTAAGACACCTATGGTTGAATGTAATCTGAGAAAGATACTAAACCATACATACTCCAGCAGCCTACTTTTATTAGGCAATAACTTTCTTTCCATGCTTAAAAAAAGTCAATGAGAAAAAGGTTCATGCTTTTAAAAAACAAACCAAACAACAACAACAGAAAAATCAGGAAACTCTCTTCCCGTCAGTGGGAAATCTAAAAGTTATTCAAAAGCATATTAAAATTTCCACTTGACAGACATAAACAGTGTCATTTGTTACATATAATTCAGAATTAACTAACAGAACTCAGATTTTGAACACTGGGCATCAAATTCTTACAGAGCAAGGCATGATCCAGTTAAAAAGAATCAAAACCTGTGGAAAAAAAATTGGACCTGTTGACAGAAAGGGCAATTTGGTCACTGAGGTTGGAATCTGTCTCAGGTAACTGTAGTTATCAGCATAGCAGTTTATACCCAACCTAGTCACCACAGGCATTTTTTATACTTTTTCTCAGGTCTTCATCATTCATCTGATTTATTATAGACATCTACTTTAGAATAAGATGAATTGTTCCCTAGACTTTATTGACATGATTTCCTCTCACGCTAAGGAGAAGCCAGTGCAAATAACATCAACATGTATGTTTATACTTGGTCAAAGAAATTCTACCTCTCAGTGAATATTATACTTAACAACATCTGCTCTGCTCTCCTTCATGTATTCCAGAAAACCAAAAGTACAGATGAACAGTCTAAGCAATTCAGTAGATTTCATTCTGTTAAAACATTCCTTGTATTTGAAGCTGAGTTCTCAGCTCAGTAATGCATAAGACATCCTGTATACTGTGCAACATGTCTTTGTCACTCCCTACATATCTACAGACCAACTTCAGCTCCAGTGTAAGCTGATATTAAGGCACCAGATCTGCATTAGCTTTTATTCCCAGTACCTGTAGACTGTTGAGTCATCCCATAGAAGCACAACTTAAGGTTGCAAGGGTGACAAAATGCATTATAGGATCATTAGAAAAGGCCCAACACATGAAGACAACACAGTACCTAACAGGGCATGAAGTACACCTAAACAGAATAAAACAGTTCTGAAGATAAAAACTCTGAATTTGTCACATATTTCAACAGAAGGACATAAAGAAACAATTTAAAATGCAAGAGAAAGAGCTTTGCACTTCAGTCAGGTCCCATCAATGACCTTTTTAAAAATTTTAATTGCATGCAAAATACATTTTATAACAATAATGCATATTACATAAACTCAGTGTGATTTTCCTGATAGGAAACTAGTGCAAACACATTAAAGCCAGATATTAGCAGAATTTAGAAATTTGGATAAGTCTGACTAATTTCCATTTTAGTTCTTTTCTTTGAGCTTAGTATTTATTTTTGCCCTCCCTCCAGTTTCTTAGTTCTCATTTTCACAAGAAGACACAAAGGATAAGAGAAAAAATGCTGGATGAACTGCCAGGATCAAAAGGTTGTGGTCACCAGCACAAAGTTGGAGGCCAGTCACTAGTAGAGTCAATATTGTTTAAAGCCTTTGTAAATGGCCCAGACGATGAGACAGAGCGCACTTTCAGCAAGTTCGCTGATGATAAAAGCCTGGGAGGAGTGCCTGGTACACCAGATGGGTGTGTTGCTATTCAGAGGGACCAGGACAGGCTGGAGAACTGGGACAACAGCAGCCCCTTGAAGTTCAACAAAGGTAATTGCAGAAGTCCCACAGCTGGGGAACAATAACCCTACACATGGTCTGGGCTGGGGGCTGACTGTCTGGAAAGCAGCTTTGTGGCGAAGGACCTGGGATCCTGGCATACACCACTTGAAACATAAGCCAGTAGTGTACATAAATACCTGTTGGGTCCAGGGGCAGGGAGTGAAAAAGATAGAGCTAGACACTCTTTTCAGTGGTGCCCAGTGATAGGAAAAGACACAACAGGCACAAACTGAAATACGAGAGATTGGATTTAAACACAAGAAAAAACTTCTTTACTCTTCTTTACTCTGAGGGTGCTCAACCACTAGAATGGGTTGCCCAGCAAAAGGTTGTGAAGATATTCAAAAATCAACCCAAAAAGATACTGACTGTCCTGCTCTAGCTGACTCTGCTCTGACCTGTAGGGGTGGCTTTGCAAATCTCCAGATGTCCCTCCTGAGGTCCTTTCACAGAACCTCAAAAATTCTGTGATCCTGTGGTATTTGTGGCTGCCAAACTCCAGCATATCTTTCTGAACCTCTCAATTTCATGTCACCTTCCTTTCTTCCTCCTTTAAAGTTTACCCTGACTTACTACATCATTTCCAATTTCTTCTCCTTCCTGCCTTTCTTTTTTATGTCCAAGACCTTGCCAGACTGGCTCGCTCTCCCACCTCCACCTGCTCTCCATTTCAGAATTATCCCAGCTGGACTGAAATTGTTATTTCAGGAATGAGTTTCATCTGCTGACCAGAAATATCCTATCACTTCTGTGATAAAAAGAAAAAACAAAAGGGCTGGAAAACAGAAGAATTTATGCGTTCTCCCATGCTGTTACCAACACATGCATTCAGTATCTAGAAAAAAGCCCTTCTCCTTTTCCTTCTAACCCATCTTCAGTGTTCTCATTTCTTGTGATGCCTTTATCACTTGAACATGTTCATGCTACTGCTCCTTTAAAACACCTGCCTGTTACATTAACTGTGTCTATCTCCTGAAGTTGTCTCTCATCTTATGTGTAGATTGTAAGCTCTTTAGGGCAGGTGCCGGTATTTTGTTCTCTGACAGCATGGGGGTCTCTTAGATGTTAAGACTGTTCTAACGGTAGATGATCTTGTCTGTGCCTTGGCCCAGATACACACTTTTTCTGTTCATCACATTTCTCTCTGTTTTATGAGCTGTTCATTGTGTTTAAGTACATAGGATTTAAGACATAGTGTATAACATTCAAAAACAACATTAAAGACTTTGCCATAGTGATGGCTCCCAATGACATGTTTCCCACCCTTGGAAAGGTTCACTCAGACTTCTCTGTTGATAACAAATGATCTAACTCATGCTGAATTCTCTGCTGAATAAATAAATAAATAAAAATAGCCCAAATCTTCATGACCTAATTCCTGATAATGTGATTATGGTGAGTTCTTTTTAACTTCATATAGCTTTGTATTTAGACACATGCAACAACTATAGGGATATCATTTTACATGGATATAATCTTGTACACTCAGTCTAGGTTCAAAAAATCCAAGTGCAGGATAATGGCTTCACTGGACAAGACATATAGAACATATAGGATGATATACATATAGGATATAGACATATAGGATGATAGAACACAGTCTATCTAAATATATTCTAAAAAGATGTTCCTAAAGTATCCATCCTTACTTACTTAAGAAAGGTGTGAAGCATCTTTATGAGGAGAATGTAACTTGGCAGAAATGAGGAGCAATTTGTAAAGCTATCAAGGATGTTTAACAACATTATGTCAGGGAATATGTATGCATCTATGTTAATATATGGTGAAAATATGAATTTTCACTGTCATCCTTGAATCGGAGAATCAAGAAATACTGATATCTGGCTTGTATACTACCATAAAGTGGGCTTGACTTCAGAATGGTCATACTTTCTGTTTTTCTGTCCTGAGTGACTACAGGTATCACATAATAAATGGTAAATACAGATGAAAGGAGGATATTAAATAATAGAACTGGAAACAAAATCCCCATGTGTTGAGAATGGCATTGTCCATTATGTGACTGCCAACCACTCCTCAAGGTATTTCAGTGTCCCAAAGATTTCTCAAGTTCAAGCATTCTAATAATCCTAGAATTTTGTTTAAAGGGGTGAAAAAAATAGTGACTTTCACAGAATGAGCAAAATGACTCCATATTTAATGTTTTCTCCTTAACACATAGTTTAACCCCCAGGAATCATTTATGAAAGGTTTTAAGGAGTCTGCTTACATTGTGGGTTGCACAGTCTCCATTATTTATTGCAATAACACATGCTGGCACCACGTCTAATGAAATAGTTCCAGAATAAGCAACATAACAAATCACTGCTTTAGCTTTTGAATCAGTTTGTATACTGTGTGGTCTTTTTCATAATCTTCATTGCATAGCACTCCAGATTTCCTGATGACATTTTGTTTGCTGGAGCTGCTAAGGGTACACAGAACCAGTGAACTGAAGTCCTGACCAATGTGTCATTCGCCATTTAACAACATATTGGAGGTGATATGAACATGACCCTATCCTCACTGTATTTGGGATCAAGTATTAATCTTCAGCAGACCGCTTTAAAATACTGTTGAAAAAGCATTTTTTCCAATTGATCACAAGCGCAGGGACTTAGTAACAAAACTTATTTCTAGTTATGAAAGATTATTTAATGAATTATATTTATTAGTACAACTATTCCCCCAGAACTGCATATTACTATCAGAATATTTGACTTTTACAGCTATCATTTACAAATATGCAAATTCACACAGTGCAGTATATTCTGATGTCATTCTGATTTTCAGAAGCCATTTTGCCCTTAAAAGTTCTATCAAGCAAATATAAGACACAGAACAACTGGAAAGGAAAGAAAATCTGATTTATGACATTTTAAACTTGTCTTTACAGCAAGGATGCTGGCCCTCAGTGTTTTGTGAAATTGTTGATTTTGGGCTGCTTGCCAATTAACATCAATATGTGTCTTCTAGAATGCCACTAAGGTCAGTACTCCTAACCTAGAATACATAACATGTATACACACATTCTATGAAATAAATCCAGGAAGTCACAAGCAACATGTCAAGCTCAGGAAACTCCTGCATAGGCCACTGCTTCTGTGTGCAACTAGATTTCTGATGTATTCTTACTTATGCCCATATAAAGCCTGATTTGTACTACTGACCTTGGATACAAGACAGTTCATATATCTTGTCAGGGATCTAATTCAAAGCCTGATGGAAAGACTGGTTTTAAGGCACCTTGGAAGATCCTTCAAACTTACACAGCATAAGATAAAAGCTTTTGAATAATACATTGTAATGCTTAAAAAGAAGTCTTTTCTCTTCAGGTATTTTCTCCAACCAGTAGATCACATTTTATAAACAATAAATCACTCTTTCCCCTTTCTGTTCTAAACATGCCAACACGTAACAGGAGAAGAAACTTTTACAGGTATTTGTGTGTTTAGAATCACATATATTTTCACAAATAACTTTTGACATTCTTCCTATTCTCCCATGCTTCATTTATTTCATCGTAGAAACAAAAGCACTCAGAATATTTTCTGTCTTTCTTTCTTTCTTTCTTTCTTGGTAACAAACATGAAAACAACGTAACTATTTTTTTTAAGCCATCCCATTACAATTAAGATGTAAATCTCCATAAAAACATATGCTATCTATAATAAAGGGCTATAACAAAGATTATATAAAGAGGGAGATAGACATAGAGGTATCTGTCTACAAAAAATATAGCAAAGATGTATCTTAAGGAAAGTACTACACGTGTCTGCAAGGTACTTTTTTTTATACTGTAATTGCTTAGTGCACATCCAGTTGCAATGCTAAACTTACTGCATCAGAAGTGGTTCCAAATGAGCAGTTTTCAGCATCAGTAGGAAGGTCTCTGCTGTTTCACAGCTTTGGCTTTTCTGCTGTGGCTGGTTTTGGCTTGTTTGGGGAAGTGGGATTGATTATGACTTAATATGTAAACTGTATCCCTTCATACACAGGAGAAGTTGTACCTTGTGAGATACTAGACTACCCTTCAGTGAACTTACAACCTTCCTTTGAAATTTCCAGTACAATAGTCACATATTTAAATGCGAGCTTAATCAAATCTTGTTGACTTTACCAAATATTCACATAGATTTTATTTGCAAAGAAGTACCTTTTACCCACACAATAATTCAAAGGATATTATTTCAGTCTGAAGACTCATTTAAGCGGAATAACTGGCATCAATAGCACTTACCTGATTGTGTGGAATAGAGGTTATACAGCTATTTTCCAGCTCAAAACCATGCAATAGCCATTTTAAAAAAATAATGCAATGCTTGAAATTTATGAAAATTAGTTTTTTACTAACAATGCTTTTGGAAGAGGCTTCTAGACAGAAGTAGTGCAATTTGCTACATTGTTTGTGGTTCAAACAAATGTGCCATATGTAATACTTTATAGAGAGTTACTGCATACAGACTAGAAGGTTTAGATCAGTTGATATGTAATATATAGTTTAGCCACTATAAAAATTAAGCAAGTAATGAGTTGCATTCCGTCCTGAAAGAATGACAAGCCTCTTTTCACTAAGAGAAATCGGTTACATGACTATCATACTCTCACCAGCCTATTGAAAGGACTAAAAGAAATCAATATCACACAGAATGATGTATCGAGCATGAGTCAATGTGGCAAGCACACAACCAAACAGACGTGGAATTAAACAAGAAAAAAAAAAAGAAAACCAAACCAAACAAAACCAACAAAGATTGTTGCTTAACCTGTTTTGTCAGAGCTGGTATTGATGGTATTGGTAGTGATGGAAGTGAAGGTAGTCTTTGCGCTGTCCTTGGTAGTAACAGATTTCTGCTTATTTTTCATGGCTTCCAGTGCTTTGAGCTTCTTGGCATGTTTAGTGCCTTTGTAGTGGGCCGCAGCCTGGCTCTACAAAGGAGAACAAAATGAACCATGCAATCAGGCTCATTTCTAAACTGGCATTCTCTGTATTAGTACAAATACAGACTACCTTTCAATAATGGGTACCATTCACATTATCCAAGAAGTGACCAAACAGAAAACTATATTTAGAATGATGCTTGGAAAACAATGAAGAAAATACTCAAGCAACCCCACTTCAATAAATACAGTATATTACTGTATAACAGCATATGACTTTCAGACCAAAAAAAGGTTGTTTTAGACTACCATGCTACCATTAGTTTTTCTATTAAGAAATGCTTTTGCATTAAAAAAAAAAAAAATTAATTCTCAGGCAACGGGGAGGAAGGCACTCTCCTCCCAGTAGCTTTGCACTTTTCCAGTTTCTATTTCAGACTAGAGATTTTGTCAAAGCCTCCTTCAAAGAACAGTTTACGTTTAACGGTGGTATCAGGAACTTCTCAGCACAGACTGACAGTAGAAAACAAACCAAATACCTCCCAAAACAAAACCAAAGCCCAAACAAAAGAAAGCAAAACATAAAACACTCTCTTCAAAGCCCATCACCAAAGATTTAACTAAATGTGAGGCATACATGCAACTAGCTGGCTTTCTTAAAAAACAAAAAAAGGATTACTTTTGCCCACCTGCTACAAAAGGTAGTGTTTGAAATTCAAAGTCATGAGCATGCTTTCAAAGGAGAAAGCTCATACAAATCCTGTCACAGTCCTAAATACATTTTGGCTACTTGATATCGTTAAGCTAAAATGGATTTGTATGTGCATTGCTATTAAGATTTATGTATTACACTGAAACTATCTTCATTATTTTAAGAGCTGATAGTAACTTTTCTTCATTTATTTTATGTTGCAAATATATTTTAAGAATAGTATTTGAGGTATAAGATTAAATCTGATACAAAACCCACTGGAATTAATATGAATATTCAGGATTTATTTATTCTCTAATTATTTAAACTCTTATGGGAAAGATAGTCTTCCAGTTAATAAGTTAACAACCCCAGAAATTCCTTATAATTTTATTGCTGAACTTAAGCTTTATTGAAAAGAATTCCTTTCTTACTTGAAAGAGAAATTCTTAAGACTCTAGAAAAAATAGTCAAAATTTAGCTTCTACAGAATGAAACAATTGAAAATCAACTATGCTGGTTCAGCTCAAGGACCCACAAAGGTCAGTATTTTATTTCTGGCATGAAACAATAGCAGATACTTAGAACATAAAAGAAAGGTATATGCTTTTTGTTGTGGAATCAGAAGAAGAAAAAAAAACACGTATGTAATTTAGTGGCTACAAACTCAAAGGGTCAAAGGGATAAAATGACACAGTCACTTGACTCACTAAGCCACTCATGCAGGTGGAAGAATCCTGCATTATCTGGCATCTGTTAGTCATTAGACCATTATTTATGTTATTTAATGTGCTGAATTTTGGGGAGAGAGGAAGTCCTAGTGAATATTATAATAAGAGTGCATATTAATTAATCTTGAGACTTATGACTTTCAGCTTTCATGAAAAGTCATGTTTCCTTCCAGATGCCTGAGATTTGAGAAGCTCAAGGTGAGTAGGAAAGAAGTGAGAAACTTTGTCTAAACCAATAAACACATATATGTGTATGTGTATACATGCATAGATATACACACATGCATACACTCCTGTTGTATATTGAGATGCATCATTCGGTTTGGTTGAAAAGCCAGTTTCTCTATACCTAAAATAATGTAAATATTGTATTAGGTACCCTTATTGAAAGAACACTGGACAGTGAAGTTATTAATTAGAAAGACCTTGAACAGAAACAGCACAATCATGCACCTTTTACAATTCCCAACACATAACATTGAGACATACTGTAAGCCAAATACAAACAGTCAAGAGATGTTAATTGTTGTTAAACTGAAGGACCAGTGCAAGGTACGACAATGTATTAAAAATGACATTATACAGTACAGCCTTATGTCGTTATCATGTCAACTATTTTTACAGTTTCTAGCCAAATTTAATTATCACTCAGCTCCAGATTCTGGGTGCACTTGTTTTCCCTAACTAATAGTGTCATTCTTCAAATATCAGAAAGGTGGTGAGAACATGGTCCTTAATACTGAGTTATGAATGTTGATATTAGTTTGATACACATCTCAAGTTTCTTCATAGGATTGTTGGGGGAGCATTGCAGGTTTATGTCTCCTGCATCCATAGTTCTCTTCCCTCCAAATTCTCACAGCTACAGCTCCGCAAACCTCAACTCAAGCAGAGTGTTGGATGCATAAGGAATATACAATGAATACTATGTAGAAATTGGTGACCTTTTCAGTGTTCTGAAATATATGAATGAAATTTCTCCAAAGATGGAACACATCGCTCAAATTTACAAGTACGATGGCTGCTAAGCAGAGTTGTCCATTAATCACTTCCCACAGAGCGCTGCCAGTTAACCCAGCCTCTGCCTAAAGAAGATCTTTATGACTTTTTTATTTCAAAATTTAAATCTCCATCCTCTGTGTGGACATGAAGCCATCTGAGCTTGTTTCAATATAACTGTAGCTGGCACATTAATGGTAGGTCTGTGTGAGAGCAGACATATTGCTCCTAGGAGGCATTTAACTAGTTCCAAATTAGTTTATGCTGAACTTTTACAACTCAACTGGAACCCTAAAAAAAGAAAAAAGGTTTGTCATTATCTTTCCTTGCAAGATGAAGATGGAGGAAATGGAAAAATATCCATAAATATATTTTTCAGCACAACAACATAAAATATGGTACCTCACTACACCATTTCTTGCAGCCGTAAGAGAACTAAAATAATCCTCACTGCTTAAATGGCATTTACTTGTAGCTTATAAAACTCATTGCTTAAATGGTATTTACTTGTAGGTTAAATACAAAAATAAGGTAGATCATAAAATGTAATTATTCGCAAATTTCATGCAGAATTAAGAAATATTGAGAGAGAGCAGAAGAGTGAAAGACAAGTTAGTCCTACTTTTTGGTGCCAACCATGATGCTTCACTGAGTGAAGATACTGTACCCCTTCAGAAAGGTGAGAAGGGTCTCCTTCTGGAGCACTTCAGAGTTCAACAGTTGCAAAACCCAAGAATATAATATATACAGTGTATATATTAGCTTTCCAAATTGTGCTAGAAGTTGTGCTCAGATGAGTAATGAGCAGAAGTTACAGGTGAAACCCTGCATCTACAGAAGCTGATGGGAATCAAGGGAGGATTTCCCTTTCCATGTTTGTAAAGGGATACTGACTTAAAATTGCTTATCTTGATGGAAGCCAGTCCTCTTTGAGAAACAACTGTTTGATCTAAAATTAGATGTTCTCTCAAATGAAAGAGATTAAGGAGAATCCTAAAGGAAAAATTCCCTATTAGATAGCACTTCATAATCATAGTCAATCAGCTATGCTAAACCCCCCCAATATTAAATTCTGTTTCTTTTTATGATTACAAAAGAACAAATTAGAAGAATAACTTAAGAGCTTACTTTCTTCTTTCATCATAGTTTCCATGTCTGATACACAGAATTAACCCTAGCACTGTGAAGACAAGCCACTGTCAGCTAACGTGCGACCCAGTCTTTGAAGAAGCATGAGAAATATGTCAAATATTCCTCGTGCAACATGACAGTGAACTTTATACCCTTTCTTGAAAAAGTGAACAAGAAATTAAAAGGTAGATTATTACTTCATATCTGAAGTTGAAAAGTTGAAAACTCAGGGATCCTTAACTAAATTTTGAGGGCTCTGATCCTCCAAATCACATGTAGACAAACTTTGGTCTATGAGAACTACTTCAAGGAAATGGAAATATGTATAGATATCAAATCACTTTTCAAGGTTATTTGTAATGAAGTCCTGCCTAGTTGGGCAGTACAAGTCATTTTAAGCATCTCTTTTGCAAAACAAATATTTCCCTCTGATTCCATGTATTTATCTTGAATTATTAGGGACCCTTCTAATCCTTGCATTTTGTAACCTTCCCGAATTGTTAGAATATAAAAAATGTATTTGTCTATATAAACATTTATTGTGTGTAGATACATTTTAAACATGCAGACATACACATAGCATAAAAGAATAAAAAATTCTATATGCAGATGTCAGCAGTTAGAAATAACAGCCATAGTGACAAAACTCAGTTGTATTTTCTTTGAGTAAGTGCAATATTGTACCACAATTACCATAAGGACATCATATTACCAAGAAAACTGCAATGTGTAAAATATGATGAGAAAGATGAAATATTTTAAACAATCCGGACAGTATTCTCTTACAATTACAGTCATCTTATCTATATGGAAGCCTTCAAAATAAGTTTATCTGCCTGACTAATGTACTTCAGTGAATCATGTGTCTTCTCACTTATGTTCTTTAGGCATTGGTCCAACAAAACCATTGTGCTTAATTTTGTGCATTGAGACAAGGAAAGGGTCTCCTCCTGTTCTCAGAGTTTTCGACTTAGCAGCACTGCATCATCTTTTCATATCCCTCCTGGTCCTTCTCATATTACCAATCTTCTTACAGATTGTTTTCCTGCCTCAGTCATTCCTTCTATCAATACCTTCATAATAAAAGCCAGCTCAAAGAAGAGAACTTTTTAAAAAGTCTAGTGAATATGTTCCACTGATTCTTCCTCACAAAAATTCAATCCAATTATCCTGTATTATGACTTTCGCATTTCACAATACGTTTTGAAAGACGTCCATTGTGGAGAGTGCTCTGCTCCATGTTGTCAACTGGCCAATTAGTAGCAAGGCTGCAGTCTGTCTGCATCTTTAGAAAACCCCAAACAAGGGCTGAGAGTGCTGAAAAGCGCTTTTTGTCTAGCTCAGGTTTCAGTAGCTCATGTCATGTCTTTGTTTTTATGAGCTACTGGATGCTACCATCACCTCTACTGTTATTCCCAGTATAATAGTAGCAATTTTGGATAGTATATCAGCAGCTGATGTCAGCATCCTCCAGAATAAAAAGCTCTAAAAAAAAAAATTAGTTTCCTGGTTCAAACTAGTACTGTCAGTGAGCTAGGCACACATGGAAAGCAATAACACACCACTGCATAAGCCAAGAGGGCTTCTGTCCTTTGATGAAGTCAGGGAAATAGTTCATGAGATGCCTATGCTACACATTGTCTTAATATCTGAGTACAGAATATTTTCTTAAAGTTGGACTGTCAATAATAACTTCAAATATAATTTTACATCTGTTATAAGCATACAAGAAAGTGATAAAAATCAGAAGACTTTTTAATTTTTGAAACAAGTATACTTTTTTTTCTAATGACTCCAGAGTTGCCAGTCCAGATGGTTTGACCAGCCTGGCCAGTCAGTGATGAGAGCACTGTGCTCAGGGAAGGCTGCAGTATACAGCTGAGATATCTGTATACTACCATGTACATGCTATTCTCATAACCTGAGGTGATCTCTATGGAACTTCTCCAGTAAGTAAATGGAATAAGTTTACAGAGAGAAAGTCTAACAGCCTTGAGATGCCAACAGTGGGTTCTGCCTAGGGCAGGGCTTTTACTGTGAGCCACACCCGATAAAACAAGAAGATTGTACAGACTTTTGCACTGAGATGTATTTAATCTATTTAGTATGTAAGCTTTTATTTGAGGCTAATTTAAATTTGCAGAAATAATTTCTTACATGGCCCATTGGTTTGTTTGCCCAGTGAGTACATGCAGGAAATTCAGGACTACTCACAAGCCCTGTGCTTACTTTCTAGAAAACAGAGGAACTCCATGGACTTCAGCAGAACTTCACAGACACACAGTACAAGAGACAAACAACCTAAGTACCTGTGCAAGCCTTCACAGAGTAGGAGATTAAGTGAAGACATATAATGTAATTTTTAAAGCTGATATGAACATGATGACACATTTCATATTGAAGAAGAATATCCTGATTTCTGCCTGATACATACAAACTCAATCTGCAGTCAATTACAGTGCAGGTAAACGTTGCCTGTTGTCATTTCTTCCTTCCCCTAAGCTTAGCTTTATCTTCTGAATTGTGTCATTTCAATTTTTTGTGCGCTCTATCATCAACACCAGTCTCTAATACAGAGCCAGAAATCTAATTACATTATGGACTCAGATATAACTATGGTTAGACACCAAGGATGTGTAATATGACTTCTTTCAGATATGCTCTGAGGAAGGCTTTTGCCCCCTAAACTATGACTGATCAGTTTGCCCCTCTCCCTAGAGCCAAATAGACAATAACAGAGAAAGTACTAAAAAGGACCTTTCTGTAGAGAATAAAATATTTCTCCATTACTATGGCAGAATAATTTTCCCAGCATGTTAATTCCCAGGTATTTAATTTTCTCTTTCCATGGAAAGAAAAACGTTCTGTTCCCTCTTCTCCTTCACAAAGCATTTATTCAGTACACTCATGAATGTACCCTGAGACTCAAGGATCAGAGCGAATGGGTGCTTTCTGAGCTCACTAGCTCCTTTGCAATAACAAAGCTGCTCCATCCCACTCCCTGTGCTTGGGCTCCTTCCAGAGCCATTTATATAATGGTGAGAGACTACACCTGGCAAGAGTCTGCATCACCTTGTGAGAGATTGGCATCAGCCCCATTCTTATGGTAAAATAATCCATCCTATAGTAAAATCAAATATTTCATTATGGAAAGGCAAAGCTATTTTATCTTGGTCAGATGTGGAAGGTCAAAATTTCCTACTTAATATCGCTTTCCCCGTAACCCATTACCTTTATGACCATGCATCTGCTCGTACTGTAGGCTGCCACTGAGTGTGGCATTACCTGAAACTAAGCAAGATACAAAAAAACTGCCTAGATATAACACACCTCACACTGCATTCCAAGTAGCTGAACACAGTGTCAAAATATATATATACTGAAGGGAAGATAGCCCAAGTAACCACGTCTTCCCATACCTGGCATTTTTCTTTTAAGGACACCAGTACTTCATGCAGCACAACAAAAGTTCATTGCGTGTTGAAATTCAATAACCAGACTATTTGCTTTACCACCTTTTTTATCTTTTTTATTGTTAAGGCAGATCCATTTTAAACTCATTTTGACAAGGTTATCAAGTTCTGGTCGCTGGAAGCTTTTACATACTGACTCCCATAGTAATAATGGTTGCTTTTTTGGGGAGCTCTTCTGATGGAAAGATGAAACTCTTTTGACAACTGGTATAATCAATGAAATGAACTTTAACATTTAATCTCATCTTTACTGTATTAATTGGCAGCATCATTTATTTTCCCCATGGTAAATCTTATTGTAGGCAGAGTTTCAAAAGAATATTAAACTCACCTGAGTTTTTTCATTCAGATTAACCAAGTGATTAATCTCAGATTGATTTTAGAATGAGACAGAAAAAGCCTAATCTATGCACAGTGCGATGTGCTACTCATACAATAAAATAAAACATGTATTTATTCAGCTTAGTAAATATAACATATATGGTTCCAGTCTTGAATTTGGAACGGATGTATTTGGAACTCAGAACTTGAGCAAATGATATATGCTATTATAATTTTGTAGAAATGTACCCCAGCTTCCCTCCACTAGCAGTAGACACACCCACACATCGTTTATTCATTCTGTTTATTAACACCTTTTGAATAATATGTCAATAATGGCAATCCTAGAGTGGAACTTGACATACAATCTTTCTGTGAAACAACAAAGAAAACAAGCTCACCATGCAACAATATGGTTGTGATTTACTTAATAATGAGTTTAATAATGTAAATGTAATTCAATGTTCAGGTTATATACAAACATTGTTTACTTAAAAACAACGGATGCTGTTGAATTTAAAATAACTGCTTTAAAGACTGTAATTTTCTGAACAGTGTTGAAAAGTTCAGTCTTTTTTTATGTCATCTGAAAAATAACAGCATTCGATATGTAGCCAACACCTTTCTGAATCTGTTTGTTACAGTTCACAACAGCTGATGGGAGTCAAGAGTGTACACATATACTTACCTGCCCAGAGTCTCAGTCCATTTAGAACCTTTACACTGAGTGAACATAAAACACTTGATTCCCTCTGCATCCCGTTTGTGAATGGATAACTAAAGAAAGTTGAGTGGGCGGGTTTAGCATAGCTCATCTGAGTGTTTTCACCTGGTTTCTGTTGCTGAGGAAACCATTTTTGTCTGTTTACATTCATAACAGCAATCTCATTGAATTCTGAGTTTCAGATTTTTTTTTTACTGAATCAAAAGCATCAGGGAAGAACAGTTGCAAGCTAGACACAAAGATACTACAAGAAATTCTAAAGAAAATAGGAAAAGCTTAAAGAGTGCATATTTAAATTCACAGAATTACAGAATGTTAGGGGTTGGAAGGAACCTCTGGAGATCACCATGTCCAACATCCCTGCTTGAGTAGGTACATCTAGAGCAAGGGGCACAGGACCGTGTCCGGGTGGGTTTTAAATGTCTCCGGGGAAGGAGACTCCACAACCTCTCCAGGCAGCCTGTTCCACTGCTCTGTCACCCTCACAGTAAAAAAGTCTCATATTCAGGTGGAACTTCCCATGTTCCAATTTGTGCCCCTTGCCCCTTGTCCTGTCCTTGGGCACCACTGAAAAAAGTCTGTCCCCATCCTCTTGACACCCACCCCTCAGATATTTATAAGCACTGAAAAGATTCCCCCCTCAGTCTTCTCTTCTCCAGGCTGAACAAACCCAGGTCTCTCAGCCTTTCCTCATAAGAGAGATGCTCCAGTCCCCTGATCATCTTTGTAGCTCTTTGATGAAGGTACTCAAGCAGTTCCCTGTCTGTGTTGAACTGGGGAGCCCAGAGCCGTGCACAGTACTCCAGATGCGGCCTCACTAGGGTGGAGTAGAGGGGAAGGATAATCTCCCTTGACCTGCTGGCCACACTCCTTTTTATGCAGCCCAGGGCAGAGGTGGCCTTCTTGTCCACAAGGGCACATTGCTGGCTCACGGTCAGCTTGCTGTCCACCAGCACTCCCAGGTCCTTCTCAGGAGAGCTGCTTTCCGGAAGGTCAGCCCTCAACCTGTACTGGTGCATGGGGTTGTTCCTCCTCAGGTGCAGGACCTTTATGCTTGCTTTTGTTGAATTTCATTAGGTTCCCCTCGGCCCAGCTCTCCAGCCTGTCCAGGTCTCTCTGGATGGCGGCACAGCCTTCTGGTGTATCAGCCACTCCTCCACACACAGTTTTGATTAATCAACAAACTTGCAGACGCTACACTCTATCCCATCATCCGGGTCATTGATGAATATGTTAAACAAGACTGGACCTAGCACAGACCCCCGGGGATCACCACTAGTTACAGGCCTCCAACCAGACTCTGCCCCGTTGATCACGACCCTCTGAGCTCTGCTGTTCAGCCAGTTCTCCATCCACCTTACTGTCCACTCATCCAAACTCCAATTCCTAAGCTTACCTAGGAGGATGTTATGGGAGACAGTGTGAAAAGCCTTGCTGAAGTCAAGGTAAACAACATCCACTGCTCTCCCTTCATCTACCCAACCAGTCATGCCATCATAGGAGGCTATCAGATTGGTCAAGCATGATCTCCCCTTGGTGAATCCATGTTGACTACTTCTGAGAAGCTTCTTGTCCTCTACATGCCTGGAGATGACCTCCAGGATAAACTGCTCCGTCACCTTTCGGGGGATGGAGGTGAGGCTGACTAGCCTATAGTTTTCCAGGCCCTCCTTGACCTTTTTGAAGACTGGAATGACATTGGCTGCCCTCCAGTTCTTAGGCACCTCTCCTGTCTTCCATGACCTTTCCAAGATGCTTAGTGACAACATCCTCCAGCCCTCAACACTAGTGGGTGCATCCCATCGGGGCCCCTGGATTTGTGAGGATCTGGTTTGCCTAAATGATCTCTAACCCAATCCTCTTCAATCAAGGGGAAGTTGTCTTTTCTCCAGATTTTCTCTCTTACCTCTGGTGGCTGAGATACCCAAGGGCCAGCCTTAGCAGTAAAGACTGAAGCATAGACAGCATTCAGTAACTCTGCCTTCTCTGCATCCTGTGTTAGCAGCGGCCTACCTCATTCAGCAGCAGCCCACAATTTTCTCAGTCTTCCTTTTACTACTGATGTATTTGAAGAGGCCCTTCTTGTTATCCTTGACATCCCTTGCCAGATTTACTTCCAAGTGGGCCTTGGTCTTCCTCATTGCATTTCTGCATACCCTGACAACGTTCCTATATTCCTCCCAGAATGGCCAGTCCCTTTTTCCACCTACTGTAAACCTCTTTCTTCCATTTGAGTTTTTGTAGAAGCTCTTTGTTCACCCATAAGGGTCTCCTGGCTCCTCTGCTTGACTTCTTCCTCCTGGGGATGCACCAATCTTGAGCTTAGAGGAAGTGGTACTTCAATATTGGCCAGCTCTCTTGGAATCCCCTACCTTCCAGAGCCCTAACCCATAAGATTCCTCCAAGCAGGTCTTTGAAGAGGCCAAAATTAGTTATCCTGTGGTCCAGGGTTGTAATACTACTTGTCACCCTACTTCTACCATGCAGGACTCTGAACTCCACCATCTCATGGTCACTGCAGCCAAGGCTACCCCCAACCCTCATATCCTCATCTAGACCATCTTTTTTGTTAGTATAAGGTCCAGCAGCACATCTCGCCTCATTGGCTCCTCCACCATGTGTGTCAAAAAGTTATCCTCGATGCTCTGCAGGAACCTCCTGGATTGTGCATACCCCACCATGCTGCTTTTCCAGCAAACATCAGGGTGGTTGAAGTCCCTCATAAGAACCAGGATCTGCAATTGTGAGGCTACTTCCAGCTGTCTGTAGAAGGCCTCATCGACTTCGTCTTCCTGATCACATGGCCTGTAGCAAACAGCCACAACAGTGTCACCCATATTTGCCTGCCCCTTAGTTTTTATCCATAAGCTCTTGACTTGTTCTTCCTCCACCCCTAGGCAGAGCTTGACACATTCCTGTTGCTCCCACACATAAAGAGCAACTCCCCCACTTCACCTTGCTGACCTGTCTTTCCTACAGAGTATGTAGCCATCGATGACAGCATTCCAGTTGTGAGCTATCCCACCATGTCCTTGTAACTACAATCAGATTATGGCCCTGCGACCACACACAGATCTCTAGTTCCTCCTGTTTATTCCCCATGCTGCGTGTGTTGGTGTACAGGCATTTCAGAAAGGTAACTGAGCATGCAGGTTTCCCTGGAGGGGTGCACGAGGGTCCACTATAGCCATACGTACCCTTGAGGTGGTTGGTCTTCTGATTGCCATCTTGTGATGCAGTTAAGGCTCCTTTGTCACTGCTGTGGTTGGCCTGGCTCATTGTCCTGCTGAATGTGATGGCATTAGCATTGCCACATTGGACCCCACCCCTGGAGGTCTTCAGTTTGAAGCCTGCCTCATCAAGCTGGCCAGCCTGCTGCTAAAGATTCCCTTGCCCCTTCTAGACAGGTGGATCCCATCCCTCCCTAACAGGCTATGGTTGCTGGGGAAAGCCCCATTGTCATAAAAGCCAAAACCCTTGAGACAGCACCAGTCATGCAGCCAAGAGTTGATTTGCATTATTCATCTATTTCTGGCTGCCCATTTTTCTCTAACTGGTAAAATGGAGGAGAAAATTACTTGAGCACCAAGGTTTTTCACTTGCTCCCCAAGGGCTTTATAGTCTTCCTTGGTTCTGCCCAGGCTCTGGTTTACAGCATCATTTGTGCCCACATGGAAGAGTAATGGCGGATAGTAATCTGTGCTCTTGATAAATTGTGGTACCCTCTCAGAGGTGTCTCAGATCTTAGCTCCCAGAAGGGAGTAAACCCCTTGTGACTCCCTGTCAGGTTGGCAGATGGGCACTTCAGTGCCTTTAACAGAGAGTCACCCACTATGAACACCCACTTTGTGCTGCTGGTACAGTTGAACCTTGCAGACCTTGCTCACGAGTGTTTACAGCTATTAAATCTTCATATCTGTTGTTGGTAGTGATGTTGGAGGGTGGAGACTGAAGTGGAGCCCTGCTTTTGTGGGTCACCAGGGTCCAAGGTGCCTTGTTCTCAGTGGTGTCCGCTACAAGAACTTGGTTCTGAAATCACCTATCTATCTATGCCTCTGGTCCACTAATACTGTGCAGCATTTTAACTGCTTCCTGCTACTTGGCCACCTGACACAACAGATCATCAACCCATGCACACCTTGTACAAATACTTACCTTTTCACCAGGACAAGGGTCTGGGCACTCGCTGCAACCTACCGCCTGTACTGAAGCCTCCTTCCTTACCAGTTCCATCTGGGTGGATGCATCAGATGTCTCTGGGGCTTTCTCCATAGCAACACTGGTTTAAGCTCTGAGGCGAGTGTCCACCATTTTGGCAGAGACCTAGAGCACTTCCCTGGGCTGTGGACCTGCGAGCAGGGTGCAGCACCCTTTCTGCACGAACTGCCACGCAGTGCCCTGGCTGATGTGCCATGCCCTGGCTGATGTGCCATGCCCTGTTCACAGAGCTCCTGGACGCTTGCACTGCCTTAGGCCATTTAAATCTCCCATGGTTGTTCCTGGCACCACCCCGCCATGTCAGCCTGGCTCACGAGAGCTGCCGGGACCCGGCGGGCCTCTCTGCTCTTCCATGGGCTTCCCTGGCTCCAGCAACCCCTTGTCTGCCCCACTTTAGCACCCAGCCATGGGACTTACCATCGCCACTGCTGCGTTCCCTGCCAACAAAGCCAAATTGTACTGAATTCCTATTAATTCAGTACCATTTGAACTTTATATTTGAATTATGAACAAGTTAATACAACTTGTATGTACAAAATGACAAAAGAGAGTACATGGAGATATTTTCACTGTGCTTTTAAGCACAGTCTTAATACTTTATTGGAATTACTGTTTTTAATACAATAGGTATTATAAGTTTTCCAAATTTCAAGTTATCTTCAGAAAAATGTTTATTCAACTGTCTGATTCATATACTCAAGTATACAGTTACACAAATTTTTCATCTTGGATTTTCAATTTATCTTTCAATAATTATTTTTATATAAATTTTACCTGTGTCCTTTAGATCAGCTTCTACCCATAAGCAGAAATCCAAAACCCACAAATAAGAAATATAAATGCTCAAATTTCCTGATTCCAGCTCTGTTTTATGTGGACTTGGCAGTAGTTAGGTGCTTCCCAGGTTAAATCTCCAGCCTCTTGTAGAAGGCTGTAAGTATATGTAAAATAGCATGTGAACATTTCCACTGTGAAAAGTTTTCACAGCTGTACCAAAATTGGTAATTTAAGGCTAGGACTAAGCCAGAAGAGTTTACAGATTCTTTCATTCTTCTCATATTCCAAGAGGAATCTAAGCCTTCTGGGTGCAGAACATCCACAGAGAGGCAACGTGTTTTCTTGGAATAAAAGAACTACCAGCCCACTAGTTCCTGGCTCGTTTAGATAAATTTCGTATCTCTAAAAGAGTCTTATGCCAGTGGTTTGGTTAAAAAAGTCCTGCTGTAGGTTTATCCACAGGACTTCTCTCTTTGGGAGGAAATATATGTCACATGAAAAAGAGAGAGGAAGAAACAAAGATGAATAGACACTATTTCCTCCTTTAAAAAAAAAAAAAAAAGTGAATTATGTTTTATGTAAGGAATTAACAGAAAATAAATGCCTAAGTGATGATAAAAACTAGTCACCTACCATGGAAGCAAATTTGCCCTAAAAACTAGTTTTATCTAAACAATTAGCCAAAAAGAAAATATTTTGAGAAAAACAATTAAAATATCCTGAACAAAGGTTTGTGAGGCACAGGAAAACTTGAAGCCAATCAGTCATTCTACAATACAGTTATATTTATTCCTTTACAAAATTTTGGTCCTTTCACCTTCCTTTCAATCATTCTTGCGTGACTCTGTGAATACATTCAGAGCCTCAGTGAAGTCCATGAGATGCTGTGTATACCTACAAGGTTTGCCAGCACTCAAGTTCTACCAACTATTGTGGGGTCAGAGCCTTAGTACTTTGAATAACCTCCTTTAGATATACATAGTGCATATAGACCTACTTGTGTTGCAAGTTAGTTATACAATCAATTGTTTGTTCTTAAAGTAATACATATATGTGGATAGATTAAGTTGTTACAAAAGTTGTGCAGACTGAAAAATGGGGTTTATTTACTAACACAAGTAGGTGGTTGTACTATCATCAATACAGAACAGGTAAAAATATCTTCCAGTACAAAGCTGACAGGTGCGCACCTTTCACTCCTTTAAGCTAGGTTCTAGGGTGTTAGGTTCTATGTAAGAAGCCATGGTTAAAGATACAAAGCAGTACACAAAACTTAATGAGAATGTTCTGACATTACTTACTGTTTACACTGCAGTTATGTTTTGTCTCCTTCCTACAAACCTTCGTTCCCTCTACCTCACATTACACTGAAATCCGAAAACCTATTTTTTTCCATTGACCAAACGCAACTATTAACCGAAACTCCAAAAAACCAGTTGCACCTTCTACAAACCTTACTGGATAAGAGTAGCCTCTCTGAAATCTGATTTTAAAACCGTAGACATCTTTTGATATTTTGGATTTGTTTTGGCAGAGATTATTGAAAGAGTGAACTTTCCAAATGGTACTGAAATTTAAGGCTGAGACTCCAAGCACTTGGGAGCAGGAAAATCCCTTCACAACTCTTCACAAGATTTATTAACATATTTGTACGTATTGTTTTTTATCATTTTTATGCTGTTCTTCCTTTTGTTATTGCTTAGTGCTGATTCCCATCAATCTATGGTAACTGTACACAAATGAAAGGAAAAAAACCCCAAACCTCTCACATCTCAGAATTAAGAATTACAGACATCTGATATATGTAAATTAGTACAATTAAGTCAATAGCATTTAACAGTTTTCCATCCATGTCCACCAAATGTTGGAATGCTCCTGAAGTGATTAAGCAGCCTGTAGTTTAATAAGAGAAGGTTAATTTAACCTTGCAGGCATGACCTTAACACCTGAAGAAATGCTGACTTAATTTAGACAAGACCTGTGTGAAAGCAAAGACTTTCTTTTTTGTTTCTTTTTAATAAAATTTTAGCCATGGACACTTGATGACATCACTAACCCAGAAGAGATTATACTATCCGAACTAATGAGGTATTAAAATACCTCAATGGATAATGAAGAATATCCAAGATTCCTTTTCCTTCTAGCCTTTAAAAATAATTCATTTAACAGTTGCCATTTCCACAAGCAGATGTATAAAAGTATACCATCCCTAAACAACAGACTGAAGCTCCCTTCAAAGTTTTGTATTGACACACAGGTTCAGAACAAAGCATTCGTCTCTAAACTTCTGAAGAAAAAGAAAATGTCAGGGGAGAAATGCTGTAAGTTTGCACATAGCATTTGTGGTAAAAATGATCTCCTGAAAAAAAGTCTGCACAGGGGACATGAAAATACGGCACAATAAGACTTAGCAGGGCTAAGGAAAAGCTAACATGTCTGCCTTGTTCCTTACAAAATTGCTTTTGGAAAACTGGTTTCGTAAAAAGTTGTAGAGATTTCTGAATCCTCTTTGAATAAAATGAAAACAAGAATCTTTAACTTCACCACCAATTATGAACTCAAATAGTGAAAAAATCTCAGTTTGGACCTGCGGCAGTTTACCACCACTGCTGTGATAATTCTCAGTATGACTCAGTATGCTTTACGGCACCCCAAACTTACATGATGGAGGACATCCTACTGAAAACTTCTAGCTAAATGAAGACAGGACTCTCATTAAGGAAATCTCCTTGTAGGTTTCTAAGCTGGTGCTGCACATTTGGGGTTTATGGACAGTTTGACCCTGATTATGGCTCAATGTGCTTCAGGATGCTTTCTGGAGTTCAACCATCAGGAAGTACAGGTGAAACAGCAATATGGGACAGCTATACTTTTTATGTTCGTATATTATGACTTTTAAAACTGAATCCTAAAAAAATTTTCTTTAGTATATTATGCTTAACACTACTATTAAGTTGCATAAACCAGTAAGTGCTTTTTCCCTTGGGTATGTATTAACAATTTACTTTTTGCAGACAAGCACAAAAATATGATTAGCTTTTGCAAATTGCTCCTTATTCTGTTACTGGTAAGTAATTTTTGTATTATTGCAGTGTAAACAGATGCTATTTTCCACTACATATTCAGCAGTAATGAGCTAATTCAATGTGTTAAAAAAAACAAAAGATCTTCAAGAATGAGCTATTTGCTTCAATAGTCCAAGCTCCATTGAAATCTATGTTGAAATCACTCATGATAGGAAGTTAGCAAATTACTCTAGAAGCCCTGTTGCAAAACAAGAACTTTCTTTAGTTCATTTATTCAAATTCTGAATGTGTTCTGCTACCTTCCTAACATGCATATTATTGATCAGCTTCTTGCATATTGATTTGGAAGTTATTTTTTGAGCGTAGCTAATATACTTCATTACTTTCCTCATAAAGAAATGACATTTTGGCAGGATCTTTACAACTGTTTTAATATTCACTCCTATGAATTCATTATACACCAAAATCTAGAAACAATGAACCATGCTATTTGCATTGCCCTTTGGAAATTGCAAGGACCTCCTTGCTGGAAAAAAAAAAATAAAAAAGATAGCAACCATGTTAAGTTTAGATTGTGTGGGTGAAATCCTGGCTCCACTTAAGTCAACATAAATGTTGACATTTATTTCACCCTGGACTGGCAATTGAAAGCAAGTGCCATGCTCTGCCTGGACCCAGTGGAAAGAATTTAAAGATGGTTGGACAGACTTTGACTGAGCCAACAAAACAAAATGTACAGCATCACAGAAACACACCAGCTGAGCAAAAAAAAGCCATGCTTTCACCACAAAAATGTGTTATATGCAACTTGTAATATGCTACTTGTCTACCCTCACTATAGCATTTGGGTAAGTCTACATCATCTTGGTTGGTACTATGTACTCGTACTCAGCTGCTACTGGTATGTCGTACATACATACACTCTATTAAATATTGACAAAGTGAAAATTGAGAACACCCAGAACAATTTCACTCAAATGGAAATGACTTGGTTTGTTTCTCCACTTTTTCTTTACTAGTTTCTCCTTAAGACTGCTATGGAGAACCACACCATTTGGCTGACCTGCACAGGAATATTTTCCTATTTCTTTTATATTACAGCAAACCTGTTTGTGAAAGGTATGAGTGTGTTTGTGTGTGTGTATATATATATAGGGCTACACACACACCACAGGCAACCTGCTGTCTCACTATAAATATTATATTAGATGGAAAGGTTTCCAGTGTTGGGTACACTTGATATATATATATCCAGCAGACATCCACCTATAAAGCCAACGAAGACTCTCACATTTTTCTCAGAGAGATATAATCTGTTGTTCTGCTTTTTTTACTGGGTTCCAAATAATCTGTGCAACAGTTTATGGACAGATATAAAGCCACGGCATATATCAGAAACACTACATAATGATATCTAGGGAATAAAACATCAGAAGAAGGCAGATAACCCTTAGAATTCTCAGTGTCAACTGAATCTGCGTGACTACCTTCCCATTTTAGCATGATTTCCTACTTTTGATTCTGGAGCCAAATTACATCCGAGTCCATCCCATAACAAAAATACAACCAAAATGTAATAAAAATTAACAGAATATCTCAATTTGTCTCCCAAATACAGTGCCCTACACTGTAAACCATTTTAATACTGGCAGTTATTCCAACATGAATGAAACTTAGACAGACAAAAAAACCACGGGCCCTACCTTAAAAAAGCATTAAGAGTGCAAGTTCAAAGAATGGATAAGGAAGGGTAATAACAGACAGCAAACACTGATTTTAAAAGCAAGTACTTGCAGGTGTAGGTTGCTATAATCTATCAAGATTATGATAAATACTGCCAGTGAGTCACGTAAGTCTCTTGAGAAGAACCATTAACTCTCCCAGGGCATTCTTCTGGCTTTCAGAGTTCATAGCAGCCCTAACAGCTGGAACCTTGTCACCCCTGTGCTTGTATGTGTCATTCTTCTCATAGCCTTGCGAGGCCCCCACTCCCAGCTCTGGCTGAAGTGCCTCTGTGTGCCAGCCAAATCATAAAGTGGATAAATGATCACCACTTAATGATGCACACATTTATTGAGTAATGAGAATTTTGAACTGTACGGCACTGTGACTGTATGTCAGAGAAGGTGTGAGAGTAGGATCTCAGGTACTATACAGAGCCCTACTGAGGACGGTGAACTTCGAGAAGTTACACTCTCCAAACAAGATCCCAAAGGCTGTCAGGACAGGTGCACAGCCATTTACAGAGAAATAGGACAACTAGGCCAAGCTCAGGACAACTGGCTTTAGCACCCTGAGTCCTACCAAGTGCAGACAAGATTTAACTTCTAAATCTTTCCAATACTTTCTCTTTATGGAGGGTCGAAGCTTTAATCTTTAACTCAGTGCTTCTTCAGCTTCACGTTACAGATACAGTTTCAGCCTCAACATTTTTGCCTTTCAGGCTCCTAAAAAATACATTTTATTGCATCCCAAATACAAACCAGATATTTACTTCCAGCTGAGAGTTTTGAGATGTATTAGCACCTTCAGGCTTACACACAGTAAATCTAACAGGTTTCTTCAGGCAGACAACTGGCCAGGAATATAATTGGGAGCTTTCAGGCTAAGCCAAAGGGTTTACTAGTCCAAATATGGTAGGAAGACAAGCAGTTGTTTGCTAACAATGGATTAAATCTATAGACAAACCGTTTATTCAGTCGAGTGCAAACGTGCCTTTCAGTCAGACAAATAAAAGCCTATGACTTCTGCAGGTTCAGGAATACCGGTCTAAAGCCCTCTGATGTTTTACAGGAGAGAGCTCCTACTTTCTTTACCTGATCAGACAGACCACATCATAGGCCCTAGTGGTCTTTTGACTGCACAGCTTATTACCACAGAAGCCAGCAACAGAATTTACTGTCTATGTGAATCTTTGCTCCACATTGCTGTAGAGCCTCTTCTCATTCTCCCCATTTAAACCACTCACATCTCTAAAAAGGAGTGGAGTCCACTACTGTTCATTAAACAAACAGAAATTAAGGAGGACCTTATCACACAAAATTACCAACTTTAGTAAGTAGGCCTGAGTATGTGGTTATTTACAGTGCAAGAATTTAAGAAATTTTGTGTTATTGATAAGATCATCATCCTGCTGATTTATCTTTTGTGGTGCTGATAAAAGAGAATTATGCTTCTCCCCAGCCAAAGGGCCTCAAGGACCAACCCATCACTTATCAGTCTGAAGATGCACCTTTGCACACACCAGAACAGCTTGCAGTGAAATACTAAAGGTGCCCACCTTGTCCTAAATGCAATTCATGTTTCTATAAACAGCATACTGAAAATGCGATGAGCCTCTGTTTGCCTGTCAACCAAGCAAAAATCCTGCATTCTTAGCTACAGTTCAAACCCAGCAGTTGGTTATGAATGTAAGTGCTCAATTAAAAATGCATATATAGCATTTGTGGGACCTCTTTTTATATAAAAAAGGAGCCATGCCTGCAAAACACACCAATTCTTATGACTACCACAACAAATAATTTCACGACTTGAATTACAATTCATAGTCCAATTACTGTAAGTGGCTATACCTCCTCACTCTGAATCAAACTCTTGCTACTCTGTTACCTGTTTCATGTCAGGAGGAGCTCTAATGAATCACCAAGCTGATTTCATGAGGACATTGGTGGGGTTGGAAGGCAGCACATTGAGTGGAAAAATAGGTAAATATTTTTGTCCTTCGTTTCCCCATTTAGGGAATATGGAAATCAGCATCTTTGGGATATAAGTAGATTTTCTGAGACAGAAAACATGTAATCTCTATTAATTTTAAAAATACAGTTTTAAAGCAGGTACCCATTTAAACTATTGCAGAAGTGCTTCTGTCATTATTCCTTACTGTAAATACAACAAAAGAGCTAACTGAGAGACTTCAGCCATCTTAACTTTTATATAGGCTTAAGTAGTGACAGGGAAAAAAATTATATTAATTAAGGCTGATTTTAGAGAAGATCTGAAACCTAAGTAACCTCAACTGGAGAATGTCTGGATGACAAACCTCTGAGTTGAAAAGCAAGACTTGCACTGGCCAGACTAATGTACTTCAGGATTCTGCCTTCAAGCCTTTTTACTCTCTGGACTTGGACACTCTCTTTGGGATGACTTCTCCTTTGCTTTCAATCAGTATCTTTATGATCATTCAGAATGAATAGCTCCTGGATGGCTCTGATTTTTCTTCTACTGTACTTTGCCAACTGAAATTTTCTGTGTCTCAGATCAACTCTTTTCTTTCACTATATCCCAAATCTTAATCATGAACTATGACAGACTCAGAGTCTCCTTTCTTTCCACATATTGATCTCCTACTCTGTATCATCACACCTATTATTCAATATTGTTTATCTTTCTCTTCTTACATGGCTCCTTTTCCCTCTTGTGTGCCTTAGAACAACACACCTACCCCAATCATTTATTCCATAAACTATAAATTCTGAGAATACATTTATTCTTATTTACCCACAGACATTTTTTACAGGCTTGGCTTCAACTGTTCTAACATGTTATCTGATAAGTTGAATCGTATTCCTATTGGTTGTCAAACTCCCTCTCTTTCAAAAAAAACCTGAAAAATGGGTTTCAGAAAGTATTTTCCATTAATTCATCTGTCGAACCCCTGCTATTCTCCCTACCATATATTCTTGTTTCATTTCTGATTTGTTAGAAAATAAACTTTCTAGAGAAAAGTTCTCATCTGACACATCTGTAAAGCAGAGTATACTGCAGAGATATTTAGTTGTAGGCTCCTTGTATAAATGAATTGTAGTATTCTCCAGGTTCTAAGTAAATTACTGATTAAACAGTACCTTTATTATTTTTAAGCTCATTATTGCAGAATAATTCAGACCATACCAATAACATGTTTCCTAAGAAATGATTTCCAGTGTATCTTATGATCGATGGTCATATATCTATATCAATGGACACCCAGCAAGAAACATGACAAAATTGTGGAGCCCATTTTCTGTCGGGACTTTTCCTTTGGTTCTGACTGAAGTAGTGTGGACTGATGTCTGCAACTACACAGCCATCACAGCCACAGCTGAGTATTCATCCTCAAAATGGTTAATAAGAGACATCAGAAGAAACGCCTACTTCTTCTTAGTGCTAACATTTTGAAAAGATCAATTTGCCCTTGATTAATTTCACTCATTTCCTATGAGATTGGAGAGAGAATAAACCAATCCAGAACTTGCTTTCGTAGTTTAGGTAAGATCCTTTTCAACTAAGATTTTTGCTTTCGATCATTAGGCTGCCAGTGCTGGCAGTTTAAAGACTGTGCAGCACCTGTAAAATTCACACTAAATTCAGCTTACCACCACAGAAACTATACTTCTTTTCCAACTCTAAACAGAAAACATGGTCACACATACCAGTGAAAACTCTGCATTGGTTTTCTCTTGTGATGTGAGTCCAAGAAATTATCTTTCTCATCTTACTAGTTACAATGTTGTAACAAACTTCTCTCAAGTGTGAAATGCACATTTTCCAATCCATAGGAATACCTCTTCTTTTACAATCCCTTCTATTGGTGCAGAACTTGCATAATAAAAAAAGTAGAACTTTCTTGGAAGGTTGACAGAACTTGTGCCTTGGGTTGAAACGTTTCTTAACTACTGAATCCTTCTTGGGCAAATGCAACCAACCCTACAAGACAGAAATTACTACGTGGTGACCATTATTACAAACCATTCTATTTCAGCCAAGAGTCTTTACCAAACCCTTTTTTAACTTGCTGCAGTCCCTACTCCTCATGATCCCTGCTGCTGAATGTCACTGCATCTGCTCCTTCCTTCTGAATGTCTGTTTTCTCCCCTTATTTCTTGCCAATTGTTTTGGTTGCAGCACCACCTCCAAGAGCATTAATTTAGCACAGGACAAGCTGATAAGTCCACAAAGACTGCAGGTTT
Organism: Phalacrocorax aristotelis; assembly: GCF_949628215.1. Lineage (NCBI taxonomy): Eukaryota > Metazoa > Chordata > Aves > Suliformes > Phalacrocoracidae > Phalacrocorax > Phalacrocorax aristotelis. The sequence goes on from NC_134277.1 coordinate 41,628,571, forward strand.
TCGTCTGCATCTCATGCCCTGTCGGTTTGCCTTGCTAGTAAGGCCTGTCTCACCAACTGAGGCATGGGACTCAGACTCTAGAAGAATAGCCAAAATGGTGTGGCACCATTTTTAGTGCATTTTATTAAAAATCCTTCCATCTTGTAACTACATGATGTGCCTTTTCTTAGCTCTTCTGTGAAGGAAGTTTCATTCTTACAGCCTTTTCAAGCACTAAAGATATACATATTAGTAATGTAAAATATTGTTAGAAAAAAATTCTTAGCTACTAGGAATTATATACAATAAAATTCTGTTAAATGCCGTAAAAATCTTCATTCATCCAGTGTCTAAGGTGTTCATTATTTCTATATACTCCATGTTTTCTAACATCTTCAGACATTGTTACTCACTTGTTGCTGCTTCTCAGAATGTGTTTACCTTAGAAATTGACTTTATTATAACTGTTTATCACTACATAAGATTCTGGTATGAAAATCATGTTAGAGAATAAATTGACAAGCAATGACAAGTACCTTGTGGTAGGCTATTTGACTAGAATCGTATTAGTGAAGAACCATCAAATATCTCTATTTAATAACATAAGAAAATTTTCTGTTATATCATGACAATAATAAGTGGTGAGAGTCTTTGGAAAGGTAAAGCAGATTGATGTATCCCGTAAAATAAAAATTATGCAATATATTCACGTTAATTACTAAACCATAAAAATAAACAGGTTGTCACTTTGGAAGAACAACTTCTGTACAAGTGATGAAATTCTGCATTTGGCAAACAAGGTACTCAAGCAGATAGAACATGAGGACTGAGCCTGTTTGAGTGATTATTTGATTTGCAATTTCCTGCTTTTATCATCAATTTAGAAAGAAACAAAACAAAGCATCTAAGCAAATATCCCATAGTTTTAAAATCACTATACATACCATTGGCCTATTAGATTATGACATGTGGACACGTTTTGTATTGCTGTGTAGACCGAGGTGAGATATAATAATGCTGAAGTGTCCGCATCTAATGAAAACATAACACCTTCTATTTGGTGTCATGGCTCACTGCAAAAAAGCAATATATCACTGTCCTCAAAATGGCCACCAGAAATAGGAAAATGAGCTACTGCTAATTAAACCTTTTATGTAAAAACATGATTGCTAATCAAATCTTTATTACCCCATACGCTCACATTCTACTTTCTTCTTCATTTACACTTCATCCTGTAGCCCTTGAAGTATCAGGTTTACAGTCTTCTTATATGTTGTGGATTTTTGATATTGTCAAGGGATTAACTTGTGACAATGATAATTTAAAAAGATACCTCAAATAAAAAAGTGGCTGTGGGAGGAAAAAGAATGGTACAATTAAACTACATCTGGTTATTCTGATAGCTAATTAAAATCCATGTTTAAGTTTTTAGCAAAATATAAAGTATTTACTCAAGGTGAAGTTTCATCATTCTTGTGACAACTGAAGAATGCCTTTATTACAATGAAGGAAAAGTGCTTCGCTTTAGATACATAGAATGCCCCTATTTTCAGAAGTGTGTTATTCAGTAATGATCACAATATAAACCATATTGCCTTTAAGAAAAGGAAAGATGTCTTTAATTTTTAATGAGTTGATCACTATAAAGTTTGCTACACAGCCACTTCACATAAACTGAATACTAAAGATAAATGTTACCCTAGCCAAGTAACTGATTAAAAGCCAACAAAATAGCTTTTGCAAAAATTCTGGGCTAGCATATACTAAGTTTCTCTTAGTGAAGTACCACATAACTATTTAATTTTTCATTTATATAGTGATAATTATCACAGTATTTGTACAATGAAGTGAAAAAGTTACAGCATAAGATGTGATTTGAAATAGAAAAGCATTCTTCTTCTAATCATGTAGGGAAAGATCAACCAAACATTATTTTTGTCAAAGAAATAATAAAATCAAAGCAAGCACTGACAACTGCAACAAGACTCTAAATGTAAATTAAAATACTTCAGACAAAAGGCTTGAAGGGAAGTGATTCTCCCATCGAGGGATGATTTTCACTTGTCTCCAGGTGTAACATTATGTGCACTGATGGGCTGATCAACAGAACAGAACTTTTCCCCAGCTGTAATCAGAAGTGATTGATGGTTGGGACAAAAAAGTTGATTATCATGACAAGTCCACTGATGCAGACAAAATAAGCTATGCTGGGGAAAGGATAAAACCTGTTCAGAGACTACCTTTTAAAATCTCCTTTCTAAATAATAAAAAGAAACATTTATGCCCATCCAAAAAGAACTAATATAAATGAGTTCCGTACATTTACTATGCATCTGTATCTACAGTTATTCCACCACGATACAATGAGATCTATATAAACCCCAAACAGAATAAAACCTTGTATTTTTAAAATCACAGTTTGAGATCAACTCATCAAACAATTATATATATGAAAGTACCTGTATGGGCTTCCAGTAGAGCACTGCCTCAGTTTGAATACATGTTTTGAATTCATAATCATGCTTTTAAAGGCCATGGGGTAGTTAGGTGTAAGTGCCATATTGGATTCTTTCTGGAAAAGACGACAGTCCCCTTTGGCCATTTTAAACCTTTAAAGATTTCATTTTCAATTGAGATTAGAAAAAATGCACATGAGTGGGGGCAATACACACTTAAAGGTACAGTTCAAATATGTGCTATTTTTTATTCCACTATAAAGCTTTTAAAAGCAGGTATTGGGTTGCACTTGCACTCCTTCAGAGGATCAGATTCCCTGCTGTTAGCTGTGATGGGAGTAAGTACACAGAACACTAATATCTCCAGAGACTGTAAAAGACATGTGAGAAGTGATAAAAGAACCAACGAGCTGAAAAAGTCAAGCCTGGAGGTTCTGAAGTGGAATTTGTTTACATCAAGGGCAGTTATATTTAATAGTAATTCTCACAAAAGGAAATATTATATTTTGTACAAGAGGTGGCTGCACAGATACAGTGAAGAAGAATATATCATGGGTACCCTAGGGAGTGCAATTTTACTGACCATAACGAGAAAAAAAAAAGTGCCCAGAGTTAGTGTGAGATTATTTGAAAAGAATTTAGGGCTGTTGGAATAGAGTATAATCAATGAAAGCCAAGTAAAAGAGCAACTTTACATTTAATGTATTTTTAGAAGAAATTAGGAGTTTGGTTTTTTTTTGAGAAGAAATATATAATTTACATCATTTAACTCATTTTGATGAAGACCTTTCTTCATCACACAAAACTGCACATTTTCTTCACTATGTGGTCTTTCTGTGGACCAGACTTTGACATATAGCCCTGCCTGTTCATCTTCTCCCAGTTCTTTATGTCCTTATCAGTGCCTAAGAAAGTAAGCCAGATGTCACTGATTGATGACTGAAAGCAGGCAATATTTTGCCATTTTTCTAGTGAAATTTGTTATCAGCATCTATTATTAATAATCCAGAATCTCAGACTCTACTGTATATATTCTTATTTTTTAAAATAAATACATAAGGAAGAAGTTACAACAGACCAAACAAAGCCAGATGAAGATTGCACAGCAAAGAGTTTACAATTTATGTTTCCTTTTAGGTGATGACTCATTTATTGAAAATGGTTTCTGTAAAGAGTCCCCCTCGCAGTTGTTCATAGATTCCAGTTGTTTATTGGAATTGACTGATTTACTTCCCATGTTGACAGAGGAAGCTGACAGGAAAAAATGCCTCAAATATAAATAAGTGTATGGTAAGAAGTGATAAATCAGAGGTTTCTCTCCTTGCAGTTGAAATGGGCAGTCTTTTCTATAAATGCAACATGAGAGAATTGGAAGTCAGACTTCTTTTCCCCCTCTTTGTACTGTCTATACCTTTTATACCGTCTATATTTTTCCCTGTCTATTCCCAATTCCCTTGTGTATAAAATGGTATTTTTTCAATGAACAGCTCAAAAATACTAAGCATTGTCTTCATTCCCATGATTCCAGCCAAAGAAACTCCAGTTAGCCACCACTTGCCCAACTTTAGCATTTGAATTTCATTCATATGTTCCCCCACCCTCCACCAGGCACTAAATCTTTCTGACACTATTGTAACCCAAAGAATGTAGCTACAGGACCGAATACATTAAAACCACTGGAAATACTTATGTAATTTGCCTGGAAGTCATCTTAGTGAGTGACAGGTAATCCACATTAAGCACTCCCCTGACACTGAAAGCAGATTTTGGAAAATCTAGGGCCTAACAGACCATTTAGGTCTGCTTCCTGCCCTGCAATGTCATTTTTTCTGGTACAGTCTTTTATTCTAATTTAATAATTTCTGAAGGAAGGAAAATTTCTGACAGTAACAAGCATGGATGTGTTCAAACACAGAGGGGAGGTTGCTTTTATTTCAGTCTTTCTTATTAACCTTTGACTTTCTCTCCTTCTTCTGCTCTTTGTAGTTCTGAGATCATCTGAGCCCAAGCAGAAGTTAAAAGTTGGCCCTAAAAGGGCAAATTGTGCAACCATTACCTTTGGTGCCAGAAGCAGAAACCTTTTAAACCAATTTGTCTGCATATTCCCCAGTCAGAATGCTGGTCATTAATCTTCCGCAAATTATAAACAGGACTACCAGAGAAAGCCACAGAAAACCAGAGAAATTCACAGATCATTTCTAGCAAACTCAAGTAATTTTCAAGAGATGTCAAACCTTATTCACAATTGACTTGCTTTGAAAATGAAAAACCTGGTAGGATGAGCAGAGGTAGGAAGCAAGAGTTGACAAAGGTGGGAAAAAAAGTCTGTTTTACATAATCTGAGTCCTAACACAGCAACAGTTGCTGAATGTTTTGATCTCTCCAGGATCATGTTCCTATACTGACTCTGGTGTTCAGCTGACATAGATGTTCGATGTTTCTCTATAACCTCTATTGTGCAGGGACCACATAGCTGGAAGCATTAGACTTTGCTTTCTCCTGGATTTACAGAGTAGATTCATTTAGGCTGGAAAAGATCTTGAGGATCATTGAGTCCAACTGTTAACCTAACACCAAGTCCACCACTAAACCATGTCCAGACTTAACACGTCTACATATCTTGTAAATACCTCCAGGGATGGTGATTCAACCACTTCCCTGGGAAGCCTGTTCCAATGCTTGACTTAGACACTTTCTATTCAACTAACACTGCTGAATGTGGCTGGAGAGTGGATTTTGAGAGGAAAATGTAAGTCTTATAGTATGAATACAGTGGACAGCAAGGCACTCCATCTCTCCCCATCAGCAACTGACTAAGTAACCAGCTGACATTAAGAGCATGCTTTCTTAAAGATCAATAAGTTAAAACTTTCCTTCTTTCCTACTGCTTTCTTGTCCTCAGGCAATGCTTTTATGAGCCTGATATCTTTGGGCTGGTCCATGTTCTGCAACAGTACGGATTTTCTAGACAGAATACAGTACTTTCACCACAAGAGCTAGGTACAAGGATTAGTGAAGAGTTCGTGTAGAGTGCTCCATAGCTTGCAGATGACTGAGAGAACACTTAGAGCAGTTACTGAGAATGACCCAAAACGTTTGGTTTGTAGGCAATGCTTAAGAGGCAAGGAAATATTTACATTCTTAGGCTGTCAGCCACAGGACTCAGTTCAACACACCCAAAAGTACTCAGAACCTAAACAACAAGGTTCTGTCAGATATGAATCACCTCTGCCTCTAGGTTGTGTATGTGCACAGAAGTACTGTAGAGAGGTGTAAATTATGGGGAAAAAAAATCTTTATACAAGGAAAAGAAATTATTTATACTTTCTATTAAGCATTTGAGAGATGCTTTAAGAAACTAGGCATTATGTGAAAATTCGTGACTTTTTGAACAGACTGTTCTGGATTTCACAATTTATAAATTAAGTTACTTGTTTCCTATTTGAAAAAAGGTTATTCATAACTAACTCAGAATGAAACAGCATCTCACAGAAGACAGGACTAAAATAAAAAAAATAAGACTATTTTCTTCCAAAATACAAAAGACAGTAAAAAAAAAATGTTTTAGTTCTCTAGCATGGGGAAGACCAGACCTGCACAGGACCTGACTGCAATTCATATTGCAGTCTTTAAAACTGGGGTCTAGGAAAAAGGAGGTAATGCTTCTAAAACATGCAGGCTAGGCCTATAAAAACAGACTGCACTGAATATCCAGCTGGGGAAAAAAAATACTAGGTTGGTTTTAAATTTGTCATGTATGCAAAGTAGGTGCAAAATTTTCTGTTATTTGATTAGACTTTTGGAATGCAAAAAAAATCACATATCTTGAATGATTTTTTAAGCAATTCTTTAGGGTTTCCATAATGTGTTGATGCAAATGCCAGAACTTCCATGGAAATCTCTGCACTAATCACTTTCTGTGATTACTTGCTACTTTTTCCAGTGAATACTATAAACCAGTATCTCTGGAAAAGTGTCAACCTATGAATACATTTCCATTCTGAATCACATTCTGATCTCAGATGAATGGCATGTGCGATTCCACAACTGAAATCAGCATTTGTTTCTCCTTACACTGAACTCCATAGTAAAGATGTTGCATTATTAGAAATAATTAGCATATATATATGGAGTTATATACCTATACAAATTATATATATATAAATATTTTTAATATATAAATAAATTAATTCTGGATGAAGTTTTATTGTTTGTGAGGTAGAAGTCCTTCAATTAATACTACACCCTCATAGAGTAACACTGACTTTAAGGGGATGCTAAGCATCTGTAAGTGTTTGCAGAAGAGAATCCACTTAAAGAACCAGGCTGATGACTTCACAGAATGCAGATGTATTGGTTTGGAAAGACCAGAGGTAAAATTGCCCTGAGATAATAGATAAATGTGCTTGATGGCTGGCAATACCTGCAACAATTGACTTCGATTAAGAAAGCTGTGCATTACAATTCAAATAGAAATTGTTGGTTTTAGACGAAAGCAAGGTTCTAAATCTAAAGGTTAATTGGAAATCTAAATCTAAATCTGATCTGTAATTGAGGGCACAACAAAACATGCAAAGAATAAGAACATGTGGTTATAGCCACACACAGAACAGCGATCGAAGCATAGTACACATGGCTTCAAATACCATTTAGGCATATCTCTGAAAGCTGAAAAATAATGGATTTGAAATCAGAAGGGTGGAATGCTAAATAACTTCAAGCAGTTAGCTGTATCAGCCTTTCCTGGTTCTTAATGGACCAACTTTTAGAAGTGTCTCTCTCTCCGCAAACAGAGGCCGCAGGCCAGGTGTTACCATCACTTGGTATGGATGAGAAATGAAATCTCTATTACCTCGTCCAAACCACAGAAACAGGTTTATAAGTTAGTCAAGCAGGAGGTCATATAATATCTCTCTCAGCTCTGGGACTACACTCAACATTTCCTGTCCATCCTCAGAAACAGGTGTCTAATTTGTTAAGACCCTCTGCCAACCGGGACCCTACAACTGTCCCTACATGATTCCTTCCAGAACTTAATTACCATTACAGCTAGAATTGTTTCACCAAATATTTCAACAAAAAAAATATTGAATCAAATTAAGCTGAATAATTAATCAAATCCATTCTTCTATCAAAACCAAGGAACACAAAGATCAGTTGGTCACTGTTCTCCTATTAACCGCCTTTCATATACTGAAAACCTACTGTATTTTCCTTGTCTTTTCCACTCTACATCTCTCCAGTTCTTTCTACTTTCCCTAGTCGAGTGAAGTTTTTTCACACCTTGTCATACTAGTGGATGTCTTCCAAATTCCGGAGCTAATTATGCTTTTGCTAAACTGTGATGGCCACTGCTGTAAATAATTCATCATCTGAGGCATTGCCCATTTCAAATTCTGTGGAATACTTACCTGTGTATTGATAAATGTAACACTCACGGGGGAAAAAATATCATAGGATTAGTTGGGTGTTTTTATTTTTCTTTTTTTCCCCTATTAGCAATTGTTAATATATATTTGGATTGTGATTCACTACAATTCCCTTTTGCCCATTAAGCCAGCCATTTCTCATTTTACTACTTGTGCATTTAATTTTTCCCACAATAGTTTGTGCTTTTATTTACTGCACTTGTTGGAATTCCAGACTATTTTCTCCAGCTGGCGAAGATATTTTTGGACTGCAATACCGAACTTGCCACCTTCCATCAAGTGCCTGCCATCCTCCATCTAGGTGTCATCCACAAACCTGGTGTATGTACTCTCTATTCTGTCAGGCACATTGCTAATGAAAATTTAGAGTAGCAGCAAGCACGGAACTGACTCCTGCAGATCCTGACTTGTAGTGATCTTTTGTTTAGGCAGGAAAACATCAGCAACTATTCTCAGTACAGTTTTTCAATCTGTTGTGCAATCATCTTTTAACAATTTCACCTGGACTGTATTCCCCTACTTACTTTACAAGACTGTCACACAGGACTATATCAACCCTTATTAAAGCCAAAATATATCACATCTATTTATTCCCTATTATTCATTAGACCAATTATCCTGTCAAAGGAGAAAATTAGATTGGTTTGACATGATTCATTCTTGACAAATTCATGTTGGCTGTTTATTATCACCTTATTATCCCCTAGGTGCTTACAAATTGATACTTTAATAATTTGTTCTAGTTACCAAGCATAACCTAAATAGGATATAAGTCCTCTGGTCCTGCTTCTTTCCCCATGAGAGTTAGAACCATAGTAAAATCCTGTAGAGCTATATTGCATCCTTATCCTAAAAAAAACAAAATCCTTCATTATTCTTTTACCAGAACAGCACTTTTTGAATCCTGACAACTTCAAACAGTTGAACTATGCATCAATTCAGCGGTACCTTTGCTTTATAGAGATGGAGAAAAACAAGGTAAAAACCCAACAAATAAGGACTCCAAGAATGATCATTCTGCTCATGATTTTCAGGAGAATATTACTACTGTTGCTATTTAAATCAAACAATAATTTCTGGCTAACATATTTGGAAATATTTTTACAATGTATCATAATGGAATTCAAGTCCTGTGAGTACATAAAAACGCTGCCCAAACTTTCTCTAAAGGCAAGCTGGATTATTACTCTGCTATCTGCATTAAATGATTAAATGAGAGGGAAGAGAAAGAAAGAATCCCCTTGCAAGAATTGACATTGTTAACAGACACTGTCACTACCTTGGTCAAATGCTAAAATTATAAATGTATGCAAAAGAAGATCAAGTAGTCAAGACAGGTGATTAAAAATGATGAAAAATCAGTAAGTTCATTTTTGTCAAGCCATGGTGTTGTTTGGGTTTTGTGTTTTTAGGGGGGGTTGTTTTTGTTTCATTTGGTGTTTTTTCTTAAGTGATCCCTCATGTTGGCAAAGAATTTATTCCTACAACCACCTGTAGGCACACGAGTTGTCCTACTAAAGTCAGCTGGACCTCATTTTACAGAGTGCTTTTAGCAGATGTTTAATGTTTACTACAAAGCATGCATTTAGCAGTTCTTCTGAACTTGTGCAATAGCTCTCAGCAGCTGCCAAAATTTAAATGTCAATTCACACACTTGCAGCTAAGCACATACTTAAATGCTTTGCCGTATTTTGGATGCACAATGTGAGTGTAAATGTTATATAGAGATTTCTCTCAATGAAAAAGAAAAAAAAGTCACTGCTTGAAATGGACTCCACAGAACCTACCTCTGCTGTTCTAATGTTTTTTTCTCAGCATAGAAAGGCTTTGGTTACTTGCTCATTCCTCTCTTCCCTTATATGAGAAGATTTATTTCAAAAAGACATACTGAACACACAGCTGCCATGAAGATTTATAGATAACTCCTTTAGAAAGAAGCTAAACGATTTTAGACTATTGTACTGCCTTTTCTTATTTTTCTTTGAAAAGTAATTTTGATACCATGTAACCAGAAAAAAAGCTCTTCTGCTCTGAAAGAAATCTGTATCAAAGGGGAGAAAATTTTGTATTCTTTGCAAAAATGAAAAATCTCGCAGACCAGTTTTATTGTAAACATTTTCATAATACTGTCATGCAGCAGGTAAATGGAATTTCTATTCATTACTCTCTGATAAATCCTATCTCCAGCATCTAAAAATAAAGACACATTGGCAGAACAGCCACAAAGCCCTAGGTTTCTGAACAGAAAAGCTATTTATTGTTGTTATGGCTTTAAATCATGTTCAATGAAATATGATGAAAATGAAAGGTAGGAATACTCAGTAAATGAAAACTTTTTCGTAATAATAAGAAAAAAAATTACATTTTTTAATACAGTAGAGTCATTAATACAGTAGAGTCATAAAAAATGATAGCTAACAGCTCTTTTTCTTCAAACCAATCTTTCCTTTAACTCTCAGCATTAAATCTTTAGTTTAACACCCTTCTGCTTCAAACTCTGGTGGATATTCAGAGTTACCCAAGCAACTGAGGAACTCAGCTCTGCCTATTCACCTCACATTGCAGAAAAGTATTTCTAAACAGCAGTGGAACTCTGACTACTTATTATTTCTTGAAATGCCTCAGCAGAGCACTCTGTGATTTTCAGCAGTAATAACTATATGCACTGGAATGAAAAGAGACCATCAAAAAGATAGCCACAAATCTCTTCTGTGTGGTAGGAAAAAGGGAGAGAGATATTGTCACAGGTTAATCGCTGGGCAGCATTTGGATCGTAATCTCTACGTCAATCAGCAACACTGGGGTTGCTTTAAAAGTTAGGTGAATATTAGAAGTAGAACACGAAAGACACTCAGCAAGAAGGCCTCCCCATTCCATAAAGTTAACGATATTGATCAACTTTGAGAGAGGGGAGAATTAGAACACTCTTCCACTGAACATTGTTGGTAAATTGGAGTTCAAGCCTCTGTCACTTCAAGGTGTGAAGGGACAACTAAATATCTGCTTAACAGCTTTTCTTCCAAGAGTTTGCTGTGAACCCTATAAATGAATAGATTTCTTCTGAAACCAGTTTTTTGGACATTGTGTATGAGTCTGAAAATGGTCACTCTTCTGCCTCTCTTCTTTTGAATCCTTTCCAAGAGCAGCAGAAAAGGAACAGTATGGAAGCATACTTGTACTCTGAATAAGAAGTATGAGTGTCCACTGATATCTTGTTTGCTTCTGTATAAAAGAATTTTTATTTCAAACATTTTATTCTGGAAAATGCCTAACTCCTGTCAGCTGGAAAATTTTCCACTCCATGTATCAATCCCAGTTGTGTATCTACTAATGGCTAAGTCATTTTAATGATGTGTTCATCCTCTTTTTTGTCTGGATCTTTTTGCAGGTGAACAAATACCCTCTTTGAAAGGAGGCATTTCACTCTGGTATGCAACACAGTGTGTTTGATGTCTCTTGCAGCTATATACTATGTATGATTCTGCGTGGCATGTATGATTCAGCGTGACATGTGTTTTCTTAACACAAAATTATGAGTGATAAGCTTGGCTGCTCAGTCAGTGGGATCCACTGTGGCCCAGAAGTCTCCATCATCCCCACCCTCTAAATGGTTCAGTATCCACGGTCCTAATTCTAGCATCTGGCTTCTAAATGGAAGAGCCTAATCTGACTCTTCTATTTTTATCTGTGAGGTACATGACAGCTCATCAGTGAAAGTGAATACATGATGCTGACTGGTCTGGAAACTGACTGAGATCTTGTTAAAATTATTTCTAAGGAATAAAAAGCTGAGGAGAATGAAGGGAGCTGCATTATTTTCATCCCTAGGTGGCCAATCTTTAAAAGAAGGCTTCAAGGTTCAGTTTAAGTTTTTGACAAGTTCATGGTTTTGATAAATAATTGATAAGCTAAAAATAGGTACAAACTGTACATAAATAGCTGCCTACAAAGGAGCAGCAGCACGCAAGAATTATTCCACTTCTTCATATGACTAGCATGAGGAAGAAACCTCATGGACATTTTTGGGTTAGACCTCACTCTAAATTCTAACATTTTTATTCTGACAGAAGTAACTTCCATATTTAAATTAGTAAAGCATGTAGTAAATGAAAGACATTTTGTAGGGGAAGATAACTTTCCACCAGCAATGCCCATGTCAAGAAACTTCCTGGAGAGGCTGGAATAGCAGAAGAAAATATACCGTACTATGTCAGGTTTTGTCTGCACACAAAATGATCCTGAAGAAGGAAATAAAGGAGTTAAATTCTAAGAGGCTTTTCTGTGACAGAACAGGTATTCCTTGGCAAGGAGCACCACAGCACAGCTTGGGGTAATTACGGGGGATGGGTTTCCTCTGTATATTTGATACCGCCTCCAGGTCAGCTTGCTCTACTTCATTGTTGGAGGAGCGAGAGGAGGTAAAGTAGGAGCCAATTGACAAAAATATCACCTGCTTTTTTTTTTTTTTTTTTTTAAAAGCTTGTACTAGCAGGACAGGAACATTAAAATACAATTCTGGCTAGACAGAGATATTGTTGTAAGGGTAGAAAAAGGAAGGTACATCCACAAGGACTATAAGTATACCTGAATAACTTCTAACCTTTACAGGCTGAAAAGGAAGGCAAACATAACCAGGTCTGGTAGAAGAATTAGGACCCAGCAAATATTTCAGCCTTATTAGCAGTAATGGATCAATCCATTTTCCTATTTACACTCTGTGCAGCACAACTGAAGTTGATGAGCTTGCAGGGATATATCCGCAGGGAAAATCTGGCCGGGTGTATAAACACTACCAAATAATTGTGTTTATTTGAAGCATCCTACAGCCTTTTCATCTGCTGAGCCGCAAACTGAAATCACAACGTTTCATTTACATTCAATTTATGCAAATTATGGCACATCCTAGAAGATAAGTACATATTTCTAATCTGATACAAAATGATCGACTTACATCAGAATTAAATCTCAGCTGGCAAATGTTGCATGATATGATTTGCTTTCTTCGATGAGGAAGAGGAACCCCAAATGTATGATTTATTACAGCTTTTTGAATTGGGTCCATCTGTAAAGAGAGAAGAAAAAGAAAAATAAAAGCTTTTGCTGTTCCACTGCATGCTACGTTATCTGTAGGCTCAAAACAGATTCTGCATCATGCCATAACACACCCCACGCTATAGAAAACTATTCTTTTTCTTTGAAAATTAGTGTTTCTTCTTCATGCAGTTTTACAAAGAGGTAATACAGAAAGGAACAAAGAAAAGTGTCGTTAGCTATCTTGAAACACATATCCTCAGGTCATTTCTATATGCACCAATCTCCCTTTACTGCAGAAAGCTAAAAGCTGTAAATGCCTAACAAGTTTACCTATCAAAACACTAATTTATGTTTTTTATATCATAGAAAAGCTAGCTCACTAAATGAAACAAGAATAGTTAAAATAAAATTACTAAGAAAAGGATCAACAGAAATGTGAAGAAATATGATATACAGATAACTCCAGAATAACACACAATAGCTCAGTATTATGAAAAGAAAATTAATTTCCCAGGAACCAATAAATCAATCTTTTCCATAAAACAGCTTCTACACAACCTATGAAAAATCCAAATCCTCCAAAGATTATTTTCACGGCCATTTAGAAGAAACTATTTTGAATAAAACCTACTTTAAGGATGAATTTCAACTTTAATGAAAAGCACTATTCTGAACTAACCTCTACCAGAATGCTGATCTGGCGGTGTCTGCAAGTCAGAGTCCCACAAAAAAATGCACCATTTTGGCAGAGGATTTCACAAAAGCTACTCAAGAGACTTTTTTATATGGAGGATTGAAATCAACCTCCCCAAATTCATTGGTCAAAATTATTTATATTTCTTTTTCACAAGAAACATTTGGCCGCTGTTTTTAAAATCTAGTAATAGCTTTACAGCAACTTGGTAAAGCCACTGATTAATTTTGTATTTAAATTGTCTTATTAAAAATTGACAGATTTTGATGACGCAAATACAACTAATTGTCTAACTCTGATAATAGCCAGTATTCGCACAGTATAACTTGTATGTGTCTTGAGAAAAAAAACCTTGCTCATGTCCCCATCGTTCACTTTTTTCTAGCCTGTTAGCAATGGGTTATTTGACAAAGAAAGAATCAGAGCTTTTCCTTAGAGTAATCAATTATTAATGGAACCTGTAATGGTAGACAGTCATGGCCTCTATTGCAGTGAATCCAGAACAGATCGCTACAGAAATTTTGCATCACTTGACAGCTGTTCAGTGCCAGATATGAAATAGGTCATTAAACTAATTGCTGTTGAAAATAAATTCAGATTGGTAAAAAATAGGAACAAGGAAAATGGCAGAGCTTTATAGAAAAGTTTGGAAGAGATTTCAGTTCATACATCCTCTTCAATTTGATGTGAAAGTGAAATACCTCATATATTTGTGCAACCACCAGGACAAAAGAACACCAATCCCTCCTAGAAAGTAGGGATGCCACCCTAACCTAACCCCAAGATAACACTGATGACTAAGGTCAGAGTATATCAAGCTCTGAAACACTACAGTATGCTGTGTAAGATTTTCTGCAGTGATCAACCATGTGCTGGGGCACTCATTTTACTCGGTAACATGACCCTGAAAAAGCTCAAGGTCCAAAAATACTATTGCATAGACCAGAAAGAACATTACCACATAGGAAAGTAAATAAACAGTAACAGCTCTTCGGTTTTTCAACTGCTCTACTACCCAAGAGGTGACTTCTTATGCCAGCAGAACCAATAGATCTGTATCCTGCAATTTTAAACTCTAAAGCATAACCTGGTCTTAACTGATGTAATTCCATTGCTGCTGAAGTTTGGAGAAATATAGCCTAAATTTCTAAAGACATTTTGGCACTGTTCCATTCACCAGTGTGGGTCTAAAATACTTAGGAAAACATCAAATTCAGATATATGAATAAGTCAGTGCACAGTAACAAGAAATTGTGCATTCTTTGATCCAGTGTAACTGTTTGCCTTCACGTTAACTACAGTTGCGAGATACTATTAGTTTAACCTTCAGTGTTAACATGTTAAAGTCTTTCACATTATCTCACAAGTGCCATAAGTTAATGTCGGGGTTTAACCCGGCAGGCAGCTAAACACCATATAGCCGTTTACTCATTCCCCTCCAGGTGGGATGGGGGAGAGAATCAGAAGTGTAAAAGTGAGAAAACTTGTGGGCTGAGATAAAGGAAGTTTAGTAAGTAAAGCAAAAGCCATGCATGCTAGCAAAGCAAAACAAGAAATTCATTCACTACTTCCCACCAGCAGGCAGGTTTTCATCCATCTCCAGGAAAACAGGGCTTTATCAAACATAACTCCGAACATTGCCCCCTTCCTTCTTCTTCCCCCAGCTTTATATGCTGAGCACGACACCGTATGGTATGGAATATCTCTTTGGTCAGTCGGGGTCAGCTGTCCCAGCTGTGTCCCCTCCCAGCTTCTTGTGCACCCCAGCCTCCTTGCTTTTGGGGTGGTGTGAGAGACAGAAAAGGCCTTCACTCTGTGCAAGCACTGCTCAGCAATAACTAAAACATCCCTGTATTATCAACACTGTTTCCAGCACAAATCTAAAACACAGCCCCGTACTAGCTACTATGAAGAAAATGAACTCTAGCCCAGCCAAAAACCAGCACAGTTACAAAAGACCACAAAGAAACTCTCTAAGGGTTCTATGAAAGATACCACCATGGTTCATAAGATGGAACAACTAATTTTTTTAGTTGGATTTACCCATCTTCACAGTAAGAATTCTAGCACCAAATGGGGTTAGATTTCTGGGGGAACTGATGCTCGCTTATGGAGAATGAGCCAAATAATTTTTCAGAATTGAGAAAAATCATGGATGTGTGGAATAGTTGGTCTATTTTGTATTTAATTTTATTTTGGTCTCATGGAAAAATGTGGAATTTCTTTCCTAATCACTCCACAGATTTCCTCTTTTTATCTGCTGATACAGAAATCCATCTGCATGCTTCCCTTTCTCCCTGTAAAGATGCAGACTTCTAGATATACAGCTACATGGCCTTATTGTGAGCTGGATGATTTGTGTTTGTGGCTCTAAATGAAGAAGTGTTCTGGATAGCCTCCAAGTCAATTAAGAAAAGCTGCTTCAAAGTAAGAATCCCTTCTCTGCCAATTGCTCTTTGATACCGCAAAGCAGAATTAAACTTCTAAACTTAGCCCCAGATTCTAATAAAGTTGGGGCAGAATGCTGGAGTGGTATTTGACATTATTATTTTTTCCTGGAGATTTCATTTGGGAAATACCACCAATCCATAAATTTCAAATAAACATCCAAAAGCACCAGATAAGCCTCCAGAATTTTTATGCAGGAAATTTGAGAAAGGTAACGGGATACCGAGGTGCAGCATGATAAGCACTCAGATCTCACAGACACTAGAAGACAAAGAGGACCCCTGCTGAGAGTCAGAGGAACAAAGAGATGCAACTGATTGCCAGAAAATAGAGAGCAAGGATTGCAGGGAAGTAAGTATAAAGAGGGAAATAATATCATTTAGCTGAGATAATCAGCAACTGGTGAGATACTTAACAGAATCTCCAAACACTTCTAGGCTTACTGAACATTACTAATTACACATATAAATTGTATTTCAACTTATGTTAATGGTATTTGCTTTCAAAATAAAAGTTATCATGATAAACTTTGATAAAATCTGCTTTTTACTTGTTACTAGTGCTATATCACAATCGCTGGGTTTTTATTTTATTTCTTAGATGCAACTGATTCTATTTACTCCCGTTTACGATGAAGGACGGGTTTGGAATCCACATGAAAGATCATGATGATTCTGCTGTCAAAGCTGTGCAACAGAGCAAGATTTGCAAGAGGTTTACTTCCTCTCACCAACTTATTTGCACTACAAGTTAAAACACAAAAAGGGCAAGTTGCCCTGTGTTTGACTTGTTCACTACCTTTTGCTTTTCTACTATCCAGCACTAGGTATCCCTTACTATGTAGCACAGGCTGTGCCACACTTTTCCTTGCGGTCAGTCCAGGGATAGCACATTGCTCAAGGTTCACTGCAAACCACAAGATAACTGTTAGTTTGGGCTATGAAGATAAATATGAAATGTTTCATATTTCATTCAGTTAATTTTTGTTTTCAATACAAAATATAATATAATAATATTGTCTATTTTTTAATTATTCAAGTTGAAATTTATGGCAACATGATATTATTTACTTTCTTTGATCAAATACTGTACTCCCCAAGATCTTCAGGGGGTTACCATACTTAAGCAAAATCCAGGCTTTTTGTGTGCACGGCAGAACCTGGCCCCTTACTCCATTTTCCTAGCTTTGACCTTACTGCTCTCATTTGGTTTTGCCTGTTTGTTTGAAATTCAACCTTGTCAGAGCAATGGCATTAGCCACACTCTTCGTTGTTCTTGTGCTTACCATAGAGCACAAAAGAGCTGTTTGTTTTGTGGACTGCAGATGAAAGGAGTGGCTGTTGCATTAACTTGTTCTGGATTAAATATCTACCACAAAATCACCACGAACTTGACCCAGGAGATCCCATGCTATCCCACCTGCCTGGGCAACTTTTCCAGAACCACTATAGCCTCTATCCTTGAAGGTCATCTGTAGCCAAGCCTCCATCTCATCGAATGTCATTAAATATCTGCAGAAGGCAGAACTCAGGCAGGTAAATTTTACCTACAGAGAAATTTGATCCTTTGGAAATGTAGATTTCACATAATTTCCACAAATAATTACTAAGTATTTTTTTAAGAATTTATTTTTTATGCTGAAAATGAAATTCAAACACATACTTTTTCCTGAATTTCAACAAATATTTAATATATATAACTTTTATTAGTCCTTTTCATGTGACTTCTTATCCCAGAGGCATAAGAGTATGCCTAAGTTAAAAACAACAACAAACTGAGAGCAAAGGAAAGCCTGCAAGTTTGATCCACAAAGGCTCAAATTATAAAAAGACATAAACCAAAGGGAGTTAGTTTTATTTTTTTAATTGTGTATTAAAACCAAGGGGCATGACACGAGCATTTCAAATGCTTGAGGTTGGCAGTAAACTAATGGAATTGCACTGATGTCTATAAATAAAATTAAAAGATGAAGATAATGTGGATGCCCAGAGCCTGTTCAGAACATACGCTAGGCCTAAAACAATAAAATAAGAAAGTCTTTTTTCTCAAAGCCAAAGAAATTAGCTGCAAAAGACTGACTCAAATCACTATGGTCCTACACTAAGTGAGCAGAAAAACATGTCAGGTCATTGAAGCTCTCAGGAAAAAATTGCTGTAGACCATTTCAGTGGTAATTTACAAAAAATTACCCACCAGAACACTGACCTCCATGACTCGAATAAGTAAGTGAATTCAGTGACACAGTTACCAATACCGCTCAGAACTTCTTAAAATCCAGATGCTAACACAACGCAATGTTACAATGAAAATAAAATTAACGGAATGATATTCTGAGTACAATTTCTTACCATAGGTCTGCATTTCTACAAACATATTTAATTGTAAGTACAAAAATTAATTCACACAAGCATACTGTAATATTATTATACTTGCAGGCAAGGTATTAATATTTCCACATGAGTTGAGACTTATGTGAACATCTTAATTGTAAAATTGATAAGAAATAAAGATAACTCAGTGGGGGCTCTCTTAATTCATTGTGTTCCAACAAATGATAAAACTAATAAGAGCATTGGAAACAGTACAAATCCTGTATCAACGACATACACAACGCCTTACCAAGCAAAAAAGAAGAAAATATCATATCTTCCACAGTTTAGACTTACGGTGAACCTACTCCATTTTTAAAACAGCATAATGGATGCAGTTTTAACACCAAACAGTTCAAACATAAAACTGCCTACTGCATTATAATTGTGAGATACTAGCAGAAACAGAAGAGCACCTACTAAAGCTATGGGAAAGCTCAATCCTGTAAAGACACTGTTATTTATAACTAGGGAATTTTTGAACCAGAAATTTTCTCAGGGCATACTTTGACTATTTCCAGTTGAGAATTGATCAGTTCCTCTCTGATCTCATGAGCATCAAGAATCCACAATCATTTCACCTGCAACAATGCTGCTCAATTGTACAGATGTAGCTATATTACATTATATTCTATTATATTACATTATACTATATCTTATGCCGAAAATCTGATTTTTTTGGAGAACTGGTGGACATTCAGCCTTATATTGCCCATGTAGAGTGCCCATATTATGGACACTGTTCAGCTGTGTGGTAGCTCCTTCTTCTCCAGGAGATACCTAGCATCTACTGCAGCTCCACATTCAAGCCAGACAAAGCATGTGCTACAGGTCTAAAAATTCCGGGGCGTATGGGAACTACTGGGTGTCACACACTGCAGTTCATTTCCGTGTGTGCACATCCATCTCAAACCTCCTGAAAGTGTTTATTAACTGTGTGCATGTTAAAAAAAAAAAAAAAATCTTTGCAGCACATGTAGTAGGTCTGATGTTTTCCAGAAGCGTCAGACCTATAACTTACAATCTACCTGGCGTATTCTTAATATACTGGTATCCAGGTCAGAAACAGAACAGTTCAAAAACAACTCAGTGATTTGATCCTAAGTATATTTGACATTCCGTATTTCCATAAGAAATACGTCCCATTGTCTGGGACAGCAATCCAGGGCTTTTTTTCCAGCACCACATTAATCTGTGAATAAGAATCTTATAAACTAACCAAAAAACCACAATTCAAAAGTAATGATGGGAAGAGCTTAGCAATCATAATTAAACAAAAAGAAAAAGGATGTTTAACAATATTTTGGTTTCATGTGGAAGAACAATATGATGTCAAACGGTTAAAATACATGTTCTAGATGTGCTACCATGCATGGTTTATTCTTTTACAGCTAATTTATTCAGTATTGCCCTAGTAATTATGGTGAATAATTATGCAGTGAATTGAATGCAGCATTACACATCTTTTCTTAGAGTCTACCATTTCTGCTCTTATCAATGAAACAGGGTAGAACTATCCTGATATTTTTCATGTACATAAAACAGAAATATTACTCAACCTAGTTAAATATAAAACAATTAATATAAAATACCTACAACAACTACAATAATGTGTGATATTTGCAGAAGAATTACTTTTCTTTTAAAAAAGTCATATCTATCAAAAAGAAAACTGTAATCACTTCCCAAACAACATACCTGGTTTATGTAACTTGAATAGTACTTCAGAATGAATTCCCAAAGTAAACTTCGTATTCTCTTGTTGAAATCTTATAAGAGAGTAAAGATTTCTCTCTGGGTTTTTTGTTTGGGTTTTGTTGTTGTTTTTTTTTTAATGGAGCTATTTAATTGTAGCAGTTGACTAGTCACCTTTCTGATGTGACTATTATTTCTCTCTTGCTTTCTTTTTTGTTAGTTTTTTCTTGTAGATTTTTCCACTTGGCAATGAGATGCTGAGGCAGCAGCAGTATTTCTGGCAAACTGCTTGAATATACAGAAACCAGTCAGAGCAAAAGGATTTGCATTCACAATGGTATTGCACACAAATACTGTAACCACACAGAGATTATGCAAATCCTTATACTCTGATTGTCTAATAATGGTTGTCAGTCAAAAGACAAGAATTTGCATATGCTAAGGCTAGTGAGAAATAATCACACAGTGATTATGCTAATCAAACACACTAAACAACATGTGAAGGGCTGTCAAACTGGAACAAATCTGTGTATGTATATGTACATATGCTAAATACAGAAACACACAGTGCTAAAAGAACATTAAGGTTGCAGATCAAGCCCTTAAAAACATGCAACGCCTATAAGACTTAATTTAATACCTTTATGAATTTACATTTTGAAATTCCTTCACATATTTTTTCCTGAAAGATTCTGGTTTTCTCTCTTCAGAACATGGACAATGTTCACTTAATGAGCAACTGTTCAATGTTGTGTTTTGTCCAAGGGGTTCAATGAATAGCCCTAGACCTCGTTTACTGTGTAAAGCTGAAACATCGCTCCCAATGGGAATCATCAGCCTATTCATTGGCTGTCCTACAGTCTTCACTGACACAGGATGCGAGTACTTCACAAGTATAATTAACTTATTTTCAAAACTTCTTTGATAGCTAAAAGATGTTGTGTTTTTAGAAATGGAGAACAAAAGTACACACTGCTTCCAGTTACCCAATTTAATATACCTAATAGCACTTACTATTATATTGCCTTTCAAATGTTCACCACACAGCTCCTGACTTCAATGTCATCTGTGAAGGTGCTACACCAACTAAACGCAGCCTTACGACTGCAAGTTGGACTCAGATTCCATAAAGCTGTCTGAGAAAATTTTGGGTTAAGTGCCTTGCCTCACATCTCTCAGAAGAACTCTCCAGGGGGGTATTCAACTGGTCTTCTGGAATGGGACAGCCCTTTCTTTTCTCCAGTCCCATCTCATTCAAAACATGTTTTCCAGTTTCTTCAACAAACAGAGCAGAATACCATGGATAATAATCTTCTGAATTATAAAACCATGATTGTTCCCCAGTGCTGATCCAAAGGACACACAAAATTCGACCAGACCTAAAAGGTCCCAAAGGAGAGAAGATGAAAGGCAAACAAATGTGGCATGTTTGTCATATTGTGCAATTATCCAGTGGACAACGCTCAGTGCAACAATTGCAGCATAAGGACAGACTAATATAGGCTCATAGAATCATAGAATGTCCTGAGTTGGAAGGAACCCACAATGATCGTCAGGTCCAGCTCCTGTCCCTGCACAGGACAACCCCAAATTCACCCCATGTCTCTGAGGGCGTTGTCCAAGTGCTTCTTGAATATTACCAGGCTTGGCCCTGTGACTACCTTCCTGGGGAACCCGTTCCTGTGCTCCAGCACCCTCTGGGTGAAAAACCTTTTCCTGATATCCAGCCTAAACCTCCCCTGGCACATCTTCCTGACATTCCCTTGGGTCCTATCATTAGTCACCAGAGAGAAGAGATCAGTGCCTGCCCTTCCTCTTCCCCTTGTGAGGAAGCTGTGGACTCTGATGAGGTCTCCCCTCAGTCTCCTCTTCTCCAGGCTGAACAAACCAAGTGACTTTAGCCACTTTTCGTACTGTTTCTATGCAATAGACCACCTTGGAAGTGGGAGACTTACTCACTCCACCTTTAGCAGGTGTTATCAAAGTAGTGCAGAAAGAAGGGGTGGATTGTTTCTTTTCAGCAACTTACTTAAATGAGCAGTGGTAGATGGTAAAAATATGAATAAACCCAAAACAATTGCTTAAAACAAAAAGAGACAAATGTTATACTCTCTCTAAAGATATCTCTAAAGATAGCAATAAAGATAAAACCTAAGGTTCACAAATGCCATTTGTTTTCTCAGCTTCAACCAAGAACAAAGCAAAAATAAGCTCATGAGAAAAAGAACACGTTAAAAAAAAAGCTAAGGGCATTTTCATGTTTTGTGGTTAAGGAAAGAGCTTGGAACAAAAGGTTGGCAGACATAATGAGGGTTACACAACAAATTCCCAATAACATCATTCCTATGTGAATGAATTTCAGAAAACTGGACCAAATGTTATAATTGGTATTTAATAATAGGGGGTCTTTCTAATCACAACAATAAAAGCAGGATGTGTGCCAGACAGAGAACTGGCAGAGAGGCACTTGATTCACTCTTACAAGTGAATTGCTCACAAGTACGAGAGTCCAAAGTGGTCTCTGCAAACTACTACATGTTTTTCAGAGAAGTGACTGTGTATATATGTGTTTAAGGAGTGGGAAAATAATTCTGCAATGCAACCTTCCTTATTGTGCTGCTATGCTTTTTTAGCCTATTTTAAAAATGCTTCTTATTTACCCTTTTTATTCTGGTGACTCCAGGAAAAAAAACATTAAGAACTAAGTTGTAGTGTATAATTAGAATATTTTAAAACATACACTGTTACCTGAAAAAGCCCAAGGGATGCTTCAGTCATTATTAAAATACTCTATCAAATCTATACCTTTATAACATTTCAACACATTTAAAAATCTGTCTTAGTGAATTAGGATTTAACATGGAAGAAGTTACAATTCTTAAGCCATACTTGCGGAACCAGAGAATAACAGACTAAAAGGGACCCTAAGATATCATTTAATCCTTACTTCACACCATGAAAAGAAAAAAATGTTATGGGGACAGAATGTTTTTATGCCAGGTTTTAGCGTGGGGTGAGTGAGTATTTTCATGAAACAAAGGCTAAAATACAGCAGTTGAATCTTGGAGAGACAGAAATTTTTCAGATTCTCATTTTATAACCGTTTCAGAGTAAAACACACTGACATTTCAGCTGAAACATTTACCAAAGCTGCTCTGCTTGTTTAGCCACCAGGTCTCTGACAACCCTTTACAACAAAGTAATTAGAAAATTATTGAATTTCTCTCCCACTTCTTAAACGGATGTCTGTCTTTCTTCAAAATCTGGTAGAAGCATTTCACTGCAGGTACAAGTGTAGACATTTGCTGGTATAATTATTTGACCACAGGCGCTTTTTTCCTGTCTTTTTTTTTTTTTTTTTTTTTTTTTGGTCGGCACTGAAAAAAAGCACATAAACCATTTCGACTCCCTTCTCTCAGAAGAAATATTCTACTGTTCTTCCTACTGTTCTTCTTAAGAAAATCCAAGGATATAAAACTATGTGGCCAACTGTCATCATATTGCCTCACATCTTGAGATTCAAGACAATTTCATTTAAATTCATTTTATCACCACTAGTCAAGACAGAAAAGTAATGTTCCCATATGGGAACTGAAGTGCTATAGTTTGCACATGCAGCTGAATATACCCTTATAAGAGGTAATGTTAAGTATGAGGGTAAATAATATGCGTAGCTATATTCATAGCCCTCATAAAGATCACTAAGAGCATTTTATCCCCCTGCATGAGAAAAATATTTTAACTTTGCTCAGCTTATAGATTACAGTCCATAGAAGTTGTTAACCTGCTTACTTCCTCCATAATTTTATTAGCTCTAAAGCCTGCCTGAATTTTTGAACGAGGATGAGACTCTGTTCAGGAAATTCACTTCCACTAAGAGAAGGAGAATTACAAAATTGGAAAACTGAATAAAAATGTAATAAATTCTCTTGGTATAGTTTGAGAGCTTATGTAATAATGAAAATAAACATTGCTGGGCTTAGTAACTATGCATGCATAAATAACAATAAAATTTGCTACTAAGCTGAGCAAGATCCTAGGAAGATGAGAGAAATAGGTGGTCAGAAGGTGGCTTGCATTTTAATAAGATATTTTTAACTGCAAAATTAAGATCAACCTGATTTCTGCTTCAGACCCTTTAGGATGCAGAAAGTAGGAGAAGGTAGAAAAGAAACAATTTAGAACAAATGGAGATTATTACATTATTAACCCAACTCCCCACCATCTGAAACATCTCACGTTTCCTTCATGGTACAAAACCAAAATTATATTGCCTTTTGATGAAAAGAACACACTTATACCTGCCCTGGGTACCCACAATGTGACTGTACTTTTTGAGTAATTCTCCACAGTTTGCCACTGAAGTTCATCCCAAGTCTCATGTCAGTCTTAGTGACTGAATCATTAGTGCAATCCTGAGTGCAATGAACAGCTGTGGAGAATATAGTTATGGCTCATTCACTACTTGAAGTGCTTTAATCCCTTCCTACCCATCTCTGGAATGTGATGCATTAAATAATTCTCAGTGTGTTTTTATATCATTTGGAAAAAGATGAAAAGTTAACAGGGTATGTTTCCGTGCAGTTTCATCTTTGAAGTTTTATCTGAATGATATGTCAAAATTGAAATTTAGAAAAAAGTATTGCCAGGGAAGTACCATTCTGACCCTGACTTCTGAGCTTTTTGTAGATCAAACCAGAACTAAATTAAACAAAGGAAGGAAAGAAAACCTGTTGTTACTTCTGTGTGTACAGAAATACTAGCCCAAAGTTCAATATATCTCAAAACAAGCTTAAAACATCAATCTCCACTTCTTCCAGGCGTTCACTACCATAAATATTAATATATCCACAAAGTCAAAAAGCTGGTGGTAGGAGGGGCCTTCACTTCCTAGGCTTCTTCACAGTTACTTTTGTTTTTTGTGTTGTGAAAGGACAATATGAGAAGGGGGAATTAATTAATTTCTTCACCACCATGGCAGATTGTGACATGGTTTCTTTCTACACTAGTGATTTGGCTTGAACCTAGTTCTTTTCTTGAATTCTCTGATTGATTAAAGTTACTTCATGTTGATTTTGGTCTCTCCATGATTTTAGGTCAAGCAAACTCAAACTGGATGCCCTTATCTGAAATCAGCTCTGACTATACTGGTGATGTATTGATGTATAGATCCTGACACATACAAGGTAGTCAGAGGCTCCTTGACCAGGTGAGAACTGTGGTGCAGGCTACAGCCTAGTGCATAAGAAGGGATGCTCTGTGTCCCTCCAGGGTGGAACCCCAAATGAGCTAATTCATGTGGATGGGAACCAGAATTTGGGCAAAAAGGAAGGGATGGATGAATCAGCTAGACACTGAACTGCTGCAGGCAAGCGGCCTTGAGAATTCTTCCATCTCCTCAGCCAACCCCCAGCCAAAAGGGCAGTATTGCTTAACATTCAGTGAAGCCAGGGTGCTGTTGAGTATTTTGAATTAATCAGGTTGAAAAGGATTTCATATATATTATGAACTGAAATACAATGGGAGCGCTCATCTGAGTATTTCAGTGCTTTACAAGGACCACTTACAGACAGGTAATTAACATATGAAAACTGAGCTGTACTAGAACTTTTGGCAAATCCACTTGTTCTCATTCACAGCCTTATGCCTTAGCACTAGACAGCACAGGCATAATTGATTCAAAATCATCTATGTCTGGAGTACCTCACACAAGTACCTATGGATGTGAAGACAGGCAATTTTATTGCCTGTGAACTGTCTAGTTGCTGCCTGCAAGTCAAGTACTTAAAGACATCTGCACTGCTAGCATTATCTTTTCAGAAAAGAAGCTCCACAATGCAAAAACACCCCAGCTCTGGTTATTTTGAAAGATTCATTTTTTAATGTATAATTTGATGCCTATGGATACCGTTTAGGTGCATTGTCTCTGCTTTTACAGTAAAAGCTCTGCCCTGGAGAGATCTACAACACAGAATAGGTAAAAGGGACCTGATAAGATGGCAGCAACTAATGAAAGAATTCTGAAAAAAAGAAGATGACACCAAAAGTGCAGTGCAAACCCCAGAGGGTTTGCTTCTATCTTCTCAGATGTCTGCAGGACTTTCAGCCTTACAACTGGTTTTATTTTCTATCCATTTAATTATCTGTGGTTATAAAAATAACATCACCATTGAAAATGTCATTCCTCCTGCTACAATAAAGCTCTTTTAGCTTTATACTGAAATTATATTAGAGATGAACCCTATCCACCAGGACTTATTCCTGCTTATCTTGACACTCTAATGGAACAAGTTCAAACCAAGACTTGACCTTGGATCTCAGCTTTCATAATTATGTTCAGGTCTTAATACTTACGTAACTGCATACATTCATGTGCCAGGATTAATCATTAATGACCAGGATTTTTGTGATACATTTAAAAGGCCGGGAAATATTATCCTTGTCTTACAGATAAGAACTGAGAGTAAGTAATGGTTCAAGGTCACCGCTGAGGTCTGTGCCTGAACGTGGAGATGAACCCACCACTTCCTCTGTCAAACCCTTTCTTCCTAGCTCAGAGCAGTGCTCTTGGCCAGCCCCTCACCACACTTCATGTGTTTCTTGGTTCTTGTTTCGAAAGAGAGCCTGAACTAGTGGGAGGGAAGTTTTTACCCCTGCAGCTCTCAGGAGCAGCTGCAGGCACAAACAGTTCTGCTATGGGATAGAAAACTAAAGAGATACTTTTCCTTCAGGAGCAGCTGCAAACTTCAGTGCTCCAAACCTCTACCCTTCTTCTTTTCCTGTGTCTTCTTTAAAGCGCTGCTGCCTTTTCAGGCGCTACTGAGAAAACTGTACCTATTGTAATCTCCTTGCAATTTGTGTAGCAGATTGCCTCTGTAATGGTTGTGCCTACGGCTTGAAAAGAAGAGGAAGCCAGGAGACTCAAATATAAAATTAAAACCAACAGTGTAGTTTGTTATATTGAAATGGACTTGTATCTGCTCAGACCCTTCTACACATGAGAAATCCATGTTATTAAAAAAGGCATCTGTGCAATCACCAATTAGAATTAATCATTGGAATGTTTTTCTTCTTCTTTCCCCCTTCAAAAAATCTTCAGTTTGCACTCTGTGTGAGGAGCCACACAGCACATTCACAGCATGCAGCAGTGTCAGCTGATCCTGAAAAATCCAGTACGTTCTTGAGAACCATCCATTAACTGTTTACTAATGGCACTCCTGAAACATCAACATTCAAGTAACTGCTTTTAGTTTTCCTTTCAGATTTATGATTATTGAAATGGCATTACCAGTGCAAATTCTCTCTTTCTGTCACTTCTTGTCTTTCTCATTAACTGCAACTGGAAATTTAACACTTTAGGTAGCATTATGCACTTATCAGGGTGAGGATTTCTCACATCAGTTTTATATTGGTAAGATAATACTATAACAAAGGCACACAATCAATGTAGGGTTACATCACCTCCTGTTGATCAAAAACAAACTAAAACAAGCCCCCAAAACCCCCGCATTTATACCAGGCAGGTCAGGTGTCCCAACTGTTAACATTAAACCTGAACTCAAGCAGAACATGCCATTTCCTGGCTGCTCTCTGGAAGACCAGCACCTCATCAAATCTGCTCCCATCTGAGGCTGGTATCTGAATTTGTACTCTTGTTTGGCCCAACACAGTGAATTGTTTGTCAGACCGCTAACCAGGGCATTCACGATGAGTATAATGTGAAAATCACAATGACATCTTCTGGCAGTAAGTTTCTCCTCCGTTGAGCCTCCACAGAAATCAGACACAGACTACACGTGCTTTCCTTAATATTCTTGAGCAGGATGAATACTTCGCTAATAGTGGTCAATTACTATGCAAATATCCAGTAATTGCACCAGTCAAAAGCAAAACATGTTACAAAAGGCACTTAAAATCCCCCCCAAAAACACAAACAAAATCAAACCTCAAAAAACCCAAGTAAAAGCAAAAATGGAAAATGAATAGTACAAGGCGAGAGTTAATTATTAAGAAAGAGAGAAAAACTGTTTCCCAGTCTAAATTCTCAAAACCTATGTTGTTTACAGTGATGTAAATATAAAAGAGCAAAGCTACAACTTTAAACTGGCACATTGCAAGTCCTATGTTTCTATAATTATGCTTGTGCTGTCTAAGATTAATCAGGGTAGTTAATGATGCAAAAAATTACATTTATAATCCAGTCTGAATACAGCTGTACTGCAAGCTAAGATCTAAGTGCCATTAAGGTAAATGGAATTAATGGGCTGTCCCTGGCAATCTTTATATCTATCAGTTACTAATTAACATTCTTCTGCAAAGAAAAATTTATGGGAGAAAAATACATACAGAAGCAATAATGTTAAAACTTGCAACACACTGCAGTCACAGGGTAGTCGTGCAGCTGTAATAGACAATGTGTTGTGCTCATTTCAACAGAGAACAAGAAAGGGCCAACTGGTACTGCAATCAGTAAAATCTTTTATGTTAAGTCATTTATTTTATATGACACAAATTATTACTACCAATGATGAACTTTTGAGGGAAATGTCGACTTCAGCTAATAGTGGAAGGATTGAGCAGAAGCAGCAATAAAAACCTGGTAGTTAAATTAGCTACTAAGAAAAATGAACACTGTGTGTTATCTTTGTAGATAATGTAGCACATTTGCTGCTTCCACATATGACTCCCAACTTGATTACTGATTTTATGCATTCAGTACTTGCATTAGTTTTAAAAGTGCTCCTGCTAAACTTTTACCATGATCTTAGCTTGGCTCTCCTTTGGTTTTGACTTTATGACATAAAAAGCGCTGCATAGTTCTTTAGGGCCCTTTTTAAAATCCTCCTTATCTTCTTGCCTGTGAACCTATGCACCATCTCTTCACAGACCAGGAACCAATAGTAAAGAATGTGTCTTACAATGAGCACCAGACCTTCAGAGGTTGTTATATGCTGCTCTTCTGTTTGGAAAACAAAACAAAAGAAAGAAACCCCCAACAAACCAACAAAATAACCACCCAACCCCTGACCAAAAAAACACCCCCCAGGAACAGACACACACACAGAGAGATGAGCTGTAGCATGAATCAAGTGGGGACCATTGTACCTGAAAAATATTCCCCTCCCTAAAGGCAGTAGTAGTGGGTTTAAACCAATATCAAGATATTTAGGTTTACTGTAAGTAAACCTAAATGAGAACAAAAATGTTAATAATTCTGAATTTATGCTTGCAAAAATCCAGCTTAGAGTTAATCCTTCAAAACACTGATAACAGTATGATTCCAAGTAAACATCATAGAATTAGGATGATTTTAATCTTCCCAGACCCTGACCAAAAATGGTATATAACTACGACATGGTGTATTACTACCAAAAATGGTAATATTGTTACTGGTATTTATGTAAGTGAGATTCATTAAATAGTAATGGCATTGCCTGGGTTTTTTACTTATTCCCTATGTCAGTCACAACGAATTTTATGTTTTTAGTATAGACATGTTGACCAGCACAAATCACAATTTAATGCTTTCCAGTTAAAGTTGTAAAGCAACATTTAGGATATCTGCACATTTTTCTAACTTAGGCAGTAAGATGCCAGTGGTAAAAAACATTCCTAGCTTTAGAACTTACATGAACAGCTATTTTGCACACACTGTAGATGGTTAACAGATAAGATTTTTAATTAACTCATGAAGACTTAGCATAATTTACCACATAGGGAAAAAAGCCCCTGACCCCTTGAGAAAAATTAATTATACTGCTAGAAAAATATGTTGTACATTGGTAAGAATTCCATTCTAGCGCTATAGGAATAAGCACTAAGTATTCTAACATGCTGTGTTGTGAATACCATCTTCTCCCTTTGTCACCCCACCATGACCTCCCAAAAGAAAATATAGTCACATGCAGAATTACCTCTCTGGACTGTATAATTTTAAACAGTACAGCAGGAGAAGTTTGTTAGAAATAAATACTGATTTACAAACGTTGATAAGCTTGCAGAGAAAAGAAGGAAAAGTCTATAAACCCAGTATCAAAAAATACAACAGACCTAGTGAATTTGCTACTCCAAGAGCACAAAGATAAATACATAATTTCATTTTTCTGAGGGAATTGAATGAGATAACAGATAAACCCTGTCACGAGGGATCTGACTGCAATGCAGTAAATGCTAAAGTAGGTGTCCAATATTTCCATTGTACAGTATGGCACATTTGCAACATAAAAATACCACACATCATTTCTATTCAAATCAATGCTTTTTTAAAAGTTATTTGTAATGCTTCTGATTACAAAGCATATTCAGTTAAAAGAAACAACCAACCAAACAACAAAAACCAAAACAAAACAATCCCACAAACAAACAAATACCCCAAAACCCAAACAAAAACCCACAACCCACAACTCATTTTAGAGCTTTTCTCTGGTGCTGTCTATGCTAGTACATCAGACATGTTATTGCAGGGCCTAGTAGTGCTTCTATACGGAAGGTTTTCCCACTGTAACTTCTCTGTTTAGGAATTTATAAACATTTTTGAACCATATGCTTTTACTCTGAACTTTATAGAAAAGAAAAGAAGTTCTTTTCTAAGAAGCGCATTTATCGACCTAAAATCGAAAGCAAATGGAAACACCACGTAAAGGTATCTTCAAACGCCATGTTAAAAACAAATATTTTTGTAATGCAAAAGGAAGATAAGCAAGACAATTACATGATAATATGGTTCAATCTCTTTGTTACTTGCTTTTAATAATGAACATTATGTTGGCAAGAATGCTGGATGACCATTCTGCACAGTGGAGGTCTGCCTTTTAGTCATCTATAATGCAATGTGCTAATTCACCAGAAGTTGCTGGGTAGCAGGTCGTTGTGCATACCTTTGATGTGCAAATTCATGCTTAAATGCTTTGAAGAATTAGGGTCTACAGTCCATACTGGATTCACAGCAATATAACATTCTATACTTTGGTGCTTTATCTGAATGCTATCTCTTACAGAGAACTCTACCAAGAGCTGGACAAGGTGGTGTTGTCTCTGTAATAGGTTCAGTGTGAAAAGCAAGTTCCTAAGTAGTTGATATGCTAAAAGCAGTCTTCATCATTCTTACTTATATTATCTTTTTATTGCCGCATTGTTCTGCTTAAAAATGCCCACTATTACTTTTATCTAGTTCATAAGTTACTTTTTAAATAATGTGAAACAGTCAGTGTATGACATTTTCAAAGATTCATGGTCCTACAAATGTTGTCATAAACATCTAATTTTTAAACTTATTAGCCTTAAGTAAGGCATTACCAATTTACATAATATATTGTGGCAGACTGCCATTTTACAGCTAACCTGCATTCGTCAAAATAAATTAACAAAATTCATTGTATGATGGTACAAAAATATAGATGTAATTGCAGAAGCTGTAAGATTCCACTAAATCTGATTTCATAATTCAATAATGAATCTGCTGAATAAAGAACTTTATTAAGTTAGGCTGGTAACTCAAGTTTGTGGAAGCTAAGCACTGGAACAGATAGGTGAAAGGACTCTCTAAGGTCAAAAAAGCCCAAACAAAGTCCTGTAAAGGAAGTAATTCTTCAGGCGATATAAAAGAGGTTTAATCTTGGACCTAATACTTATCCACTTATCCATCCTTGCTTCAGTTGTTCCTGTTACAGAACCAGGGAAGCTGTTTATGTTAGGAAGCTTCTCCCGTAAGTTTGCCTCTTTGAAAAGCAGTCTAAAAAAGTATTTCCTCAGTATATGTGTTAACAGCCAATGCAGTGGCTCGAGGGTATGCCTGTAACCTGTCCCCCCACTCTCTTGGTAAGCAGTTTTCCAGGAGACAAGACTTCCTGTTTCCTGCAGTTCACTCCACCTCATACACACTACAACACCCACCTTCCTCACTCACCGCACAGGGACAGTTACAATGACCCCCCTCCATAA
Source organism: Phalacrocorax aristotelis (assembly GCF_949628215.1). Lineage (NCBI taxonomy): Eukaryota > Metazoa > Chordata > Aves > Suliformes > Phalacrocoracidae > Phalacrocorax > Phalacrocorax aristotelis. Next base: position 41,660,615 of record NC_134277.1, read on the forward strand.
ATACACCTCCGAGGTGACAAACGCCTCATTTTGCACTTTTCTCTGGGTGGATGCCAATGGGCCAACTGAACAAGCTGAATTTCATTGCTGCCGTTGCTGTTACGCTACACCTATGGGAGCTGACTGTCTCTAGAAAGTGCTTTCAGATGCCCATGACAGAAGCTAATAAGGGGCCTCAAACAGTTTATCACAGGCAGAGGGACACCTTTTGCCAAAAGGTGCACACAAGTAAAAAGAAAGTTTAAGCCTACCCAAGGTCTGAAAATTTGTCTTTTAGATTTTTCTCAGTGCTTCCTGAAGAACTCAGTTACCTGTTTGGAAGCAACATCTAAACCTGAGCCAGGAGAGAAGAGCCTTCCTCCTACACTTTTCCTCCTACACATTCCCAGTCAATGTGTCTAAGTATTTGCTCTCTGTTGACTCACTTGTTCCCTTGAGGCAGGAATTTCTAATGGCTTAAGTATTCTTTTGCTCTTAGACTCTGGCCTGCAAAACATAAGCTTGTTAACTGAGATGGCAACAGGAACATCAATATTTTCTGGTGACAAGCTCATAATTTTTTTCTGTAAGGAGCCTCAATATTCTTTCTAGAGATAAGGTATATATCCTTCCTTGTTTTCTTCAATAGCTATTCCTCCCTTGAAACCTCCTTTGATTTCATTATTGAGCCAGAATAACACCAAGCAGGTAATCTTATGCAAATATAATATCCATACAAAATAGCATAGCTTCTCCACAGCCATACACAAAAATACCTGTTCCAAAGTGTTTGTGATTGATTTTTGATGGTGCCTTTTCTTCCTTTTTTTTTAAGCATTTTTTCATAAACAGGGAATAGTTCATAACCATGTTTATGTGACAACAAATCAAATGTAATTTACCAATGCTACTATACCGGTGAAGGTTTCCTTAGAAAGAAGTGGCAACAACATAATGTCCACTGTGTTTAAAATCTGTTTTATTCACATTTCCTGCTGTCAGTTGCTCTTTTTTGCCATCCAGTGTTTACACTGCTGAATGACAGAAGTCCAGCTTTGCTACCATGGGAGACCAATCATTTCTACAAAAATTGAAGCAAGAGCTTCTATTCTTCAGCAATAGGTAGCAATTTAGGCCATACATTTACAGGAAAGATATGACTGGAGAGATCCAGGGTATGTCAGTAGAAACACCCAAAACGATTTTGAGATGTGGAGCTCTCCTTACCCCTTCAGACTCCCCACCTGTAATAACCTGAACTTCATTCTTAGGATTCATCTCTCTTCCTCCTGTTTGTCAACTAGGATACCAAAATCAGCCAGAATTCAGGGGGGTTTACACATCCTCAACTTGTCCCTACTAGATACAGAGTCTTAATTAGATAGAGAATGGGACAGTGGCACTGTCACATCATTGACAGTGGTGAGGAGTCTTGAGGAAGAACCTGAAGATGACAAACTCATCTTGAAGACAAGGAACTGAATGCTGGCATATGATGACATATTCATAAAGCTAGTAAGAAGGAAAAAGGCCATTCTGCTGTGAGATTCATAAGCAGGAAGGCATAATGCTAGGGCTTATAAACTACTATGCGAAAACATGTAAAACCAGTAGCTCAGAGGTACAGTACCTCATATGCACAGTAACAAAGGTTGATAGATGACACTTAAGGTTTTATTTTTAATGTTCTTGGAGGAAGTGGAACAACTGCCTTAGGGTCAGAACTACCTGTTCCTTCATTCTTCTGCCTGCTGTTCTCTATACAGTTCCTTGCAATGCACTCCTCCTCCAAAATGGCTTTTGTCACAATCACCTAGTCTAGTTTACTCCTAATTAAAAATTTAAGAGATACACATTACTGCATCCTTTCTCACTTAGGTGACCTGATTAGGAAGGGGAAACCTCAGCAACAACATAATTCACATGTTGTTCTGTAACCCAGCATTGCCTGCATTTATTTCTGTACAGGAGAAGAAATTGAGTGAATTTTTTAAAAGAAAAGTAAAATATATATAAAATAAATTAAGCTACGTAAATCTTAGATCAGAATTCATTCCACATAAGCTGCTGGACAATAAGTCTGAGTTAAGGACAGGAAATCGTCAAACTTTTTGTGTCTGACAGGTTTAGGTTCCATCTCATGTTCTCTAAGAACAGTAGGTGTATTCAGCAATTTCATATTACATAGAAGATGATGTGATTACTTGCCTCAAGGGCTAGCATGCTACATCAGATGCACAATGGTAGTTCAAATGCAAAATACAGTTTTCTGAAGGTCCCACTTCAGAACAATACAAAGTTAAAATACCTATTTTATTACTTTCTTATACTAGTAGTGAAAGAATTTTCTTGTAATAAGTGTGCTTTATCAAAAGAATTCAGTTTGAGACTCAGCTATAATGGCTGCCTAAGTGACAATACCCTAAACTTAAACTCCACTAATAATTTGGAGTGGGAAAAGTGAACTAGGTCTTACAGAATGTATTCGCTATCTCTGGGAGAAAACTGGATTGATAGCAATTTTATTGTTTTCTTTTAAATCTATCCTTGCTTGATATAACTATTCACAGCATTTAACAAAGCCTTGTTTTAGAAAAGACATATGACTTTTATCTGAGGCTGCAGCAATACTAAGAAGCTATAATGGACACATACAGGAAAATCCTATAATGTTATAACCAATAGAGATTGAAGCAAATATTTGCAGTGAAATATGGTACCATAGCCGCCTCTAGTGCTCTCCCCACAAGAATACTCAGAAATATACTATTTGTTAAAAGATTCTACTAATCTTTTAAAACTAAAAATACATCAAGCAAAATCTAATTAGTTACAGCCAACACTACTATTTGGAAATGACTCAGAAAGACATAGTTCATGTATCTAAACCATTAAGCCATTTCTAAACTACGTAAGAAATTTTGGTATCTCTGAGCAATGGAGATAACCAGCTTAAATCAGCTTAAAATAATGGGTGCTACATTTGAGGGCCTGGCAATGGCCCATTTTCAGATCTCCACTGCATATCAGAGTCTTGTGCATGAAAGGAAATGATAGCTACCTCATCCCGCTGCAGAGATGAGTCCGCCATAAGCAGATACTACACAGTTTAAAAGAATTCAGGTCAATCTCTTGCTCATCCACTTATCTCCTGTAGGACCTGAAGTGAATACCAGTGTCTTTGTACCTCAATTAACCCACCAAAGAGAAAATTAGGTACATAGGATGCTGAAGGATAAAATAATTGAAGACTGAGATGTTCAGAAACTAGGATCTACTCTTGCGTGCAACAAGTTGGTTTTGCAGACCAGTATGAAGTTTATCCCCATCTCTCTGCAAAACATAATATTACAAGAAAATCATTATCCTGGAGTCCTTGGCTATTGCTAGCTGTCATCATACTTAGGAATAAAAAGAAGAGTAAACTTCTCAACTGCAAATCTATTGAAAGGCTGAACACAGTTTGTTGCTTGAATTTATATGGCCATGCCAAACTCACACCATGATAAATTTAAATTGTCTATGCCCATGGGTATCTAAAAATGAGGGTCTATACAGTGCCCACTGAAGTGGCTTCTACTACCTACCCCTGTGCATTAGTCTTTAAGTAACCCAGTGCTGGGAACTGAAAGGACTGATAGGGTTAGAACATTACAAACACAGCCCTTTACAATGAGTAGATAACATTGTCAGACTGGAATAGTCCATCACTGGTCAGAACGTCACATCCTGATTCCACTACTGAAGAAAAATAACAAGAATGCACACCCATACACATACATACAAGCCAAAACTCCTGAATTTCAATAGTAATGTTACTGCAGGAAAAAAGTTAATCAAAGGACTCTAATTTCAAACAGTGTCAAAAGAAGACATCGTTTTGCAGCAGATGTTTTGGCAAGCAGAACGTGGACCAAACTCTAAGCTCTAATTGTGAGCTTCTCCCTTACAGTGTAAATTTTCCAAACCGAACATCTCACTAATTGAAGCACTCAACCAGCATATGTTCTGCTCAAGCAACTGTGTGAAGCTTGAAATGCTAGATGTAAGCAGTATTAACTTTTTTTTGCTTTCAAGGCACCAAACACTTGGAAATTACTATTCCTTAATTTAATGCTGAAGTGCAACTTCAATTACTAAGAAGTGGCCGTCTTCTCCTGATGAAAAGAAGATTTGTAAACATCCAGTAGGGAATGATGCCCCAGTTTAAAAACCCCTACCAATTTCCATCCATACTTCACTGCCTCTCTTGTTCTATCACCATACAGAGACACCAACAGGTTTTGAATAGTCTCAGTCACTAAGCCACATAAACATGCAAGTCTGGACAGAATCTAGTCAATGTTTCCAGATCTCAGTCCGAAGATTCATTATATTATTTGAGACCCACCCTTTGGACAGGAGGCAGTACAGCCTGTCATAGTTCAACCCATATGTTTGATATCTCTCTTTACCCCTTCTCCCTACCCTCCCACATTCCTTTATAAACAGTTAGCCAGAGATCCAAGACTATGAGTACTAGGATTCTTATTTTAGCTCTCTGGAGTAAAATAGCAATAATGCAAAGATCACAAACTTAGGAGAAGCATGTCTTAACCAGAGATCTATCTGATCACATAATGTCTTTCATATACCTTCTCTACTTCTAATCTCATCCTTTACTCTTTCCATTTGATCCCTGAACTGAAGCAAAAGCTGAAGGGCAAAAAAAAAAAAAGAAGCTGTAAACTTGATCTAACAGAATATAATACTTCTCCCTGTCAACATTGCATTGCCTGAGCTGCAATATTCAGCAGTATTTCAGGCTGGACAGAATCCTTCCTGCTTTGTTTCTTCGCCACCTCCCTTTCACGGTTTCTTATCTCCTTTAAACACAACAGTCTTATTCTCTCTATTTTACTATACACCTTTAGAATTCACAGAATGATTTAGTTTGAGAAAATGCTTCTGGATGTCACCTGATCTAGCTCCCTAGTTCTCAGAGCAGCACCAACTGGTAGCCTCATCCAGGCCCTCACACTCAGGGTTTTGCCCAGTGAAGTCCTGAGTATCTCCTGAGATGGGGACTCCACAGCTTCCCTGGGAAAAACAGTATGGGGTTTGACTGCACTCACTGTGAAAAAATTTTTTCCTGAGATAAAACTGAAATTCCCTCTGTCAGCTGGCTACATCAGATATAGCATTTTAAGACAGCACGGTTGGTATAGGGTTTATTGGAGATCATTACTTTCTGCAGATGATTAATGCCATCCCAGGTAAGCATCTTAGATGGGATTAGTTGCTTTCTGTGGCTACCCATCTTTCCACATTGACTCCGGAAGGAGCTGAATGGTTGGTTCAGATTGGACACTTTGCTTTTAGACATCAATTTAGGTCAGATACATCTCATCCACTCTAACTTAAATTTCTGCAAGAAAGGTCATAGTGTGGTTTGGTTATATCCTCCCACACTAGTGGTTTAGGGACATACTTTGACACATGCTTAAACTATCAACATGTAGAGGTGAGAGAACCAAAAGCCAGACTTTTTTTTTTTCCTTTATATTGGAATAGTCTCAAGTTAAATATCTCAGATATTATTAACATATTTAAATATACTAATTTTGAGCACTGATCTTTTCACTGGCATTATCATTATAGGGAATAAGTTTATTTAATGACTGTAAATTTCCACCTTAAAATAAAGAAAATAATGTCATTTCAGCGTTTATTTTCCCAACACTGTACCAAAAATCTATCTCTGTTTTTACCAAATAAAAGCCAGAAATGCCTATGGCAGTCTAACTGCTTGTTCTTCCTACCATGAAGTTTATGGAGGTCTTCAGCCTTCCCTTTTAAATCATTACAAGAACATGAATTTGAGTCTTATATGCAACTGGATTAAACCATTTGTCTTCATAGATCAAATATACTAATTTTCATTCTTTGTTTAAATAATTTCCTTAAGATTGATTAGAAGGCCAAATCTGAATATATTCAAAATAGTTCATTTAATTAGCCATCTACCTAAGGAAGAGCCAGCAAACAGTGATGGCAATAAAAATCAGATATGAATACTAAGTTAAGAAAAGCTCAGTAGACACTGTAATAGAGATGAAAGGTATAGGAAAGTGGGAGAACTATTCAACATCACTAGAAAGACCTGTAGATTGCTGCAGTAAATCATTCCAGACAAACTTTTCAACAACCTAAAAATGTTTGCTTTTATGTAATATTTTCACGTGCTTATCTAGAGATGGACCAATGAGGTAGTCCCAGCACTGATTAAACAATAACAAGTAGGATTTACCTCTAATCATATTTTTTTTATCTGGATGGATCAATGAAAAAGAAGCCTTTAGGCATTAAGGCATAATTTTGCCTTAAGCATAACTGTGATAGATACTCACATGGAAACAGAAATTAGGTGATGGCATCAAGCAGTCGACACTGACAAACCCTGATAACCTAACACTGATAAATATTTCGTAGTGTTTGGGGCTGGGGAGGGAGGTATCGGGGTTGTTACTCAAAAGCGTATGTGATAGAAGCATAAAGACTTTCATAGGGCAGATATCTGTAAACCTTTATCACTTGTAGGATTCCTCTGGCACATTACATTTTCCAAGCTTTTTGTGAATATTAGTCTCTTTTCAAAACATCAACCAGAGCATGAAAACAGAGCCTTGAGGGCATGAATGCACTATCACTCCCTGTTACAGAAATGGGAAATAAATCAGAGCACTAAAAGGGAGAAATTACTTTCCCAAAGTCAGAAGAAGATTGACTAGGCCCTGGGAATTGTCATTAGCTAATGGGGATGAGCAATCTGCAGAACTAGTCAAGACCCATTTTGCTAAAGTTTGTGATCTCTGCCAACCTGCTTAGGTTGTCCATGCTGAAGGGCACAGAAGCATGCTGGACTTGCTCCAAACAAGGGACTCAACTGAAAATTAAACAATTTACCAATAGCCACAGACCTGGTCAGTAATCTGTTTGGAATTACAATTTAAGAGGTTACTGGATCACAAACACGGTCTAAGCATACTGTCTTATGTTGCCATTTAACCATTTGAATGGAAGGTAACCAATATTTTAGCAGTATTTATTTTGTAAAAATCTTCATGGAGATTTAAAATGAAGCTCCAGGTAGCAGTCATTTGAATGAGCAGAAATGAAAGAGGGGCTGGTAGTAAGTAGATTGTAACAAAACAGATGGATGGTAAAGCCAAGATAAAGTTACTCAGAATTGGCATCTCTTGTGTAAAACTAACGATGGATAAATGAGATGAAATAAAACAAGGCCTAAGGATGTGTTTTTAAAGACTATAATTTCAACTTGAGCCTTTGAGGTTCAAACTCATTAGAGCAACTTGAAGAGATTTTTTGTTGTTCTACGTGCTTCAGTATTACTGGCTTGAGGAAGAAATACATCAAAGAGGCTACTTCAGGCTCAGACAACACGAGGAGAAAAAACAAAAACAATGCATGGGTATTTTATAACCTAGAGTTTGGGGCTGGCTACAAACAGCATCCAAATTAATTTCCAAGCTTGCAGTGAGTCCTCACAAGCTCCTGTTGCCATACAGAACTTCTCTAAGTTAGAAAACTACCCGAATGGTGCTATCTGTAAGATCGGCAACTTTTTTTTCCAATAAAGCTGCCAATCCCTTTGAGAATCATCTCTATCAGCAAGAATGTGCTTCCTCAACAAAATTTTGTTTTAAGACTAGGGATTTCTCTCCCATTCTGTACTATGAACAGCTAGGAACAACTAACTGAAATCAATGTATTATGTGACAAAAGCCTAGCAAGACAATAATTTCTTAGCATAGCTCAGAAGCCTGGAATAATTCACGCTTATCACCAGCTGTAGCCGTCTAAAAAATCTGCTGATTATATAATCATCTTAAATCCCTGCGTAGGTTGAAGACTTACACATTGTTAATGATAGCTAAAGACCAAAGCAGATGACTGTTAATCCTCTTCTTATTTAAGAGACGAAATACACTAAATAATACATTATTGCAGTATTAAGTGCCTTTTTGCTTTACTGATTAATCTTGTGTCTTACTAAAGAGCTTAACAACGTTTAAGATGTTTAATTACTGAACTTGAAGTTGTTCTTCACAACCTTTCTCCTGGTGTGTTCCGGTCTACAGAAATGCTGTTTTAAGAAACAGATAATTATATTGCAGTGTTTTACTGTGAGTCCAACTAGTATGAAGCAGAGATATTAATCAAATCACAGAACTGCGTAAGGATAAGAATCCGAATACATTTTATACATTGCGTGTTCTGTATTTTTGAGTTCTGAGTTGGTTAGGTTCTGCCTTTTTCTCATTAAATTTTACCAAAATTAACACTTCCTTCTCTTACTTGTTTACGTTTAAAGTTAGTACTTTCCTTGAATTAGTACAAATGCTGTTAACCACAGAATTTTGCTTGTTTGTACTTTCACCTGAGCTGCTCAAGGGACACTAAATTTAGCATCTCACAGAGAGAACTATTTACCCTCAGGGTCAGCATCAATTTATGTGCCAAATCTCTTGCTGTATCACAGCAGCTTCTAAAAAAGAAATTGAAGGACTTTTGAAAAAGTTGCAGTGGTTTGTGAAGAAAGAGCTAAAGGAAACAATTCCAAATGAAATACAACTTTTCCCAATCAACCGAATGTTGGGGTCTTATCAAATAAAATAAAATGAAAACTAAACTTCAGATCCATAGCTTTTGTATAATTCAGTGTCATTTGAAACAGACATTTCTTCACATTCTAGAAACTCATCCTGTTTGAAGATATTTTTTTTATGACACTACAGAGGAGACATGCATACACAGTACTTGCTGAGGTAGACTTTACCTTTATTTATTGCTTTGATAATGGGAAAAAAAGGCACTTAAGACCAAAAATACATGCTATCCTCTTTGTGCACAGAAATTTAAGAACAATTGCCCCCTATCAGGGAATCCTTACCGAGGAACAGAGAGTGAACAGCTGTGAAGTTACGACATTTTATAGTATCTGAGGGTTTTTTCTTAAAGAAGGATTTTCTCTGATTTTAGAAGCACAGACTCTTTAATTTTGTGCTTGTTTTAGTTCAGTTTAAGACATATTTTCAGTACATACCAAGGTAATTTCTCTCTTTTCTTTCAAATTTAGAATGAAAAACATAATTAGGCTTCAAGCTGATATAGCTCCTCTAAAATGAAAATCGATATGATAGATTTAAAGAGAACAAACTTGCTTCAAAATGTTTCAGGAGATATTAATTTCCTGGGAAAAGCATGTAACTAAGAAGAAAAGGAAGTATTCCTGCCAGGAACAAAGACGTAAGGACTCTTCAAGTGGAAACAGGATACTTTAACTTGCTTTGCAATGTTTCCACCATTACTTTTTATGTGTGCGCACACATGTGTGTATGAAGGAAATTCATCTTTCAAATACCTGTTCTGAGATATTTCTAAGTCTCTCCTTGAAAACATTCTGCTTTTCCTCCCACCTCTCTTCCAAACTCAACGCCGCATATCCAGTATTTTCCGATCCTTTCACTGGCAGCATCCGCACTGCCACTTGTCTCCCAGACACCACTCTCTCATGTAACTTCCTCGCACCAACAATAGCTTTTGCTGCTTCCCAGACCTGATAGTGCTGTTTGGGAGGGCACTGCTATAATTAACTCTGGCATCACCCCTGTGATTTATCTCTGTAATCTAAGTCCTAGCAATACCAATAATGTAATGGATTGGATGATCCATTAGTAAATCAGTATGTTTCAAACACAAACTATGGTAAGGTGATGGGCATTTCTTCATCCACTTCCAGCTCCCACAAGCATAGCACCTTAAAAATTGTCCTTAGACTTCTAATGTTTATAGCAAGTCATAGTTCATATACTCCCATCTTTTCCTACTACTTAGGTTGCCTAAGGAAATTTTCCTACCTATCTCCCTGCCTGGATATATTAGGCTCCATCTGGAGAAGGGAATGAGGACTCAAATTACCTCATTAGTAGTTAAAATAAACAAACTCTCCTGCTGATTCCATCCAGTTCAGCATGTTACCTCATGGAGGGCTGTCACATGCCAAGACAACACATTTGGCTCAAGAACTTCCTAAAATACACCTCACTGGAGGCACTGTCTGGCAAGTGTTGCTGTATGTGTTCTCTACTCTTCTGCTCTTCCTTACGTTGTCAGAGAAAGGCTATAGGAACAGATGATGCTTTGGTCTAGTCCTAGCTTTTCTTACCTTGTTATAATCTCATTGCACCACCCTCACGTACCATAGCTGCCATACCTGTTGAAATTAAAATGTACAGGTACATCAGATCAGCTGCTTGACTTTTCTGACAGTGGAGGGCTGATTAGCTCAAGAACAAAAAAACCCTAATAATCGCCCTATACTATTTTCAGGATCCCAAACTGATAACTTTGTAAGATGGACATAGTTCCCTGGATTTTTAACAATGCATGGACATAATGGACTACATATAAGTCTAGTGAAAATTGTGCAGGAGTAAAGGAAGTAAAGGCTGCAGATTTACACTTTGTGTGGTTTCTTGACAAATATCCCAGGAATAATTTACAGTAATACTAGTCCCTTAAAATTTTTGTCAAATATTCCCTTCACAGGGTTATTTTGTTCAACTGCAGGAACTCTTGCCATGGCCTCCATTCATTGGGATCACACTCTCTGCTGTTCAAACATCCTATCAATTCCACAGTAGCAAACTACTGAAAGAAACTTCTGTTGGTCAGCTTTCCAGCAGGCTTTACACCACCTCTAACTGTAATTAAGAATGCCTCTTTCTTATAACCTTTTTATTTTTTATCTGCGATTTTCATTCCATTATACACTATTTAGCCTTCTGTTCTGAGTCATTAAGACAGCTTTTACATTTCATTCTAAACATGATTGCTTTTCTTGTGTAAGGAAACTACACAATTTATTTAAAATTTTTTATTCTTGCTGATAGAAAACAATATGTAAGTGTAATATGTCATCTACAACTTTTTACTCATGACATCACAAAACATTTAATTCTGGACAAAATATGTTTGACAGGAAACTGTTGATTTGTATTCTTTTAAATAGTAAGAATTTTATACTCACTTATTTTATATAAACTAATGTATTTAAAAGAGAAACACTTTCCTGAGAGATATGAGCTTCGGTACTATTTTTTATGAATTATTTTGGTTACTAATTTAATCTGTATGATATTTACACAGTATTACTTTAAGCATTCAGCAGAGCCAAAGGAAAGATGCCAGGAAAAACAGTAGTTGCATGAGAATCTGGAGTTCTATATCCAGTACTATTGTACAAGTCCAACTTATAAACTTTGGGGATTTTCTTCTCTTATCAAAAAAAAATGTTAGGATAAAATAATTAGACAGGACATGGACATTACAGAAATATTCCATCAGACAGTGCATCATACAATGACTCCAAATAAATGAGTTCTTCAGCATGTGCCGTTTACCAGACCAAACTACTGTGACTAAAAATAGTGGGAAAGAAAGAGCCCCAAAACTTTTCATTATCATAAAGGATAAAAGGGAGTGTGTTTTAGGACAAGTTCTTGAATAACAGCAGCACTGTTACTGCATGCTATGAATAAGCAATTAATGAGGTAATTGCGCTTAGGAATGTATTTAATGTGTGTAAAATTACCTGTCATACAAACTCATGCTTTTTCAACAGTTGTCTTCGAAATTCCTAAGAACAAACTGCAGGTTGTACAAAAAAATTCAGTAAATAGTTATTCAGTGAAGTTAGCAACACAACCATGCCTAAGGCTAGGAAAGATTTACATCTTATTTTAAATCTTTCCAAAGGTCTGTCTCATCAACAGAAATAATACTGGTTTTAGAATTTTTCACTCTTTTTCCTCCTCAGACTACAGTAATCAAACCATTGCTTTAAGTAATTCCTTTTCACTTTCATTGTAGCTTTTTAAAAACAGGTTAATAACCATCCATATTTAAGCTGTAGATTTTTATGAGTTATACTTATTATGCAACCCATTAAAGTTTTATAGTATTTGCAGAATAAAATAATCATTGATTTTTTCCATCTGAATGCTATTAAGACAAAGGGTGTAAACATCAACTGATTAAAACATTATCTAAAATGCTTGACAAAATGCTTTATAAAATTTAGTTTTAAGTAATTCCACTCATTGACAAATCTGAAGAGTACTTAATTTAATTTCCTTTATGAGAATGTTTTGCATGCAAAGCAAAAGCCTGAGGGACCCTCAGTCCCCAATAAAGGCTGTGCTATTGCCTTTGTTTTGGATACTATGACTTTCCAACAGCAAGTTATCTGTCAGTGCACTGCACAGTGCCCGCAGCAAATGTGTAAGGCAGAATGAGATAACTCAGAAAGTCTGTTCTTTCGTTATTACTAATAATCAGTTAAACAAACGAGCATGTGAGATATTTAAATCTTATTGATTGTTTTAACAATAACAAGAAACCACTTAAGTACATTAAAAAAATACACAGAAAACAAAGCTTACTGTTTGTCATTTTTAGGTATGCAAAGCCCTTTGTCCAGAGATCATTTCCAGCCTACAACACTGTTCATGAAAAAGGCCTTCAAGTTTATACTCCGCAGCCTACTGTATGGACATGTATCTAATAGCGTAATCATGAGCTTACACAAAGAGGGTGCTTCTGTCTCAGACCTCTTCAGTTAATTATGGACACAAGAATTGGTGGAGACTAGTCAGAAGTCCACCCATTCTCACATGGCAAAAAGGAGCAGCACAAACTTCTGTTCTTCAGCCACAAGGCGCTGAGTGACTGGAGAGTGATATACTGCCAGAAAAATCCCAAAGAAACTGTGAGCTACCAAACAGATGGTGGAAATGCACACGCTATATGCTCAGCCTGCGCGAAGGACAACATCCTACTCGCACCCACAAAGTAAATACAATATGCAGGTGGCAACTGCCATACGAGCACCAGAATTAGGACATCCGTAAGGACCCTGAATGAGGCCACAGAACTGAATGGCAACAGAGATGGTAGCTGGAGAAGGCTAAACACAGGTGATACTATTACACACATACTGGAAATAAGTCTTTCAGATAAATCAAAGCAGATTTACCAAAGGCACACGTTACACTCCAAAAACTGGACAACAACCAGGAAACAGGTATGGTCGGATAATTTATCTCCACATTACTGTTACAGAGATGAATTCAAGGATAGGTACTATAATGTTCAGCAAGGTGAAATGACACAAACTTAGGCTATTTTAAGATAATCTTAACATTTGCTTCCCCAGGAGAATATGCATCCTAGAAACCTGAATTTCTACTGACAGCAATCACAGAAGGTTGGAGCACCCTTGATACAAATTTAATTTAAATAAAAATAAAACTTTTTAATGGATTTTTTTTAATGGTGTCTACCCACTTGTACCCACAAGCGAACGCCTCTAAGCTCTCAAGACTGCTGTATGCTATGTGGCAAGAGGTGACAGCTGCTCATCGTAAGCATAGGAGACTGCTAATTCCCTAATTGCAACATAAGGCTAAAACTGCTCAAATAAATTGTGAGGAATCAGAGAATGGGTTGGGTTAGAAAGGACCTTTATAGATCATCAAGTCCAACCCCCCTGCCATGGATAGGGACATCTTTCACCAGATCAGGTTGCTCAAAACCCCATCCACCCTGATCTGGAACACTTTTAATGATGGGGCATCCACAGCTTCTCTGGCCAACCTATTCCAGTGTCTTACCACCCCATAGTAAAAAATTTCTTTCTTCCAATCTAAGCCTACCATCTTTCAGTTTAAAAACATTTCTGCTTGTCCTGTCACTATAGGCCCGGCTAAAAATTCTCTCGCCCTCTTTCTTATAAGCCCCTTTCAAGTATTGAATGGCCACAAAAAGATCTTCCCAGAGCTTTCTCTTCTCCAGGCTGAACAACCCCAACTCTGCCAATCTTTCTTCACAGGAGATATGTTCTATCCCCCTGAAAACTTTTGTGGCCCTCCTCCGGACCTGCTTTAACAGGTCTATGTCTTTTATTGGGGACCCTAGAACTGGATGCTGTTCTCCAAGTGGGGTCACATGAGCGCAGAGTAGAGGGGCAGAATCACCTCCCTCAACCTGCTGGGCCATGCTGCTTTTTATGCAGCCCAGGGTACAAATTGGCTTTTGGGGCTGCGAGCACACATTGTTGGCTCAAGTCTAGTTTTTCATTCACCAGCATCCCCAAGTCCTTCTCCACAGGGCTGCTCTCAATCCATTCATCAGATAGTCTGTACTGATATTGGGGACTGCCCTGACCCAGGTGCAGGACCCTGTACTTGGCCTTGTTGAAATTCATGAGGTTCACATGGGCCCAATGAAAGCGATTCCATAAACAGGACCAGGAGTGCTGCTAAAATGCAAGGCAATGCTAAGAGGAAGATAACAGGAAAACTTTTGTCAAATTCAACTTTTGGGTTGAATCTTCCCAGAATCCCAGCTATAAGTTGCAAGTAGAGGTCAAAAATTTTTAGAGATGGTCACAAAGGGCTTAAGGCTAGATTTAACAGGATGCTCCTTAAAAATGCATCAAGTCCAAAGAAAATAATATCAATCATTCTGGAGACAACTGCTAGGGAGTTGAGACACTACTCCCCAGCCACTCTGCAGTGCAAAGGAAAAGAACAGTCATGCAATCACAGGCAGCCATGGGAAGGTTACCAGAGGGTTGCAGGAACACTCATTTATACGAAGTCAGAATATAAGCTCTGTTCCCTGACCTTGACGTAGAGCATAGTCCACATATAAGAACAGGCAGATAATTCCTGGAGATACGGATCCACCCTAAACGGACTCAAAACTGTAAAAAGCCGAAAAGCTTAATTTCATCATGTCTCCTGAGCTGTGAACATTTCCTCTGCATCAGAGAATCAGAGCTTTACTGTTATTTCAAACAGAGCCCAGGGTGTAGATTAAGGATTTAAATGTACAGCAAATAAATCTGTCCAATTCAAATACTTGAATATTTCATACTGATGTTGATTCATTCCTGTTTTGCAAGCACCAAATAAAAATATCTGAATTGCCAGGATTTTCTTGTGCTTGCTCATTCCCTAATCCCTCTTCTTCCCCTGCAGACTTCTTAATTAAGTGTCCAGGCCAGTGATGAAAATGTTATTACAATAAAGAACTCCTGAACCCAAATATTATTTTTGCAGTCTTCCCTATTTTGAAATATATTCAGCTAAACAGCAATAGGGATATAGACCATAAGGAAGAGTACAGCTATCTTACAGCTCAGTTGCAGTGCTATGGAAGGAAAAAAGCAAGCCAAACCCGCTGTTTCTAGACACCTGTAAGTGAGCAGCCATGCAAGGAATATCCCCAGAAGCAATAATCCCCTCTGTTTGTCTAACAAATTAACAATTTGGTACAGTACAGTTCTCCACCTGATAAAGGTTCTTCTCATGGAAATAACATTAAAAAATCAGCACAGACTATAGTTTTACTGCCAAGTTCTTCTATATAGGCAGTATTCCATTTTGATTCACATGAAACTGAGGCCATTGTGTTGTCCCCTGACTATCCTCTTCTGGAAACAAAGCGTTCTGACAGCATGTTGTCACTATTGAACTTTAAAGGATTTTACATGATGAGGAAAAATAGTCTTGTTACGCTCCTCTGATCAACTAAGTCAGAAACATAAAACCATTATGTAGACACATACAAAAACCTGGGTTTATTTTGTAAATTTCAGGCTGCTAATGTTTAGAAAAACTAACACGTATTTCAGATTCCTCTTCCACTCTTCACTATCAAAAGCTACATCTTATTCATAACATCCAGAAAATTGGCACATCGTTTCTGCGGCACATTTCTCTTTTCTAGATAAAAAACTATCCGGGACAAGAGCCTAAGGAAAAGATTTTTTTAAATGACTTCTGGCAGCTTTTTGACAGGTTTTCTCCACATTTCCTGACCTAACCGTTCCCAGAAATACTTGTCAGCAAGTAGGTTTTCTACTTTGTCCATTTCTATCAGTTGTCTGGTCACAATAGGACGAGACTGCATTTCCCAAGCAGCCACGAAGCTACTCTATGTACAAGCTAACTCAGTGGTTATCAGCAGGCCAGGCAGAGCCTGACAGCAAGACCCGAGCAGGGAGAAAAGCAGCTCCCAATGAAACACGGCAGCCGTAATTGCCCGCTACCAATACCAATAGGGTTTGCAGCCTTTGTGATGCCCTGGAAGCTGCTCGGACGTTGCATGGGCTGGTTTTCAGGAAGCAAGTACTACTACATTGGTATCCTAACCCAAGCCGCCACTGCAGGCCTATCCTATGGGCAATGGCCACTGTTACCTCCTCCTCCTTTCCCATATGGCAAATTTCTACCAGGTGAAGGAGAAACATGAAGCTCTTAATATTGCACCTGGGGCTATTGGCATAGAAGCAAACAGGAAAAATCAGGGGACTGGACAAGGATTACTACAGATGGTTCATCAGAAGATGTCTGTAGAGTAATAGTTCATTTTCCATCCATGTTTAGTACAGTTCTGACACTGCCACTGCTCTTCCAAGTCATATGTTTCTAGTCAAAACTGTAATCATGTTTCTTTCCAAGGGATGCTTCTTTGGGAAACTTTCCACTGGCAACAAGGGGAGATCAGGCTTTAATTGGGAGTTAGGATGGAGCTTTACAAGCAACATCCCTATTTCTGCTTACAAGCATTTAATCAGATCTTCTACATTGTGGACCTCTTCCACTACAGTCTACAAAGTGTGATATAATATTTGTTAGAATTTTTTCAGGAAAAAGGTCATCATATCCTTCAAAATATAAACAAATAAGGAGTGCAATGTATTGTCTGATTTTCCACCTAGTAATGGAAAAAGTCCTGGATTTGTAAACTTTAAATTCTGTCTCTCAGGAGGCTCAAATATATAATTCTGAGAGCTCCAGAAATAAGCAAAACCTGGTTTCTGATGCACCTGTGCTTTGAGGATGATGGGCTTTGGAGACTATAAAAAAGATCTAAGTGAGGTTTTTTTAATGTGGGAGGGTCATTTAGGGCTGACACTGATGTCTAGCAAAATGAAGCATTTCCTCTTTGACCAGGGACTCATATCAATATTTTCCTTACAAGTTAATTAACTTTTAGACTTTGATGCTTTGTGAAATTTCTTTGCAAACAACCATTGGCTCACGAATAGAAACACCACATATGCACATTCACATTCACTCATGGATCAGTGCGTGCTGGTCAATACAACTGCTAAAGCTTTGAACTAGTTTGAAGCACACAGACTTAAAGCTTCTCACTCTGCAGATGAAAATGCAGAATTGTACTGATTGTTTGCTAAATGATCTTAAACATTTTTCAGAATAGACAATTTAATTATTTTCTATTCCTCTGACAATCTTCAAATCATCTTTTAAAAAGCTACATAACCATTTTTTATAGTCAGTTTCTTTCATTCATAAAATTTAGCCATTTAAATCCCATATACTTGAGTCATCTTTTTATATCAGCTAAACTTGCAATGAACTTGTGATTTTTCAGGGTCTACACTAGTGAGCTATTTTCAGTTTAAACAGCTGTGTTGTTAAAATTTCTTTTTACATAAGACTTGAGGGTACCGATTTGCTGCACAATTAAGAGCATAGTACCTACAAATGTTCAGCTAACCAGATTGCTAATTGGTATGTTTGCTCTATGCTTTCTTGTATAAATAGTAAACATTCCCCCTGAAGCGGGATGGTTCAAAGGTTCACATGTTATCTTCCTTGTATTTCTCAGGTTACTCACGTTTTACTTTTCCCTCTCCTTAGTGTCCAGAGATATTACTGATAAAGATTTGCACACCGCATGTTATCTCTTCTATTCTGTGCTTGATGAAAGCTTTTGCCTTTGTAGAAATCAGTGCAGAATGTTTTCTCCAGAGGCAGCAAGCAAAACTGAGCTAGCTTTAGAGCAAAATCACCAGTAAAAAAGAAAGTAATCTTATGTTTGTAAAAAACTGAAATAGAGTGAAAAAATGTTATAAAATACACCTTACTGTTATTATTTGTGATACTTAAAATCAGTATTTGGTTTTGTTAGTTCTTGTGTTTGTGCCTTAGATTCAACATTAGTATGTTACTTTTGCTTTCACCTCTCCTAACATTTTTATCCTGTTCATCTGAATCCTCAAATTCCCTTAAGATTGTCTTTAGATAAAATTAGAAGCATAACTGCTTGATAAATGAGAGCATTCCTCTGTAAACATACAATACAATGTCAGCATTTCTGTCGTCTGATTTCTGAGTGGAATTTAATATATCAGCTGTGAATAGCTTATGACCTGTCCCATAATGTGGGATTCATCTGACTAAATGTAGATGCAGCTGAGCCGCTACCTCATTATAGTCAGCAGAGATGAATGGGAACTTTCAGGGTTCACTTCACCTCATGCCAAAGTAGACATAAAGGTTGCTTGCATTGCAACCTACCTTTGTGTATTTTTCTCCACTTAAAAACCAGAGAAATTGCTCGTTTTTCTTCATTATCTTTTGCAAAGAAACTTAGGCTTATTATCATAGAATCATAGAATGGTTTGGGTTGGAAGGGACCTTTAGAGGTCATCTAGTCCAACCACCCCTGCGGTGAGCAGGGACATCTAGCTTAGATGTCTATGCCTATCACAACCAAACTCTTGGGGTAGGATTGCCATAACCAGAGACCACTTCTTTTCCCTGAAACATGACTGAATTTTTACTCATTTCTCCTTGATCATGTTCTTCTCAAGTGAAGGCTGTTGAAAAGTGGCCAGTAAATGGCCAAAACTCTGGCCTTCCTTCTAGCCTCTTGGAAGGTAGCCTGGACGTGCTGCCAAACTCATTAGTTCCTGTGGAACTGTGGGAGGATCAAGAGTTCTTTAGAAATCCATTTCCTAAGACACAATCTGTGACCTTGACCTCTCAATCTAGGGTAAAGCTCATTTATCAACAACATGAGAGAAAATGTCCAGTTAAGGTGTTCTTTTACTGACCACCTGCTGGACCTTGTTTTAGCCCCAGAACATAAAAGCTCCGCTGACACGGTGTAGGATTGTCAATGAAGTCATTGCATATCAAACATTATCAACAGCTACAGTCGTTCATGAGCTTGCATATTTATGAAGATAACTTTTTTGGTTAAACACTTGTTTTCTGTCTCACATTCACATACCTAAAGCCCTTGTCAGACATCCCGTTTAAAGCCTAGTATGACTTCTGGGTAACCTTCTCCTTAGGCTGATAATGCTCAGCAGCAGCTGATGTGTCCTCAAGAGACTCATCAGCTTGGAAAGAATTTCTGGAAATATGCAGAACTTCTCAGCTAGCCTAAACGTTTGGAGGATGCCATTAACCAGCTCTGGCATATGAGCTAAACATAGCAGTGTTCAATAATGTACTGTTCAGAATGAAAACGGCAACACCGAGGATGATGCTGCATGTCAGCACACATGATGAGAAGGCAAAGGTCATGTTGCAAGGCAAAGACTATGAGCAGCAAGGCAGGTGACAGCAGCTCTGATGACAGCATTCTCACACTCGGGACTGACATATTCAGCAAAGGTGGACTTGGCAGATGGCCACACATCACAGGAAGCAGCACTTCACAGGGGAATGAACTTCAAGTGCTGTTAAAAAGGGCTGCTAGTTTCACTCTTGGAACCTAGGCTCAGTTTACTGAAAAATTCAAGAGACGAGGAGTCTGTAAAGTCCAACTACAGTGCTTATGTCAAAAGATATACTACTAAGATGATGTTTGGAAATAACAGTGTTTTGAGAGGAGTCTCTTTTCACTTTCTTGCTTTGAAATTAATACAAGTGCATCTTCCTCAGCCTTTCCCCCAAGATAATTTTAGTATAAAATCAGTCTTTGGAAGAAAAAAAAAACAACTGCAAATTTATGGAAAAGCACAAGATTAACAATTATGTATTAAAATTTTTAATTAAAATCACCTTTGAATTATGCAGAGTTAAACAATTTGCAAAACCATCTGAAGTCTCTGAACTATGGAAAATCCTGAAAAAACCAGAAATTCTTATAGACAATTTCTAAAAATTCAGCAGGCCTATTGCCTTAAATACAAGCAGTGATCACAAAGCAAAACTGGTTAAAAAAGAAAAAAACAAACCCTAAAGCACACTGAAGAAGTCTAATGATTTATCCATTTCATCATGAGTTGATTAAAACCAGCTCACTTTGCTGCATACGTATATACATTTTAAAATTTGAAAAAGTTTCTTTGTAATAAAAAGCTTCTTCGCAATAATTCTTACACATATCGTTTCTGAGCATTTTAAGATTCGCAGATTATAGCTGCTCTGATCTCTATTAATGATGTGAATTGCATGAATTTAAGACTGCATAAATAAATATTTTTGACAATTAGTTCATTTTAGTTACTTTAAAGCAAAATGTACATCCATAAAAGGTAAATAAATGAACGTTTAATTATGGAAATTTGCTATTGATTACTACAAATTGCTTCTAGAATGGGAATGTTCTTTTACTACTCTTAATTACTGTAATTAAGATTTTTGCATGTTAATTAGAATTGTTTTGGCATGGCAAATTCCACCCTTCTCTGTGTCTCTCAAAGTAGGTAAGTACACACATTCTTATTTTTTTTTCCTGTATCTAGTATATGTAAATAAGGAGAAGAACTTCCCAGAGTACATTCAAATTAAAAAGGGGCATAATTCTATGAATAACATAAACCAATTTAGGCTTTTTTTTTTTCTTTTAGACCATTAAATATCTCAGCCAGAAACAGAAAAATTGAAACATTCATGACATATGTCAGTAAAATAATGAAACTACTTAAGGAGGAATAAGAGTTCTATAATCATAGATAGTATGACTAAGTAAAAAAAATCAAAGAGAAATCTAACCTTGTTTTAACCTAAGGCATGAGAAATAACATATCCTAACCTGACAAAAATACACTGGATTGTGTGCCAGTGAATAGCTCATATACTGGCTAATGCTGTTCTTGTTCTTACTTGATTTGCCGTGACAGTTTTACCTTTTGTAGCCCCTTCAATTTATAAGTTTTAAGTGTTTCTCAGGAAGTCTGTTGGAGGTGGGATGTAGAACACCATCACTCTGAGAGTTTCACTCTCCGAGAGTTGCAGCAAACTGTAGGTTAGTGAAACTCTGCACATCTTAAATTAGAGCGGGAAACTCACAAGCCCTGGGACTGAATATGGCAACTTTATTGCATGTCACTTGGGATCATATCATTTTTTCCTTCTACATTACTTCTGGCTAACACTCAGCTAGGCTTTAATTTATGGCCTACCAGTGTGGCTGAAGGAGCTATTTGGCCCTTAGTATGGGAGAGGATATTCCAGGTTTAATTGAGTACATAAAATTTTACTTTGTGCCCTCTTGAGTCTTCCATGGAAACTGTGGCTCACTGAAATCGACAGTAACTGTTAGGAGTGTACTTACTGCATTGAAGTTGGGGAAGAGATTGACTGCTGCAGCAGTGTCCAGAGGAAACGGAAGAAATGGTTTAATATCCAGCGACGGCTGCAAAGGTGGAGCAGGAGGACGCACTAGGGCTGGAAGAGCAGGGCTCTGGCATGTACCACCTACATGTAGAAAGAGACAGAAGGCATTCAGCAAGCACTATGACTGAGGGGGGTGGGGGGGGTGGGGGGGTGGGGAAGCCAACACAAAACTCAATAATAAAAGGCCAATATTGGATTAAACAAATAAATTTTTCTTTGCCTACAAATTACTACATTACTGAAAAAGAGCACAGATGACTCAGTGACTGTTGGTTATAATTCATTGCCAGTAATTGCTTCAGGTATCAGTCTATCATTATTTAAAATTATCTAATAAACCATTTCTCTCCCTGGATTATCTGAAACAATAGTTCAGCATATGCCTGACTTCCCTTTAGAACTTCAGCTAATCTCATTCTGCTATAATTTCAGTGTTTCATCTCAACCCTATTGCTCAACCCTCCAAAGGCAAACTGCTCCAGAAGAAAAACAACAAGAGCTAGCTGTTCGGCTCAGCAAAAGTCATGTCATTTGCAGACTTTTAATTTTTTAATTAAATGCTCGCTCATGGAGCTTACAGCTTCAGAGTCAACCTAAACCCCACAAACACAACATACCTGTTAACAGTTGATCAATACAAATCTAAATTAAGAATAATTTCAGCAGCCACTGAAATTTTGTTTACGGGAAGGTACCGACAAACACTTTCTACTCTTGCAAGGGGTGGAGCTGATTCAGACTCTGTACAGCAGAAAGCTCCTCCTGGCTAACACTACCAACCACCACGTCTGTGGGAACATAATGCAAATGAAGAAACCCCCTTGCATACCAATAAGTCGCTACCTGTTTGCAGCGGACCCTATTTTACTTATTTGTTTGCCCCTTGCCACAGCCAGCTGAAAGCTGGAAGGATCCAAGCCCGTTCTCTGCTTCCAATGTCTCCCATGTTTTGGTTCCACTCCAAAACATCAATTCCCTGTTAATTAAAGACTATTTGGATCCTAGGAAACTGTTAAAATATGCCAGTGTTCTTCTAATCTGAGAGGCAGGCAAGAGACTGTAAAAACCTGCTGGTAAGAGTCCAAGAAACATTAAAAAAAACATAAGGGGAGTTCTACCCCACTCATTGAACAGAGACACAGACAGACAGACTAACAGAGGGAGCGATCTGAAATCTGTTCCTTTTTTTCCTCGTGTATATACAGACGCTTCATTAGACAAGCTGAATACATTCTTTAAGAGCCCAAATACAAAGTAGTCAGAATGATATATGGAATCTCTCCATATTTGGCCAGCAAATCTGCTAACAAGGTTTGCCATTTAATGTGTCTAATTGAGGGCTAACAGCACAGAATTTAATTAACCCGTTGTAGCATATCATCATGGTTCTGCTTCTAGGTATCAAATCAGCTGGAGTCAAATTTTCAAAGACAGTATTTTTTTGCCAACTTTCAGCTCCTCTGTGAAGCATTTCACTAAGAGCAATTGAAAGGAAAACATTACCTACTAGTAAACTAAAGGTATTGTATTAGGGTTCACTCCAATCTCATGCTAGTTTTTGCCCTAGAGTAACTGCCATTTTTTTGAGTAATTTCTACATTTACTTCAATCTAAGAGTGTACCAAATCATTCTTCGAATGCGGCAGCTAAGGATATGAGCAACAGAAAAGCAGAGGCAAGCAATTCTGCTTTCCATAGCTCACCAGCATAATATAATTATAAAGTATTTCACAATTGCCATTGGTTTGGCAATTGCTGCATTCCCATGGAATATTACAAAAATAGTGTAAAAATAAATTTAACAGGTCAGAATGATGACAAGGTAGTGTGGAACATGACAGTCTTAGTCCCTCTGAATAAGAAACACCCAAAAGGTATTCTTTTAGATGCTGGAAATACTTTTTCTTTTTCTCATGTATAGCTTTTACAGGTCATGAAGGGAAGAAGTCACTCCTACTAATAAAAACCTTAATATGAAGTCTCCAGTGTGCACCTGAGATTGTACAGAATCACACAGAAACAACAAGGTGAGCATTTGCCTGGCAATATCAAAGAATTTGAAGCTGATTAAATGTCCTACGACTCACAGGTGCAAATGCAAACTGGACTGAGAAATATCACTTGTGCCTGGGGACCCAGCTCATTGCATGTATTATCTCAGTGTTACAGAGGAGAGCCTTGCAGGTTTGGACTACTTCGAGCAACAGCACTGCTATCCCATACTCTTCTAGGATACCATGCCGTGAAAGATGAAATATTTCTATTCTGTGATCCTTCCCTATGGCATGACTGGGAACTCGCACACCTGCTGCTGCCAGCCAGTGCTGCACAAAGTCATCTGGGGACGAGAACACACTTTAAATGGAAAAATTCAGCCAGCTCTGCAGGACCTTGGCTGGGACTCAGAGCCTCTGGAACAGAATTTAAAATCTACCACAGTCCTGGCTACAGTGGCACAGAAAATTAGTATGTTCAGGAGCACAGCTGCTCTATGTTTTTGCAATAGTGTCAGACATGTCCCTTAACGATGAAGCATGTGATAGGTATCATGAAATTTGAGCTTTTGCTTGAAAGAAATTCTCTAATATTTATGGCTGCAAAAATTGGCCTCTCTTTCCATTTAACGTGCAGAGTTGTACTCGAGTATCAGCAATAGAAAACCTGAAGCAATGGCAACCATTTCTGTGACTCAGCTTAACTGAAAACCTTTGGACAACATTTGGGAATGTCAATATTAACTATTTCCCATCTAATCCACTAGCAGAGTGATGGAGAGGGGTAGAAGCCTACTGGGAAGACCTCCTGAAGAGCACACGTAGATAAATTCTTGTTGTAAAGAAGGCAATATCAAGGGCAGAAATTATGACAGAGGAAAACATGAGAACCAAGAAAGCCAAACTGAAGGCACTAAGACTCATAAAACAGAATTTACTTTGTAAATAATGGTGACGTGTGTGACAACAGCACACTTAGAAAATTACTATAGTAAGATATAGGTCCTTTTTAATTATCCAGTGTTACTGGACACTGGATCAAGGTAAGGAACCATAAAGATTGCTTATGACTGTTTTGATGTTCTGTATGATAAGCTTCTACAGAATGACCTCCAGACCTTTCCCTGTGCAGATGCAACCCTGCTGATCAACACACAACGAAGGCTCAATGTCAGCCTTTTTACAGACTTCCTGCCAGCAAGGTTTGGAGTTCCAGTTTGACCAATAAAGCCAGGATAACATCCCACACCACTGACAGGCTTTGTCCACAGCCTGGTGCTTGATGCTCTGCAGTGTTACCTGAAGTTCACATAAACATCGTTGCCAAAAACTAGGTGCATGCATGGCTGGACTTAAGAGGCATAACAGTCCCCTCAAAATGTGGGGCAGTACGGGTCTAAAGTCACATTTGATGAGTAGTGTGCCACAGCTTCTTAAAATAGGAGGATACTAAGGTATTTACTAATTCTGGTGATACAAGTTAGTGATGTTATAGTATAATGTCTTTCTAATGAGAAAGAGTCTTTCCAGCCCATTCAGATCCTAAATGGGAGATGAATATTCCAGACATTTGGGAAATTCACACCAATGATTTTACCTTAATTTTCTTTGTAGAAAGCACCAAAATAATACAACTTAGAAGCCTAATTAGCTCAGCATTTTAACCAAGGTTGAAGTAATAATTTGTTTCTTCAATTTTCAGGCAATTTAAAACACAGGCAAGACAGGCAAGATAATCTCTTGGCCAGAGGCACTGGCGATACATCCAAGGTAAGCG
This sequence comes from Phalacrocorax aristotelis, assembly GCF_949628215.1. NCBI lineage: Eukaryota > Metazoa > Chordata > Aves > Suliformes > Phalacrocoracidae > Phalacrocorax > Phalacrocorax aristotelis. The sequence continues at coordinate 41,685,883 of NC_134277.1, forward strand.
TGAGCAAACATGTTTGAAGAAAAGCTTGCCACAAACCTTTGCTCCTTCCTATATCTCATTGAGACAGTTTTTGAGAACTCCCCCAGTGTCAATCAAACTGGCCATTTTTGCACTTTTTCACCTCCATTTGGGACTAGACATTTTGCCCTACTGCTAGGTAATCTGTTTTGCAATACAGCATTATGCTCTGAGCACAGACAGCCTACATGGTACAAAGCCGCATGCGCAACATGAGGTTCATGCTTTTTGTGGCACAGCTCACTCAAGCAGTTCTCCTTCAGAAACCACTGGAGGTATGAACTTCGTCACTACACCACCTTTCTTGTCTGTACCCAGAACCAAGGGACGACAACAGAAACATTCAGATGAAGAGATGATTCCTGCAGATTCCGCCTCAAACTGTCCATTCCATAAGGAATTGTCACATTTTCTTTGTTTTGAGTTGGAATGTGAAAAAATACTGGTGCATGCATCCCCCCTTTTTTTTGACTTTAAAAACCATGTTTCACTACGGAATTGAAAATACATTTTAAAATGAGAAGTTATTCCAAAAAGAAGAAACCAGATTTATTTTAAAATGCTAAAATTTTGACCTTATCTTAAAGATATTTTTGTCACAGTTCTTTACACAAAATTAACACCTCTGGGGTAAATTTTTTGCTTTCAATTAAATAGCATTTTCTGATAAGAAACTCTCCCATGCAAATTCTTGTGCCTAGTTCACCTGAAATATCCCTCAGATCAGTGCTAGGTAAAGAGTATAAACAGCTGTAAGTACTGCTCCTAAAATCTGGATTAAGAGAGGCACAAAGACTGAATATGCACGAAGGAAGCAAAAGAAAATAATCTTAAAGTAAACAGACATGATAAGGCAGGGTCTTTTTTATATACACGATAACAAATAATAAGTTTCCTTAACGTTTCTGGAGAAGGTTAAGATCCCTGTCCCTCTGGTCCCCTAAAAAACAGCTCAACAGCTTGGGAACTGCATACTGCTGTATTTTGTGACTTGGCTATAGAGAAAGATATGCTACATCTGCCCCTGCACAGCCTTTCCTCATGCACGCTCTCATTCCCCATCCTTTAAACTCAACTACAGCTTTAGTTTCCAGAAAAAAAAATCACCAGATCTATTATCAAATAGCCTCTCCTAAGGAAATACCCAGCCCAAATTTTGAAGACACAAATAATGTAGATAATTTTTTGCAATGCATTTGGAACTTGGAGGTATGTTAACTGGGCAGGAGCTCTAAACTAATACCCCATTAATCTAAATCTTTTGCAGTTCTTCCATCACTACCTACTACCACCAAAACCACTGAGTGAAAAAGCAAATCTCTGCAAAATTCTATTTTCATTCCTTCGTTACTTTGCAATTCTTTCCTTCTGGCCACGTGTACAGCCATTTTCAATACATCAGAGACACCGTAAACTAATGTTCAATTTCCCTTCTGCCCTGGAGTCTGAGTTTGTTTTCGGTCTCATAATTTGGTTTCTCCAAGATATGGATACTCCCAAGTTTTCCACCCCATCTCATGCCTCTTCCAATATTTCCATGATAGCTTATTTGTGGTCAAAACAGTACACACATTCTACATTGGCAAAAACTCAAGAGAACCTTTCAGCTGGTATGACTCAGTGAAGTAGCTGGGAATGCACCATTGATTTCCAACTTAAAAGTTAACTTCTTGGTAACTTAAAAAGGTAACTTCAAAAAATATCATTAATATTTTTAATACAGGATCCTAATATCTGACAGTTCACACTCAGTCAGCATTACAATATATCCTAGACCCTGAGCCAGAAGAGGACTTTTTTCCTAAAAAATTTTTAAGAAAACTAACTCAGGCTATTTTAAAGTATAAAAGTGAAAGAATATGTAGAGAGCTCATGTTCTATCTTATAAATGCTAAGAAACTTACATTTAGATAACTCAGTATCAGATAGAACTTTTAATTCATTATGAATTTAGTTTGCCTGTAGGCCAAAGAAAAGTATATTTGAAAGCACTTTCTTCAAAAAGACAATAAAGACATAAGCAATTAAGAACCATAGGCTAGCCGTGATGAATAATGAACTTTATCTAAGATACTAGATATCACATTTAGATCTTCAGAGAATCTGATGAAATGGGAAATTTAAAGACATCCAAAGACAAAAGAGTAACCTTCTCTGGGATATAACAGAGACAACACAACACGAATTGTAAATCTGGCTTTTAGGAATTAGCTTAATATAATTTCTCATGACCTGTAGTCACTAGGGTACTCCCTTTTATCACTGTATGATAGCCTTCATTTTTGCAACAGATACTTTAATTCTTAAAAACTGCTGGGTTGTCACTTTAAAGGGAAGTTCAGTTCCATAATAAGTAGTACCAGTCATCTAACCTGACATGGCAAAATAGGTTTCACCTAATCACCAAATTAGTTATTAGTAATTATTATACTACTCAATTGACGAAAGTATGAACTCAGCATACAGAAAGTTAGCTAACATGCAACCTGTACCTTTTATGTGCATAAACAGATACACTTTTAATTTAAAATATATAATTTTAATAGGCTAAATACTATCCCATATGGATTGAAAGGAGGTTATGTGTGAACAAGTAACATGATGCCGCTTGAGAATTCATTGCTCAGAAAAAATGTTTTCTGATCATTTATAGTGTTACTTCCTTGTAAGGGTTTTTGTTGTTGTTGTTTTGTGTGTGTGGTTGTTTTTTTTTTTTAAGAAGAGGAAACGAGGATCTTAAAACAAAATGTTTTTGACTCCTGCATTGTTCTCAGACTTTTTTTGCAGAGTACTTTCATTATATAATAACCTCAAAAATAATTTAAAAATCAGGATATCCACATTTAAACACAATATAGTTTCAGAAAAGAAAGAAAAAATCCAACCATATTAAATATTTGACACCCACGAGAAAAGAATAACCTTCAAAATGGGGCTCCAACCACACCAGCCTCGATCCCACTGACTCTCCTGAGACAGCTTGAGGATCAAGTACACTGTGTGGCAATACAAGCTTTCCTTTCATAGGTTTTGCTGTTAGCAATGTTAACAGTGGTTAGTCACTTAGAAGTGGATGAATGCAACACTGTCTCCACTGTGGAGATCTGCAAGTAATTGATTTTTCAGTTCACTGCCCAAACCAAAAAATAAAGACAATTGGGGCGGGGGGAATCATTGTGTCAGCTGAAACATTTCTTTCACCCAAAATGAAATTCTGTAGTTTGCACTTGGATACTTAACCATTTTTATTATTTAAATATTGGCAAATTGCAAACATCCAAAACTAAACAATTCAAACATACTTATTACAAAAAATATTTTCAAATATTTTCTAATGTCTTTCCCTCTTTTCGTCCCTTCCTTTTTATAAAAGAAAGTAAAACTCTTCCAGTTTGGCACAAATGAGTACCCACTATTTATTTGTATAGTGCATTTTTCAGCACATACACTATTCACCTGGAAAGTTTGAATCAGCTATGGTCACTTGCTGCTATTCAAAGTATTATTTTGTCTAGAGACAATATTTACTCTGTGATTCTTGCAAAGTGATCTAGTTTAGAAAAATAATTCTTTTTAGTAGTAGTAGTAGTTTTAGAAATCTACAGCTATGCATCATACTGTGTTTTTTTTTTTAATCTTTTCTTTCATACTTACTAGCATTTTGAAAAAAACGAAATCGTATCTCTTGATACAGGAATTTTGATTGAAAAATATACCCCTCTGTACACCTAAAGTAGTAGATTGCTCTTTTTGTTGTGTAGAATCTTGTGAAACTACTATAATGATGCTGAACTAGGAAAATGCAGAGACAAATTTGCTTGAATACTCTAATATCTGTTATGTCCTTTCATTATTGTCCATCCTGTTAGTGAACAAGCTCCGATTCCTGCTCCCTTTTTGCTACCTTCTTCCTTCCTGCTCCTCTGTTATTTATCCGCATTAACAGACAGGTGGGCCCAGATTACAGGCAATAGCGTCCAGTCTGTCTGAGTAGCATCAAAGTGCACAACACTGTGCAGACCTTACTCAACTCAGGCCACAAGGACGCTAATGTCTGAGCCTCCATGAACCCCACAAAGTATCACCCCTTTCCCCCCTATCTAGAATATGCTATGGCCCACAAGAAACACTTTACCAATTAAAATATTTTTTTCAATTAAGCTTAATGAAAAAAAACAATCTAAACTTTAGTACTTAGCACTGTCTAGTAATGAATTCCACTAACTCAGAATACGCAGAATCGTATAGGTTGGAAGAGACTTTTAAGATCACTGAGTCCAGCCATAAACCTAACACTGCCAGTCTGCCCCTAAACCAAGTCCCTAAGCACCACACCCAAACATCTTTTAAATACCTCCAGGGATGGGGACTCTACCACCTCTCTGGGCAACCTGTTCCAATGCCTGACCACTCTTTCAGTAAAGAAATTTTTCCTGTTACCCAATCTAAACCTCCCCTGATGCAGCTTGAGACCATTTGCTCTTGTCCTATCACTGGTAACGTGGGAGAAGAGACCAACACCCACAACACTGCAAATTCCTTTCAGGTAGTTGTAGAGAGTGATAAGGTCTCCCCTCAGCCCCTGTTTTCTCCAGGTTAAACAACCCCAGTTCCCTCAGCTGCCCCTCATAAGACCTGCTCTCCAGACCCTTCACCAGCTTCGTTGCCCTTCTCTGGACACGCTACAGCCACTTGATGTCTTTTTTTTGTAATGAGGGGCCCCAAACTGAACACAGTACTTGAGGTGTGGCCTCACCAGTGCCGAGTACAGGGGCACGATCACTTCCCTGCTCCTGCTGGCCACACTGTTTCTGATACAAGCCAGGATGCTGCTGGCCTTCTTGGCCACTTGGGCACACTGCTGGCTCATGTTCAGCCGGCTGCCAACCAACACCCCCAGGTCCTTTTCCACTGGGCAGCTCTCCAGCTACCCTTCCCCAAGCCTGTAGCGTTGCATGGGGTTGTTGTGACCCAAGTGCAAGATGCAACACTTAGCCATGTTGAACCCCATACAGCTGGCCTTGGCCCAACTCACTACAGGGAACTTCTTCTATGGATTATAAATTGCACAAAGACGGCAACTAAGCTTTTTATTTTAGCAATATGACCTACCTAATTGAGCTATTTGGAATCCTTTGAGGTTTTATTCCAGTTGGTCAGACAAATTTTACTAATATTTTTTCCTTTTGGAACCTGCTGGATCACTGAAAATTAAATGATCCAAAACGAATGTTCCACTTTTTGTAAAGTTCTGGCCATTTCTAGTAGAAGAAAACAACAAGAAATTGTCCAGTTTGGCCACCTTGCTTATTACCAGCTGCCCATACCAAGTACCAGCCATGCCAGATACCAGAGAACCAGAAAGCCCAAGACTGCCAGCATCATGGCTTCAGGGAAGACAAACAAGCAAAATGCCCATGAACCTCAGCTCTCCTCCCTCTTGAGAATGGAGGAGATTTCCATTTGCCTTACAAAATAACATCAAATGTTAAATACCAAGAAGCCTTATTTTTCTCCTTGCAGTTCTGGCATTAATTCCCAGGACATTTCTACATAGCAAAAGATTATTCCCATTTTTCAGCTAGGAACATAGGACAGACAGCATATGGCACCTGTTCACAGCTCACACAGGAATCTGTGGCAGGTCAAGGAATTGAGCCTAAATTTAGTGCTCTGAGCACTGCCACATCCTTCCCTGGTGTTAGTCTAGTAGTAAACTGAACACACTTTCACTCAGACTTGAGTGCTCTCATGATAGCAAAGACACTGTCAAAACCTGTTTTTCCTTCCCAGCCATAAATGGTAGAGGGAAGATGAACAGACTTGATGAGTCCATATCTGCACTAACAATTCGCTTTACTTTTGGCAGACTAGGTATTCCCAGCTCTGTTCTGCAGTTTGTTCCCCTACTGCTCAAGTTTTATACAACTTCCTGATTTCTTTAGTAAAAAAGAGAATCAAAGGAAGTGAAAAGCCTGCCTTGCCTAGAGAGAGCTAGAAATATATAAAGACATTCCTACCATCAAGCAGTAATGCCAGGCCAGAACAGTTTGCCTGGATATCAAAGGAAAAATAGCTTTGACTTTTCTTCTGATGGCCATAAAGTATCCATCCTGACTAGCTATTCCCACATAAGGTAGCTACCCACAGTATGATTTCCAGCTTGCAGCAGAAAGATTTACATTCAGACTCAAGCTAAGGTGCATCTTGAGGTATGTGGGAAGCATAGGTGTTTTCAGAGAAGCACTGCAAACCAGTGAAGTTAGAGGAATGGTACAGCAGCACAAATGTGCATTTCCCCAAAACTGCATGTACAGTGTTTCTCCACAGCTTTCAGCAGATAAATTTTCTGACAGTGCTAGACTGATTGCACCATTATTGACTGGCACATCGTGGATGTCTCGTACCTAACCAGCAGGTCAGAGTATGTGGCTAGTAGCCTCTACTGGAAATCTACTAGACCTTATGAGATCTAACTAGCTAAATGCCCAGCAAAAATGTTGTTACAAACTAAATGTATCTAAATACTGAATGGAAGGGAGGAAGCTGCTGAAGGGCATTAAGACTTATCCCAAAGTATGCTCCCTAGAGGTCACAGTCTCCCAACAGATACTAACCACAACCCCCCCACCATAAAAAAATAAATAAAACAAGGCAAAAATACGAGCACCAGCCAAGTATTACAAAAATCACATTAATTTTAAAGCTTTACACTTCTCGACATTTAAAAAAATCTTTGACCCAGCATATCCGCAGTTGGATTTTTCTGATGTTTTTATAAAGGTCATGTTTATGGTATAATGAGCACAGATTTCCAAGGGTTACTAATCAGAAGTACACTGTATTGCAAACAGATTTTCAAAGAATTTTTCATTTTTACAATTCATATATTAGCAATTTTAAAAGTGCCATTTTTCAAAAGCATGCTTGGGAAAGAAATAACGATTAACTTTTGATGTCTTGTCTTTAAATAAAACAAGCTACAACTGAGACAAATATATAACTAATATCATGAAATGGACACACTCCACTAGTAAACTCTATGAGGGTAGTGCTGTGCAGCAATGCCTCTTCCATTTAGCTCTGGGAAAGCTCAACTTCACCAGATTTTATTAATAATTCACTGGGAATAGTTTCTACACATTTTTAACTGCATGGTGCAAAAGTAAGTGGAACTCAATGACACCAGTTACTGCATGTTTCCAGAGAGCATCACTTGGCTCTTCTGCTAGCTGTAAAACCTCTGCTGTTTGAATAACAGGTAGATTGACTTGGGAAGAGACTGAGTTAGGAGAAGGACGGCAGAACCTGAGTGAAAGGACCAAAGTGTGCCCAGGTCAAAGCTAGTTCCACGGGGAGAGAGGAGGGGAAGGAGGGACAGAAGTGCATCGAGAGAATAGTGATGGGAAGTCTATGGTTATGTAGATCCACTTGGCTGTTGGTCTTAAAGGTAGCACACAACAATGGACATAAAAATACCTCTGTGAATCTATGCCAGTGTTGCACAGTCTGGGCCAAAATTCTCCACGAATTAACCTCACAGTTTTTTCATACACAGGACTGCCTGTGTACATGTACGTTACAAAAATGCATAGTTATAGAAATAAAACCTCATTTCTAATTTTTCTTTCTCATGCATAACGACATAAATGCTTACACAATACGTCAGAAACTATTCCAGTCTCAGAATTTTTGATTCACAAAAAACCACATTTATGTTTAAAACTATCAGATTTATGGTCTTTCATAGGTAGGCAAAAGTGTAAGTGGTACCATTTCTTGCTGGACATTGAAAAAGTAGAGTGGAACCAAAACTACAGGGTTTACAAATATATAGTGAGCACAGGCACAGATACGGTAAACAGAAGCGCATTTTAAAGGGCAGGCTCGTGGACATAAAGCACTATATTCAGTTCATGGTGGCTTGAAAGATACTTGTTAAGATAAATTACATATCCTATAATCATTTTTCTTGTACGCATTCCTAAATTAAAAATACTTCAAGTTATATCACTCAGGAATTTACCCACCAATGAAATACTTGATTTTCCACTCTGAATGAAACATCTGAAGTTCTTAAAGAAAAGTAAACCAAAACCAGCAAACATTAATATCTTTGATACTATTATTTTTCAAGGTGTAAACCCAGAAAAAAACTATTAGATCTCATGGCCTGATTGTCTCTAAACACCAACCCATTACTTTTCATAAAATTTATACTATACTTTAATGAAACTAAACCAGTTCAGCCCTCAGGAGATAGAGCTGTTTGTGCAAAAAAAAAAAAACCAAACAACCACACCAAAAAACCAAGAGCCTGAGGCTCTATCTGTGACCAAGACTTTCTGGAAAAAGCAGCTGATGAAAAATTGAAGTTATCCTAGCAGGCAACCCATGCTTTGTATTGAGAAGCAAAGGAAAATCAGACAGTTCTTGGCAGTCTGCTGTCCCCACAGAGACTGAGGAAAAGAGGAAAAAAATGTTTAGTTAACTGTTAAGTTTGAGCCTTAGTAGAACAGAATTTTATGCCACCTCAAAGCACACATGTTATTGTGTCCAGCAATGACTAATCTCTGGATTTTCATCAGCAAGCAATGAAATAAGAAAGGAAAAAAAAAAAAAAAAGGAAAAAAAAAAAAAAAGGCCAATTGTACTCTGGTAGAGAAAAATCTTCCTATCTCCTGTTAAGAACCACCCAAATACTAAAAGATTAGATTAGATTAGATTCACCATTAGGCACTTGATGTCAGCTTACATCACACTGTCTTACAGAGATGTGAAATCAGATGTTGCTTTGTTGCCCCATTGCCCAAAACTGAAGGTTAACTACAGCGACTGCGATAAAGCATGAGACAAAGGCACGCACACTAAGAAGACAGCAGCCTTCCAGCATAAAGAGATGAGTCATTTAATTCACCAGGAATTTTCAGATCATCACTGACTTTCTTAGAACCTTTTCTTTGCTGTACCAATCAACACATCAACACATCAGCCATTCTTCATTTGTCTGACAAAGACTGAGGATGCAAATGGTTAGCAGGCTCTGGACTGCAGTAGAGAGTTTTGAGTTCAGCAAGGGGTCAATCACGAAAGGAGAGCAGGTGCTGATAAAGCATAAAATCTTCAAGATGATGTTAAGGGCAAGGAGTTTGCATCAAATTTGGGAGGGGGGAAAGTGGAGAGGAAAGAAAGGGAAGCTAAGGGGAAGTAAGAAGGCAGCAGGCAGAACAAGAATGGAAATACAAGAATGGGACGTTGGAAATCAATGGGAGAAATTTGAACCTTGGCCAGAATCAATTAAACAGATGTTTTATGGAAATTCTATATCCAGACACAGATTTAATTTTAATAAAGTTTAAATAGGACATATTATAATATACTTAAAAAGTAATAGTTGTGTAACTGTATTGTGTCTAGAAAATACTAACATCATTGCCAAAAACTATTTATTGCAATCACACACTGCTCTTACGCAAGTCAAATGACTTTTTTCTTTAAAATAGAGATAAATAAGTGCCATATGATTTTCTGGAAAACAGTTTCTAGGTTTTAAATCACAGTATATCCTGATGAATAAATGTTTTTATTTCCTTCCAAAAATTGCGGGATTATACTTCCATAGAAACAGTTACAATCAAGAATCAAGAAAATAGCTACTCCATAAACCAGTAAGTCTATTCAAAAAGTGTAAGCAAAAATAAACACCATGCTGCAGTATAACAGATAAAGGTATGTAAGAAAGTTTTATTATGACTATTGAAGAAGACATTGGTTTTCCTATATATGACAAAGATCATATGAACATATTTTATATAGCAGTCTGTAATAGCTCTGGCCCACATATACTAATGCTGTGGGTTCAACTCCAACTCTCTACAAGTCAGAGAAGGGAATACCGTTAAAGATGCCAATGAAAGATAGTCCTGCAAATCTTTTAGGGCACAATGAGATTCTCCCAGTGCCTATGGTAGCAGACTCAAGCATCAGAGCTCAGAGCCATTAAATTCTGGGTCTCAGTAAGACCCCATGAAAATTCACATTTCAGTACACTTTGAACTGCCAAAAAAGAAAAAAAAAAAAAAGGAAAAAAAGGTGCTACAAATTCCAAAGGCATGAGGGCTTGAAATAACAGAGATTGACTAACTCTCTGAACATCTAAATGCTCCACTGCACAAGCAGCCTACCTTCATTCTCACTAACAGATCCCAACCATGACCCTTCTGCAGGAGAAAAAACCACAATGAATCAGACTATCCTGAATTCACTTTCATAAAGCTGTCTTTTTGTTCTGTCATAGGAGACTAGTTTGAAACCATGTTTTATGCCAGTAAGAAATAAGAATTCCAACTCCCTTGAATCAGGGTTTGGTGTTGCGCTTGGCCCTGAAATCACAAAGTTACAGATAACTAATCAAAATTATTCTTCCATGGCATTTGGCTGATCCTTTGCTTCAAGGTGCTACTGCTTGCAAATAGCAGCAGGAGAGAAAACACCGTCAAATTTAGTTTTTTTCTGTGTTGCAAAGTTCTGTCAGAATTTGTCTTCCCTGCAGATCTATGTGTAAGCTACACTCTATCCCAGCCAAAACCAGGACACATGCCTACTTATTATGGAAGCCAATCCTTATAAAAGTTTCAAAAATTGAAAGAAATTAAGGTCTGTATTTTACTCAAAGGCCCATATTGAAGCCTGCTTTATAAGCCCCCACTGCCTCAGGGAAATGTCCCAACAGTTGGGCTGTTGACTAACTGGGCATGCTTGCACAATAATCTCTTTTTGGAGTGGTTTAGATTTGTGTAAATGTGTATTCACTTAATGAAGAAAGTTAGCTTGCGTTTCCAGCAACCCACAAAAATCCCTTGACCACAGGGCTAGTGTCTTTCTGGGAAAGGGAACACATTATTTTTCAGTGAAGAAGTTCTAATAAAATGGCTATTTATAGAGAAGGTCTATGGAAACGTCAATTTTTTCAAGCCTACACCTGATGAAGCTGATCTATGCAAAGGCTTTCAGAGCTGGAATACGTGGCAGTTAGTAGGTTGACTGTTCTTGTCTTGATACTTGTAAAAATGTTGGCAGGTCCATTTTTTATATCTCTATGTAAAACACGCCTATAATTTAAAAAGTTTTTCAGGCAAGGAAAATTATCTGCTGTCAGTCTCTATAGGTGGGGGGAAAGCACCACTGCTTTTGCAGACAAGACACAAAGGACGAAAGACATTTCTGTCCTATTTTCCAGAGACACAGGCATGTCAGGCCCAATTTATCTAATCCATGACATGTTAGATGCTCCAGGCTGCATCCACGGAAATAGATAAAGGCATGTCCTCCACAGATTTAATGAATGGGAAACCCTGCCTCTGGCTAATATAAATTGTGCTTGTTGGTGGGTAATTCTATTGATTATAATCCAGTTACATTTACACATGTACACATAAGAGTTTTCAGTAAAGTAGCATAACTATTAGCCAAAAGCCAGAAACCTAACCCAACAATATGCTCATATTTCTTTAAGGTATATGATATTAGTTACAATTTTCTCTATCCTGTCCAGATGTTCCTTAAGAGCATTTTACTGCTGTGTGACATAAAACTACTCCATGATAAATCCACATATTATTCACTCCATTCAGAATGTTTTCCTCATGCAAAAAGCAAAGACATTTTTATAGGTTTTGACAGAGATATTTTTATAATGTTTCCTGAGCTGGCCACACAGCTTGTAGCTGTAAACAAAAGGCTGCAGGACAGTGTCTTGTGTGCCTCTGTTTACCATTTTATACAGTCAAATTTGTAAAAGAGGAGAAAAGAAGGGAAAAAAGGAAACAAGGGAAAAAAGGAAACAAGGGAAACAAAAGAAAAAAGAAAAAAAGGAAGAAAAAAGGAAGACAAAAAAGAAAAAATAAGGAGAAAAAATAAAAAGGGTGGTGTTATAAAGGTGGCAAGGAATGGTCTCCATACTGGTGTGCATATTTCACTGCTGGTTAGGGAGGGCAGGGCAGGGTGGAAGGGACAAATACTATTCATCTGCATTTTTACATAGGTCAAGAACAGCCTGAAATGTTCTCTAAAGAAAAAGGAATATAAGAGCTCAAATAATAATTCCTTTCCTGGCCTGCTCTTCAGTCAGCTTAGCTATGTTCTGGTCCTCTATCAAGGCATCTTAAAATGTTATAGTCCCTTCCCCAGGAACAAAACATAGGAGAGAGATATATAAAACATTTAAATAACATTTTAAGGAGCTCCTTTTTGCTTGTGCAATCACCTGCTCAGAATATTTACTTATAGCCCTGCATAGTTATTAAAATTTCATTTTGTGTGCATAACAAACTCAGGTTAGACATTCACCAATTTTGCCTTCACAGTTACTCATTGTCTAGAATTCAGCATATCTTGAACTAACTGGAAATATATCTAGAAACAGGCCTAGTATAAAAACAACCCATCTCAAACATTTCATTTCATTCCATTCAAAGGCTATCTTTCATCTACGTTGTTACTAAGGTGCTTGAAAAAAATCAAGCCTTGGGCATAACACACTAAAACTGTCACTCCACAGGAAAAAAAAAATCTCAGTTGACATGTTTTATTTTATTTTTAAATCTCACTCTGCTAGAAAGACAAAAGAAAACAGAAGAACTAACTTTGCTGTGTAACACAGTTATGAGAGATGCTAAAGCAAACGTGGTTTTTTGAAAGGCATTGCTACTAGGTCTTGTATCCATGATACAACAGAATACAGTACCAAGAGGAGAAGAATCCTGTGCAGACTTTTCTGATAATCCATGTAGATCAGAAGGATAAGAATCATGCAGCTTCATAACATTGCTTAGCTTTTATAATTCCAGATGTTACTGAGTATGTTATATAAGGAAGTATTTGCTCTGATCCTTTTAAGTCATGGCATTGCTTTGCTTTGACTATTTGGAGTGAAGTTAAAATCATCATTTGACTTCTTTGCATCACATTATTTTACATGTTCCCAATATGTTGATTAGTTTTTCACATTAAAATAGAAAGGTAATCCACTCAATTTAGGCAACAGACTTTTATTTTAATTGTATATCAAATACTTCATGTGACTTCTCAATGTTTTTATTACCAGAGATGAGCAAGTCACTCCCCTCCAAACCCTATCACTTTTGAATTTTAATAAATTTGGTATATTAATCTGATCAGAAGAACATTGCAATATCTGAGAAGCTAAAAGGGCAGAGCAAGAGAAAAGAGCCTTCAATGGATTTGGATGTTGACAAGTTGGATCCCTCCCTGCCACCCTCCCACTCTACTGCTAAGGAGTGGAGAGAGCCTCACATACTCTAGTTATCTTTGCTTTCCATAAGAGGTAATCTTACAATACATTTCCAAGAAAATGAAATTATATTAAACCAGTGAAGTGAGCCAACCAATTGTCAGATTGCTATAGAAATGCAAGGATTTGCTAAGCCACAGACAAAACTCAATCTTGCAAATACTTCTGCATGTATTTAACTATTCCAATCCTTCCCATCAGTGGAATGACATCAGAAAAGTTAATTCTTTTTTGATTCATGCATGCAAAAGTAGGGTCTATCTCTTATTTGCATGACTCCATCCAACTAAACATTCAAAATGTTCCATAACAATGAGTTTTAAACAAAGAGAATTGCTATTCTATTAAAAAGGAATTAAAATTTTATCAAGCATGTTCAAGGATGAATCAAAACCCCAAATACTTGATCTGCATCACCATAAACAGGAGAGAATTTGTTTGCAATATCCAGAATTTGGCACTACTTTTTTTAAAAACAAAACACCAAGATGCACCACATAAGAAGAGAAACGCATCATGAAACTGTAAACATAAGATGAAGGTACTCTAAGCATATTGCCAAAGACACACCAAGATTTTAGTCTTTTCTTTCTGACACCACATCTGTAAAAAAGAATAGGATTATTCCAGAGACATGGATCTAGAGATGACATTGAAAAAACCCCTTAAGCTTACTGAGTAAGACAGTGTGTTGAGAAAAAGAGGCCTATCTCTCCCTTAGAATAATTCCAGTGACTTAAGCAGAGTTACAGTGGGTATTAGTTTGAGTTGTAATACTAAAGGACAGCTATTGCAGCGCACTGAATCTGTTTGTTTAGAGGTATCAATTCAAGCAATGAGGCAATTTTGCATGCAAGCCTCTAAGAAACCTGAACCCAAACACAGCTTGCCTGTATAAGGGTTGCATTCCAAAGCCTATGCTTAAGCTAATTTTACAGATCTGGAGTTGTAACTAAACATAAATCACCTGATTCACAGCAGAGTGTTTTGGGTGTGTTAACCTGAAAGGTTGAGAAAATTTCAGAAGATGTGGGCCAAACCAGGACAAAATTTAAGTTAAGATTTTCACACCCTTTTTCAACTCCAAACCACCAAATGCTGGCACAGTTCTCGTGTCTAAGTATCTGCATTAGGCTGGGACCTTATACTTTCTGCTCTTCTAATTCAGACATGGGGTTATTTGTAGCTTCACAGATCTGTTGCCTTCATTTATGCACTACAGAAAGATTTGATTTAATATCTGAGAAAAGGTTCTGCAAACCTGTATTTCTGGCTATTCTGTTTCACTTGGACTTGGAGGTAATATGTGGTAATCTTGTCCAGATAAAGATAGAATTTAAATGGGGAGTGTTAGGATTTCTTTATTACACTCCTCAGACAGCTAAATTATACTTAAAATGGGTTGAGAAGACAAGCACACAAGGCTGTTTGGTGTTGCTATGTAGATTCTGTTGCTACCACATGTGAAAAAAAATCCACATTTTATTTCTCACTTAACCTACCATTTAAGTACACAGAAAGCATCAAATGACTCAGGTTTTCAGCTACAGTTCCAAAAGTGGTAAAAGTAAAATGGATTGCTATGTCTGAGGTCAAGCATCAACTGTATTAACAGAACTGTTATGAAGTACTTAAAGTTGTACATAGAATAACATTGCAGCAGGGACACAAAAGAAAGCAGTGCAGAGTTCATGTTTAGGTTGCCCCACTGTGCACTGTTTAACACTGATTTTTGTACAACATTACCAAGGCCAAGTCTGTTGTCATGCTACTAAACTGGTAGCCTTAGACTACCAAGACTGGGGGAGACCCAAGAACAGCAAAAAAGAGACTGAGAAATCCAGTGTCCGAGGGCTTGAAGTGAATAGGCCACTTGCTCTTGCAAATATAAGCTGAGAACTTGGTTCCTACCAGAACATTTCTTTCTTGCATCAATAAGACCCTTCAGTGATTCCCTACAAATTCCTCTGCAGATGCAAGCAAGATGGTTTTAGCTCAATTCTTAAAAAAAAACCCAAAACAACCTAACAAACAAACAAAAAAAACCCACCAACCAAACCAAACCAAACCAACAAAAAAAATCCAAAAACAAAGCCCAAAAGACTGAAAACCCCTTGGTGTGAAGTGTGCCAACTCACATGATTTCAGGATTCTTTCTCCACACTGAAAGCTAGAAAAATGTGCCATGAGCTATTTCTTAGAGGGCTACTGCACACTGAAAAAACTTGTAAGGCAGTGGATGCACATACACACCTGAGGGAACTAGAAACCTTTTAATTTTTTTTCATGGAAATCTATTTTTGAGAATATTTTCTTA
The DNA here is from genome assembly GCF_949628215.1 of Phalacrocorax aristotelis. NCBI lineage: Eukaryota > Metazoa > Chordata > Aves > Suliformes > Phalacrocoracidae > Phalacrocorax > Phalacrocorax aristotelis. The sequence goes on from NC_134277.1 coordinate 41,701,530, forward strand.
AGCTACTGCTCTGACTTTAACTACATGGGCAATGACCTCTTATTAGACATGATTTAGTACAAGATTTTATCCCTTTCCCCCTAAAATTCACTATGAATTTCAAATTTGCTAATTATTCTAACAGTATAATGCTATTTGGCCTTTCCAAAATGACACATTCAGAAGTCAAAATGGTATTCTAATTACAAATTAAAGTCGTCTTGTCACGAGAAATTCTTACCCATATACAATTTTAATACATGTCCATTCAGCAGCTCTAGGCACACAACTGGAAATGCTAAAATCATGGAGCCTAGAAATGAGCTTCTCCCACATGCAGCTTTTTCTGGCTGAGATACAAACCCACAGAAATGATAGCTTGGTGTGATCTGTGGTCATAAACTTCAACAGAGCTGTATGAGATGGTGCTCTAAGAAAAACGTTAAGCCTCCTCTGTTTGTGGGGGGGAAGAACAAACCTCAGCTTTTTCTTACTGCTGCTGTTCTGCTTAACTGGCGTGGTCTGTTAACTGGAGAAGAATCACCATAAACTACTAAACTATTCACTGAAATGTCCTGATCTCTTTAATGATATTGCCAATAATGTGCCTTAACGAGACAAAAAAGGCATCCCAGTTCAACAGATCACTTGAGACGTTGCCCCCTTGAAACTGAAAATCATTTAAATAGGACTACTGTGAATTAAGAGATACTCTACATAATCTGTACACAATCAGGAAAGCTTGCAAGGCCCCATCCTATCCACATACATGAACTCCATGTAAATGTAAACCTAAAAGGATGGTCATGGTAAGTATTGGGTTTTTTAGTGGGGATTGGTTGCTTGTTTGCTTTTTTAAATAAGAATGGGAATTGATATGGGCTTGGGGATGCGTAGAACTAAATAGCTCAGTTGACTTAAGAATTTCATATTATCATTATTGGCATTGATGACATGGTAATGGAAATTAATAAGAGCAATAATGACTATATTTTGCTTGCAGCTGAGAGCTGCTTGCTAGCTTCTGGAAAAGAGGTTGGTGGTTTAAAACCACTTCCTGAAAAACAAAGAAATCAGCATAGCTTTCATTGACTGTTAATCCCTGAGCCTTCCTATGGAAACCATCAACACTCAGGTGGACAAGGGAACTGATGGAGTCTTCCCACGTGGGTGTACAGAGTCCTTCTATCAGGAGACCTGCAGTGGCACATGCCCTCCTGCAGGTGCATCTTCCTACAAACGGGGCTCCCCATTGCAAGGCCAATGCAATTCAAGTTATTCAACTGCCCAAGCTCATGTTTCCAACATGTTCAGTGCCTCTTCTGGCAAAGAGATAGGGAACAAGTCTTTGAGCAGGAACTGCAACCCAAATGGATAAATCCTCCCTCCTGTAATTCCAGGCTGGTGGCAGGTGAGGAAGAAAGACGTGGCGGCCACGCTGCAGGGCATGCCAGCATCCTCCACCCCCAGACTGGCTGCCCAAGTGGCTGTCAAAGTTTGACAACCCTGCTGATAATCAATTTAAGATTTTAAAGAGCATTTAATTCACATTTGAAATTATTGGAGATATTAAACACAACTGCTACAAATTATTTGACAGTTACCTTAATTAGACTAGGTCTGATTTAATATTTCCAGCACAGTTGAAACTCTTACTTTACTGGGGGCCATGGAAGTTTTTCAGCATGTTAGGTCCCGTAAATGAAATTGAGTTCAAGCAAATCTATTAACACAGTCCAACACTTTCCACAGTTCATTACAAATAATAATTACTTTCTGAAAACTTCCTCCTTCGCTATGAAGAACAGATCTGACTCTGTAAAAACAATATCAGTGAGAAAACCTCAATTTTTTCTGAAAGATTCTTGAACTTGCAAGAGCTTTTTTAGTACCTGCTAGCAGTTGCCATACATCCGTTATATCAATGGATTTCAAAAACTGCCCAACTTCTTTCAGAGGAACCGTCAATATTACCTCAATCAATATGCTACCAAAATCAGCTCCCCACATTATTTACTAGAACTGAAGTCGGGCACATAGATAGAAAAACCTGCTGAGCTGGGGATCTGCCTATTACAGACCTTGGAAAGATTTCTTAAAAGATTAACTTCTCTATTATTTTAAGCTTTCCCTAACAATGTTAGCCATCTATTACTGTGAGCTTCCTAAAAAGGCCTAATAATTTAGAATGAACATTATTTCTACTTATCTTTTGCGATTTGGAAGATATTAGCTCAGCTGGGGTCTCTCAAACAGATATTTGATATAAAACATTCATAATTAATTTGACTATATGCTGAGGTCAGATGGCACTATTTCTGTTTCCAGATGAATCTAAAGTGAGCTTTGTATTGCTGAACATGTGCTGTCATAGCTTTAAACATAAAAACTCCTTTGATAAATTACAATAAATTATCATGCAATTGTTATTTTTGTGAATATTTCTGTGATGAAATATTCCTACTAGGAATGCACAAAAAGCTTATACAAATCACATGAACATTGCTGGAATAAACTGAGGAATATTTTAGGGGTATTAATTGTTAATGTTCTTTCAATGCTAAGTATCAACAAATACTGCCTACCTGAGATAGTTTTGTGCTGCTTTTCCTCACTACACTGATATTTTTTGATATATTTAACTTAGAAAAAAAACCAACAGGGCACAGGAGAGTAAGTGATAAAATAACACTCCACACATCTGTATCATCTCCCTAAAATCTGCCGAATTGTCTGGGTGTCCATAGTGACGTGCAGCAGCATTGTTCATTGCCTTCACAAGGTTAATTTCAGGCTATTTAAATAAATTTTCTTCCCTGCGTGCTGATGATAGCATGTGATGACAATTTTGCTTCAAGTTAGTCACTAAGTGCAAAATGGAGCAGTTTTATTTGGTCATTTTGGGGTGCTCGTGCAGAGTGGTGCTGCCAGTACCATTTTGCCACCACACCAGCACACCATAGTGCTTTACTTGCTGCCTGCTTGCCTTTCCCTGCCAGCAGAGTTTATATACATTTCACACACTCTAAGGCTTTCCATTATCCCATTTTGATTGTATCTATATCGTTAGAGAGATTTCAAATGTTGCTTTGATTTCTTTTAATGTGTTTTCAGCCTTTTAGTGCTTGTTTCTTATACTCAGTAAGTTCACTCATGCGAAGGAGCATATCTGTGTGGGCTATTTATGTGTAGTAATGTCCCCCTCTAAGGCCACTGATTCTTTTCACCTGGAAAACCTTTCTGTATTGGGAAGGTATTCTATTGCATGTACTGTTAGAGTGTGTAGAGCTAAATGCTAATATGAAGGATACTTGCCTTATATAAATGGATCTGTCCATAGATAGGCATTTCTGCAAGGCACTGTACTTTATGACATATCTGAAGAGATGTCAGGCACCCAGCTGCTACTGAACCCATAGGAACTAAATGGTGGGCTGCTAATTAGTATTGAGTAGGTTTGTCAGCTGTACCTATGTTAGAAGAGACCTTTTATGTTTTATAAAAATACTGCAAGGGATTAAAAAAAGAGAAAGAAAAAAGAAAGAAAAAAGGGAAAACCACTGGGAATCTATAAATGTATTGAAATTTTTTTCTTTGACCCAGTTGAAAAGAAAAAAGTTAATTCAGAACCTTTCTTAGTAAAGAATGAGAGAGGAGAGAAAAATCATACTGTGTGGACCAATACAACATCCAAGTATTCAGTGCTACTAAGATTTGAGCCAACAGAAACTAACTGTGTTATTAGGAGGTTAGTGCCCTAGCACTGCATGTGGAGAGGAGGACTAAATAACCAGTTTTACAAGGTAGACAGACTGTGGTCAGGACTGGCAAGACAAATGTTTGTATATGATTACATCATGTCTTGAGTGCTAAAAGCACGTAAGGATACTAGAAATAATGCACTACAATGGCTTTACAGCACCTATATTCATGTAGCTGCCATGCCCTCAGTCAGAGAGGGAGACAAAAAGGGCAAGGATTTAAATATAAGTTCACATATGCATACACACTATATTATAGCCTTGTCAGAATTTATCCTTTACATATTTACCGGAATTGCAAAGTTAAATAGGAGGTTAGATAAAGTTTCATGTATGCCTGTTTGTTTTTTCCTTCTTAAAGAAATAAAAATGGCTACCAAAAATAACAGATGCTGCATGAAGGGCTGAAGCAAAGATATTTTTTTTTCTGTGCTACCTAGAAGCAGACAAGCTCACACAACTTCCACTGTTGAAAAATCTGCTGCTCACAGCAGCACAACTTACCAGCAATAATAGAAAAACAAAGGAGCAGTGTGCTTGCTATGTAATAGTAACGTATCTGGCAAACTAAATGTTCCTGATATGTGGCTGGTTTTGACAGGAGGTGAGTGGATTAGCTTTCACAGGTAAATACCAGCAAACAAAACCTAATTTGCTAAACGTTGCACTATAGAGACAGTAGACCCTCAGGTTGCTACTGAAAAATAACTTCGCTTAGCAAGAAGAGCACTGATATTGCTTGCGGTGCCAAGACTGGCTTCCTCCCCACCTCCTTCCTTGTGCATTCACAATTGCAGATCTTGCCAAGGTTCTGTGCTTTTTGACTTTTTTTTTTCTTCATTTGTTCTTTTTCTTTGCATTCAGTATTGATCCCTAGTGCAATGACGGGTAACAGTATTGGAAAACACAGCCATTATCTCCCTCCATCTTCAGAACTTACCACACTCCATAGTAAACACCGTAAACAAGGTCAACATGAACAAAAGAAGCTGAGAAAATTTTCATGGCTTTCATTTGAGTGAACTGTACTGTCCATCTGCTTTTTCAATTACAGCATAAAGGTAAATAGGTAGGAGAACCACTATAAAGTAATAATCAAAGAGTAAATTAAGCCTAGCTTTTTTTGCTCTTAAGAAAGCAGTTTTAATATTCAAAGACTGTTTTCTGACATAAACCCACTTTTTAGGCACTATCTTGTTCTCTGAAGGGGAGAACTGAGGAAGAGGCTGCCAGTTTGCATTGCAATAAACAGAACGTATAAACAATACACAATATAAATTTACCAATATGAGCCAAAGCCCTCAGAGATCCTAAGTATGTGCTAAAATTTCAAACAGTCATACCCAGAGTTAGCAGACGCTCCCAAGTCAATCTCATTTTTGTATCTCCTGTAACTGCTTCAGAGATGAAGATACTATACATTACCAAACCCCAGGAGCTTTTCAAGCTTTACTTGACAAGCAAGTGGTACATTATGGTTTTAAATTCTGAAATCTGCAGGGACTATAAAACAGAGTAAATTAGTTGGCTGGGTAATAGAGCCAGGACCTGATCCCATAGTGATGAAAGCATTTCCCATGATTTCCAAACAACTGGTTCAGCCAGCTAGCAGAGGTATTTAAAAAAAAAAAAAAAAAAAAGAGATTGATTTAAATCCAACTTTTTAAAATATCTGTGACCTTTGCCAAAGAAGAAATAGAGAAAAAAAAAGAAATAAAAAAAAAAAAAAGAAAAAAATAGAGGGAGAACAAGTGCTTTTGTTTAAATGCTCTAGATAAGGACTCAAGATGTCTTACCTTTTTTTTTCAAACCTGAAGGAGTTTTAAATGGATATAATTTTAAGCATCAAAAGGGACAGAACTGTATTACCATAGATGTTAAGAAGAGGCAAGGGTATATAGTAATTAAACTTTCATAAAAGCCTCCCTTACAACTCCAATTTCAAATTACAGTTGCATTTTCTTATTTCGCATTTGAACCAGACCCCTGCCAACTTCTTCAAACTGTCATACCATACTTATGAGTGGAGTAACTCTTCATGGTGCATATGTACAAAGCAAAATAAATTGTTTGAGGGGAACGTGTTCAGGAGCGTCAGACTGAGGAACTGAAAGAAGTGGTCAACAAAATGGACAAATACACGAGCATGCCAATAACGCAGTTTCACGTGTTAAATTTTTCACCCCTAAGTAGGCTTTGCAGAAATGTGTTACTAAAATCACTGAGAATACAGGCTGACCTAATGAGCATGGCTTTGCCATGTAATGACTTAGCCCAACAACAGAGCAAAGCTTCTTCCCACTTCAACCCCAGCAATCTGATTCAAGTACAATCTCAGACACTTCAGGTTTGGATATTTCTAGCCAACCTCTTTTGCTGCATTTTCTCTGCACATTACCAATCATCTATGCAATTTCAGCTGCAGAACTAATCTTTGCAGTATATTACATGTAATAACCCCTTTTTAAAACTAAAGCCCTCATGACCTCTACCGTATTTTGAGAACTTTTCATAACCTAATACCAAACTGAAATATTTCCATTTCTTCTCTTCCAAGTACCACCATCTTCTTTAGTGCAATGAGAGGCAAAAGCTTTGAAAGGATTCCTGTAACCCGATTAACATTTTTGTAATTGCAAGACTTTCTAGAACTGCCACCAGGTTATAAAGCAAAATCAAAATAATATGGAAGGATATTTGCACACAGGCACAGAGTCGTAGAAGCCATATGACTCTGAGATAATTTGGCACCCAAAGGTTCTCATTATTTTAAAATATTTTCTAAAAATAATTTACATTAATTGTTTTTTAGGAAAAAATATTAAAAAGGACAGAGAGGTATAACATCATAATGAAAATTTTGAAAATCCAGTTTCTACTTAACCACTATTTCTTAACAGAAGCAAGACATTTGTTAAGGAGGGATGCAGGATTAGATTCCACAGTCATCCCAGTTAAAACATGTACAGACACATGTGCGCACACACACACTCTCTGTTAAGGGACCTTCAGCTGAAGCAACCGTGATCTAATCTTCTCTTATGAAACCAGAAACCATTAATTCGGAGTTTGGTTTTGGAGCAATTCTGCCACCCACAAGAAGAGTAATACTGGGAATGTCTTTTTTTGTGTGTGTGTGAAATGGTGAAATCACCCTTTATTTATGGCAACATACTGGGTATATTTAGAGGTATTTTAAATGCACAGTTTCTGTAACAGAATCTAAAAGGGTACAGTCTAGCACAGAGAAGTTTCTGTAAGTTCAAACAGGATTTTTTTTTTTATCATTATGTATACATGCATTAATGATTATTCAGTGCTGCAAGATATGAACTTCACTGCCCAGGAGGCTGTAATGTTCCAAGTATAAACATCAGGCTCCCGCAGATTTCAAGATCCCATACAATGGCTTGCTCAGCTGAATTCTTCTGTCACATACAGCATCCATTATATATTAACTACACTTTCTGATTGCAGATGGCTGGTGATAAAACACAGTTAATAATCCAATATCTGTGTTTCTCAAAACATTTTAAAAGCACAGCCTTATCATCACCAATTCATCCTGCCTTAAATGAAGACAAACAGAAATGCTCGAAAGGCCTCCGCAGTGCCTAACCTAGAAGGAAATATAACCTCCTAAAAAGGAACCGGTGACAACTAAATATTTTCACTGAAACTGCTGAAACATGTTTTTTTTGGTTGGCTGGTTGGTTTGCACAATGTGTGTTTTCTTTAAAGAGGTGGTGAGATTTGGGGGGTGGGGGGTATTTTTTCTTCCATGACTCATCCAGCATGAATCTTTTCTACAAGAAAGTGTTCCAGAAATAAAAAGTGATACTCAGAATAGTAGTGTGTATGCAGATGACTTACTACACTCTACAACACTGACTGAAAAAAACCCACCGAAAATGAAAACAGCCAACGTGCAAACAGAAACGCGATGGCATTCTCAGGCAAAAATTGTTTTTTTCCCCTTAATAGTTCTATGTTTTTATCCCATAGGATATTCATTTCCACCCCAATATTTGAGGTTTCCTGTATAATGTGAACAGAATCACTGAGAACAGAAGTTACTTAAAACAGTAATGGGTCCACATAGGGCAGGGGGGGAAGAGGGGTGAAAAAAAAGGAAAGATGCAAGGTTCTCCCTTCTTTTTCCTTTTCTTTGTAAATTTTCATTTTGGTTCTTTTTTCAGTAAGCGCAAAGTATGGGGGTGCGTGGGGGAGTCATCTTTTGGCAGTGGGAGTGGAGGACTGGCTTCCCTCTCAATTCTAGATGGAGTTTACTGAGCCCTCTGGACCAGTTCTCACTGTCCCATAACTGCAATATCACTGCAGTGTTTCCTCCGGTTCGATGACCGTCACGTGTGGTGCCAGTGTACAGCGCACACCAAAAGCTCTCCCCCTTCACCTCCCAAACGGTGAAGAGCACTTTCCACCTGACCCAGGGGCCATCACACTCACAGTACCAGCCAGCTCCTGCGAGCTGCCCATGCTGCCCGGCCGAGGAAGGCACGATGCCGACGAGGTGGCCGAGCCAAGGCAGCAGCAGCCGGCGGGACCTTTTAAGGTAGAGGTGGCAGTGTCCAGCTACGACCATTGGCAACAGCAGAGCCCTCAGGTTGAGCAGGACTAGAAGAGGTCCCGTTATCAGTATGCAACATCAGTGCTGTGGCACTGACAGCCGCCCACCGTGTCTCCTCTCAGAGCTGCTGAGAATGGTCACAACTGACTTTTAACTTACGTTAAATTATTAATTTGATGATAAAACACATGAAAAAGTTGCTCCGGGGTAGGTATGTATTTTTTTAAGTGCAAAACATCTACCTATTAAAACACTTAACATAAGTTTATTCTTGTCATTGGCTTTTGGCTTACTCTATAAACATACTACATAATTTTGTAGGATTTTTATTATTATTATTATTATTATTATTACAATACCATATTTCTGTTCAACTCAAAATGATGAATGCAAAACCAATACAATAAGTAACAAATGTATCCACGGTGACCAAACAACAAACTCTAAAAGCACAGCACGGTGAGTGAAAATTAACAGTTATCGAAACCACTCCATCAAAATTCTGGTGCAATGTAGAAGAAAGACCCATGCAATTAGAAGGGTCACAATAAGTTTAATTATTCAAAGGCTCAGCTCAAATAATAGAATATACATAGTAGAATGTAGTTGAATATCTCAGCCCAAATTCTTTGTGGAGGTTGCAGCTTTAAGGAGAGCAAGGGACGCTATGACTGATTCCTGAACTTAGCAACTTTTCTCTCTGATGGTTAAGAAACTCACTTCACACATTAATACTTGCTCTGTAAGAATAACACTTTCAGAGGGTTAGGTGTTACTTTCCACCATAATTATTTCAGCATTTATTTCAACCTTAATGCTGTACATGTGTGTTCCCACTATGCCGCCTTCTATCAGCAGCAATTAGGCAAGAAGGCCCAGAAAACCACGCAAGATGCACACAAACATACAGAAATGCTTTCTTTTTCTTTCTTCCCTTCCTCTTCTTTAGGTGGCCCAATAGTAGCAGGCACAAAGAAGAAAATACCACAGAATTCTTTACTAATATTAAAAGGAAGTTATTTTTTTCCTTCAGCAAATATAAAATTCTGATATTGTCTATGTGATGGCTATAGCAATTTTAAGTCAAAGTAGGTGCGCGATGCACGCAGTCAAGCTTTCATCTGGCTCTGTGCAATACTGCTTTGTGCGGTAAGTGTTACAACAGGGACAGGTAAGATTACAGACGTTCTGGCTTCTCACAGACAGACCAGGAAAACACGCAGAACAACCGCAGGTAAACATTATCCCCATTAGCTCGTACTTTGTTATGCAAAAGGCAGAACCAAGAACATTCATTTAAAACTGCGATATTAAAAGAAGTTTCACACTGAACAAAGCAGACCGAGAACCTGCCTAACAGAAACTTTCAGCTCCGCTCTCACAAGTGAAATTTCCTACAAAGCAGAGAGAAAGCAGTTTGTTCCAATTAAAAACTTGTGTTGCACCAGAAAACAAATAAGCATGTGAAACAGCAGTTTGTATTTTTTTCAAAGAAGTAACACCAAAATAAGTTTGATCACCATTACATGTTTCTGAAAATTATAGGCAGAAGAAAAAATTATAAAATTAAGTACCATACAGCTAACATATACCTAATACCCTAACCCGTATAACTTCAGGAAACCACAACTTCTAATCCTAGTCACACAGGCAATTGTTGCAAAACTGACTGTGAAAAACAGAAAAGCTGTCTCGCGCTTGCAATGATAAAAATAACCCAAAAGAAATGAGCAAAAATTTAACCTAATGCCACATTTTTAATTGTGAAGAGATTTAATCCAAATTGCTCAAACCTAAAACCATAATGCTTCTCTATTCTTCCTTAGTCTTTGGAAAAGGTAGTAAAGCTGAAACATTGCAAATTTATCTTTGAAAGGGACTCTGAGCAGTTCTGACAACTCAGCCGAATTATATTTTTTCTGTTAAGACAGTTTACATCAAAATCAATCTGCTTTCATGATTGATGGGTTTCACCGTCAAAGACAACCCCCAATATTTTTAATTTTATGAAAATAAGAAAATAATGCTTAGCATATCATAAAGCATAGTACTTTTGTGACAGGGCTCAGAATATTTCAAAAGTTCTTTTCTTAAAGCTTGACATGAACTCCTGATTCAATATTTAATGAAACTGAGAAAGCTGCTGAATGTCCCAGAAATGCTCCAACTCTCTGCTCTGTGTTCATTCTAAGTATTACGCAGCTATGAAATAACACCGAGGCTAGATGAGATTTCAACTAGCCAAGAACAGTATTGTTCCATCACACCACCAAATCTGCTGTTTTATTTTTTGGCTATTTAGCAGCATTAACTTGCAGCATTTTATCGCAATTGTACATCCCAGCCCAGTACTGCAGCACTACATTGCTTAGACATAGCTGTATGCTCCAGCATGTTTTTAGGGTATGCAGCCAGTGCAGCTATAAGCCTAAGGAAGATTTCCATCAAGCAACAAAACTAAACTCTGCACGAATATTTAACAGCTCAGAGACCTCTAAAGGCTTAAAATAATATGCATTTCGTGGTATGCTAGGAGCCAACCCCACACCAGCGATCTGCATAATGCAGGGTACTCGGCAAACACACCACTGCAAATAAAGCATTGTTTCGCCTTTGTATCTTCGAATTCTTCAAACTAAAAGCTGAATGAAATACTAAGGCTTACTGTGCCTCCCCACCACAGACAGTGCAGTAGCAGCTTGTCCATTACATTAAGTTCGTCTGAAACTTCCCATACCTCACAACCATTTCTCATCCCCTCTCGGCAGATGCAACACAAGTTCATATAAAACAAACCTAGGATGAGTTCATCCTATGTAGCTTATTTTTCAAGCCGCTAAAACTACGCGGTAGCCCACTCAAACAGAAAATTTCCCAGACAATGGAATCCTTTCAAACTGCACAGCCGACAGGATTCCCTAGTTGTCAGTTTTAGGTGCGTGCCAGCATGAAATGTTCTTGAATCCAAAATTTATAATAATCACTCCTATTGATAATGTGAGCAGAAGCAGAATTACATCACAGTTAACACTTACCAAAATACATTATGTTTCTCATTAATCATGCAGTCAGGATCCCACCGCTGTGTATTCAGCATTAGCTCCCGCACAGGGCTGACATGTAAAACAGAGCTCTTTCATTCTACATTATGTGGAAATTTCCCAGCACAAGAACCGTGAGTGAGCAGTGTGCCTCCTCAGGATGAGCGCTTTGCAGGCAGTCTTATCCCTGATACAATCCCTGTCTGATTTAGCATTTACTCCGGCTGCATGCTGCACTGCCCATTCTTACTGTAATCTGACTCCTCCTTCTGATGTCCTTGCTGTGCCTGTGACATCAGGACTAAGAGTACTACAAACAGATCTTTTCTTTAACGGGCTCGCAATGACGTGCTCTAATATCCTGGTTAACCTAACTCTGGCTTGGGAAAAAAAAAAAAAAAGTGCTTCTGAAATGGTACACATTTTTTTCTTTTTTTTTTTTGGCAGCAAACATGTTCAGTGACATAACGTGCTCAATTACATAATCGATGGGAAAGACAAAGCGTATATTGTGTATTTTTCTTTGGAGGGCAGGCTCCAGGAGAAGCCCTGAGTGCCCTGATTCCCCAACTTCAGCAGAAGATAAAGATGCTTGGCACTTTGCAAGATCCTGTCTCCCTAAGACTTCCCCCCCTCCCCCAAATCATTTCAGTTCCATTTCAATAAATTATTTTAATCCCAATGTTGGATAACACTCAGTCTGTTTCTATTTTTAAAAAAAAACAACTGACAAATAAGTAGTTCAATTTCAATAAAGCTGAACTGATTTTTTTAAACTATGATTTCTTTGCATGAATAACATAGTGTAAGGACAGAGATATATGACAGCAAGGATTTGTAATGAATTTTACAACCTTTCGCCCTCCATGCCTCCAGTTCTTTTCTGGCCCAGGTTGATAAGTCATTAGCACACATGGATTGGCCTTAAATTTGTTGTAAATAGGTCCCCACACAGTCCCTGCTACTATATGAACTAGTAACAGCTTCAGAGGGAGAAAGACCAAAGAAATACTGAAATACTCCCCACCATCTACATGTAGTGCCGTGGGATGGATCTGACATACACCGGTGTGGCAGCAGGAAGATGATGCAGTCTGTATTTATGCACGTATTATGTCTCTTCTGTGAATCAATAGAAGACATTGGTTTCCTGCTGTCAGTCTGGCACGTATCACTGATAATACACTTAAACTAAATAAAGGTAAAAAATAATGGACAGCATGCTGAAGTGTTTATTTCATTATAATAGGATCTAATGGGATGAATGCTTTCATTCTGCAGGAAAGAGGATGACAGGTATAATTCATTTAAAGCTCCACTTATTTGTAAAACTCCACACAGTAACTACTATTTCATGAGGTCCAATCACTCAGGGCAAAATTATCCCACCAGCACAGCAGCCAAGGAATGCTCCAATTGCAGCAAAAGAGTTAAGAGCCCTGATGCGCATCGCCGCTATGCATCTCTCAGCAAGAGTCCCCTGCTGCATTGATCTCACAAGGTTTCATACTACCTGTATGAAAGTCACCGAGGTTAAACACTGCCAGGTGCAACTGGGGCATGAATTTAAGTCCTGTCCCTCACTGACAGTTCCACAGCTCCCCATTTCTGATGTCTAACTTTTCTCAGTGTCCTTTCTTATTCCACCTGCCCCTAAGAAGAGGCATGCCTGAAATGAGAGGTACACAGGTAAACTCCAAAATAAACTTTGATTCACAACTAAAAAGTGCACAGTGCAGGAGCATGCTTTGAGGACATAGCGTGTGAGGTAGGAAGATCAAGACTTCTTGCATGGTTCAAAGTGACCAACAGCAGCTTAAGCTGAGCAAAGCCTAAATCATAGTGAAGAAATACTATCTAGAAACCCCTAGAAGAAAAAAAAAAAAAAAAGAAGCTGTCTAGAAACCATGGCCTATATTTTAACTAGAGGGTTTGGACAGCAAGTAGCAGAGGGTATTTGCGGCACCTTCCTTTCCTGTTTCATCATTATTATGTTCTTTCACTTCTGCTCTACAAGGAAGGAGACCTCACTACAGCAGAAGATACCACCCTCAAAAACTGGTTCTAACGTCTTCTGAGCACTAGGTATAAGCTACCATTAGGAGCCTTCTGCAGCACAAGCATTCCCTCCCTTCCCTTCACCAAGGATAAAAACTCAGAGAATCAATTCACTGTGAAATCCTTCAGCTCCTTGGCTAGCTCCAAAGTGCTTTTGCAGAGGCACTGCGTGACGTCCTTTAGGACAGTCTGCACCCAGGCACAGCATTTGCCTGTTAGGCTGCATTTACTTTATCACAGAAAAGCTCAGGCTTATTCTGTCGGGAGTCTGGCCCTGAGAGCTGTAGGCTACCTCCAGTCTCGACGTTCCTCCAAGCTAATACGCCTCGCTGATTTGTGCCATCAGGTGGCCAGCCGAGAGCCTGGATACAGATGACATTTCTGCGTAGATATACCATTAGCGGTTAGGCAGCAACTATACTGCCTTTAAACATCCTGTATTGAGCTGACTGCTCTGTTACAATACCTGTACCAATTCAGTGGAATCTGATGGCAGGTCAGCTCATCAGGAAGCGTAAACAGCAAAGCGCCGCATAGACCAACATATTCTTCACTACATGGTTTTGAATGTTACCTCTACTTTTGTTTTGCCCTTTAGGATGCAAAACAATCAGGACCATCCCCCCCCTTATTGCATCCTATTTGTGTTCTTACAGTAAGCATACAAGCAAAGTAGCCAAAAAGAAACTAAACCAAGAAGGTTTTTTAAAATTTCTTTGCATTTCAACTATGGAACAAATGCAAGGGAGGAGGGAAAAAGTCACTGGTGGTCTCTCCTGGAAAGCTTTCACAGCCCAAATTCACATACTCCATGCCAAACTCTGCTTTCATTTACACACATACAACATTAATAAACTGTAAAAAGAAGTAGAGTTCTAAGCAAGGGACAAAGAATAAATTTAATTCCCAGAGTGGGATTTTGCCACTGTCAGTGAAAGCAAGGATTAATTTAGTAATTGCAATCCCAAATGTCTGGCGTTTTAACCCCAGCACTGAGGACTCTGCTGAACAAAACTGTGGAGAAGCACAGACAGGAGCAGCAAACACTTGTGTGCATCTGGAGATTTGAGTAGACCCAGTTTGGGCGTGCAGGATCATGCAAACTGAAAGAGCAAATTAGCCTGTGATATCAGCCCACGGTGTAAACTCCCAATCATCAACAAGTCAGCACAGGCTAACCAGCATTTAGGTTTGCTACAGATGCAGGTCAACTGCAAAATTATCGTATTTTCATGCATGGTTCACCTATAAAAACAACCCCCAAAACCCTCATGATTCAACAATAGCATAAACATGAAAAAATTTACCTTCTGCTAAAACAGCTACCCCACACCCTTTTTTCTAATAATAGAAGTAGCTTCTACTCTTTCCCAACAACATGCTTCTTTTTTTCCTAATAGCATCTCCACCTTGATTTCTTCTACCCTTCCTTGCCTTGACAACCCCACTTTGGTAAAGGGTTTGCCACAAAGAGCAGGTTTTCAAAATGCAGACAGCCCCACAAGACAGTACCTCCTCCAAATAAACAGAGAGCAAGCTGAGAGCATACATCTCCCAGAAGTACAGCGCATACCCTACATTTCTCCATAGCTGAGAGCGCTACAGGTTACTCCCCACACATGACTTGGTCTACAGCCAGAAGGCCACTCTTTGTGAACTAGCTACACTATCTATGCTTTCTACTGATTTTTATCTATCCACTGATTTACACAATGCCTCCATAGTAAGTATTAAAACCACTTGCAGGCATGTCTGTTGCAGAGACCAATTAATATTTAATATTAATGCATGCAGTTAATTCCCTAGGATTCCTGGAAAACTCTTTTCCAGTCTTGAACTCTCCCAGGAGGCAACTAATATTAGATTTATACCTAGTCTCTTACCAGTTGGCTTTGATGAATTTCAATTAGTGAGGCTGACCACAAACCTTTTCTTGCAAATGCAGAAGCATATCCAGGGACTCTTTGCTGGCAGAAATGTAATAGTAGGCAACAAAATATACTAGTGACACAACATTTTAAGTTTATGCATCGTGTAGTAGGTTAAAAGTTCTCACACACTTGAAAGGGTTCCAGATTTTTCTAAAATAAATTTTATCTACTGTACAGAGACAGATATTAAGAATAAAAATGTATTGTGCAAACATTTGCTTCTGAAAATAGAGTGGGAGAAGCAATCCAAATTACACTTGACCTATCAATTCACCAAAAGCACCCCAAAACTAAAAGATTCTTGAAGGTAAAGTAGGTCTAGAACTTCTACATAATTTGGAAATGTATGTATTGCAGATATTCCATTCCTATGAGTGCTACAGTAACCACAATGCAGAAATAAAAAACAGCAAACAAGCCACAGTTTTTTAAGGCTCCAAAAGCAATTGAAAGTGTTTCCAAGTGCACATATTTTGTGCCTCAAATCAAATATATGAAGTACATCAGCTAGAAATTTGGTTTGTTTTTATTTTGAAGCCATCTGGAGTAGTTTAAGACATACTACACAATAATGCAGATTTTGTGATTCGTTACTAATCTCCTGAGGTTACGCTAAAGGATAAGGAAGGAAGAAGCAAGTTATGTTTGTATATTTTAACTAGCCATAGAGGCTCATCTCTGGTTTTACACGTTCTCCACTAGCTAAAACTACCAAATGTGTTTTTTACCCTTGACTCAGAAGTGTCACTTCTGGAAATCTGCAATATTTGTCACCATGAATACTATTTAACTGCAGCAGTACCCAAAGGAACTCTGTACCGCCACACGTGAATACAACTGGAGGAACTTAATTAATCTTCCTGTCACTTCCATGATGCTTTTCATTAGTTTAGCTGCTATCTGATCAACTGCTCCATTCTCTATTGGAAATGGCTAACCAGAACCTCCTATAAAAGTGTTTTCAAGAGGTAAACAAAGACTCACCTTTGATTCTGAGAGCCTTTACAAATCTTTGCCATGCAGACTTTATCAGTTCAATAACAGTACTTGCAGCACTGTTCTTTTTAAGCAACTGGGATTTTCTACATAGGAGGCTTAAGAAATATAAATAGCAACAATATGCGTTTTTGTAAGCTTAATGCTAGTACTTCTGGTATTTTATAGCTTGAACACAGATGACGTGGCAATTGAAAGGTCATATTTTTCTGAATTTCCTTCCCATGGATATAGATAGTTATTACACAAACAAACAGAAAGCTGCCAACATAAAACCAAACAGACATTTTAGGCACTATTGCTCCTTATTGTTTTACCAAATGACCACTCCTACCATCTCTTGCTCCTAAGCAAGTGACAAGATTTAAGATAATGAATACACAACCGGTACAGAAGCTTCTTTGACTATGTACACTGATAATAACTTTAAAGAAAAAGATGGTCTTAAAAGTAAATGACAAGACTGAGAATCTTGTCTGAGTCCGTGTCAAAGATACTCCTTCCCCCCCAGTCTAGTGTTTTTTTCAGTCAGAGAATGAAAACTGGAACTGGTGGTAACATCAGCTCCAACATACATAATCCTTCCTTTCTCCCTCTTTCCCTTGTAAACATATTTCTGTACTACATTCAGTAAAATTTGTCTAATGTGTGGGTTTTGAGTATATCAAATGTAGGCAATCCATCACTACCCTTGGTGAGGTGAACAAATTAGTGTTTCACTATTTTTTGTCCATCTCTCTACAATTTTGCAACATACCTTTTAAGATTCATCACTAAATCCAGGCATTGTGTTCTCACAATTTATAAATTTGTAATATATAAATTTAAATTTATAATTCCAGATGTTGCACTGAGAAATTCTGTACAGCTTTTGCACTCTGGATTTTTTTTCCACTCTGATTTACAAGATGCAATCTGTTCATAGGTCCGACCTGCATTTTGCATTTCTGACTGTACCATCATGAATTAGTTAAATTTGGTATGTAATGGATCTGTCAGTTAACCCCTTCTTAATCAGATGTGTACATGCCTTATGCTGTATAGCACATTTCTTTAAAAGAAAACAGTGGCCAAAACTATGTATATCTATTATTTCTAAAATCATGTTTATCAATCAAACGACAAGTCTCAAGTAGCAAAACCAGATATTACACAGTGGAAAGGTCTGTTTGTACTGCCTGTTTTAACTGTCTGTTTATATTCAGTTAAACTAAAATAACTAACATTTATTGCATTATTAATTAGGGATATTTTCGTTTTGCTTAGAAATGATAGCAATGCAATTACTGCATAGGTACCTGTTACATTTCAATACCAGCAAATCATTAGCACTCTTGTACTCCCCTATGGTTTCACGTGGGTGGTTTGGGGTTTTGGTATGGGGTTTTTTGTTTGGTTGGGTTTTTTTTGTTTGGGTTTGGTTTGGTTTGGTTTTTTCTTTCAAGAAGGTGCATCAGTGAAGCAGGGAACTCCTCAACAAATCTTTTAGGACTCTTGTGCAAAAGTTATCCAGGCCTATTGATTTTAAATAGTCTTTGGTCCAAGTAGCTGCTGCTTGACATCTTCCTTTCTTTCTTCCAGGCATTTTGGAGAGTGCCTCAGCATACTCATGACATGAGGACAGTATCCAGCATTTTTCAAACTACAGAATAAAAACATTTAACGTGTATGGCTCTTTCAAATCTCTCATAACAACCTTACTATCTCCATCTAGTGGCTTAAACTATCAGGATTTTTGGTCTTAATACACTAAAACCTTTTTATTGTCCTTTGCCTTGCCAACCACAGATTTTTCATTTCCTGTTATTGGTTTTTCCTATAAATTTTTGATACTTCTTACTTCTAATTTATATTAATTAGATCCACTTCCTCTTTTATCATTTTGTTCCAAGTTGCTGTTTAATTTCTAGTTGCTGTCCTTATTTTGTGGCTGAGCAGGAAGAGACTTTCAGCCAAAATTTTCCATTTTCTGAACATGAAATGACTTTTTTTAGACATCTGGTGACCTCTAGTTATTTAAGGAAGTGTCAATTTTCTTTCCAAGCCTTTCTATCTTTTTCTTCCCAAACAGTTCTACTCCTAATTTTCCTTTAAGAAATAAAATATTTGAAGCAAAAAATATGTGAAAGATTTTATCTGTATTCTGTTTGCTCCCATAGAATATAATTAAATCAATTTGTGCACTTAAGTGCCTAAATGGAAAAATTTCAAGATACAGGCATGAAAAAATACTCCTTCATTTTCCTGATGCTGTATAAACCTGTTCAAAAATGAAAAGAAAAAAAAGTAGCAATGCAGTATGATTTTATGTTTCCCAGTGATGCAAGTTACAGCATAATATTCAGCTTTTTATGAGATAGGTTTGAAAAATTTATACTGTTTTTTATTCACACCAGCACTGAATTTGATTTTCATGTCCACGTGTAAGCATTTTGCAGTTCCACACATGCAAGCTTCACAACAGAGTGTAAGAAATGAATCGCCATGAAGTGAAAATATCAGTGATATTTATTTTTTCCACAGTAGGTCTCACTGTAGGTGGGATTTGACGCAGAGACTGACACACAAGTTTTTACATTTGTATGTCGGTGCCTACCTGTGAACTGGATGTCTAATTTCCCATCACAGTCAATGGAGATCAACTTGATGCAGTGAAAGTCAGAAGAGTTATTCCACCTGGAAGTAGACCCCAACTTTGGTTGGCCAAGTAGCTCTCTAAGCTCCGTTAACTATATTGACTAGAATTTCACCAATCAAAATGGGAACTTAGACACCTAATTCACTTGTAGACATGTATACACATGCACCTCAACTTTACATACTCCAAGAAATGCGAGCTGAATCCCAGCCAAGGCTTCCAAACATCTTAAGAGATCTGGGACCCCTGCAGATCACTCATACCCATTGGAATTTAGCTCCGTCTGGGATCCTCACAGCAACTACCAACTGTGCTCAGCAACGATAAGCAGCAATTTAGAATAGAACATGAAGAACACCTGCAAGTGAAACCAGCATGAAATTTATACAAGAAAAAATGAATTATCTCCTAAGGAATTAGCTATAACATTAGCTTCTCTAGTGCATGAGAAAATTTCCTTGGACATTAAATGATCAAACAGTACCTCAATATTTCATCCTATGCAAAAAACAAAGATCAAGAATGTCTGTCTTTCTGCACAGAGGAAAGTACAACTGTTGAATGACCAAGCTGGTATCCTACAATAACCATGTTCCACTAAAATCCCTGTGGATTAATTTATGCTATTCATGCTTACCTTTTAGACAAAATGGAAGCATGTCACAAAGTGGCTGTTAGATGATATAGCCATTTAGTGTTAACAGTTAAAAGAAAAAAAGATTTTAAAATCACCCAGAAACAATTTATTTCTTTTACATTTCAAATGCTCCAGTCCTCTTCTCCCAGAATAAGCAGGGGGAGAAGTTACTGCTTCTTAGCAGTCTGCCAATAGTGCTCAAATGTATTCCTAGTTTATAATAATTAACAGTAAAAGGAGAGTTTTCATCCCTGTTCCCAACTTCTGATCTTATTGACAGAGTCTCCTGCCATTCTAATTCAGAATGATCTGTACAGCAAAAAACTCCTGTCTGTATCTGTTCCTGACTTCCTTGTTACATCTTTTTCCTGTACAGTTTCCTTTTGATCTGCCATACCTCTGAATTTAATTACCAGGTTTGAAGACACCCTGCCATAATAGCGGCCTATGAGTAATTCTGTCTGTTTCCCACAGCTGAATAAAAAGACTGTATCCCAAAGCCAAGCTCTGCCTTCAATATGCACTTTTCAGATGCCATCCTAATATAAATACTTTGCAATTGTATTTATGCCAAAATAATTAGGAAATTAATAATTTTGAAGCATGATTGCCTAAAGAGAGTAGTGCTGCTGTTTTTAGATAATTCAGTGACTTGACTTTTAGTCAGTTTGCCACTTAGTACCTCTAAAAATAAGCCCAGTTACTCTAGGTGCCTAAATATCCACATAGAGACAGAAAATACTGAACTAAGCCCTTACCTCACACACTTTGTTCTTCTCTGCACTATACAGACAAACAGTATACCACAGATGAAGGTGTACATTCTAGCTTAGCTTCATATTCCCACAAAGCATTAGCAACTGAAAGAATTTCAGCTAGGTTTGAAATCCCCAGCCATGTCTCTCTAGACATGAGTCAACTCCTTCAAGCATACTGACTGCCTATGAATTAATCTTGGACGGAAGGAGTGTGTTGCACCAACACCATCTCGGCTTGGGGGTGTTAGAGGAGGAAGAGCTGGCTGTAGAGGTGTAGGGGTCTCTATCTCTGCCTAGCATTGAGTAATAGTCTGCAGATAGCAGAACAGAAGATGAGTTTTTCATTAAGATGCACGATGGTGTGCTGGACTGATATGCTCGCTTCATCTGCAGAGTCTCTGCTTTCTTTGCATTTTAAAGAAATGATTGTCTTTTCATGAACGTTTATGTTCCGACTGCTCAGACAGAGCTGACTCCAATGCAAAAGCGACTTTTAACTCATCTGTGGGTTGCAGTGATTTGGCAGTTTGGTTTTGTGCAATAGAACTGCACCACTGACACAAAAGCTCTCATGGAAAATAGTGTAAGAATTAGAAGGCCTCAGTAAAACCATTTCATACAAATGTCTGCAGTGCCTATTTTATCCCGTTAAAAATGATTTATCATGTTCTATAAGATGTTGATACTTTTTGTACTGATACGCTTTTCATTACTTACCTACCACTTCCTTCCTTGATCACTGTCCACCAGAGCATTTAATCAAGTAATTATTTCTACCAAGAGTAGCTGTCCATACATTAACATCCAGTGAGCCATGTTTTATCTTCATTTACATCCTTTGAAACGAATGACACTAAGAACAAATTCAGGAAGTACCATACACTAGTAGTACAATGTTGCATCAAGCATGTACACACACATTTATATTCAGCCATGTGCGCACACATATGCTTGCAGTGTAATATGACAATGCTTGATGCATCCCCAAATGTATAATTAACTCGCTGCACAGGTAACTGCATTAGGATTCCTGTTTCCTCCTCTTTCTTCCTCATTCCTGCTCAATGAGGTAATCTTCTTTTCATTATTGGATATGAGGCCAATCAAATTTTAGAATTAGGAGTGATAAAGTTTGCACTCTATTGTATTATTTTTTACTTTCCATTCAGTACCCCTGAGATATTTGATTAGAATGAGGAAGAAGTTAAATTATAAAAGTCAAAATTTTAGCAGGTTACAGTATGATTAGTGTTAGGAATTGTCCTTAGTAAAGTCCTAGTGGGTTCCTGCTGGGCATAAAAATTTGTCATTTGTTACACCTCTGTCTTCTGGGCCTCATAACTCTTCTAGTCAGGGCAGAAACCTCTTTTTTCCCCTATTATTGAATACAGATGGAAAGAATAAGAATAAGGTCCTCAGAGGGAGTCTTGCACTGGGTAGAAGTCCATTGGAGTCACCTGAAAGATGAGCATATTAGGCCTAGCCGGAGGTTAACCAGCAATCCTGCAGGCTACCCAAGACTCATCCCTCTTATGCAAGGATTATTATCCATGGTTCCATAGTACATGCTCTACCTTCCATCACCTGCCTTCATCCATTCATTACACAGATTACGTGTCTCCTGACACATCATGAGTGCTTTAATAAGCTTGTGGTATTATCAACTTCTGCCTGGTGCTATGGTTGTTTAGAACTACAAATGAAGAGTCCACTAGGACAAACTATAAAAGACCATCTTCAGGATAGTTCTCTTGTGTCAATGGGTCACCAAGGATAGGGAAGACTGAAGGGAAATGCTTTGGTCTGAATCAAGACAAACAAGTAATTAAAACTGTCCCCAGCATCCAGATAACCTACTTATTAGGCTACTGGTTTTTTTCTGGAATAAAATTGCAAGGACACTGTTAAAATACAATTCCTGACTGAGAAACTTTACCATAAAATTGGTGGATAGGTTTCTGCTAATAGGCATTTTTTTTGATAAATAATAAAATGGAGTGCATTAGTTATTCTTAGATGCCAGGCTAGGCACAGGAGAGGAAGGCAAAATACATTGTTACTTTCTTTTTTTTAAATATTATTTGTTCATTGACTTTTCATTGGAGGTAGATAATCTTTAATTTAAGAACCAGAAAATTTAAAGAGATTCAGATAAGTTTAAAGCAACAATAGTCACAAAAGAACACAGTTTAGAGGCTTTCAGGTAGTGTTTTATGATGAGTACTTTCAGGGTTTCTTTAGAAGAAAGTTATATAACGTATTACCTAGCAATATACAAATAGCAAACTTAAAGAAACAGATTGTTCTGTATATATTATGTGACTACTTAATCTGATTTTCCGGTTGAGAAGCAGATGAACAAGTGTTTTGGTCCTGCTGTTGTACCCACTATGCGTTTGATAATTTTTCTGCTAGTGTCTTTTGTCCTTTTGTAAAGAGTAATTTTAAACTTTTCATAGAATACTTTCTAAGGGCAGGTCAGATCTCAGAGGCTACTAATGGACTAGCCTTTGGTCTTTTTTCCTTGATGTATGTGCATTTAAGCCTGCTAGAAGATTTTGTAAAATGACAAATGCAAGAGTGACCGACTGAACAAGAAACACCTATTACTTTGTAAGGGGACACCACAGAGGGTGCAACAGCTTTTACCTAAAAATTACAAAATATTTAATTTATGGAACTTTAAGAAAGGCAGATGTTAAGTACCACTACTATTCCTATGTACATATTTTTAAACATATCAGAGATACCAAATTGTGAGATAATGAGAGCATATTATATGAGTCATCAAAGCATGTACATTCCAAGGGAGGCATAATTAGTCAGTTCTGATGACTGGCTAAATACTATAAATACCACTTCACTGTCAATCAGGGGTCATGTCATGAAGTTGTTAAGGAACAAATAAATCTTTTCAAGAGGGGCAGATTGACTATAAAGCTTCTCCAGTAGGAAGCATCACTATCCAAATAGTTCTCTTCCTTTTTAATCCTAGTTAAAGAGACTCAGCAAGCTAAATGACCCTTGCTCATCAACAGCAAAACATTGGCACCTTTTGAGATGTCCCCCCACTAGTGCCAAGATATGCTTCACAGAATTAATCTTTCTGTACCCTTTCTGTACCCTGACTAATGAAGTCCTAATCTACCAGAGTTGAGGCACTAATAATACAAAAGGATCAAATGACACTAACATTTATGACACAATATTAATATTTTTGCAAGAGCTGTTGCATTTTCAACTAGCTGATCTTAGAAGATGGAAAATATCCCTGTTTTGCAGATATCCCTGTTTTTGTATATCCCTGTTTTGCAGATGAAATGTGGGTTTAAAAATATAATTAGAGAGATTAGTTAGAGACTGAAAAAAGGCTGAACCCCTGGAGCTTTTGACTGTAGGGCAGCATTCATCTCACACTGTCCCCCATCATATAAACAATAAAGCCAAGTATAAGAAAGCAGCATACATAAAACCTGTACTCATCTCCACATTGCTGAAAGAATATAAACAAAATGGTTTACTATGTTGTAAGAAAGCAGTGACTCACATTTTCCTTACACTGTGTTCACTTACATGTTTGATTTTTTTGTTTTGTGTGTGTGTTTTTTGTTTTTATTTGGTCGTGTGTCGTCCTCCCCCCCAAGACATAAAAGGGTCATTTTCTCCTGGTATAGAGTCAGTGAAACTATGGAAGTTACATTGGGGTGAACTTGACCCAAATTGCGTCAGAAGGAGGTTGTACTGCTAATAATGGAAAAGGTCTTCTGTTCATTATGTCACTATTGAACAGTTTTCAAAAAAATGCTTGCAAACAATTGTTGTCAGCTTTCAAATGTAGTTTTATAATACCCTTGTGGCCTTCAAACATGCTACATTTTCATCCTTATCACCACTTTAAATCACATTGTCAATAATGTCTTTGGGACAAATTTGAATTCTTCAGGCTTGAATTTAATTACATTATGTAAACTAGAAAATGTCTTCCGTGTGTTTTGAGGGAATACCTTATCTTGGCAATTGTTAAATTCTATTTTGTTTAAAATATTTGCATTTTGATAACTTCATTCTGCTGCATACAGCATTTATTGATCTTTCTCAGGAATCCATTTTCAATATAGTGCATTGTATTTATTTTCCTTAAACCCTCGACTAGAGCATATTGTTACACAGCATTTAAGGAAAAAATAAATTAACAGCTTTTTGAGAGCATCAATATTTTGTTTTATAGCAACTATAAGATAGGGAAATGCATTTTATTCTCTGGATACAGTACTTTAGAGTACACCCCAGAGTATAGCAATATTACCTTAGTTAAATTTTGTCACAGCAGAAATACAGTTATGGCATGCTATCTGAGTAGAGAAGATTTTTTTCGTTCTATATTATGACTCATTTACTACCTAATTTGACTCACTGAGTATAGGTTTTGTTTTTGTAGGGTTTTCTATTTGTGTGTTTTGATGGATTTTTTTTTAAAGCATTTTCTGGAGTTCTCTTTGTCCCTCATCTCATGGTTTTTCTCTCTGCCTCTGAATCTTCCCCCCTCCCGACATTCTCCCTCTCTCTCACACTCATGGCAGTTATAACTGCTTTTTCAGACAGTCAAAGGATATTTTTTTTCTTTCATATTTATTTCACAGAACACATGTAAATGTGGAAGCATTTTACAGTCAATCAAGCCAAGTCTGCCTTCCACCTGCACTTGAATGAAGCTCTTGAAATGCACGAAAGACCAATTCTAATTAGGAGGATCGTAAGCAAGTATTATATAGATTTTCTTCATCTATCTAATGAAAAAATATATACATCTAACAAAAGCACGCAGATTTTCACATCCTTTCTAATTCTTAAACTCTAGGAAACCAGATCAGTATGTGAAAAATCTAGCATCACAGCTTGATGTTAGCAAATGAGTACGACTGTTTCCAGCATGCAGTATCCATGGCCAACCGTTCTGTAAACATCCAGTGAGTCCAAGCAAAAACATTGCCATGAAAAGCCTTCCTTAGTAACACCACTACTTATCAAGGTCTGGCTCAAAAGTGTATTATGGCAAGTAACAGCATCGTGCTAATATCTTAGCTATTTTTCTAAAGATAATAAATTTCCCCTTCAATACCCACGCTAAATCCCCCTATCAGATTCACTGGTAGGGTAGATCTCAGATAAACAACAGAAATGAAGGATTATTGCAGCCACAGTGTGGAAATTTTGATCAGCTGGATGTTTCCATGCAGTAAATAGTGTTCAGCTGCACACCACATCTGCTCTGGCACAAATGTGTCCAAAAAGGGATACGGGTTTGGCCAAAAAGGGCACTTTTTCCACAATTTTGGATCCTACTACATTTCCAACAGTTAAAGTATAGGCCAGACAGTTTTGGAAGATTTCTCAGATGTGGAGTATACAGATGAACAAACATATCAGTGTGTTTATAAACAGATTTCATTGCAAATATTGACATTCAAGTATTCTATACGCTTTTGGGATTTACATTCTTTCATGAAGTGTTTGATAATTTAAAAGATAATGCCACTTCCACAAGTTTCAACCAACTTAAAGGAAAACTGGATCTCTTACCACTGCCTTCACTTTCCACAGCATTAAAAAATAAAAAAGTCATGCACAACAGTTTCAAAAACATCAACATAAAATTGTTTTTTTTTAAAGTTTTGTACCTACATGTTATATTAAAACTTGGATTATGTTGTATTTTTTTCTGTATCAGGTCATCTTACAGAAGATATGCAACACAGTAAGCAACTGGAATAGCTATTATTTGAAAAAGAAGAATTTCACCTTTTGCTGTAAGAATGTGCTGTAAAGAAATACGTCACAAGATTGCTTTTGGGCAACTGTCTTAAAGTGCTCCTAACAATAAGCAAGGGTATAAAATTTTAAGAGTACGTAACATGTAGGTGCACATGAGGCATGAAAGGCTCCAGCTCCCACTTTCTTCAGGAACTTGACCACTTAATTTTTAACAGCCACAAAAATGCCTAGATGGCTTATGTCACCTGAGCAACTATCTTTGCACCTAGATAACTGCCATCTAAATAACCACAGAATTCTTTGGCGGTGTTGGCCTTGGTCCTTACTTGTAATCCGTAAAGAGAGGGAGCTGATGGCAAGCATAAAATGATGTGACACATGTAAGTTATGTGTTTCTGTTGAATACGTCATGTATTTGGAAACTAGTCTTGGCACTGAGTTACAGATTTTCAGCTGTGACTAGATTTTCTGTATGTAAGTGCTTCATATAACATCTGCAAAATATTCTTTATAAATCTGGATCAGAAACAAAACCCTCTGAAGAACATCATCAGCCTCTGTTGAATCATCTCATGTCAGGTACTACAGTCTCACAGTCACACTGGTGACTCAGGCTGACGTGTGGACTGCGTTAGCTGTAATGAGAATATAAAAAAAATAAGCTTTTCACAAAATTCTTTGAACTAAAAGGAAATTCTCATGAAAAAAAAAGTTGCCAGACTTCAAACAAACACCTCATACAGTAATAGTTGTTTCGTTATTCAATATTACCTATAAACCAATAGTCCACAAAACGGATAGACACAGCTGTTGAGAGTGCATGTAGCACACCTTACATGTCAAGATAGGAAAGGCTACACCTGTAGGTTCATGAGCTCCAGAGAGTAAGATAGAATACCAATGGCCAGCCTTATGTGTTCACATTGTATGCGTCTGAGCTAGACCCCTAGATTTCCCTTATTGCCAACCGAAACAATTGGCACCTGTACAACTCCATCACCTCAGCCTACAGTAAAGTCTAAAACAGGTATGATGAATCCTTCATTGGCAGTGTCTCATTTGATTTTGTTCCCCCTCCCATGTTAAAGAAAGAATAAATAATTGGGTCAGGTGTGCTTCTGAAATCCAGAAGCCTTGAATTCCTCAACAATCATCCCAACCCTCCTATGAATACTGGACAAGTGTGTGAAAAAAAGAAAATCAGCCTTCAAGTCAAACTTATGAAAACAAGCCCCTCACTTAAGCTTGCTCAAATGCAAAAATTACCCCAACAGCTACCAGATTTCTTTGTTGTTGTTTACTCTCCCTAGCTATCTCTGCAGAAAAACATTTGTGCCATCCTCTATCAAAAGGGGAACCAAAAATGTAAAGTTTATCCATCTTCTCTGTCATTGCACCTGTAAGTTCACTAAAAAATAGCAGTTCATTATACATTTTTATTACGCTTCTGTTGGTGAAGAGACAAACATCAGGCCTGCTGCCCTTCTAAACTTCCTGGAGAACAGCTGAAGCCATGTCATTACAGTGATCTCTGCCTCTGTGTCACAAGTGGTCTCCAAGAGCATGGTATAAGAAAATAATTTAAGGTATGTAACAAAGAACAGAATGGAGAATAAACTATTGTCAAATAGTTCTCAGAAGTAATTGCTCAAAGCTATAGGCTTGGGGAAGAGTGGCGGGAAAGCTGCCTGGAGGAAAAGGACCTGGGAGTGTTGGTTGACAGCTGGCTGAGCATGAGCCAGCAGTGTGCCCAAGTGGCCAAGAAGGCCAAGAAGGCCAACAGCATCCTGGCTTTTGTCAGGAACAGTGTGGCCAGCAGGAGTAGGGAAGTCATCATCCACTGTGCTTGGCACTGGTGAGGTCGTACCTCAAACATTTTGTTCAGTTTTAGGCCCTTCACTACAAAAAAGGCCATTGAGGTGCTGGAGTGTGACCAGAGAAGGACAATGAAGCTGGTGAAGGGTCTAGAGCACAAGTCTTATAAGGAGCAGCTGGGGGAACTGAGGTTGTTTAGCATGACAAAGAGAAGGCTGAGGGGAGGCCTTATTGCTCTCCACAACTACCTGAAAGGAGGCTGTAGCAAGGTGGGGCTTAGTCTCTTCTCCCAAGGAACAAGTGATAGGACAAAAGGAAATGGCCTTAGGTTACACCAGGGGAGGTTCAGACTGCATATTATGAACGATTACTTCACTGAAAGGGTTGTCAGGGATTGGAAGAGGCTGCCCCAGGAAGTGCTTGAGTCACCAACCCTGGAAGTATTTAAAAGACATGTAGACACGGTGCTTAGGGACATGGTTTAGTGGTGGACTTGGCAGTGCTAGGTTAACAGTTGGACTTGATGATCTTCAAGGTCTTTTCCAACCCAAATTATTCTATTATTCTATTCTAGGATTCTAAGTCATAAAGGGTCACAAAGATGGCTTTTACCCTGATACTCTACAAACACAAAATGGATTAACTTGAGCTTGATACAGTAGTCCACATATCAAGTAGCCATAAAATTGCTGTTAGCACCAGCAAGTCACTTATGCAAAAGCTATGGAAAAGTTTACAGTGATAAGCTGTGCAGTATGGGTCCAAACATAGCGTACTTGATTGTGAACAGTGAACTCAACAATTACAAGGCATATCTGTTTACGCATGGTCACAGAGAGGGATTAACATCCTTGTTGGTTTTCTGCTCCTGTGCAGAACATGGGGAGCCAACAGAGCAATCCACAGACCTGCCTTGCAAAAGGATGAGACAAAGAAGAAGGGAAAAAAGTAAACAACAACAACGAAAAAGATGACACACACAAAACACTTTCTATATTGTTCTGGAAGAGGCAGAGAAGACAACAATTTATTATATATAAGGACATAAGAGAGCCTCCAGAGACCAGATTTGTAATAATTACTACCTTTACTGGCACCTTCTTGCCTTTTAAACTTTGAAGAAAAAGATGTGGTAGAAGGTCATGCACAAGAAAACATTTGTCATCCTAAAGGCTCTCCTCTGTTCTATGATAAAATAATTTCTCTTATGATAGATTGCAAATCAATGGACTTCAGTTCTCAAATTATGCCATTAATATGAATCATATTGGAGAAGTGCACTCTCATTTTCTCCCCTTTCAGGTCAGTAACCATTGGTTCTTCAAGTATTTCATTTATGTAAATTTTTGTTTTGTGTTTATGGGGGGTGGGGGGAAAGCAAACCAAATGCCTGGGGTCAAGCAAGGGAAATATCTTGGAGGAAAATTGAACAGCCTCTTTCTGTCATGCTTACCTCCTATCACAAGCTATTTGGTAGAATCTAGTCAGGACTGCAGTCGTCATTTGCTGCTGTTGGTATGATTTTTTCCGGCTTTTATCCTTCTCCCTAAGGGAAGGTATCCCTGAGGAAAAGTGTCTCTCAGAATTTTTCTATATGTTCAGTTTACCATGTATAAATTACACTCAGGTACACAAATACCACACTTGCTGTAGGAGGCCAATTTAAAATCTCCTGTTTTTACTTCCCATTTCCAATGCAACAGTAATGCTGATGGAATATCACATTTCACTGTGCTGGATGCAGTTCCTGAAAGAATATCCATTTTAAATTGGCAGAAACTAAATGATTAATACAGTATTGATTGCAAAGAAGTTTGTGAGTAGAGAGTTGCCAAGCTGTTGGTTGCCATACCTTATCAATAGTCAGCTGTCTGACAGATTCATTTGATGCCTCAAACACATAAACTACCTCATACATTCTTAAACAAGATTTAATGTATATTCCTCAGACAGAACAAGTTACTGAGGATAAAATATGTGGCCATCAAAAGAAATAATTTTTCCCTATGCTGGAATTTCTCATGTAAGTATATAATCACTTGTATTCTGCCTACATAACTGCACACTGAGAGTTCATTAGCTTTATATGTAATGCTCTTACTTCTATTCATAAAACCATGCAAGAATTCAATACAAATACAGTTTGTGTGTAAGTCTAAGCCATCTGTAACCCATCTTGAATTTAAAAATCACCTTTGTATTCCCATGTGGTATTGCTGAGCCAGACTATGCAAACCATTTTAGAGCAGCCTTAGGAATGTGTCTTAACCATGTGATAACGATTAAAGAATATAATCCAAAGTGGCTGCTGCATTACGAGCCACAGTAATTTCTGGCAGCTCCTCTGTTGCTGCTTCTATACAACCACCATTAGCTTTAAACATGCTTTTTTCTTTAGAAGGAAACAGTAAAAATAAAAAATCAGAAAGAGAAGGATTAGATCAAACAGTTTTTAAATTTCGCTTCCAACCTAGGACCACCGTGAAAGCCCCAGCCAGCTTTAAAGCCTTAACCTTAGAAGCATCATCTTTTACCCTGCTGAAAGTTAGATTTGGGGACATGAATTTGAAGGAAAATTTCAAGGCCATTTTCTTTATCTGAGAAACTAAAGCCCTTCCTGAAATAATTTGATTGACATGCATAGACCAAAAATATAGATTGTAGGCAAGTCTTACAGAATACATTTTTGCCCCTAGCAGACATTATAGACTTCACTATGGACTTATTAGGATTACCACGTTAATTTAGCTGGCAATCTATATTTTTTGTACAGGTGCTTATCAGTCTGGCATAAGAATATCACTTGGTACAGTTTGGGTATTAACAGCTAGCAGCTCTTTAGAGTATATTTTTCTAGTATGAGGTGTGTGGGGTTTTTATTATTTTAAGTAAAGACAAAAGGTATCACTTGTAGTGCAAATTTCTCAACTATAAAGTTGCCACTAAATTCCCTTGAATCAATTTTTGCAGATGGGCAATTATTTTCAATGCTGTTTCTCCAGTTTCTGCTTTTTATCTGATGCACTCACAGTGATTAATACAGAGTTTCAAGCAACAGACATGCAGAGCTAAAACAACATTAACAGTGGATTTCTTGGTGCATAATTCAGCCAAGTTTAAGCATTTCCTAGTGGAGTCATTAATAATCAAAGCTACTGATGATGTATTGATATTTATCTCTGCTGTCTGATATTAATTTCCACACAGCATGTCATGAGTTTATTTGGAGAACAGGGAGAGATTAATTTCAATTTATGAGAAATTCTCAAAGTGCAATGAATCTTGTAGCCACAACTCCTACTATTGATACCTGTTGGTGACACCCAGCTCAGTTCTAACAAATTAAGGTAAGAGCCTATTCCTTATTCCAGTTTTTCATAACTGCAACTCCACTGGTTTCCATCACTGGTGGCACTACACTTTTACGCGCATATATATATATATACATACACACACGCCCATCCATTCACAGATGTGAACAAATGTAGATTGTCTCCAGCATGAAGGTAACACATTTTGTTTGGTCTGATGACTTTTCTTATTCATTAAATATTACTTGATTAATCTTCCATTGGTGCTGCATTAGATTATGAGCCAAAAGTCGCACTTAAAAAAAAAAATACTGACTGCCCACTGGACACACTTTTATGCTTCAACGTGAAAGTCTGCACTTCACCAGATGCCTCAAAATCTAATGTCCACTTTCAGTCAGTATATTATCTCAGAATCAAGCTAATTTGGTACATTAGTGGGGGGGGAAAACCTCACCCCTTAAAATGCCTCCTATTGTGCAACAGTGGTGTTCTGGAACAGTACTGCACTAGTTGCAATGGAATAATAAGGCTATTTATATCTCTAGTACTTGATAACTCATAAAACTAAGTTAAATCTAAGTAATTTGGGGGGCATTAAAGCTTTTCAGTGTCTGCAGAATAAAAGTATGCTAATGAACTAAGCAATTTTTTGTATATATAAATGAACGTTATCTTTCAAACCAGAACCAAATTCCCTAGCTAAATCTCTGAATATAATTTCCTGAGCTTGTGTGAAGTACTCCTTTATGTATGATTATTATTTTAGTAGCTCTGCTAAAAAAGTAAATCTCTTACATTCATTAAAAACTAATAGTTGCCTTTTAAGCACATTAGTGCAAATATATTTATCCGTATCACAAGGAATCAGGCTATGCTTTGCTGACTTTCATTATCAGAAAATACTCTCATTTTTCTGAGTTTTGTTTACTCAGTTATATTTTAAAAAATAAAGCTAAAAGCAACTGTAAAATGTGAATTAAACTCCATGTATTACCCATGAATCTACAAGAAAAGCTTTTAACTGAGTTTCATATTTATTAGTTTTTAAAGAAAAGGAAAAAAGCACACAACAGGAAAAAGAAAGGTTTGTTCTCAGAAAATACACATGGGCTATGATCCAAATTTTCATTAGATTCAACTACCAAATATTATAGTCCCCAGCTTTTTGACAAGTTTCTTTCTTGAATTCTACTTTTCCAAGCTACCTGGAACTTAGCAACAGGCCCAAAGCAGCAAAATACCTCAATGCTTCCAGAACAACAGGAATGGCTTAATGCACCTCTATAAAACAGGAAAATAAAGCGCAAACAGATCACAACCTATCCTCCACTACAGCAGATACTCCACATATGAACGGAGAGAAAATATGTAACAAATTAATTGCTGAAGGAGTCTACTTATATGAAAGAGTCATCTGGAAGAAGAAAACTGATTTGGATATTTTGATACTCAGACACCAGGTATGGTAAATCTCTGTCATGACTGCCTGAGCTGCACTTGAAACAGCTGCATTCCAGACATTCAGGAATAGTTTTTAGATAGTATCACTTATGAAAACTGAAAGTTGATGATTTTCTCATGTCTATACAGACTTTTTTTCTTTTTAAACTAAATTCTGCTATGTTACTCAGGTTTGAACTATGTGAACAGACCTACTGTGTGTTAGCCCTCACAATTAAAAGACATGTGGCAAGGTGAGTAATGGCATCAGAAACTGTCCCCTTACATTAGAAGCATCAGTGTTTCATATGGATGTATACAGGTATGATAGCAGGAATCCCTGCAACTAACAAAAGTTACAGAGTTAAAACTTATAGTTAATGCCAAGTTTGATGCATGGATTATTCAAATCCTGCATGATTTCTATGAAAAGCTATGGACATGGTAGAGACTGTAAAATTAGAGAGTAGTTGTACAATCAATACTCATTGATTTTAGAAAACTGATAGCAGTCTTGGAAAGCTGACAAGGGGGAAGCTACTGAAGCCAGAGGAATGGGCTAATGAGGCACAGTAATAATCTGAGAGAAGTCAGGGAAAGGGAAGAGCCGTGCATCCTCTGATCAGCAGCATTAGACACGGTTACAAGTGCCAAAAGCTGAGGGCAGCGGGACTCCCATCCCTGATAAATTGATAGAAAATTCTCACTGTGACTGATACTTGGAGCAGCCTGGGACAAGGTGAACAACTCCCTTACACAACCGGCTTCAGGCTCCCACTGTGAGGTTTAGCATCCTGCAAAGCGCTGTCTACCAGCTGAATTGCCCCTCTTGGCCTAAAGCCAAGATTCACCTCAACGATTTACAAGAAGGGCCAGAAGGAGGATCTGGGGAAATACAGGCCTGTCAGCCCGACCTCAGTGCCTGGAAAGGTTATGGAACAGATCATCTTGTGTGCCATCACACAGCACATACAGGAAAACCAAGTGATCAGGCTCAGTCAGCATGGGTTTAGGAAAGACAGGTACTGCTTAACTAACCTGACCTCCCTTCTATGACAAGGGTCCCATTTAGTGGATGAGGGAAAAGCTGTGGATGTTGTCTACCTAGACTTTAGTAAAGCTTTTGACACTGTTTTATAACAGCATTCTGCTCATGGCTTAGACAGGTGTACTCTTTACTGGGTACAAAACTGGCTGGATGGTAGGCCCACAGTTGTGGTGAATGGAGCTGAAACCAGTTGGCGCCAGTCACAAGTGTTGTTCCCCAGGGCTCAGTGTTGGGGCCGGTTCTGTTTAATATCTTTATCAATGACCTGGGTGAGGGGATCAAATGTACCATCAGTCAGTTTGCAGATGACACCAAATTAGATGGGAGTGTTGATCTGCTTGAGGGTAGGAATGATTTACAGAGGGACCTGGACAGGCGGCATCAATGGGCCAAGACCAATTGTATGGGGTTCAACAAGGCTAAGTGTCAGGACCTGCACTTAGGCCACAACAACCCCATGCAACGCTATAGGCTTGGGGAAGAGTGGCTGGAGAGCTGCCTGGAGGAAAAGGACCTGGGAGTGTTGGTTGACAGCTGACTGAGCATGAGCCAGCAGTGTGCCCACGTGGCCAAGAAGGCCAACAGCATCCTGGCTTTTGTCAGGAACAGTGTGGCCAGCAGGAGTAGGGAAGTCATCATCCACTGTGCTTGGCACTGGTGAGGTCGTACCTCAAACATTTTGTTCAGTTTTAGGCCCTTCACTACAAAAAAGGCCATTGAGGTGCTGGAGTGTGACCAGAGAAGGACAATGAAGCTGGTGAAGGGTCTAGAGCACAAGTCTTATAAGGAGCAGCTGGGGGAACTGAGGTTGTTTAGCATGACAAAGAGAAGGCTGAGGGGAGGCCTTATTGCTCTCCACAACTACCTGAAAGGAGGCTGTAGCAAGGTGGGGCTTAGTCTCTTCTCCCAAGGAACAAGTGATAGGACAAAAGGAAATGGCCTTAGGTTACACCAGGGGAGGTTCAGACTGCATATTATGAACGATTACTTCACTGAAAGGGTTGTCAGGGATTGGAAGAGGCTGCCCCAGGAAGTGCTTGAGTCACCAACCCTGGAAGTATTTAAAAGACATGTAGACACGGTGCTTAGGGACATGGTTTAGTGGTGGACTTGGCAGTGCTAGGTTAACAGTTGGACTTGATGATCTTCAAGGTCTTTTCCAACCTATGCGATTCTTTGTATTCTGTGTGTAATCCCAAGCAATACGAAGGAAACTATTTTACCTCTGATAAACCATAAGGATACACTAATTATTTTATTTACTCATGGTACAGTTTTTTCCAAATTTGGCAATCAAGACTAAACTTCTGCTTTGCCTGAATTCACAGTATATGCTTTTTTTTACCTATAGAACTTGATTTGTGTGAAAAATGAATACTGCTCAGCTGACAAATACGACAGTTTAACTGGGTCCAGGAAAGCAGAGTGCTGTGGACAGACAAACCCACAAGAGCTTGCAAATGAGCCTGAAAGTCTCAGGACCTGCAATATGCTTCCTGTCAAACTGCAAGAATTAGCTTGATGATGGGTTTGTCAAGCCCTGGGGAAAGTCTCCCCTACCAAGGATAGCTCTATCCCTTTGATAACTTGAAAACGAGATGAACCAGACATGCCAAGGAAAAAATTTCCAATGAGAGGACCTGTAACAGTTACTTTACTTTCTTTGCTCAGGCGGGAAGAGATATATGACTTGATACAGTTCCTTCCCAAATACAAACATATTTTATTTTTTGTCCCAGCTAACCTTTTGTTATGTCCCCTGTTGCTCTTCCTTAAACTGTACATTAGAGATAACACCCTGAACATGCTGTGCTTTGACTTTACCTCTAGCTTTGATGAGTGCTGAAAAAAACCTACAATGATTCAGGATGTAATGAAAGGGACTTGACTTATCCTCTCATTTTCAGGTTTGCAGCTAGCTACTTCATAGAGAAGAAATTGCTACTTCCAGACAGCAACAGAGAACCTCAGGTGCAAGCTGACTTTCAATAGGTTAAATGATTTTTATTTTCTTAAACTCCCATTTTCACAAAAGGCCAAAGAACACTTAAATCTTGGTACTACTCATTATTTTGGGTCTGATCATTCGTTTTGTACATGGACATTTTTGTATTTAATGTATTGAATCAACTAGCATGACAACCACCTGGTCTGAGCTTCAGTTATGTTAATCTCAGGAATGCAGACTTTTAAATGTGCGTTTCTCTAGTGTTACCTGGAGACAGTATTTCCACAGGATACTCAAAGCATCCCTAGGTTAATAACAAGAGAACAAGAGTGAAAGAGTGGGGAGAGAAGGAAAGAACGAGCGGGGAGAGAAGTCAACAAGCAGATAAAATAACAAATCTTACATAAATTACTCCTTATACCAGAGAGTTGGGAGGAAACCCTTTTATTTTATTTAGGCCATAAAATAGTCATCAGTGTGTGTGGTCTGGGACCCTGACAGTTAATTAGATTCCAGAGGTTGTTCAGCTTTTTTTTCCATTTGATTACTCCTCTTTCCTTAACTTCTCATCTGCCTGTGGACATCTATGGAATTTTTCTTAATGTTAAAAACAAAAGTCTACCTATACTTGGTGTTTTATAACCAAACTGTAACCCACTCTTTATCAAGCTATCAGCTCTTAGGAGCAGTAGCTATCACATGTACAAAAGAACCACTAAAACATCAAGGACATTTTAAGGTGCTGTGAAAGTAATTTTAATGAGTAGAAAAAAAATACTTCGGTACTCTCAAATTCATACTGTGACCCTGAGCCTATTTTAACAGAGAAAAACAGGAAGGTACCCATCATTCTAAATGGGAATAGGACAGAACCCCAGGGAATGTACCAAATTCTATGTTGGGTTTTTTTTTTCTTTATATTGAATCAATGTGAAGTCTTCCATTTTTATAGTAAGAGATACATAATATTTTTTCAAATAGTATTTAATATTATATGCACATATGCTGAAGATGAGAAAGCAAACAAAAAAGTTATTAATGTAGATGTGAATGGTCTTATATCTCAAAATGTAATAAAAAATAAAACCTCTGGTGCCAACAGCGACTCAGCTCAACGACATCTTTTTCCACCTGCATTTTGTAACCATGTTATGTTTGCACTATAAAACTTGGTTTTAAAGAGTCATGAAAAGCTTACGGGACTTGACTTATGCTAAACCATGGATTTGGAACAAAGTATCTTCATTACCCTATTGCCAAGTTCCAGATAAAATAATATTTGAAATACAGCTAGTGTAATTGCTGAATAATTATTTAGATTGCACATTTAAGGAAACCCTGCCAGTAATCTAAGGTCATCACTCTCATAACACTGAAGTCTTCCAGTAATACTGTAATAAGGATTTCTTTATTTGACATAACAGTACTTAACACAAACAGGCAACCTTAAACAATGCTGCTCAGATATGTGTCCTCTTCCATTCTCAGGCTTTACTACTCCTATGACAACATTTGATCCAACACTTCCAACAATACTGCACTCAAAAATTATTTACTCTTAAATTACCATACTATTGTTTTTCTCCTGCACCTTGCCCTCTGCCTCCACATTTGTGATCAACTTGACATTGCTAGAAATTTAGTTTTACTAGATTTATTTATTTAAAAAGCAATTCAATTAAGTGATAAAGAAATACTCTGAAATTACTATCTTTATCTTGTACCTGTGTTAATTTTTATTTTAAACAAGTATTATCCATAAAGAAGTATTCTGTTGTATTTTGTGAAGAACCATATTTGTCCCATAGACTTTCATAAAATAAATATAGAAAGTTAAAACTTGTACAATTTGTCCCTTTCTAATAATCTGCTTTGGAAGAAGTCACCTTATTTCTAAAGCAAAATGATTTATTTCTTTTGCTAGGATTAAGAGTTTATTTCCCAGACAGTATGACTTCTAAATGACAGAAACCATTTCAAAATGACAAAAAACCCCACAATTTTTATGAACACTGCAAATAGCTTTAAAACATCAAAATAAATTACTACTTGAGTTAAAAAACATTCTGACACTTAAAACAAAATATTTAGGCTTTTCATTATGAAACAAATAGAAAGGCTTTACAAGCATTTCTAAAGACAATTCTTCTAAATTAACCTTCTCAGCCCATCATTATTTTGTTCTACTGATTCAAACTAATATTAAGAAATTCTGTAGAGAAGACAACGTACTCCAGTTTTCTTGTAGGCTCTCAGGTCCAGATCTTGCATGACTAAGGTTTGTGACATTTCTTCTGACATATCCTCAATGAAATATTGAGACCACTGTAAAAATTTTTACTCATTGTGAGGAAAAGAATGTTTACTCTCTATGCTTGTAAAAGTATTTCAGTAAAACCCAGACTGCAGGAATTTTAGGGAACCTCTGTTGGAAGTATTTCACATTTCCTACTCTAGGGTAGCGGATCTGTCAACTACTATCCAACTAACATAGAGCTTGAACGGCAGTCCATATGCTGGTTTTGCAGAATCAGAGGCCCACCACCAGACATTCCCCTTACTATCAGGAGAACTCAGCGCAGGAGCCAGAGAGGAACTGCCTAAAGCCTTCTCATATCTCTGAGTTCTCAGCGTTCTGGGAGGGCTCCTTAGGAAATTAAACACTACGTATAAATCCCACTAAAATAAACTTGTAGGATCTTCAAGGCATTTGAAATCTGGATCTCAATTGGTCTGCTGGAGCCTCTTATTAAATACTACAAAGAATAATCTATACTAGATGTTCAAGACTATTTTATCCAGAATAGAGACTCATGTGTTTTAAATTATTAATATTAGCTGTCAATCCTGTTCTTAAGAGTCTTTTATATTGCCTAAAAAACAGAGGATGGCACAATCATGTTACATGCTCACTGTATAAATGGCAGTGGTGAGAAATGAAAGTTGAAGCACACACAATGATGCAACCATTTGTTTAGAAGATTCAATTACCACTTCCATACAGCACTTGATTCACTACCATTTCTGACACTGTTTTCTATTGTTGCAGTTCAAAATTTATGGGAGGGAGCTTTCACTTTTCACTAAATGGATCCAAACTGGTAGACTTCCTGTCACTTAAAAAGCATACACTCAAAGGCAATGTTTAAGCAACAGACACTTTCAAATAAATAATGCAAAGCACTCGAAGCTACCAGTGTAGTTGGCAGAGACAGCATACTGTTTATATATCCTGTCTGGCTTGACTCAGTGAACATATTAGACTTCATATGCAGTACACACAAATAAAGCACACAAGGAATTACAGTCATACCTCATGAAAGTTACTCTTATGAAAATAAACATAATATTTAGCAATATTTATCACTTTGGTAATTCCATCCTATACCTCATTAAACAATGAAGGCAAAATAAAGCTAACGTTGAATTAGTTAAGCTTACGGCAATGATTACTTAAACTGATATCACTGCCTTTCTCAATACTGCTCTCTTACCCAAATCACAAGTTCTCTCTAAATTGAACTAAAACATGGTATAAACACCACTTTTATAACAAAACTGTTGTTGTAACTCCCAGATATTGCAACTAACTTTTGAGAAAATACAGCAGACCCTGATTGGTTAGTACTTCACATGCTATCCTGACAGAGAGGCAGGTTATATGATCAATGTGGGAACGCCATAATCTTCTTGCCTACAAATGCTATAGGTAAACTCTTTTAAAACTCACTTGTGCCTTCAATCTTTTATGCTTTTGTTCATAATGTTAAGTCTAATGCATCTGCAAATACAGAAGGATGTAATAACAAAAGTAATATCATACAGGCTGGAGATTCATGATGTTGTAGGTAATATACTAACATATTATTTAGTATTACTCAAGTTTTAATAATTTTAAATTGATGAGTAAAAAAATATAGTATCTAACCACAAATGTTTTTTGCCTGTGGTAGATTCAAGTTCATGTCACATTAATGTGCATCCTATTAAATCCAATACAATTTGCTCTTTTTTAATTTATGCGACTGAAACGTGGAAGGAAAAATAAAACCAGAAGTAAGCATTGAGCAGTAACCAGTGAGCAACAATGGTGTGAGAGACTAGAACTGTAAGCAGCACGTGAATTATTCAAGATCAAAAATGTATGTGCAATAAACGGTGACATAACATCTTGTTAATTGCCCAGGAGGCATAAGTTCTAATTTTCTCTAGACCGTACATAAATTTGGTTGAGTCAACAAAAGTTATGCATGCAGGATAACACATTTAAATTTAGAGTTCTTGCTCCATAATTCAAAAGTGAAAAAGAAAAACAATTCATTTGCCTATAGCAAAGTTTTCTTCCTATGTTTCTAACCCTTGTGAGGCTCAACACTGTCCCTCTGGATGTCACAGATCAGAGTTTCCCCTGATATTTAATTAAACTAGGGAAGAATATGCCTGGGTGGGAATGGAATCAGAGAGAGATTAAGTGCATTTCCCCCAGTTGTAGTTTTCCAGTGTCCAGCTGTGACTATGGTGTGGCTGTAACACCAGATAATCAGAACAGCCACTTGGTAGGACTAGAATCACACCACAGGGCATGACTTTGGGGAAGGTGGTTATAGTTCTGTTAATATTAAGTGAGGAGAGTTAACACAATCTGTATGCCACAGTTTTCCTAAAGGCAGAAAAAACCTGCCTTTTTACTTTGCTGATGTTCCTGTCACCATTGAACAGAGTAATTATTTCTCTGGAAGCACAGCTGGGAAGAAAAGACAACATGAAGCCTAATCTAATCAAATCTATTTCCTGCAAAGCTTTGGCATGATTCTGGCCTAAGTAGCTATCTATTCTCAGTAACCTTTTATCACCACAATGGTAAGACGGATCAGGTCAAAGGCATATTGCCGTAAAAGGAAGCCTCAACAGAAAAAACTACCACAATTCTGCATAGAAATCCTTTACCTTTAAAAATACTTATCCTTTAGAAACCTTACTTTCTGTAAATACCAAAAAGATGAAAATTTAGATTTTAATTGAGATGAACATTGGAGTATGTTTCAACTGCTTAACCCTTATTGACAGTAAGAGGACAGATTCCAGTGAGAAATGGTACAAATTATAATAAAGTAGACCACAGTCAACATCAGTTCCTCTTTGATGGCCGGTGCCCACAATTCACACTCTTGCATGCATTAGCAGCAATGGAGCACTCCCCTTTCTCATTGGAATTTAGGCTGTCTCCTGCTTACACCAGGTTGAAACCACATGGTGGAAGTTATTACCCTGCTCCTGAAAACTAATTCAGATTCATACCACAATAACTTCAATGCCTCATTCAGTTTCAGTGTAAGATCAAATGTTTTCCTTAGTTGAGAAAAACAAATACACATAATAAATATGAGTGACATCCATCCTTGGAGGTTCTCAAGGACCAAATAAAGCTCTGAACAACCCAGTCAGATCTCACAGCTGACCCTGCTTTCAGCCAGAGGTTGTACTAGAGAGCTTCTGAGGTCCCTTCCAACCTAAATTACCCTTAAAAATGAATAGATACAATGGATTTTCTTTTCAAATACCACCACCTTCTATATTATTTCTCTTGAAATCAGAAAAAGATTGAAAATTAATATGGCAGATGTTCTTGGAAATGAAATGAACCGTTTTTAGAAAAAGCAGAATCATTAAGGTAACTACAACTGCTCTTTCTACTCTTTATTCTCATCATGTCTTGCTTTAAATTATTGTAATTGCCTGTGGTAGAAAATTTGTCTTAGTACGTGCATGCAACTCAAATCCCAGTCAGAAAATCCTCCGTACAGCAGATGAATATTCATCATGAATATATTTATGAAGTGACTATTCACAAATATTTGTTTCCCAAGGTGAGTTTCAAACCCATCCCACACACACACACCAACACCACCTACTGAAGTTGTGAAATATCTCTGATTCAAGACTTGTTTGTATTGCACTGCTCGTGAGGCAGTGCCAGGACCTGCCTCCATAGAGGCGCTATTACAAAATACTGTTATTCCTTTCAGCACCTTTTTGCGTCAACACTGTCCCACCTGCAGGATGCCTGTCTGTAGCTTAATCTTTGCCCACTTTTAAAGCAGCAGTAGCAGCCAGGCATCCTCAGAGTATATTACTGAACTTTCACAAGGTCCTTCCTCCTACCTAAGCATCACCGTCCTTCTGTACCCGGGGTAAAGAGCCTCTCGGGGTACCCAAGTATGCACACTTGTGCATATGTTTGCACTGCAAAGTCAAACAGCCAAGCCTAAATTGCAGGTAGAAGACTGAATGCTTAAGCAACCAAACAGGGCTGAGATGCAGCTCCTTCCAGCTCAGGCAGACTGCTGTTGATTTTCTAATTCAGCCTTGAAAATAAGAAGTCAGGAAGCTCAACAAAGCGAGACCTTGGTCCATGTCCTCATACAGGGGTTCATTACCTAAAAGTTTTCTCCATAAAAAGTAGTGATATTCTACTCAGAGTAACAACCATGAACTGCAAAAGCCTTGGGATAGGTTCAATGGATAAATGATCAAGAATGAGAATTTTGGATGTGTTCATAGACGTACTCTCCAGTCTTTCATCCTTCCTTGTTATCACTGATCACTTTGCATTCCTTGACATCCGTTAAATCTATTCTGATTCTTCACGGAGTTTGGTTTAATAGTTAGATAATTATATGGCAGCTGAAACACTAAGGGGATTTCACATCAGCTCACCCAAGAGCAAAAATACAAGCTTTCGTGAAGAAAGGGGAGTTATTGCACAATGAAACATTAGCCCAGCAACACAGAAAAATAAATAATTAATGTCACATTATACATTTAATCTACGATGAAGTAATACAATTGCAGCAAGATGGGAGACAACACATTTGTGCCATAAGCATTATATATCATCCTGTCTTATGTAAGGCATTTATACATGTTCATTATTCACAGCTATTCCTCTCTGTGCATTTTTAATCATTTTGCTTACATGATAAAATGTGACTTTCAGCTTGAACTAAGACACAAAAGTAAATCTTGATATAAGCCATAATTAAAACAAGCAAAATTCGTGGCAATGACGGCTATCAGTGAAGGGTAATGGTTCAGCGAAAAATTAATCAGGTGAAAAATTAACTAGCTATTAGAAGAAATAACTTGGCACTATTGGTAAATTCAAAGTAGCAGCTGAAGTTTTCTTTGCAACCAAAGGAAGAATAAGTAGGACACTTCCCTACACCGTTCATCAAAGCCATTTCGTGCTGTTCTGATGCCTGCTCCCTGACTACCATGCCCAGTGCAAGCCCTTCAATTTTCACTTGACTAGTTCGACAAACTGACAGAGCCATATGATATTAGCTATACAAATAGCTAAACCAAAAATAAAAGGACAACTTTAGACTTACTTCACGATTTTGTATTCACCCTAAAACTTACAATAGTCTCACCCGTGTGAAGGAAAATGATTACTAGATATTAGAGACCTCACAAATTGCCTTTATATAGCTTCTTCTGAAAGCACAGAGCAAAGCATGATTTCTCTACTGAGAACTGTTAATCTTTCAAGGCAAGCCTCCAGCCCCAGTATTGAATTATGCCTTGAACTCTGATCTTTTCTGTCTTATCCATTGGAGAAGAAAATGTATCTATATTAATAAAAGCTGTCTGGAAGTTTTAATGCAAAGTTATTTTCTGGTGGGGAAAAAAAAAAGCCATTTCTGTAAAGCCACCATTTTCATAAGGATAAGTCTAATTTCATGATGGGAGAAACTTAAATTCCAACTATTTTGTACCCAGATAGGAGGCTCATGTCAATGTAGCAGTTGTACAGCCTGCAAAAAAATTCAATATGTCTTCTTTTGTAGGCAATATTGCAAGGAGCTCTAACTGAGGTAAGAGTCAATAAGGAGGCAGGTTGTCCCACCTCTTTTCTCAGTTGGTCTTCTACTGCATGTGAAACACACTTATGTGCAGGTCAGAAGATCAAGGAAACTGTCAAATGTCAAAAAATTAATAATACATAAATAAATAAAAATGTTAGTACCAGCCTGGTAAGACAAAATCCATTTTTTCTTTGTAACCTTTTTATGTTAGAGAAACATTTTTGCTCTCTTTTGATACATTTGCAAAACAAAAACACACCAAACTCACAATATTTTTAGCAGAGCTAGTTTTATTCTCTGGGTGGTACCAATACTTGTATTGTCAGACCTTTCTAAGGCATTTAGCAACACGAATCACCAACAGCCTGTGTTGCTTCCACAGAGTCCATCCAAATGGATAGAAAATGACTGTATAG
Organism: Phalacrocorax aristotelis; assembly: GCF_949628215.1. Lineage (NCBI taxonomy): Eukaryota > Metazoa > Chordata > Aves > Suliformes > Phalacrocoracidae > Phalacrocorax > Phalacrocorax aristotelis. The sequence goes on from NC_134277.1 coordinate 41,745,538, forward strand.
ACCTTTTCACTCTCATGAAACCTAGAAGTTTATTATTGTCATTTCTCCATCCCTCCAGCTGTCAGCTGAGAAGCAGCAAAAAGTTCAGTTCTCTTCTCTCTCCCTTGTTATTCAGTCCCTAGTCTGCTAGGTGGCTGAAAAAGCTGATGAGACAACACAAACTGGAAGACCAGCACATTACAGATAATACCTAGCCTTAGCCACTACAAAAAAAGAATTTAGTCAATGCCTAGCAAAATCAAAGGTCAAGGAGCCTTGAAATAGGTTAAAAAAAAAACAAAACCCAAAACCACACACTCCAAAAACCTGTTACCAGTAGAGTGTCACTTAACGGGAATTTCCTCCTCCAGAGTATTCCCTACCAAAAAGGAATATCTCCTCTCAGAAGAGTAAAACAATCCATAGCTTAGGAGGGTTTTTATGTTTTTGTTTTTCTAAACTCACACCAGCATAGGTTTGGCACATAATTATAGGTCAAACAAATTTCTGTTTCTGTCTAGGGCTGATCAGATGGTTTTGCCCCTTTTTATAAAACTGGAATTGGCAAGCAATGCTGGCAATCACTGCTTTCACATTTAATTATTGCAACTCATCTAGGAATGCAGCCACAGAGCCTGAAAATGTTCCAACTGGTACAAAAGCCTGTCTGCTTAGCAACAGGGATACAATGAACTGGATCATCTGAGTGCTTCTCTTGCTGCGCTTGCTCTCTGCTGAATTAAGAATCTAGCCTGCTTATTTGTGCAAAGACTCCCTGGAGACTGTGACTGCCACAAGAGCTAGACCCATGCAATTCTTTTTCAGAGGACATAAAAGCTACTTAAGAATTCACTGCCACCTAAACCCAATGTTATTTGAATTAACCTTCATTATGTACTTTCTTTATATACACAGAAGATGCCCATCTATAAATCAACAGACAAAGAGATACAAAAGCCTCTAAACATTAACTATGAGCTGTTTCTATTATGGAAAGAAAAAAAAAAATCATTACGAAGTATTTGCCACTATGTGGGCACTGACACCTATATATTGATGAGGTCATATTATCAACCACAAACAAAAAAAAATATTCAGGTCAAATAAAAAAAAAAACCCACCACTTTTATTTTGTATCCCCTGATGTATAATGTTGTTTTCCACAGACAGCAATTTGTTTGCATATATTTCGTGCGGAAAGTTCACTTTGCACACCACTATCTCATAGACTTTCTTGTAAATTGTGCAATATTGTAACAGGGCATGAGTCTTCTTAGTATCAGTCACAGTATCTGATTACAACAAGGTGTGAAACTGCTGTAATCAGTTATGAGATCCTTACATTACTTTTATCCACACCTTACTCCCTTCCCCAAAAGCTCTTAGCAAGCTAAGTAAGAGTAATTAGCTCATCAAAGCAAGATTCGGTTATTTCCCAGATTTTCCATGTATTTAATGTAGGTGTGTAATTCCTGTCTCTGCATGTCCTGGCAGTCTACTTTTAAATTTCAAGGGAAATATTGAAAAAGAAATCAAATATTGTTCATTACAATTAAGGTCAGAAGAACCTTTTGTCTTTGCATGTATGTAAAGCATTGTGTACAATCCATGAAACTTAAAACACATCTTCATCTGATTTTGCACCTTCCAACCATGAATATGAAAGTCTTCTGCCCTATTCAGTAGGAAATATGATCACAAGGCAATAATTTACAAGACATGAAGTAGATCAGTTAAGACTCTTTATATTCTCCTAACAGTAAAGTCCTAACTAGCAAAGTTACTGTCAAGCAAAGGACCAGAAAGGAGTCTATAGGGGGTTCAAATACCACCTCAAAACAGTGATTACAGAAAAAGGAGACATTAGCACACAAGCCAGTTCTTTCCAATTTGTAGTCATTGCCCCAGCCCATTCCTCAGAAAACTCCCCTATGTTACCATTTCAAAGGTCTTAAAAGCTTATGTGTTCTTTTTCTTTTCTCTTTCTTTTCCTATTTATAGCTTTCAGTTCCTGGCCAATTTCAGCTGTCGGCTGGACAACAAGCAATAGCCTTTTACAAAAGGGATACAAACTCATAATAGCGACTGCAGTCTTTGGACAGTGACTTGTTGGAGCAAAGCACTTCAATTATGACTAAAAGTAACAGGTTCATCATTCACTCTCTGCTCTCTATAACACCCCCAACCATTGCCAGCTCCCATATAAACCTCTGGCCAGAAATTTTTTTGGGATAATCTTGTCTTAACATACCTTCTTCTTCTTTGACAGGACCACACCATACTTTCATCATCCAATTCCTCTTCTAACCCCACCACCACTGTGTCTTTTAACAACTGCAAAGCCACACAGCTGATGCTAATCCAGATGGAATAACTGTGAAACCTACAGGATTATTTATTCCATCATGTGTAAAAGGCACCCACATCAACTCATACATTTCTGTGAAATGAAAAAACCTTCTGGGGTGGGGGCAGAGGAAGAAAAGCTTCCCATGGGTTTCAGATTAGCATAAGAGTCTTAATGAAAGAATCCTAAATCATTATTGTTCTCTAGTTAAACAGAGTCTATCCAAATACTGAGCAGTTAATATTTGCTCCCAAATTATTAAATAGTTACAGCTAGCCATGGGCTTGTCTGAAATGCTTCTTAAAAGGCAGTTTTCAGGTATTTTTGAAGACATGTTTCCGAGTCTTAAGTAAAATTCCAGGACTGTCACATTCTTGTTTAAATTTCAGGTCAAGGAAGCTGTTCAGCTTTAACTTAACATCTCTCTGAACAATGTCAAGAACATCACAAAGTGCCAAACCAACTAGAGCTGCATGAAGCTGATAAGAGAGAGATACGACATTCATATAAAAATCAAGCTGGAAATCAATAGGGGAGCCTGGATTTAAACTGAAAGTAATTTTTATAGCTCAGCTGTTAATATCAGTGGGAGCCTGAAAACTTACTGCCATGTGCTTACTCGGGATAAGCTCTGAGACTCATTTCTTGCACGCCTTCACCATCTTCTCCTGGCTTGCACTCAAGAGCGGAGATTATAATTAATTGTTTGCTTGGACATGGGACCAAATTTTCCCCCATGCCTACAGTTATTTTGCTCTAGCTAAAGGCACCAACCATAACATCAATAGCTTTGGCAGCAGCAAAGTAAAAATACCTCAGGCATGAAAGACTGACAGAGCTCCCTCTCCCACCACCATCCCATAACAGCACTCAGTACATGACAACTCACTCACGTATTTCTTCTGCATGGCAGGTGCAGGAACCACTCCCAGCCAATGCAGTTTAAGGCACTCCTGAGCATGCTCAGAACTATATGAGGGGTCAAGGTATAAGAAATAAGTACCTTTAACTTGTCCCTCCCCTGCATCCTTGCCAAGTGTTCCTGGTAGATACAGGGCACAAGTAAGAATAAGATTCGTTACATATTCTGATTTCCATTACACTATGCAGTAATTAATTATATTATTTCACCAGCTCTTCACAAGATATCACCTTGAAATTAGCTGCAGCTTGCAAATAATTTGAAATTCTCACCTCAGGGTTTTAATGAAATAGTTGGGTACTTATATAAGCGTGTCTGATGCTTTGGGCAATTTAAACATTTGGCTCAAGGACACTCACATCTCCAAAGAGCTTCACACCATCAGTGTGTATGCTGCTTCTAAAAAACCACCAAGGTTTATCTCATAGTGTAAAATAAGCAATATCTCTCTTTTTGCATCAACATAGGTGACTAGCAAATTCTTCTACAGCACTAAAATTAAAATTATTATACAGGTTCAAAGCAATTATTACTACAATTATAGCTTCCAACAGAGTGGCAATGATTTGGGTTTTCTGTGCAGACCTTCAGTGTATTCATGTACACATTTTCTTTGAAAGAAATTAATGTACTCTTAGGAATTCAAGATAAGTGCTGAATCAAATTTATTGAAGTCAGTTTGAGGTACTTATTATAGGCTCTCTTTTAATTTATTACTTTTGATGGAACTGAATCTTACCTGAATATTCATTAATAAACTTTTTTAATTATTATTTAATAGAATGTCCCTTCAATTTATATGTTTTTCAGGTAAATAAGACACAAGAGCATACATATCCTACATGACAGACGGGTGTTCTGGAATACAGTCTGGCCATCATAGTCAGTTACAATGGCCTCACAGACCATGGAATCTACAGGTCTATTGTAGAACCATCTCTACCTAAAGATGATCAAAACTAACATAACAGGAACCATAAATACAATTTTTAGACATTTCTGAAATATAAATAAACTACAGAAAGGAAGATATAGGCTATAATAAAGTCTCTGGCTCCATTCCCGTATTTTGTATGTTGAGTTTGTCAGAATACACTTTGTTTTAATTTACTTGCTTTTGCAACAGGCCTTCTCTAGAGATCAACTCAAAGTTGCTGTATTAAGATGAATTTTCTGGCCCAAGGAGATCAGTTTGCACAGTCAATAACAATATCCCAGACGTGAACCAGAAGACTCTACATGTGAAACCAGATTCAGTAACAGTATCACAACTGAAAGCTCCAGGTCCACAGATGGCTTCTTTCCAAAGAGAATGCTGCAAAATGTAGGTGAAGAAAATATATCTATATACTATCTAAAGCAGATTATCTCACTATAAGGCCCAAAGCTGCAACAGAAATCAGTCTTATCAGTTCCCTACAGGACACTGTTGCTTTCACTTATTGGAAGTCAACTTATGCAAATAGACTGAAGAGAGCTGTACATCAAACCTGGACTGAACTTGTGCAATCATTGATTATTTAAATACTTAATGATGCACGGCACAAAAAATGCTACTTTAGCTAAGCATTGACTGTATGTATTCTATCCCAGCCATCATCAGATGTCATATTTTCTACTCTCACACTACGTCTGTGCAAATCATAAAGTGGAAAGTAAATGATAAAAGGTGACTAGTTAAATCACGGCTATGGTATTATATTGGGCCTGAATCCCCTTCTGGCACTTGAGACTTATCTGTACTCCAAATTAAGTCTTAAGATGACTAAATGCAAAACAATTTCCCAAAACTATACAACCATCAAACAAAGCTAAGTAGCTGTTAACATTAAATTGACCTAAAGAATGGTCACATTAGGAATTACAACAAAAAGGTCGCGTTTACCAATATGATTATTGTTATTTCTGTCATGGCACTGTTTAAAGACACCGCAGAAGACTGGGTAGTGGTTGAAACACAGAGAGAGATTGGGTTCCTCATAATAGACCCCACAGTCTGAAATTGTTTGGAGGCAGATGACATGACACATCAGAGGAGGATGAAATACTGTATTTTTCATATGGGTGAGAAGGGAACAGATCGTAGGTTACTGCTGAGGTATATACATACTGATGATACAGAAGATTTGAGTTACTTGCCTAATGTCACCTGGGAAGCATGCATTAGAATCAGAAATGTATACCACATCGTTACACACACGAAGGTATTTTCTTATCATTATTTATAGAATTGGGAATTTTATATTAAAAGTTAAATCTCTCCCACTGCACAGATTCGCCTCACAGAGCCGTATCTGACGTGCCATCTCTTTTTCATAATGTATGCTACCTGCTTGTTCTTAGCACTTCTTTCAGCCCGATAAGGAAAACACATTAGCAAGCTGATTAATGGCTTTACTCCCTTTCATTTTCCCATGTATTCGTACAATGTATAAATGGTTGAGTTACAAAACACTGTAGAAACACATGCAATTCAAAGTAATCCCTCCATCTTATTTCTGTACACATTTATGATTTAAAAAAAAATTAAAATAAGTCTAAAACTTTATTCTACTAATATTGTAATTACTTCTTTGTCAATAATCACATTACAGCATTACACTGTTTCTGTTAGTTGTTACACTCATCACTACAATAAGCATGGGAAAAGATTGTAACCCAAGTAGTACTTTTCTGAGCTGTCTGTTAACTGCTGGCAATTAACAGCAGTTAATTAACAGTAAATGCCTGTGCTCCTGGACCATCAAGACTGGGACCATGCCTGGAGCAATGCCTCTGGGTAAGGTACTTGAATTTCCTTCTCCTGGGAACCGAAGCCCACAGAGGGGACACTAATGTGTGTCCATGTTACGGTAAATGAGGCATCAGAAGACAGCTGCGGCCCAAAGCAGGGCCCAAGAGCTGGAAGCACCTCTGGGTCTTCCCAGTTGGACTCATCCTGTAAGCTGGCTGCTTAAAACGTCAGCTTTCCCAAGTAAGGGTTTCCATAACGATGCTACTACCCTCTTTGTGTTCTCTTTCCTCGTTGTGTCAGAAGAACACTGCCTCAAAATAAATTGATTTCCCTCTCCCAAATACGTTGTAAACACACGCAAATCCATACTTTTTAAATCTTCTCCACAAAGATTAAGATTTTAGTTTTGTGACACTTGACCAGTCTCTTACTTTAGGTTCATTGGCAGAATGTGATCTCCTTTGCTTAGGTATGCATGTGTGTGTGTTAATAAGAATTAATACTTTGGAGCTTTATACTGTCTTTAATGTACTGCCAAGGCAGATAAATCTTATTATCCCTATTTAGAAATGTGGAAAATGAGACAGGGGAATAATATGATTCATTTAAAATATGATTGCAGGCCCAAAAATAGAACCCATGTCCTTTTACCATATTATGTATGAATTGGCCTAGCAGGGGATTAGAAAACTGGTTTAAATAAAACTAGGAATCCTTTAGGTATTCTGCCCTAAATACGATCTTCACAGTACCTAAGTGTTCTTTTAGTTTTTATCTTTTAAAGTACTAATTTTTTTCCTAATTACTGTCCCCTATATTCTGACTTGTTAATGACAGATACAGATATAAACTACCTAAATTAAGAAGTGCTGGAAATTTCATGAAAAAAATCATCCCTTTTCTTTCTTGGATTTAGAACTAAATTGTTTGAAGCAAGAACAGAATAAATGGCAATTACCATACAGGTAATCTTTACTGAACTGGAGGCTTAGAAATCTTTTTGATTAGCCAATTACTAGTTGTGCACCAGGCATGGGCAATCACATCTAATTGTGTGTACGTTTGTACTGATGTTATATTTATATACATATATGTATATGGTGCTAGGTTGACCTTGGCTGGATGCCAGGTGCCACGAAGCCACTCTATCACTCCCCTCCTCAGCAGGACCAGGGGGGAGAAAATGAGATGGAAAAAACCCCTCATGGGTCAAGATAAAGGCAGTTTAATAAAAGCAAAAGGAAAGGCCACGCACAGAAGCAGAAGGAAAATAAAGATTTTATTCTCTGCTTCCCATCAGCAGGCGATGGCGGCTTCCCAGGAAGCAGGGCTTCAGCATGCGTAGCAGTTGTTCCAGAAGACAAGCATTATAAACAATGAATGCCCCCCTTTCCTCCTCCTTTCCCTTAGCTTTTATTGCTGAGCCCACGTTATATGGTATGGAATATCCCTTTGGTCAGTTTGGGTCAGCTGTCCTGGCTATGTCCCCTCCCAAGATCTTGCCCACCCCCAGCCTGGTGAGGGGGGAACGTCAGAGAGACAGCCTTGATGCTGTTCAAGCACTGCTTGGCAGTAGCCAAACACTTATCAACACCTTCCTAGCTGCTAATACAAAGCACAGCTATGATGGCTGCTATGGGGAAAATTAACCCCATCTCAGGCAGACCAAATACACATATGCACATATTTATATATATCTTTTTTTGTTCTCTAGAAGCCTGTGATATCTATCTGGAGGATTAGTTCGCAGTCTCTAATAATATAGCTGTCATCTGTTAATCTGTATAATTTACCAAGTAAGAAAAAACCCACATTTACTTTCAATAACTTTTCTTGGAAAGATGCTGGAAATCAGTGCTGCAATCACTTTCTTACAGAAAATCTGCATTCTTCTTTTCATGGATTAAATGTATGGCCCTCCTGAGTAGAAAATACTAGCTATTCAAATGTTAAAATGACCTTCAAGTCAGCTATGTTGATCTGCCATGACACCACTTAGACAAAATTTGCTGTTTCTTCTTGTTTGAATGTCACTCATGCCTGTAAAATTCCTTATTTATAAATGCACTAGTCAAATCATTAGTAGTCGGTATTTGCTTGAGTTCCTAACTTTTTTGTCCCACTCTACTATTCTTATCAGCTTAGCTAAAATCTAGCAAACACTGTGCTATGGCATCTATTATCAGAGAAAAGGAATGTGCTTTTCAGATTTTGTGAAGGTATTTCCCCTCCTTTCATACCCCCCTCCTCCTTCTAAAGACGTTTCTGTCATTCCAGCATTTCTGTTTTCAGGCTTCAAAGAAACTCTGTGTTGCCTCTGAGCTAGTTATAAAAATATCCACATTCACTTCTGGAGGATCTGTACCAAATATATCTTTAATATAAAACCTCCTCAGTAACTGATAAATCTTATTTAACTAACTATAGATTAGTACTACAGATTAATAAAATAACAACTAAGCAAAGATAAGTCCCATTAGAGTAACTCTGATGATACAAACAAGTTTGTAGAGTTTAAAAAAAAAAAAATTTATAGTGGGCATGAAATATTGGGAGGGCTTTCTGCTTTTTTTAAAGCTGTATTTGAACAAATACAGTAATGAACAGCAGGAATATAATTCTTCATAAATAGTTGAATATTTAATATTTGTGAAATTAATGCCAGGGTTTGGGGCTTTTTTTCTTTGTTGTGCAGAAAACTGGTCCAGATCAGCCATTATGTTAATGCATAAAAATATTCAAAGCAAAGTTTTTGTGTCTTTCTGACAGAACATATTCAGGAGAAAAGAAAAAAAAAAAAAAAGAAAAAGAAGCAGAGAGTACAGAAAATGGAATCTTTTAAACAATTCCATTTTGACTGAATTGCAGCATGCAATACTGAACACAGGGAAAGCACTTTCCAAAAGTATAGGCTCATTTACATACAATATTTTTTAAAATAACAAACATTTTAAGAGAACTTTATCCTTATCCAAAAAAAAGCTAGGATCTGATTGTTTGTTTTATTTCTTTATTATGAAGTAAATACAATTTGTGTTGAACAAACCTAATTGGACCTTTAAGGAAAGTAAAGGAAATTGAACAGCTAAGAAACTTATTTCCAGCTGAAGCCTCTTCTTTGAACAGTGATCTGGACAACAGCAGAATATAATTTCTCCAGCTCTTTTCCGACTTCGGAAATATTTTATGCACGCTGTAGTAAAGCTGGGTTTTCTTCACAGCTTTGGGAGTTTTTTCTGCTGGCCTGCTATCAAGATTTCTCAGGAAAATGCATGCACTGGGAAGAAGTCAGTGCATGTTGCTCTGGATATTGCTACAGGTGAGGTCTTATTCCAGTGCTGGGATTTAGTTTCCTCTTATTCCCCAAATACGGTCTCTCTAGACAGAGAAGCAGTGGCTCCCAGTCCTCTTCCCGCTGACACAAAAGAGATTACCACTAAGGAAATTACAGATCTTCAAAACATACAACTTCCAAAATTAAGACCTGTTTAGTCCAACCAGGAGAGTCCTATTAGGCAGGACATGGAGTAAGGACTTAAGAGTAACAAGCACTAAAAAATCAAACATACACAAATCAGCTTAACGACACAGGTAAACAGGAATATTAAATCACGTTTTCACTTCTGAGCCCAGCATCTGCTTATCTCTTTCTAACAACAATTTAAGAAAGCGCAAACGTTACTACATTATTTAACATAATGCAGCATATTTTATGGCCCATAATTTTTTATAAATATATGTCCCTAAACACACATAGAGATATTTTATGCATGTGTGTATGTATAAAATCAATAGAAAAGAAACCTATCTGAAATGTAATATTCCATGAGCAAACAAAAACTGAATTATTAAATTTGCTAACAAGAGTGGGGAATAGCTGGCTTGACAGGACTGTGGACGTGCTTAGGGGAAAAGCTTTCTGGTTGCTTGTACTTCCCATGGAGACTTTCACATAATTACTGTTTTAAGTAGCTAGGATATAAAAACATAGTCCTTTCCAAGCCCAGCATGAATTCTTTCCTTTCACCTTCAGGTAAAGTTGGAATATAGTCCTTCTTCAATGTAAATCTGAGAGGAATATGATTACTTTTCCAGCCAAGAAGTAACATTGATTATCACACACATTTTCCTTAACATCACTATCTTCCCTATCTAAAATGAAGTATCCCTTGCAAGCTTACAGAAGGATACAACTAAGTATTCACATGGCTGTGGAATCAGCTGACAGTACACCCATGTTTAAGTGATTTATGTGCTAGAGTATTTTAACACCGGAACACCTGTAGGCTTTATTAGATACCAATACATTTCCCTGTGATATCCTAACAATCCCTCAAAATTATCTATATATATGTATCTATGGATGTGCCTGTATGTATTTTTGCATGTACACACAAGAAAAAGGTTCTTACTCTACAACCAAGCAGCTGTTGACCACTCATGTCAGTCACAAAGGCTTATATTAGTTTCTTCACTCTATTATCATACAAAATGGTAAAGATTTGTTCACAAGTTGAAAAAATAAAATCCTAAGTAAAAATTCCAGGTTATTGCAGTTAACTCCAAGCTGACTATTTAAAAAAAATAGAAGCGGTACAGAGGTAGAAATCTCAAAATATTTTCAAAATACTTCAGTGAGATGTAAGAAAGTCAACAACTGCTACTATTTTATTACACTAAAAATGCTGAAGGTAGGAACACTGTATATTGGTTAAAATATTGACTCTAATCTATATACCAAAAGCAATGAGCAGAAAGGCAAGTAACAAAAATTTATGTTTTATTTGCACAACCTGAGGCATTGTGCCCTACAAATTCCATAACTATAAAGTATGATTTAATTTTAGATCCTACAGGTAAGAACTATGTTTTTGTTTACTTCAAGATATGGATTCCTTGTAATTTTTCACATTGAAGAAAGAGATCATGTGAAACCAGTGATACTCTCAGGCCCATTCATCCTTGGAGATACACTGTATTAGTGGCCACATAACTCCTCAAATATTTATCATTAAATTTGCTAGCCCAGTTGGTAATTTCAGCAAAAAATAAAGTCGTATATCGCTATGAAAGCTAAACTCTCTTCCTCAACTCTGAAGAACAAACTCCTAGTCAGAACTAAGGTTCGCTACCTGCTCAGTCTATTGATTGCTAGTGTATTTTGCCAATATTAAGTATATAGAAAAAATAATATAATAAAGCCTTCTATTTCAAGTTGTAATAGCTTGCTTGCTTCAGTGTCATTTTCCTTGGTCGAAAGAGGATTTCTTTTTTTCAAAGCCATGACAGAACTCTCTGGCGACTTCTATAACTTTATTTTAATACATTTTATATGAGGATACTGAGGCAGAAATCCCAAACCTTCCACTTAGACATTCACTTTTTGCAAAAAAAAGTTGCATTCCTTTTTGTAATTTTACTTTAAAAGATTACATATTTATCCTGAAATAACCATGGAGCTGAATGTTCAAAGTCTGAAAAGTTTTAACTAATACCTTCCTAAAGGCCCTAATAGTTAAATAAGAGACAATCTTTTAATAAAATTTATCTTAACATGTACCAAATAGCTTGTGATCTTGCTTTATACTTGTTAGTATTTTCCCATAGCATATAACCATCTCTAATCCAGTAGGGTTACTCACATGCAACCTATACATTGATCTGAATGATAAAACACAGCTACACGCTTACTGTTTGGTTAACTTTGGGGAATGAATTTCTAGGTATTGGCTTTCTTTGACTGGAAAAGTTTCTAGCTGAAAGAAAATTTATCTGTCTGTGATGGAAAATAAGTGTGCAGAGATTTAAACTGCACCTGACAGATACAATCTACCTGAAGATAGTACTTCTGGTGTAATGGACGATAATAAGCATAATTTTTCTGATGTGTCATGAACTCAGACATAAAAGCCACAAATACAGTGTATCTAACACTAGGGCTATTATTTTATCCTTGTTTTTATTTTAAAATGGTCTTTCAACTCAAAATGCCACTGCCTAATGGATACAGTCCTTACTAAGGAAATATAAGTTTGTATGGTATTGGGATCACATTGTAATAAAATTAAATGAGCAAAGCTACATGTACCACATCAGAGTTCTATGTCTACCTCTAACTGCCTTTTAATGCATGTATATGCATTAAAAAGATAGCTAAATGACCTGAGCCACAGAGCATCATGCTTACGACTGACTAGGATTCAGGTCCACCGGGTGATAACCCTGGCTTAACTACAAATTTTGCAGATTTGTGCCTCAGTTTATCATCTCTACCATGGTTGTACAGTATGGTATTTGTTATCTGCCTCACAGCAGTGTGGCAGGGATTAATTAGTAAGTGTTTTAAATTAGGCCAACGCTTCAAATCTCTACTGAGTGCAAGTGGCAACTGCAACTCTTAATTATCCCTGCAAACATGCACCGATTTTACTGTTCACCTGAAAATTGCACATCTTTAGTAGGCTGACAGTTGCTTCTCATCCAGAAAGTCTACTCAAATAAACCTGTAGAATTCTGTAAATATAATACAGTATAATTGTAATGAAATAAAGTAAAAAAGCAATCCTCTAACGTTACAGTACATCGTAGCTAGTATACAAATTCAATTGCCATCTTTATATGATATATTTGATGCTGAGGACAATATGACAAAACTCCCCAAAATAACAACAACTACACCCATCTTAAACCCTCAAGCAAACAAAGGAAACCCAAGCTTTATTTTAAAGGTAGATCTAAACTGAAACTGGAAATTCAACATATTTAATTTCTGGAAGGTGCAATGTGCATAGACCTTTTTTCACCCAGCCACATTTCAATATGGTTTAGTATGGTCTAAATACAAAAATGGTCAGACATTTCTCGTTCTGGGTACATCCAAACTTCTCTGTGCGCCAAGACACTAAGAATCTCAAGACTTCTGTTGATTTCACAATCTTATAATGAATTCATTAAATTAAAGGACCCGTGAAAACCATGATAGATCCTGACAGCAAACAGTTTTCTTAATGAACACGAGCATTATCATTTCAGTTTATGTCTGTCTGAAAGATATAAAAGCATTCCTCAAGAGAAAATAACGTTACCAAAGTGAAGATAATCCCTTGGAAATGCTGAAGAGAATCAAAGGAAGCCAGTTGCCTAGAATTTTTTTTTTGCGTAAATTATCAGAATTTATACTGCCCATATACACCAAAATTCTGCTCAGATGTGTTGTGTGTACATTGTGTAGTGGTCACATTTGCACAGACATACATTTAAAAAACTGAATGCAAGAGCTGGTCTATCAGATGCAAGAAATACACATCTTTTGATCTGTTATGCCTCTTTGGGTAAAGGTGTTGTTCTGTTGTTAGCATTGCAAAACCTTTCCCTTTCCTGTCTCTTAAGACATACAAATACATAAAAATATTCATACATACTAAAGAGATACTTAAATATAAGCCTCCAGGATGAGCACAAACCTACAGGATAGAATACAAATTTGGCAGGCATTAAATTGTGCTTCTTGCAAGCACAGTTTTCTCATTCCCTGTGCCATTTCAGGGCTTCTTCAGTGAGGGAGAAAATGGGAGTAACAATGCAAATCTTACCAGGAAATATTTTTACTGACTGGGACATACAGAACATCAGAGGCCATACCTAGACTACAGGTATGCTTCCCTATATGTTTTATCTGTTTTAACTCTACTTCATGATGAATGAATCCCTCATCTATTTCTGAATCTCTCATTTCTTTATCTCCTATTTATTAATCCCTTTTACTAGTCAAAATTGGGATGCTCGAAGTGAAGTTGAGTAATTCCAGGTTTAAAACCAATACCATGGTTCAGATACAACACAGCGAGGCAAAGCATGCAATTTCTTTGCTTTAATCTGTGGATATTACATGTTAGCTCTTTTTTTATATCTAAAAATTTATGGAAATAGGGGTTAGGGTCTCATGTTTTTTGTGCCCTAATGAATTATAAATGTATTTGTAGTTCTCAATCTATCTTCTCTTAGGAGTAGGTGCCTCCAAAATAATCACATTCCTCCCCATCGCCACAACCACCTTTAGACTTTTCTGGTTTAGCACAAATATTTTTCATATTTTCCTCTTGGGAAATAGATTATTCTGATCACCTTCCTCTTGCATTTCTCCAAGCAGTTTCCATGTCACTTCAGTGTTTAGCCATACAAATAAAATTGATGGAGACTACTTATGGAAAATCTGCCATGATCTTATGTTTAAATCAATGTGAATAATGCAGGACAAAGTAATATAAATTTTAAACTTCCATACTTTAAAAAAAAAATCACTTCCTTCTTTGTGTGTATTCAAAATTTTATGAGATTCTTCCATAAGACAAACTTTTCCATTGCTTTAACAGACACCGTATTTTATTCTTCCCATCAATAGCCTATAGAAGAGGCTAATCAAAGAATCTTATCCTATTTTACTGCTCTAGAAGAAGAAAAAAAAAATGTGTATTTCAAAGCTTTCAAAATCTAGGGCTTAAGAAAAACATTTTTTAACAGAAAATAGTCCCTACCTGCAACTTCTACTTATATTTGTGTAAACTATAAAAATAGCCCAACAGCACTATCAAGTCTCTACACTTGAAAGCTCATAGTTTTCGAGTGAATATACTGCAACACCAACATATACAACAGAGCTACTGAGGAATTTGCTACAGAGAGACAAGGAGATTTTAGTTCACAAATGGCTCTGCTGACTCCTGAAGGTAAGCAAGCTTTATAACAGGAAAGGAAACAGGAACAATTCCTACGACATTAAAAGCTACATAAAGGCTTTGCCATACACATTCTATAATACCAAAAGGAAAAAAAAAATGACATTCAGGAGAAGAAGATAGCCTAAACAGCACACTGGTGATCTGGCCAGAAAAAACAAACACATTCCCATTAGCGCAGTAACATAAGGAGTTTTGCAGCATATGCTGAGGCTGCAGCTGAAGTACTGTACTAGTCATCTTTGTGTCTGGAAGCTTTTCTGGTTTCCTTCTGTGTAGCTATAGGTGCTGACCCTATCACTGGAAGAAGATGATATGCAAAATGTTTTAATCTGTACATTAATTATTTAAATTCATACTGTAAACAAATATTTTAAGAAACTAAGTTATTCCAGATAGATTCTTTTCTTTAACTTCATTCCCCCATCACACCATTTGAAGCAGCGTGTAATTGTGTATTGTTTCTAATGCAAGCAAACATTTTAAGGTGAAACTCATGAATTATGCATGATACCACAATGGGACACTGTATAGTCACACTTTATATGCTAGCAAGATGGGAGAATAATTCCATATAGAGTTGCAGAACAGAAAAGCAAACACAATTTTTTTCTAGAACTGACAGTTAATCCATCTGTACCTTCAATTTGTCTGCATCTTCTTTTGCCTTTCCCCAAGGGAAATTGAGGAGCTAACAATAAAAGAAAATGAGATGGTGGTAATGAAAGGTATGTTAAATGCACATTATAAACATTAGTGGTGGCCAGCCAATGTCACAACAGCAGGCCTAGACCCCAAGCAGCTTCTCAAGGAGCAAGGAAAAAAACCAATGACTATGTTCTGTCACTAAGAAAAGAGCTCGAGTGTCCCAGTGTCAACAACAGGAAGTTGTTTACAAACCAAAGAGATTTTCAATCTATTTCTCTAGTCTTCAAAGAATATCGAGTGAGGATATTATATTTTCAAAGATGAATTTGCCATATCCTGAAGTAGTTCCCCTTTACACGTGTTCCTTCCACAAAATTATTTCCAGGTATAATGTATTAAAAAGACATTTCCAAAAAAGCCTCATGGGGTGGAAACATTATCTCAAGCATTACTGAAAATGAAGTGAGCATGGCAACAGAGTTATTATGGTCACTCCTGTGTTTCTATAGGAAATGGATATTGTTCCCTTCAGTCATACAAGGAGCAATCGCATTTGAGATCCAGATGTTTTCACAGGTTTAAAAGATTGCGGGGGGGGAGGGGGGGGGGGGAGGAGGCAGAAAGGCAAAAACCAGATCTCCTAGTCTTACTTGAAATACTAAGATGACAGAAATCCGACCTCTCAGTGTTGTCCCCAAAGCCCCGCTCTCCCAGGTGACTGTGGAGATGTACTTAATCCCTCATTAGTGTGCAGTGACTCCACACCCCTGGTGTGCCTTAGGTATCCATGCTCCAGATCTTAATCTCTTTTGATTGATACATAGTCGCATAAGGCAATATTTAACCCACCATTTGATTGTTGTCCATTGATATCTTTTCCTGCATCCCTTTTGCTGTGTGGCTACGTTCCAGAGCTTCCTCACTTTCTTCTCCACTTTCTCTTCTCCAGTTGTCCATGCTCCAGCTCCGATCTATTGCAACTGGGCATTAAGCATTTCATTCCTACCCTTTGTTTCTTCCCTCCAAGGTGGGCACGCTCCAATACTTCATCTGCCCTCCTTTACACATCAAGGATCAAGAGTTTGGATCTCCTCTCATTTTCACCAGAGGATGTAACTAACAACATTGCTGGGTCTCACTGGAATGAGATCTGAAGCTGGGCTTGTCTCTCAAGAAGCAACAGTATAACATTAAGTATCAGGCCCTGGCAATTAGTCATAAAGAGTCTTTCTGTCTTGGGAAAATTCCTGTCTGTTTAACCAGCATGTATATTAAATGTTAGCTTACAAGACCCACAGTGGCAGGCTGTAGACTAATTTATGTTTAACTAATACCAATTTCAATAGTGCAAAGTTAATACATGGTGGAGGATTAGAAACTAAAATGTATTGCCTCCATGCTGCTAATCTTGAAATGTATTAGAAATACCCAAAGCAGCTGCAGGAATGTACACTGTCAATCCATCAATGGCAGTGATCATGATCAAAAAGTTAGGGAGAATTTGTTTTTCAAAAAGAAATAGAAATGAAAACCTAAAGTTTGCCAAGATCTTTGGAGTGAGATTAGTAGAAAATTAATTTTGGCAAGAAAACAGAGGAATTGAAGAGCCACGAGGCAGGCTAAAAAGCAAGACTTCCTTTTCATTTACTATGCAATGCTTGTAAGCTCAGCTTTGTTCCCATCTCCCCTGAAAAACCTGCTTCATAATCCAGTCTTTAAGGCCGTGCTAGCGATTCTCAACACCAGGTCTTTGCAGTTCTGCTAGCTAAAATGTGAAGTGAATGCAACTAGTCCAGGCATCCTGCATATATGGTATCCTGACGGGGAAAAATCCAACAAAATTTTAGTCAACTAAGTTCCATAGAAATTGCATAATATCTATTCAGGCATGTACCTAGCAAAGTTACAGAGCGGTGATTCTCTTCTCCATTTTTCCATGCACTATTATCCTAGCATCTTGCATGTATTTAAAAGTTGAAGTTTGTATGACTGTTTTCCCATTAACTCTTTGCCAAAAGAATGATTCATCCCAGCAACAGAACCTTTTCCATTTTTATCTGAACTTAACAATGGCTGGTCAGACCAAAGTCCTTCATATTAAATTTCCAAGCCAGGAAAGAGTTTTAAAACAAAGGAAAACACAACACAGTATGAAAATTTTTATGGCTACTAAAAAGGGAAAGATCATTAATGTCTCAAGATGCTATGCAAGTTACAGGAAGATAGCAAATAAAATGAATTGAAACTATGTTGTAATATGAAGTTCCTGTGGCTCCATCCTACTTTAACTGTTTCTGCTGTAGAAGGAAAATGGGATCCATCTGTTGGATAAATACTTAAGGAAAATGATTCCTTGCAGGAATCAGAGACTATTTGTGTGGGTGGTATTTAAGGCCCTACAGCTTTCGCTGGTATGTTGACAGAAAACAACATTAAAAAGGAGCAATATCAGCCCAGCAGGAGTTACACAAAACCAAAATATACTTTATCTTTTTATCTCTGTTTCAGTATGCACTAAAAAAAAAAATTAAACAGTTATTTTTAGTACCTTTTGTGTGATGCATAACAATGAAGGAAGCAGATTTATACAAACTCATAAGGACAAGATTAAGGCAACAGAAAGACATTATCCCATTTAATTTAAAGACTTACCACTGTTTCTGGGTAAGTCTATTTCTACAAGGACTACGGTCAGTGCAAAAAATAGTAATGCACACAGATAGGTCCAGACAGCCTTCATCAGCCCTGTTCTAAAATAAGTTCCAACAATTTAAAATATATCAACCACAAAATAGCTCTTGTGTATCATGGTTTCTTACATGCAAGGTCCTCCTACAAATGCTTTTACACACCATGAAATCCTAAATTGCTTTAACATACACAAAATAGGTAGGCACATCTTCTCAAGAAGCAGATCATTTACAGTTCATGAGAGCCAATTCAGACAGTTTGTTTGCCAAATTTGTTTAGAAAATGTGAAGTAATGTATTCTTGAATTAGATAGAATTAGCTACAAGAAGCTCAAAGCAATCTCTCACACTCACCCTTACTCTCTTCTGTTGGCTTTGGGTTTTGTTGCTGTTGTTTTTCAGAATAATGATTTTTGCCTCTAAAAAAAGCCATCTTTCTCTCATTTCCGCACATGCCAAAAATCAACATTTTCCCATCTCCCACCCCTGATTTGTATACAAGGCTCTGAAACTGCAGGGATTTAAGTACATGTTCAAACTGTATAGGCAGGGACCTGCTGCACTCAACTCAAGCCTCACTTTGAGGAGTGCTTTGTACTGTACACAGTACTTTGTATAGAGATAGATATCATCCACCTTGTACATGCATCATTAAGCAGAAACCTAACTAATAAATATTCTTAAGATAAACATGGTGTCATTTGAAAAGAGGAAAATAATTACTTTTTAAACTCAGCAGCCATACGGTTTACTTCATTTTATTATCCATCACCGGTAGCATTAAAACTAAAGGAAAACAAGGGTGTGTGCTAGTCTGTACTTCATAAATTAACTAATAATATTAAATACTAGGCTGAATACAAAAAACCCACTAATTTTAAAAAAATATATCAAATTTTATTTTTCCTGTACAACTCAAAATTAAGAAAATCTAAATCCAAATTCTGAAGTGTTGTGTGATCTGAGACAAACTTGTTCAAAACCTTCCAAAATCAAATTTTTATTAAGTTCCTGTTACAAATCAAAGCAGCAATAAAAGTCTGACTTCTTCTTAAAAAGTAATTAAAAGAAAAGCAGAATAGAGATCTGGTGTAGCAGAGACCCAATGAATTTTAAGGGAGCTGATCGAAAGTTGTTGTCTCAGTCAAGGACATCAGAAGAAAATTAGTCTCTTTACCGACTTCAACAGAAATTGAAACATACAATTAAAAATGTGTATCTTTTTAGATTTTGAGCTGACCCTTTTGGTCTGTTCCCATACAGCAGATGTGCCAGGGTGACCCCCAGAAATCTGAGCAGCCCTGCCTGACTCACCTTTACAACTGTCCCACTCTCTACCAGATTTAGATAGCAAATCTGCTCTCCTTACCATCCCAATGACTATGTATTTATTTATTTAGCAGGCTACTTGTCTGGGCTCCTTCCTGAGACGAATGGAAACAATCTTTGGTGTAACCATGTCTCCCAGGTTTCTGTCCAGACTGAGACAGAGACAGCTCTGAAGTTTCCTCTGCAGATTCCCACTCTTCCCTTCCATAAATAATTCATAAACTTAAAAACCTGGCTAAAAACATGAAACACAGAGATGAGTGCTTGCCAATTCCAGTAGGTAACAATATGCAGGCATCCATTTAACTAATACCCCCACACACCCCACCTTTGTACTTTAAAGCAAAATATTTTAAAATGTTCTCTTTTACGACTTGCCAGCTTTTGGTGCCCCGTGGAAAGTCAGTAACATCACAGACATCTAGGGAAAAGTTTATTCCATCAACATTTTATTCACATTTTATACTATCGAAGAAATATAAAACTTGCCACATCTTGCATCTTAACAGATTGCATTCTGCTTTTAAATTCCGTTTTTTGATGAACTGAATGGAGCCCTCTGCATAAGCAGATACCTAACTCCACAGATACTGTGGCCATATCTGATTACAGATACAGATTATTGCTTTCGGCAATTCATCATGAAGGCACTGATAGTAGTGTCATATTTAAGGTCATGTTGAGGCTTAAATATTTCTTTTTTGAACTCTGAAGTTTTTTTTTTTAATATTTAACATGATACATTCAGAACACAGATTGATCTATAATATTTGCTTATTAAGGTGTTTTCTTTCATGCTTAGTAAATGATTAAAATAAACTCTACCATTTAAAACGTCTTCATTAAAATGTCAGTGTTTATCTCAGTCTCAATAGCTAATGAACCACAGTCTACAAATTCCAGACAGCCAGAGAAATATTTTCAGGCAGAGGACTCTTGAAAATTTTAAACACAGAGAAGGGCTTTGTTTTCTAAAAAGAAGCTGAAGAAACTACCCAATTATTTCCATCATTTGATGCTGCCTTCTTAGCTTCAAACCTCTTACACCAGTGGTTCCTGACCTTAGATGCTTTCTTGTCCTCTGCTTACCTGGATCTCAGTACTGTTTCTCCAGATGAACCAGCAAAGGAATATTAAAAAGATGCTGGGGTGACTAAGGAGCAGAGCTGTGAGAAGGTTCCGTGCAATCACTGCTTCTTCTGTTCACTCATCTCCCACTGCCAGTTTTTTCTTCCTAATTATAGGTTTTTGTTTATTTCATTTCCACATTTAATGTTTGCATCAGGAGATGTTGGAAAGATGAGGTGAATGAGGGACTGTGAGTGGAAGATGGTGATGAAGTAAGAGACATGAAGTAACAGCTAACAGAAAAGAGTAAGGGTAAGTGTGTGAGATTGCTTTGAGCTTCTTGTAGCTAATTCTATCTAATTCAAGAATAAATTACTTCACATTTTCTAAGTAGCTTCAGAAGACTGGCTTTTTCCAGACAATGAGCTTTCTGGTAGCAAAGGGAGATTTGGAAAAATCACAGAATAGATCTATTCAATAGCAGTATGGCAATCTAGGCAACACAGGAATGAAGTGCAGCTGATGTATCACAACCAGCAAGGCAGGGAAAGGAAGAAAGATATATCTGAGGGACAGTGATAAAAATTATAACAAAAATAAAACAACAAAGACCAGCCTACAGGAAAAAAAATGGCATTATCCAAACTTAAACAGCAAAATCCATGCCAGCCTTAACTTTCTTAGTCTTCTTCACCTAACACTTCCACTGATGCATTCAGCAAACTCTGTGGCTCCTCATCTAATCCCCAGTTTCAAAATGAGAGCCACCCCCACCAAAATCACATCTGAATAATTACCCTTAGTTTCCACCTTCCCATCTTCTGAATCACTTTCACACAAGTACTGTTGTGCTGATCCCATATCCTCATTTCTAGTCCCAATCAAGGTACAAGCATACAATCCTTTTTTTAATAGAGCTTGTATTACCTTGATTGAAAAGAAAAACCTTCAAAAACAAAATATGTGTTCTCTGCTAAAGAACACATAATCACTAAAGGCTAACAATATTTCCAACTGATTGCCTTTTATGGTTGTTTATGTACAGAAAATACTCGTTTAGAAAGCTCCAAGTCTGTTTGCAGCAGAGCCACCTCTACTGTTAATCAATATTACACTCCCTCCTGCATCCTGAATACTGCACACAGCTTTGTAACGAGATTCATAACATAAGAATAAATATAACAACATATAATTGCTGAATGTTCCCTTTTAGGCACAATATTTCCAGGTGTAAAAGCTAGTCTTGGAAAGGACTGTTCTTGTGCAGCCTTCCAAAACAGGAATAGGCATTTGTAAAGCCATCCTCAAAAGCTGCCTCTCTCAACCACAGTACCACACCTCTGCTAAATCCAGCACAGCAGCTGGAGGGATGGGGAACTGGCAGCTGCCTGCCTCCAGCTGGCAGGGAATCAGGGAGAGAGCTGCTGAAACTATTTTCCCCGCACATTTCAATGAAAAAGTACTGCAGTGTAGCTTTTCCCTCAAACAGTAAATATTGGGGAAAAAATATTTACAGGCCAAAAGGAGAAGCGAAGGAAAAGCAAAACAAACAAAAAACCTAGATCCAGTGTTTGCCCTGTATATGTTGTGCATACTTCAATATTGTAAAAATTGTAGAATTTAATATACAGTACCTGAGCAAAAACATAAATATCTTTTTTCAATATTGAGTGAACACATCTTTTACTGCACCTCCTTTGTCAAAGAAACCTGCAGAGAATAAAGTAAATCCTAATCTGATTCACCTATGATTGCCAACAACCTTCTGACATGTCTTCCAAGATGGTGTTCCTACTTTTTGTCTTTCTACCACTTTAATTAAAAAAACTTCCCAATGTCGGCATTATTTTTTGATGCCTTTTGACCCCCAAAACATGCAACTATATACATTCTAAGCCTGGTCCCCTTACTGTTCCATCAAAAGGAACATTAGTTGCACTTCAACAATTTAGTAAACGTTTTTGAGGCGCCAACATGATGAAACTACAGCAATGGTTCAAGTCCACAACTTTCCCTAAAATGTTAATTAAATGTCATTGCTTCTTCCTCAGACAACAAAAATAATAAAAGCTGCATTTAGATCTCTGTTAAAATTAGTTCTCCAGGTTTATAATGAATCTTTAAAAGAGTTCTTATGCAGTGTATTATCATACCAATGCCAAAAGCAAATTGTAGGACATGAGTGTGCTAGCCGTCACTCCGACCACCAAAGAAAAAATTCCATCTGAAAATGAGATGTGATTCATAACCCAAAGCTGCAAGGCAAATCCTGAGAGAGCTCAAGATGTCCTACTAATGGTATAAAGTGATTGCAGCCCATTATGGAGAACCTCTGCTAATATTAAAGCTTTGATATGCGAGATGTTAATTCAGTGAAAATACCTTTTAGTGCTACCGTGACAGCAGAACGCCTGACAACTGCATCAGCAAGATGTGCTAAAGATTACATATGATATGTTCAAGGGAGGCAGAAACAGAGGTACTAAATGGCTTTTATCAGCATTCGTTTGGGATAACAACCTTCTCTGCCTCTAATAGCTAACAGCTGAATGTATACTGTGGCATTTGATCAGAAACTTCAGTGAGGCTTCAGTGTCCTCCACCATAAGCATACTCAAGTTAAGGAAATTAAGTTTACAGGACACTTACATGAGATAAGGGCAAAAGCTGAAAAAATAAATTGCACTGAAAGGCTAATTATCGGTGTCTGACAGTCGTATACAAAAGGTATCTTGAAAAAGCTCCCATTTGGAAACTTGACCAAGGGAATAAGAAAATAGATATATTAATGATGTGAAGAGCTTCAAATCAGGAGAAACTGCAAACTTTTCTGCAGAGATAGGTATCTGGAGTATAAGGTCAGAATTCCAAATCATTTTGGCAAGTTGAAGACATGTCCTGAAATCAACAAACCATTCAGCAGAAGTTGAGCTGAGGAGAGCAATAAATCTGAAGAACACACTTGCCCAAGTACCATGCAGGGAAAAACTCAGTAGTTATTGCAGTTTGGCAGTGAACAATATCTGAATACAAATCAGTAATGCAATGCTGCTCCAAAAATGGCAAACCTTATTCTCAGAGTTATTAACAAGCGTGCAATTCATGACCTCTGGAACAAAATCTGTAAACTCTGCTTGCTACTAATGGGCTGCTTCATCCAAAAAAGGGATCTACAACTAGATTTGCTGGGAAAAGTTCAAGGAATTAAGGTTTTTATAATTTGCAAATAAATTATTTTGGAAAGACATATCCATCTATCTCCTCATCATAAAAACTTAAGAGACGTCATCAGCTCATTCTCCACATCAGAGCTGTTTCCCCATGTCAGTCTACAGAAGCAGAAGAATCATCAGTCTATGACAAAAGGATCTAGGGTTAATACAAGGAAAACATTTCTAATGATTATGGTAATTAAACACTGAAACATGGCAAACTACAGGAATCTTATCTCAACTGTAGCTTTTTAAGAACAGTGCAGTGAGGTCCTGAGGCAGACGGTCTCATTATACTTCCTTCAACCTGAGTACAAGGGGTTAAGATAGATGACCCCCTTGTCCATTCCAAATCTGGCCCCTGAGTCCTGCAGACCAGCCTGCAAAACAGACTTCTGACACATGCCTGAGGTTAGCTAATTCCTGAGGTTCTTTTATTGCATCAGACATGCATACACTAGAAAAATATTTTCCAGTAAGACCAACAGGTTTTACAGCTGGCTAACACTATTCATAGATGTGCTTATTATGAATAATGAAACTAACTCTTAGCAAACCTTTTATATTCTGCCAAGAATTATTTATTTTTATGAATGTAAACACACAGTGGATGAAGAGACACAAATGAGAGAAGTTAAAGTGATATGCCCAGGATAAAGATTTTATTGACGTAAGTATGTGTGAACCTCTTTCTTTCCAAAGCAATGCAAAAAATAAAAGTGAACTCTTCAATGATGTGTAGACCTGGATATTTCCAGTCAGCTACTACACTTTTATATTTTTAGGAAAAAAAGGAAATATAATACTACATAGTAAACTGTTATATTGTATATAACAAGGTAAACATCATACTCTTCAAAACACAGCATAAACCCCAATCTCACAATGTCAAAAAACCTTAGTTATATCTGCCTCCCTTTAAATAAAAAATAAGTGAAGAAACTAGTTAACCTCTGTGCAGTCACTTCTACTATCATTCCCAATTACATTTAGATATGCCATCAATGTACTCTGAAAATTGGGGCGCCAGGTTTTTATTCCGTATGGGAGATATTTGCCTTCCCCCCCCCCCCTTCTTTCCTTTTACATACAAATATATCAGAGTTTTAAAACATGTCAAAAGCTTCACATTTGGCTCATCAAAAGTGACACTAACAAGACACTCATCTGATGAGATAATTTGCTCCTTACGAGATTAAAAAAATAGCATCACAGATATATTAAAAAAATAATTTTGCTGTCTGCCAAGCCCTATCACTTCAATGAATACAGTCCTCTTGACACTAAGTAGTTTATTTTCATAAATTATTCCTGTCTGAATGTAGAGTTATCTAAGTGACAGAATGTACACTCATGAGAAAACACAAGGGATCAATTTATTGCTGTCTTTGTGATTATACTGCTAGCTCTCTGCTACCTTTGCAGCTGCTGCTGTGTTCACAGTTAATATAGCTGTTTTGCACTGAAAACCCTGTATTAACATAGTACAAAGTCGAAATGGAGGGGGTGCTTTTTATTCTTATTTAATGTTCAAGAATCTTGACTAGTTAGTCACAACACCATTACATAAATGAGTTAATGTTATATAGCCATTATATAGGATTTACTGGTTACATAAAAAGCTCCAAGATTTTACCTTCAAAGTTGAAAAATACTTCAATAGCCATTACTGTCATGCAGCACTGCTTTAATTTTAAAAAGACCATCTTTATATAACAAAACCTTATCTATTTTTTCATGGTTTTTTAAATATAACTACCTTTGTGACAATCACACCAAGTGCTAAAAAGTACCAAACTTAACAAACCATTTCTTGACATGATCAGTCTTTAATCCTGATAAGATACAGTTACTTCATGCAATTTATCAGGCAAAACAGGATTTCACAATCTCAACATACTTTACCTACAAAGGAGATGAACGAGAAGAACTATTGAAAGGGACGCAACCTCTTCCTCCTCAGAAAGGAGTGATTCCCCAAATATACTGGACTATTGACTCACTCTATTAAAAAAGCACTGTATGCAATGAAAAAGTTTAAGATGTACAAACCAGTGTAAAACCAACCACAGCAGGAACATCAAGGGGCATCACACACATGTGATGTATTAACCACTTTAGAATATGAAAAAGGAAATTGTACAAGACCAGAAGTTATGCACATATTACCAGTTTTTATCGCCAAGAAGTCATACTGGTAAGCCATTTAAGCAGTCATAATTTTCAAACATGTTAACATGAAAATTTGTCTATATTTGATATTTGAATCCATTATCAATAACTCTTTATTATTCAGATATGCATGCTTCCACTGATCTCCAGAAATGCTGGACCTGCATTTTTCTGATATGTGAAGTAAGATTAAGGACTAGATGTGAGGAATAAGACTGGAGTAATAGATAGCAAGTAGGCTCTTATTAAAATATTTGGGTTTTTTTTCTTCAGTGGACTTTCATCATTCATGTCAGGCAGTTGTACACAACTTTCTATTAAAAATTGTCCTCATTAAAAGAGCATTCTGAAAACCTTATTGAAGATAACATGGAAATGACTGATGGGTTCCTCATCTCCATATCAAAGAAATGACAACAGAACACGCTATGTATCGCCAGCAGATTAGACTGTAAGTAGATAAGGATGACTTCTTACTCCATATGGTTAGATTTATGTCACTGATTTGGAAGTATAAGATGTCCTTCCCACAGAAAATCCCGTTATTTATTGCTTAACAACATGACAACACAAAGACTGGGCTATGGGAAAAGATATTAAATTATTTTTAAATTCTGTGATCCTTCTTAATGTAGACACTTTTTTTGCATTTTTAAAAATGAAATATTTTGTGGTTTCATCCTTCCTTCTCACATTTGTAATATTTCTTCATTGTGTGGCTTCTTAGACTGAATGCATCAGCAGACACGTTATTCTGACATCTCAAGAGTCACTGGCTATGATACAGTATGATACAGTAGGACTTTTCTCAAACATTTCTTATTGCTGTTACTGTTGATTCAACTACCCCGGTACTAGCACCACTGCACACCGGAGCATAGGAGCTATGAAATCCTGCCTATTGTGGGTGCCAAAGGACTTCATAGTTACTATACTGCTGGCTGCAAACACTTCAACTTTCTATCATCTACTTTTAAGAGCAAAGTTTTGAAGGAGTAATGGGAAATTTCAAGAAAGAACCCTTACTCTGAGGAAAACCACAAAAGTTTAACCACGTGGACACTCCAAAAATAAAGAGAAACTACAGAAAATTATGTTGCTCCTTCCAGAAGAATAAATCACATGATTCTTAAAAGCAGGGCAGTTTGAACTGTTCACAGTGAAAAAAGCTGGAATGAGTGTTTTAATGTTGTTTCAGTTTTGGTGAAACTTTGTTCAATTTTGTTACAAACGGACCATTATTGCAGTGAAAGTAAACCCACTTTACCATCAATTGCTTTAGTTCTTCTAAATAAATGCTAGGGGAGAAAAACCACCAGTTTTTCCACATAGAAACTCTGTATGCTTTCTTTATGTACTTGCCCTCTCTGCTCTGGTTCTAGGCAAAGCAGTGGCTGCAATCCAACAAAAGCCTGCATTTCTGTAAACAGAGCCAATCTCACTTCCCCACTTCCTAACCTCCCCGTTCAGTACTAACCCCTACTGCCTCCCCTGCTCTGGTGCTTGCATCCATCACATCTTTCAGCAAGATGGATTAGTGAATTTATAAAACTGGAGACTTTAAAAAAAAAATCTGTTCAACTTCTACCAAATCAGTTCCCTGATCCATAGGGCTACACAAAACCTGATGTTAGTATACCATAGCTAGTGACAATAAATAAGCAAAGGAAGATGGGACCATTTCTGATTTCTGTCCATTGCAGTATTATTTCTTATGCTCTCTGCTATGCTCTGTGTAATGTCTAGTGGGACCCAGATCAGCAAGTGCTGCAATACAAACGAAGTTTCTAAACTGAGTAGACATTCTAAAAAATGTCATAAAACAAAATCCTGGCTATCCCTATATGGTATGATAAATGCTTCATAGTAGCCACATAATCAAATCATGCACTCTAAATTAGCAATATCACCACTTTCCAGCCACAAAACGTATTTCCACTCTAACAAAATATTCCTACAACCTAGCTAAGCACTGTTAAGATTAAAATTATGTTTTGAGTGAGTCTGTGGACAAAAGGCGAGGATTGTCTTCTGCCCCTATCGTTCTGTTTCACTCCTGTATGACACAGATTACAGCAACCTTCAGAATTCCCCTGTGTGGGTGAAAGGATGAGATGGTGGCCCCAGCCACTAAGAGACAAGGCTATTCAGTGATAAGTAAAAATCCCTTTGCTTTGGTATTTCTTTAATGGTCTTTGGTGCTTTTTACAAAGACCTCAGGAAAAGGAGATTTTTTTTTTTTAAGTTAAAAGAATCTATGCTACTGTGTCAAAGAAATTAATAAACAGATAATTTGAGAAGAAAGGGACAGGCTCTGTTAGTCTGCTAATAAGCAAGCCTTATAGCTGTCATTTAAACCACAGTCTTTTTAAAGACCCATGTGCTTAAAAGTTTCTATAATCTTGCTGCTATTTTGAAATAGGCTATTTGCATGAAGTTAGATATCTAACACTTTAATTTCCCTCTTTAATTTGTTTGTTTTCTTTAAAATAGAAAGCTGTATTCATTTCCTTTATAGAATACTCACTTCATTGTCACAAAAAAAGCTCATCTAACTTCCTAATCTCTAATCAACATTGACTTTGTTTTGTTTAATCATATAGATACCAAAACCACAGCCATTCCTTGCCCCTTAATAAGGCCAGCTTGTAAATAACTGTTGGCTTTCTAAAGGATTCAAAATCTATAAAAATAGTTCAGTGATAGTCATTAAAATATGTCCTGCAGATGGCTGCATAATTTGGGTTTCTATTTTGTTCTTTTGTTACATAACCTTTAATTTGTTTACTTTTTCCCCCCTTGCAATTTAATAAACAAATCAACACATTCTCAATAGTATTTCAAACAGCTACATTTTCACATAATTTATTTTAATGTTTCATATTTTTAGAAATAGCTTGGTTAGAAGACTGCAATATATTTCCAAATACTAATTTAGCTCAATCTCTGAATTAGACAGATATTTATAATCCTTTTACAAAACTCAGACACAAAGAGGTTATGTATGACTTGCCTGTTTATGACTCACGGATACAGCCAGCAACAAAACCAAAGAATCTTTTCATCATGATTTCAAGAAAATTTCCTGCCACTTGCATAGTCTACTCGATAATCTCGGGCCATTTAGATATCCTCCCAAACAAACCACTGCAACTACCTCTTTTTCAAACTTCCCTTTGAAATGTCCTTACCACAGCACATCAATTAGTACACGGCCTAAGCAAAATTTCTCAAATACATATTATGTTCAAATCAGGACAATTAATTTATACTTTTTCTGAAACTAGCCCTTCTAAGTATTTCAAAAAAGTCTGAAAAACATACTGGGCTCAAGTCTGCGTTTTACATCACACACAAAATGTTGCAATTCACAACGGACCAGAATCTTTCATGTACACTGTTAATGTTGTGTCAGGCACAACATCTTATGGGGAAAAAAAAAAATTATTTTACGTCCCAGCAGTGAAGATGATTAGACCTTGCAGATGGCTGATAAAGTCACTGCAAGACAGACAGTGGGTGAATTTTGAAAAACACGTTCTTCCCTCTTCCCTTGTGTAGCCAAACTCAACCTTGCTAATCTGTACCCAAGTGCAAGTGAACGGATTTTTGTGATATATGGATAAATATTAAAATCTGGATGGCTTTGTAATTTTTCATAATCTCATCTATTTATAAGTGTCCAGAATTCTGGTTTTTTGAATGCTCTAAGTATAATTGCAAACTAGAGACCACAGAAACAAAAATGAATCACAGAACTGTCTTGAGCACAGGGGGATGATAGCTTTCTGGTTTAGACCTTTATCTTTAAAGAATGTCTGGGCCCAGCAAAAAATACCTGGGCCTAGAAAATGCACAAATAACTAGTAGATAAAAAGCTGATGAAGAAAACTCTGGTCTTTTGCAGTATGTAAGAGATCACAATTTCCCAAGGATGTATCAACTGTAAAGACAAATATGGAAGTGACAGAAATTTGGATGGAATCCTTCTGTTCAAGTGACTTAATTAATTAGCAGGTTTCTTCTGTGATTTCGTGGTATCTGGGATATACAGTCCTCCCATATGGCTTTCCTGTTCCCCTGCAAGGAAAGGTTTCTTCATTTCAATCTGTTTTACATTCTTTTTTTTTCAGCTTTTCCTTCTGCTCAGAAAATGAAAGCTCAGTTTTGCACCATGTGAAGAGTTGAGCAAGATTTTTTGGTTTTTCTGGATGGTTGGTTGGTTTTGTGGTTTTGTTTTTTTTTTCCTTTTTTAATACACCGTGCATTAAATAAGACTCTTGGTGTGAGTTTTCATTTAAAATATCATGGGCAACTCTTTTCCTCGCTCTACCCCAAAAGTTATTCTAGAAAACAGAGAAAGATTTTTATATCAAATTTCTGGAGAAAGATGGTCATTAGCTCAGCCGGTAAAACCACCTAGAACACCCAGTTTGGGGTCAAGGTCACAGAGGCCTCTCCTGTATCTCCTGCCCGAAAAATGAATGTTTCTGGTACATCATCTGCTTTTTCAGATATTTTTGTTTTGGAACTGATCTTTTGACAAAAAAACTTGTGAAGCAAAGGTATAAACAATATTGAAAACATTACCAATACTGATTTTCTGTACATCCTTGAAGGAAGGAAGGAAGACCAAAAACACTATTGAGATTAACACAGATTTGCTTTAATAAAAGAAATTAGTTCTGAGAGATATAAAGTGCCAGCAGCATTAAGCAGGTTTAACCTGTGATTTTCCACAGTATGTGAGATGGTGACCAAGATATGCAAGTTAATGAATTAAGCTGGATCAGGATTCTGGAAATACTACTTTTCATTTGGGCTTTCTTCAGCTTCACAACTCAGTTTCACTTCCTAGTCCTAATGAAAAAAAAAACCTCTTTGGTTGAACTATTTGAAATGACTACATCAAAAGAACTCTACAGAAGCCAAATACTCTATTTATTCACTTTAAATTTCACTGAAGAGCTGTTCTGAGGATAAATGTACCTGATAGTAAGAAGAGGTCAGAAAACTGTTTGAAGATTGAATTCCTTCATGTTTAATAGCACATTCTAGGCAGTAAAGCTTCTAACTGTGCAAACAAAAAAGAAACACTCTGAAACCACTGTTTACCACAAAACCAACAAAACATTCAGAAAGTCCTCATGTCAATATTTATACTAACTTAGTTTGTATTTAATTAAGGTACAGTTTATTTGTCTTTATCTGCTATTTTGCCCGTTTTCTTCATTAAAATTTGCAGGTACTCATTTCAGTACATATTCAGAACAAACTAGCAAGAATGAATGAAATTATTTGCCTATAACTTGTCAGAATAAACTTTTCATTAAAATATCCTCATATTTGACAGAACAGAATGAAAATTTCTAGAACACATCTCTCTGACCTCAGTTCACTGTAGCTTTACAAGATAATAATTCCTCTTTAATCTCTTCCATACAGTGCATTCTACCTTCATTTTCATTGAATTTGCTTTGCTACATTCTCTCTCATGTAAATACAGGTTTTCTTGAAGCACATTCAGAAAAACATAACATGCAAGCTAAATGCATTTACCAACGTGCAATATACACATGCAGACCCACAAACTCTAATTCTAGCAAGGCTATGTTGCATTTACATAAAAATAATAACAAACTGAGTAGGAATATTCAATTTCAAATATCAAGATGAGAAATGGCACCTAATTAATTGAAAATGCAAAATAGTTGAAATAAAATGCTAAAAAAACAAGTAGGAAATGAGCTTCTGCACTATAAAACACTGCTACTGCCCATGGCATATTCTGGGCTGTCCCATGTTCTCAAAAAATGATTCTTTAAAATACTCAGCAAGTCAATATAAATTTAATAATGGAAACACAAAACTCTCTCAGGCTCATGCAGTTTACTTTTAAAGTATCTACTGTGATAAATATAGCTCATTGCATGTTTTTCTTCTGACCTACTTCAAATAATCGAAATAAAAACTACCTGCCAAAGTAGATCTAAATTCTTAAAATATGTGTTAGGTGAACGCCTTGTAATTCAACTGTGTCCCTAAGCCTCAGTTCAGCTCAACTGTCAGTAGAAAAGTTAAAAGTAGCAGATGCAACTTCAGTATGACCCCACATCATCTTCTCATTTATATAAAAAAGATGTTTATGTTTCTTCATCCGCCAAAGCCTTTGTGATACGAGATTTCATTCCATCATGTTATCTGAATTATAGCATTATCTTTCCCTACTGGGCCTCTTGTGTGGAATAACAATGTCAGCATGAACTGTTTTACTGAATTTCGCTTTCTGGTCATGTTATCACAAATTGGTTTGAGTACACAGGCTGCAAAAATGGAGAATGACAAATCAAATAACCCACAAGGGAGAAGAAAGCTTTAATAGCTTCTTGCCTCTCGACTGGTTATTATAAGATGATGACAAACAGCATTACACTGGTAACTTTTCTAGACATTTTAAATGTGCTTTAGAACAGATTAACTTGAGATCATGTTTAAAGTCAGGGGTCTCAAAAGATGAAAAATCATGCTAGCCAGTCCACCTAGATTAGAAGACTATTATTGTTATGAAAAATGAAACATAATGATAGTTAAAACCAAGTAAGTCTTGCAACTCTGCAAACTCTGGAACTACACTCATCTTGCTGTCTAGCGGTGTACCTATTTACTCCTGTACTGTTAAAACTAGGGTAATTACTTTGTTAAAAAATATCTCTTTTTTGAAAAAGCAGGCAACTCTGGTTTTCTGACCTTTGACCTTTAATTTCCACATTACGTGGAAGGAATGAAAATGAACAGTGTAGCAAGTATATCAGAAATTCTGAATACATGCAAAGTCAGCACCAGAAAATATGTATCATATTGTAGAAATGCACATTTTTTTCTTTTAAAATTATAATCCTTTTTTTTTTTTTTTATAGCATTGATGGAATATGGGCTCCCTCCAGTGGTAAAATTAACATTCAAAAATCTTCACACTAACTTATGTTCTTAATTGTATATCCTAACAAACAAAATAACAGCCACACATATTGAAGGCTGGGAGTTCAAATCCCTTTTGGGATGGAATTTTTAGTCATGCCTTTTTTTTTTTCCTTCCAATTATATCAGATATAGACAGCATCTTTAATCACTTTATTAAATGCCACACAAAATCTACAGGCTCCAAAGGAAACACTTCAACATTTTAAGTTTCACAACAAACTATTCCTTCCAAAAACCTTGGTTTTTTAAGTCAAGCTAGACCTTTGTAAAAAGAAAAAAAAACAACCACCATGATTTGGAAAGCTCGTACATCCTATATTTCACCAGTTATATATTTTTTTTAAAATCTACATAATGTCAAAGCCTACAGAGTATGATTGGCACCTCAGAAGAGTACATTACAAATTGATAAATTTAATTCTTTAGGGAAGAGGAAGATTTATCTTCCAGTTTTTGCCCACATTTTCTCTGTTCCTCCTCATCCCAGAATGCAATGTACACTTCCAGTCTTAGACCTATATCAATCAAGACACTGTGATAAATTTACATGACTGTTTTCGGCTTTGTCTAATTCCAGAAACAATGCAGCTTACAAGAAAGCTGCTAACCTTGTTATTGCTACTTTTACTTCCTGATCTGCTCACTGTGAAATACTTCTATTTACATGCTTCACTGCAGCATGGCTACATTTTGTTTTCCATTTTATTCTACACTACTTACTGTTCTGTCTATACTACACAACGTTGCATACCTAGCAAAGACAGCGACTGAGACAAGCCATCTGGGTGAACATCTGACTGCTTGGAACCACAAAGCAGTTAAGCCACAAACCAAAAAATCGCTTTTATGCATACGTAATTTTAAAAAACGTTGTTTAGTTTGCTTCTGTGGAACTCCTTTTTACTTTAAGATAATCTCTGCACAGAACACCTATTAGATTTTGATTTTCATTGTAAAAATGAAGGACTGGAACAGATAGTCATTAAAACTCATGGTAAGACTCCAATATAAGTGAAATCATTAAGTCATAAAAAGTAATGTTAGCTTGTCATAACTATGGTGGCTCTCCAGGGCATTCTCTCCTTCGAGAGGACCTCATGTGGAGATTTTACTTTTTACACAAAAGGGAAGCTTTAGCGCACAACTTTCTTTAATTTTACAGTTTCCGGCAAAATGCTGTTCCAGGTATCAGCATTCCAGACAAAAACATCTGCAATGACCCAGTGGAAGATGCAATTACATATAATCACAGTTTTATTTGGGATTTTTTTTGTCCTGTGAAAAGAATCAGTAATATATTTTTATCTTCTCTTTTGCAATAAATAAATACATTTTAAAAAGGAAATTTCTCCTCTCTCCATCAAACCACGAGTTAAAAAAAAAAAAATCAAGGGCATATTAGCATGGTGCAGTATCTGTAGAAGAGATTGTTGAGAAGAGGATGAAGTACATATGGGAAAGTAAAGCAAGATACAAGTGGAGCTAATCTGACCAAAATCTCAGGAATCATTCATTCAAGCGTTCCAGCATTCCTTGGAGAATAATGTCACCACAATTGTGACTTGTTTTATTGGATTGTTTGAAACAATTAAGCTATTTTCTAAGGGGGAAGAGGACATAAATTGGCATTTGCTGCTCATTAAAAGTATGTGCACTTTATCTTGCATTTGCCCCAATTTTATAAATAGGTCTGCACAAGGAAACAATGTAAATGCTATCATTTTTCAGTACAACCTAGTGCATTAATTTCTCTGATCTATCAGCACAGGATGCATGTTTTGCAGAACCTCTCATTTATTCACAACTCCAATTTCCTATCACTTACATTCACAAGATCCTACTTTCATACCTGCAGCGTCACTCCCCATAAGTTTTTCTCCTTTAATACTCAGATATAGAAGATGACTCACAGAGATGAATTCATGGTGACCCTAACGGAGAACACAAAACCATGCATGGTTGGGAGGGATCTCAGAGGCCCCATAACCACTGTTTCATTGACCTGGAATTGGTATGTATGACTTGGGAATGTTAGCAGTTTGCTAACAGGCATCCGAGGCACAGAAACAGCTGTTTTAAGCTGTCCACATGTGTTGAATGAATGTATCAAGCAACCAGCAGGAACCCCTTTTATGCCCTGCTCTTTCACTGGGATTTCTTGGCCTTTGGCCAGCAGGGTATATGCCCAGTAACCAGCTCATCACCCTTTGAAGTCAGTGCTAGAATATCACTGACTTTAACAAGAAAGGAGACAGATACGACAGCTGGCATTTATTGGAGCATCCTCTCAAACTTTGTCACAAAGGCAGAGCTGACCCCAGACACCACCAGCAGCAAATATAGTGACTGAATAATCCCTTCCTATATAAAGTCGAATTTGAAGATGTTTTTTACAAAATGCTCCAAGTTACCACCTGCATGATGCACAATCAAATAGAAAGATAAAGGTCCTCATAAACTTTGGGAGTTTGACTGAGATAAGCTACCAGGACTGTAAGCTGTTTTCCACCTTTCCTTAGAACACCAAGCAGGTGGAAGCTTCTGGAAGCCTTGGGAGAAAAAATCTCGTACCGGGAACTAAGACACACAGTGATGCTCCTCCTGCATATTTCAGGCAAAGCACGGGAGATTAAAGTGTAGCAAGGGCCTTCAAGAGAGCAAACACAAGACAGTGGCAGAAGCCGAGAGAATAAAGGCACAGGATGATACCGGGGGTCCCTAGACTACAAATCACAAACGGTCTGCTATGGGTCACTGCAGGTATGAAACCTTGACAGCTGGCTAGAACTGGTTTAGGACTGGACAAAGAGAACAAAGAATTTGTATGTGACATATGTAAAATATCCCACATGCTGTGAAAATAACAGGAAGGTATAAGAAAGTCACAGACTGTGCAAGAATAAGAAAAAAGGAAGAAGAGAAAGGGAGGAATGGCTTCAACCTTATCTCCTCTGGTAAAACCACCGTGCTTGATTCATCTGTGCGTGTCTTCCCTCACCTTCAGCAGATGACATACTCTACTTTTTCATTTGCCATTCACCACACTTTGCCACTGCAGCTCTATGGTCATTGTTAAAGTATTTCTTTTGCTATAGGATTGGGTTAAGTAAATAAGAATTTTAAAAGGCAGTGCATATGCATATCTGTATTTTGTTCCAGCCTTCCCACATGATAAGCTGATTGATTTCCCAATACCAAGTCACACTAAGAGCAGAAATGTGTTAATTCACTTGTGAAACATTTGGTGATAACATTAGACTTTTTGTTGCTTCCTTTGCTAGGGGTGAGATACCACCCATCACTTCAAATCTCAGTCCACTGCTGGGACTCCATTAACATGCCCTTGAAAGGAGGACTGGTGTAAAGGGGACTTGTATTTAGGAAATAACTTCCTATAAGTCCACTTTCAATTTCTTTGTAACATGGCCTGAATGCTTAGTGCTTTAAGGGCTCAGGACATGGAGTGCTGCAATGGGATTATGTTTCCTGTAATTTTCTATTACTTTCCTGTAGCTTGATCAGAGAGCTTAACCAGGATGAAAGCAGTGATGATATACAGCTGTAGCAGAGAGTGAGTTTCTGTGGCCAGAAATAAAATCACTGATTCTTACAGAAAGATGGGGGAAAAAACAGTCTAGGAGATATGCCTACCTGTGTAATTCACTGCTACAGAAAATCAGTGAGTCGAGTAATGTAAAATTTCAAAAGGCTAAAGCACTTTATGGCCTTTAACATTATTCGCTGAATGTGCTGAAATAACATAATAAATGCACAACCTCTGCTTTGGAACAAAACACATTATTTCATTTGCACAAATCCTGTATTATTTTGGGTTTTTTTCATCTTTGGGGTTGGTTTTTTTGCAATGAATGCCAAACTGGATGAGCTCTGCGCCTAAATTCAGTTTTACCTGTACGAAGTATCTTCATGCATTTGTATTGAATACTTGAATTTCTTCAGTTACTCTCCAAAATACAGACATGAGATACAAAGCCATCACCTGGCATACTGATGGCTCAGACACTCCTCTAGGAAGCTGAAGACTACATTTTCTCCTCAACAAGAGTGCGGTATATAAATACTCAAACCAACAGGTTAGACTAGGGTTTGGTGTACAGTAATGTAACTGTCATTCTCAATAAAGATGACTGAGGTTGTAACCTTTTTCCATTCACGAGTTACAATGCAAAACTAATATCTTCTTCCTATGTCATAGAAGCACTGACAGAAATCCAAAGCATTTGAAACCGTATTGATTTTTGATTGTGTGAGTAAAATTTTTGAAGTTGAAATACAATTTTGTACTTCTTTCTTTACATTAGAACAACTGAAATATTGTATTAATTCAGTGCCCGTTAGAGGCGAGAGACCAGGACTCTCTACAACCAGTGATTACTGTTATCACTGAGGAAAATCTGATTCAAGTCAAATGAGCATTTAAGTGTCATAAACATAGTGAATTGGCTTTAAAACTGGGATTACAGGTGCTCTATTACAATAGTGTTCTGTATTTAAGGGTTATAATACCCTTCTATGGCCAAGTTCCTATGAACACGATAAGAATTTCAAGATAATATTTCTTAACTTGGGTGAATGATCCAAATCCAGGGTTAACATGTGATTTAAAGAACCCTGCTTTTCAGCAGTCCAGTCAGAACATGCATTTCTAAAAACACATAAAATATATTATATCAGGCCTCACAGGAATAATAGCAGAGAAACTCTTAGATGGTGCATTCTCAGTGCATGTACATGAGGTAAGTACCTACATGCTCCGTGGCTGTGGGTGCTTAACCCTAAGTGCCAGAATTTATTCTGGTTCTGCTCTACGTAGCCAGAAGCTGTATGGCCGCATTAGCACCTGATGCAGTACATCTCGCCTATTACCTTGGGCTTACTTTTATGCAAACTATGGCTATGTGACTTCCAGCTGACTCTAAAAATAGGCAGAACAATTTTTTATCTGCATTCAAAAACATCGCAGAGGCATGCTACTCAGCGCCCAAAGCTTTGAGAACTCAGTGCTTCATACAAGGAGGTTGTTTTTCGTTTCACTGCAGCCAAGAGCCTGACGCTCTGATGAAACTTCGCTTTTTTTCAGTATATGGCACAGAACAAATCCTCATTAATATTAATGTAGCTGTCCGTACATAAAGTGTAAGATGATATGAAGGAATAGCATTTAAAGAAAGAATATAGGTCACTGATCTTACTGCGTTTTTATCATCTCATGGTTATTATCTCTTGTCTAGTTATGACATAAAATTTTACAGCTCACAAATGTCTTACAAATTAAGCGCTCATTAAATGACATTTATTTTTCTGTGATAAAATTCAATAGAATAAAGGATGTACAATTTGGAGTAGACAAGAAATATTATGAAACAGATTTAACGTTAGGTTCTGTAGGTTTAAGAAATTCAAATAATTAAAATCAATGCTCCTATCGTTCTGAATCTCAAATGTTATAATCCTGAAACTGCACAAGACTAATCCGTCCTAACAGTTACTGTAGGTTAGATTTCGATAGTGCATAATCTATCTACCAAGGTGTGTACCACATCGCATATTCCATCTTTGAATACAAATCAATAACTCTTCATATTTTTCATTTTTAAAAAATGCAGACGGCATCGGTATTCCATGAATGCCGCCTATCAGAGCGATTTAAAATATCAGATATTGGTCTTTCTGCACAGAGATTAGAACTCTTACTTCATGGGGATTAGTAATTCAGTTTTTTTCTTTGATCACAATGTAAATTCATTGTAGACTCATACCTCATAATGATCCATCTGTTAAGTTTTTCTCTTCAGTAGCTGTTAAAATTAGGAGAGGATTTGTTGGTGGGTTATTTTTATTCACAACCACATTAATGCAAGTCCTAAACTAATCAATTTGCATTATGTAGCCTTTCATGCAGTTTGCACAGATTTACAGCTTGGTTGCTTTATCTAGTCTCATGCCTGTGAGACAGCTGTTAGGCATTTAGCTAATCTAATTCTAATCCCCAGGGGGGTTCTGGTTTGTCCATTGAAAGGTAGATGCATAGACCACAGTTTACCATCTGAAGTATCTTATGTCACTCCTATTTAATTTATTTTTTTCATTATGATTCTGGATCCAAAATTTTTGTGAAAAGGTTCATTAGAACTGTCTGAGTAATCAGAGTGTAATAGCTATTTGCTACAGTTTGCTTCTAATTTTAATTTCCTCATGGGTATGTTTAACATCACTTGTATCTTTTAAGCCTATCACACTGAATTCAAGGGGCAGTAAGCAAAGATTTTTTTAATATATTCAATCTACAGAAAACTATAAAGCACTTTCTGTACAGTGGTTTTGTTTCTTCTGCCACTTAAATTTTTTCTTTTATCTTTTTTATGATACTTAAGAAAATAAGGGGAAAAGAAGAGATTAAACCTTTCATTGTTTGTGTCCCTGCCAACAGATCGTATCTGCAAAAGACCATTCAGCTTTCTCATTAAAATTCACAGTCCCTAGATGACTGAACTTAATTGGCGAGAAGTCAAGGAACATAATTGTTTAAATTATGAACATTTCTAAAAACAGTGCATTATGATGAAAGTCACCTATTTATATTGTGCTATTTCATTATGATTGTACTTTCAATGGTTATTTTATCTTGCTGTTAAAAAGGTAGTAAAGTGAAAACCTGACAAAAATGAAACAGTTTAATCTGCTGAATACTAATAATCTTCAAAGCAAATTTATTTTCACATAGGAAGTCAATTTAGATTTTTAAAAGTTAAATGCATTTTTTCCCAATGCTGTTTACATACTTGAGCGCACGGCTTCTTGACAGCAAATAAACAAGCTGATATTTAAACAAGAACCCAAGATAAAGTACTAGCTATATAATAATCGGTAGAAATTCTGCCTCT
Source organism: Phalacrocorax aristotelis (assembly GCF_949628215.1). Taxonomy (NCBI): domain Eukaryota; kingdom Metazoa; phylum Chordata; class Aves; order Suliformes; family Phalacrocoracidae; genus Phalacrocorax; species Phalacrocorax aristotelis. The sequence goes on from NC_134277.1 coordinate 41,785,260, forward strand.
CAGCTTCAGCAAACAACTCGCTTTAATAATGAAATCACAAATTATAAATGATAAAGACTACAGGCCAGTAGAAGACTGCGCTCCCACTTAAATTAATGGCAAAATTGTCCAGGCCATCTCTTGCCCCATCTAGCTAGGCCATAGCCCAGCCTTAATCCAGTCACACTCTTATGGATCAGCTGGCTTGAGCTGACCTCACACATCTTTCCTTTGTAATCTAATGTGCCTAGTGAAGGTTGATATTAAAATCCCGCGAACCCTCTCTATACACCCTTGCTAAGACTTGTTCACCTTTGGGCATGAATTTACCAGTGAGTGGGGTAGAGAGAGGGCAATTTCACCACCTTTGTGCCATTAAGGTAGGTCAGTGGGCCATGTCTGTTTTGGCATGAGGCTGAGCATCTACTGGCACCCAGCTGGACGGCGGCTGCAACATGCCTGGGCTGATTTGACCCTTGGAAAACAGTTTAAGAGGACGGGGAAAAAGCAGGGTATGAACCAGGCAGTAGGAGCACCAGCTTCATCCCTCACCTCCCTGCAGAGACATGTTTTTCTGTTTGTTTTCAGTTCCAGTTTGTCAGGGAATCAGGCTCCCTGATGTAAAGGGAAGCAGCAGCCTGGAATAAAGTTTGCCTTACACAGTCTAGTCCATGTTTTTGATTCTACCAACCCAGAAAAATTTTTCTTACTACTTCAAATCCAGGTAATAATTGACCTTAAGTTAGTTAAACAAAAGTCTGGCTGCACTCAGTGTTGGCAAGATGAATTCAGAAGTCATATTCTGTATGTCCCACATATATCAGCTTCAGAGCTCAACAGCTGCCTGGGATTTCAGCAGGACTGTTAAATCTTCCTATAGCTGCCTTCACTATGAGTGAGAATTCCTCACACCTATGATCTTCACTGTTCCTGCAACACTGGATGTATGCGTCCCTGGCCCATGCCAGTCTAATGTGTTTCCTGGCAAGACACAGGGCCAACTAAGCAACATATGTTCCTTCTGTCCTGCTAGTATTTGCTAACCAGATGGTATTCAAAGCATGCAAGTCAGTGATGTTCCCCGTTCATCCATCTGCCCTGAAATTCTCACAGTTTAAAACAAGCACACTTTCCATATCTAAATATTAGGATTTGATGAAACACAAGGTTCCTGTGACAAAATAACACTGAGGTCAGGTATACACCCCATAAGCAAGAACTCACGCAGAAAAGTAAATAAAGCTTCCCATCCTTGATCCATTTCCTTGCCATTTTCAGTATAGCTGCTTTGCAGCATTACATAGCGTTCTGAGATGGGCTGGCTATTTTTTGTACTAGATTGTGATTTACTAGTTTACTCTGCTGCATTTTTTCAGGCAAAGAGCAAATAAAGTACAGACATCAAATTAACTTTCAATGTAGGCAAACAATGGGTATTATTTCAGCAACTTAAAACATTAGAGTTTCAGTCCCCCTTTTATACTGCTTAAAAAATTAAATTAGGAGTCAGGGATATCAATGCAAAAAGTTGAAATGTGTTTCAAAAATGGACACACGGATGTCACTCAGCTGAACTTTCCTTGCTGACCTTTAAATCTGTTAAATAGTATGGAAATCATACCCTTCTCCCAACGATAGTATCTTCCCTGAAAAAGTTAGCAGATTCAGATTTATAATTAAAATTATTTATTTATAATAAAACTATTTCAATGTCTCAAATTTGTAACTCAATAGCTAACTAAGGGCAGAGATCTCCACATAACAGCTGATTAACCACTTCCGCTCTGCAAGTGCAACAGTTCCTGATGCTTGCTTGTTGACACCTGGTTAACAGTCCTATTTCCTCTTTGTGTTTGCAGAGCTTGGATTTCAAATTATTTCAGTGAAAAGACAGAGTTGTTCAGCTTCCTCTTCCAAAACTTATATTTATTTTCCGTTCCCGTCTTCCCTGGATCAGAAATAGATTTATGGGAAGAGAACCTAAAAAATAAATGTTATTGCTAAAACACTGCCTCAGCATTTTGTTTGACTTTCATTTTTACTATTTCAAGACTCAATCAAACAAACTGTTTTCCCCTATATTTTCAGGCTTTACTCAGTCTTTAAGGCAATTTGATGACTTTTCAGTGGTCAAAAGAAGCAAAATATCTAAATCTTCAGTATATTATGCATAAGATATGTTCTGGTGCTTCTTACTTCATTTAGTTCTATAAAGGTTTTTTCCCCCTTTTTTGGAAAGGTGGAGCATAGAATCACCCAGGAATATCAATAGGTGAAGAACAGGATTTATATCTGTTTGACAGTCTGAGCACTACGTCAGGAAAATAATTTTAGGAACAGCAATTGAAAGAATTGATTTATTTTTTTCCTGAGCCTGCACAATTACTTTGCGTTGTTTAATGCAGGTGTGAAAATCCAACCTTACTTTGCTCGTAGTAGGGAACGGATTTCATCCTTCTGAGTTTTCAGAGGGTCAATGAAAGTTTTTATAAAATCCCTGAGAAATTAGATTTGTAATAAATTATATTTTAAGAGTTACTATACTTACATATATATGCATATAAAATATATCTAAGTTCTATCCTATCTTAAAAGTAAAATATTTCTTCTTTACCTTCTTTCTTCTATTTGCAACTACATTTGCAAAGCTAATTTACTGGTTCTAATCTTTATTCATTGACTGAACAAACACAGACAAAGAGACAACACCTAAGGAAACACATTTTCAAATCGATAAGGTGCACTTCCCTCTTCATTCTCTCCTGTTCAGCCGATCTTTTAGTCCTTACGAACTTTTATATGGACAATAAAGGATATTATAGAAAAATATTCATATCTTTTAATAGAAATTATAAAATTTCTGTTTTCTAAAATGTTGGGTATCCATCGGACAAGCAACCATATTATCTCTAAACCAAATCAAACAACTCCCTGTAGCTAGCAGTAACTGGGAACAATTAAGAGATGAATTCTGAATAGTTCACACCTCTAGTGACAGCTTTACCTGCTCTACCAAAATCTTTGTCCTGGAGTACCAACAATTAGCCCTGATCGTTTAAAAATCATAAAATCCATTCAAATATCCATATGCACAAAGACAGTTCAAGTGCAGAGAACGTTACGCTTGGAGTATGTTGGAGTACACTTAAAGTCTGCGTCAAATGGAATACAATTTCCCTGTCCGTTCAATGACTGTAACGGGGACCAGATTTTCAGACACATTAGCAGGTCAGACTGAAAGGAAAATTCTTTAAGGTACCTTTTAATTTTAACTGGTGCTCAAAAATGCAGATAAATGCTTTGCGTAATTAACAAAAGGAGCTAAGTTAGATGCCTAACACAAACTGAAAGGCAACTCCTCCTCCTGGACCTGTCAAAGCAGCTAGGTGTCCTTCATAACCCAAAGGTGGCTACTTGGGTTTTTGGGCATCCAAATACCTTGCAAAACCTGGCGTTCAGTGCCTGATACTCTTTCAGAAAACTCAGTAGTGTGCAATTCAGAAAACATTTCTTTTCTTCCCCTCAGCTTGGAAGATATGAAATTGACCAAATCTGAGAACTTAGATTTCCTGGGTACATATTTCCCCAGTTGCTAATTTAGCACATTTTCTAAAGGATATTTACGTGCAAAGGATAACTTTAGTTGTCAGTGCAGTATGAGGACACCTTTGTACTCTCCTCTCACAGCAAGGAGAGTATATGGATTGAACAAGTGAAGCACCAATACAAACTTCTAAGTTTGCAAGTTTGCATTTGTAGTACATGTATATTTTTTTTTGTAGTATAAACTACAAATAAAAAAAATATACAAGCTTATTTATGATATAAGAAGTAAGCAAGCTATTTTAATCTTCAAATGAGGTGTCTTATGTCTTTGGAACACTCCATAGGGAGGTAACAACCATATATTATATGTGCACAGTAAGTATACTACTGCTCGAGATGTTCCAGTGCCATTGCTAGAAGTGATAATGATATATGATGATGTATCTGGGCTGACAGCTGAAGGAGAGAGAAAAATACTCATCCGTAAAACTGTTCTGTGCGTGCACAACCTATGGCACTATATTATACATCAAATGCTTTGGACTGAGCTGAATTAAATGTGATCTACAACTAGCATTTATTATACCTGACAGTTGAGTAAATCTGTATTTTGGTCCTGTAAGAAAACTCAGAGCAGTTTTGCTGTTTACCAGGATCTTAAGAAACAGGGTTATTCACTAGTTAACATTAACCCTTAGGAAGCACTATAAGTCCTTTTAAAGTTCACTTGGTATTTTCAGAGAAAACTGTACCAGAAACTCTAACCACCACAGACACCAAACCTTTCAACACTTGTACAAACTGTCTGGAAGAGTCCCATTGTTTTGCCTTAGCAGAACTGTTCACAATATTTCCACCTAATGCTGAACGTAACGTGGGAGTGAGGATGCAGTACGTATGGTAAAGGGAAGAAATGAAGGTATGACTTAAATACCATACACTATGTCAATACTTATATTTCTGCAGATATATTCTAAGTGGCTCACATAATTTTGTATATTTAAATTTTAAAACATTTTGCCTTGATAAGGAAGGTGAGGGAAAGAGATTCAAGAACAATTTAAATCAGATGAAGGTAGACATTAGATGAGAAATTTGAAAAAACTATTTTAAGCTCATGTATGCAACCCTCAATGTATTTGAATTTGAAATAAAACTACTTCAGTGATGCAACTAGTTTACATGATTATCTAAAGCTTATGCAAAATACACAGTGCTACTTGAGGATAAAAAATAAGCTGGAAAATGTCAAGAAGGCAGCCTGTGTCAGATAATTGTAGGTCTGCTGCTTAACCAGCAGAATACAAAATTCAGGGCACCAAATTAAGTCAAATCATATGCTTTCAAATTTGAAAAGCTATTTAAGTTTTTGATGCTACCACAAGAGTAAAAAGAACACTTTTAAAACATTAGCTAAGTATATACCTACCATTAATAACAACAGAATTATTAAACACATATTGCAAATATGAAATTAAAATATGGAAGCATAAGGAATTTTTTTCCATGAAGAGACAGACAGGCTATTTTCTAGTACATAAACTGGCCTTTTTTGGTGATACTATCATGAAGAACATTTCTACTGGTATAAGTACTAGGAGTTCTAAGACACCAATAAAATCCTATTTTACAAAACACAGTAAAGACATTTGATTTTGAGACTGTATTTTTTTCAATCAAAACCTCCTCTAAATTAGAAACACTTTTTTTCTCCCACAAATATTGATCAGTTTCATAAAGTTGACATGAAGTTTTATGTGAATGAATTTTTTTAAAGGTGTGAAATTTAGAGGTACAAGAACTGTACAAACACAGTAATATCACAGTTCTACCAATACCTTCATTATGAATTTCAATGATACTTTTATAGTAGAGGAACTGACGAAGTGATTGACTCAACATACATTCATAACAATATACAGGGAAATGTCCACACGTCATGTCATGTTCCAGAGAAACTGAAGATTTGACGGCATGGCATTTTTCACACTAAGTGTGAACAGAGCTCTTCTAGTCAAGACAAGAAACTATAGTTTTGAAAGGGAAAAAAATATACACCCACACTCCCTGCCCTGTGTCTTGGGAGGATTTTCCTAAGCTTTCATAACTTTAATTATGACTGCTTCTTAGTATTTTTAAGCTTTACAGTTTATTACCTTTCTTCTTGCACAGAGTAATAGGATAATCTCTACAAGCTGAAAGGCATGATCTTAATATAAAGGGCCACATAAGCAGATCAACTCAAAAAGTGGCACAAGAATCAGTGATTCACATTCAAAGAAAAAAAAAATCACAGCTGTTCCAGGTCTGGGTGTCCTTATTGCAGGAACAAAAAGAGGATTTCAATTTTTAAATATTTTATTTAGAAGATAGTGATATTTTATTCATTCAGAGCAGCCTTACCCACATTTTAACAAGTTGATAATCAATTACTGTATTGTGAAAAGGAGAATATTGGGGCTGCTACTTTTCATCAACAGCATCTGATAATGTAATGTCCTAAATGAATAAAGTATGTCACTGCTTTCCACAGTTTTATAGTTTGAACCATAGAATGCAGTCAACAACTCTGTGATGAAGAAGTTATATTTCATAAGTTATATTACCACTTCCCTGACTGTGCCAAGCCTGGATCAATCAAAGCCAGTCACACACTCTTGTGTTTGGGTGAGAATTTGCTTCTTCAGGAGTAAAAATATGCCTTTCAAGCACACTATGAAGACTATAAACCAGTACCACATTCTACCTTACTGAACTGATTAACTACCCCCCAAACCAAAATAAAAAAAATCTTCTAACAGCCTAAGCAAAATAATTTATCAAAATTAAGATGTATAGTATGTGGACTCCTACATCACTCAGAAACCAAACCGTGACACTATTTTTTTTAAATGCTTTGTGTACAGACACTGTTCTGTTGATGCTTTCAAGAACTCCAAATAATGTCTTATGATGAATGTTACTGGAGTTATCACTGAGTGTGATTCAAGTATTACTTTACCCCATATGCTGTATAGGGACACATGCCTTATTTAAGGGCTTATTACAAATGCATATACTTATTTATATGAAACATCCTGTTGAAATGAGTGGGATTACTCACAAGAGTAATAGTTACTGTTCAGTTTATTGCTTTGCTGGGTTATAACCTTGAATTTTAAATACTTGAAGAGAGGGAGTTCTGCTTTTTTTCTTTAGGTTGGAGTTCTTAAAACTCTAGCTTAAAGCAGTCCTTCTCAATGCATTGTGTAAAATTAATAAAAATCAACCAACATAGAAAACAACATCACAGATACTATTTCCAATTGTCAAGCCTGTTTTAAGTTCTCTGAAATGATGGTTCCAGTTATTATTGGTAGTATTAAACTGCCCTGCCTTAAATCACTTTATTCTATGGTCCATCATCATTACACAGATCAACAATAAATAAATAATGATCTAAGAGTTCATTGTTATCTGTAATCTATAGCAACTCTAAACAGTAATTAGGGTGAGTACTTTAAAAGAAAGTCAGTTGCTAATCATGGATATTTGACTGAATCCCATGACTTCTAAAGGCAGGTTCAGATTGACAGCACCATCTCAGAGCTAGTTTCTGATGTAAATAACAGATCAGGTATATAAAGCAATGTGTTTTGTTTGGAACTGAACAACAGGAAGATACTTGTGGCCAAAACACCACCTATACTGCTAAGATATATTATCACTATGCATGGAAAAAAAGACAGAAAAACATATTTTAAAGCTGCATTCATAATGAAAAAGATCAGGCTTTTCAAAAAAAAGTCAAACAAATCTGGGTTTTTTTCTTTCTTTTTATGGCTTCAAAAGGAAATAAGGTATCATGGCAGAAACAGAAGTCAGGCACAAAGAGATAACCATGCATTTCAGGAACTGATGGATGATTTCATCAGCTAAGTTTGTCAGAAGTTAATTTACAAGAGAAATATTATCTTTCAATAAATTAATTACGAATATTTGCAAGGGCATAACAAGAGTTGTCCTCAGACTACATTATTATTCCTCATGTAGACGATAATAGAGATAATAGAGAGCCCTCTGTGAATTCCTAGTCTTAGGACAACTCAAGATACACAGAGTACAGTCTCCTGTCATCTATTCTTAATAATCTCCATTTTGGTACCATTTGATATTCAAATTATATTATTACAGCTATTTACTTGATACACTGCAGTTGAGTTTACCTATGGATTTACTAAAGACTTGTTTGTGTTATAAGGTCGAGGTTTTTTTTCTGATTTTTTAAAACTTGAGTAGACACTGTCATTTCCAGATGTAATCTATTAGGTGAAAGACCACTGAAGTCATCGACAGCATAAAGCACAATAAATGATGGCAGATATCTCAGTGTAAAGTGGTGTTTGTATTATTTTTCATCTTCTTTTGATGCTTTTAATTAAAACATATGCTGGCACAAAATAGGCACACAAACGGTGCCTGAGGACTGACGAAAACCTTCGATTTTGAAAATGAATGGAAGTCTATTTTACATGAAAGCAGAACAGGATGAAAGCTACCTAAACCGTTTACGCTAAGAATGTGTTTGCGTGTTTGTTCCCCCTTAAAGAGAGGTTTAAATACATTTTCACACTATTGGAGAACATACATAATACTAAGTATCTTCAGAAAAAGCCACCAGGGGAAAAAAATATTCCTCTCCTAGCCTGAAGAGCTCTGTCCCTGAGGCAGCGAGGATTGGGTCTAGAGAGAATCCCAATGCACATGGTTTCCACCAGTCTGTCAGATGACCTGACCCAATGAGCTTTAGCAGTGTCTGTATCCAAACAGGAAGGTTTCCAACCACTGTAAGAACAATTCAGCTTTCTTCTGCTGAGGAGCTTGGACATTCATGACAAATGGCTTGGGCTAAACTCATGCCTTCTCAAAAAAGCCAAGTCACTAAGTGTGCCTCTACTGGCTAGAGAGAAAGGCAGGCGTAACATTTTTTTTTTTTACACCACCTGCCAAGAGGCAAAATGCCATTGGGCTTATATAGAGGTGTAGTGCAGGTAAAGGTAAGGCACAGTGACTGGAAAACGTTCATCCCAGCTAGGCAGGTGTTGTTTTGGCCACTAAAGCCAGAGGAAGAGTTCCAGAGGCTATAGTATGGGGCCTCTGAAAATTGAACATCCACAACAGGACTACGAGTGCTATAATGTATTAGTTCATCCAGTGGTGTGACACACTGTTCATCACTCTCAGAAAAGGGAAGACTCTGGATCTGGATGTCAGGCATTGAGACCATCTGGTACAAATTTTGTTAAAAATTATCAATGGCTTTGACTAGCAGTAACTGCAGAGGCTCTGTGTCAGTTAAAAGAATGAGTTCAAAAGTTCTCTTCATGATCACTGATTCTGAGGATACTTGAGAAAAAAATGTATCTGGGTAACATATCCCGTTTAGGATGTAGGCAGAATGGGTTGAGACCTTTTTTTTTTTTTGTGCCATGATCTGAAATACTCACATTTGGGATGATACTGTATCCAAGGCTCAGGAAATAACTTAATCAGATGCCTTTGTTAGAAAATCAAACCAACAAAAGATGAGATTGATTAAATTTTAGAAACTCTGTGGAAAATTAAGGCTATTCAAAGTAATTTGGACACAGATCTCTTGAGACAGCAAATGTCAGTATAAGAAAAGTTTCTGTTGCTAGGAGACTGCAACAACAAGATGTCTATGTAGTAAAAGTACTTCTGATACATCAAGAAGAAAATGGCTTGATTAAAAAATAAATGAATGTTAATTAATATACCTAACAGCTAATAAAACCAGATTCATTCGAGAGTGGTACCAGTGCCAGAAACCTGTCCTGAAGGCAAGCTAGCTGCTGTCTTAGTTTTCTTTGGAGCAGATTCTCCAGCAGCCATTCCCACCCTCAGTGATCTACCACTTGTTCATATAAAAAGGTCACCCTCCTTTTCTCCCAGCCAAGAAGTTCTCATAATTCTTTCAGGGGACTCTTTTATTCTTCAGAGTAAAACTTCAAAGAAATATCAGAACATGCAAAGAAATTCTTCCATTCTCCTTCATTACAGCTGCAAGATATCTTTGAGCTTTATCTCAGAACTGTGAGAAGGTAACAGCCTTCCCTTCAACACCTCAGCCTTATCCTCTGTAGACCCAAGGATCTTGGGCAGTAAAGTACTTTGATAAAACCAAGCCATTCTTTTCCAGCATAGGTCACTGTTTAAAGCCAAGAAGTAAACTGTAACAGGATTCAATTCCTTGGCACTGACCTGGAATCCAGATCCAACTATTACATACCTATTTTGCTCTGGGAAGACAGATGCTGAAGATAGCAGATACAAAAAATCCCCTTTCACCCTTGACAAATTTATAAATGTTATTTAAGATGCTAAATTTTAGTTTGGGTAAGAACACACACGTCACCATTTGCTAAAACTCATCAGTTACTAAGTAAGCCATAGGAATGCTAGTAATTTTGATCATCTGCCCATAACATATATACTTATTCAGATCAGGTACAGCTACTTGGCTTTTGAAAGGCCAACCCAGCATAATACAACAAATCTGTGCTACCTCATGGAGCAGGTGAAACATTTATTCTTTTTGTGTTGAAAATTCAATGAAGAGAGACTAGTTAAAACCAAGTGAATGTATATTAAGGACATGAATTGCCACAGATGTTTGTTAACTGTCTGACTGGTCATAGACACTTGTCAACCTCATGAACAGAAGCATTCTCAAGTGATTCCAGCACATTAATCTTTTTCCATTTATTATTATTGATTTAAAGGGTACTTCTGCAGAGGTTAGAGATTTATACAGCTATTTCAACCAAGAGGTGCTGAACCAAGTCAGTCTAATGACAGGGAGACTGAAGTGACTTTTGTGTTAATGGATACCATTGCAGTTCTCTGCTTTATAAAAACCATAAAATAAAACTCTACGTAACAACATGAAAGATGGACTTTGATAGAAAGGATATATCAGTTCTAGTATGAACAGATATACAGAGCATGCCAAATGGACCATAAAATGTACCCTTTCAGGGAACTAGCCTGTGGAAACTTCACACAAAAAAAAAGGTGCATTATGTTGCATTACACTTAGTCAGCATAAGTAAAAGTAGCATAGATTATACTATTCTACTGCATTTGCTCTTCACAGAAAAAAAAAAAACCCTGATCAATGAACCACTTGTCAAGCCTGAACAATATAAATCTGCTGAGTTCAACAGAGCAGCTGTGAAAGATGCTTGAATAGGACAAATGACTTAGATACAGATTCTCTGGCTGGTCACCAAGGACCTCCCATATCAGAAGCAATAAAGACTTATCACAGATAAACACCTTGCTAAAATCTTTCAAGTAAGCCTGTGAGAGAAGTGTCTGTTGATCTGGGAATGCAGCTGAAGCTATAATGCAGCTCGACATAATATTGCTTTGAATTAAAGTTCTCAACTGTTCCCATGAAACCAACTATCAAGATCTGTCAGACCTAACTGTATTAGTTTTCTGCAAAGATAAGTTCTCTGTGGAACTTTATCCATGTGAGAACAGTTACTCTTAGCCAGCAATTGTTCTTGTTTAGTATGTATCTAAGACATATGAGCTATATCTATTCTTTACATGAGATATATATACACACACACACACGTCATCTTTTCATCTCATGCAAAGGACTTAGGTTCATGAGAGATGCATTCCAACTTTGATTTTGGTGCTGGTTAGCCTTCCCTTCTTTTGAACCACGTATTAATCCTTTTCATTCCCATTTTTATTTGCATTGCTTCTGTCATGTGGTAGAGCAAATATGAGAAGAGCCTGAATTCAAATCTTAAGTCTATAAACTATGTCTGTAAGTTATTTATGCTATCCACAGCACATGGCGGTACAGGAGGTGAATGTGCAACAGCAACTGCTCTTATATACAGCTTTAGAGGAAGGAAAAGAAGACAGGAACAACTGGCTGCAGAATAAATGTTTGAGGAATTGCCAAGGAAGAAGGATAGAGAAACAGAGAGATAAGCAGAATATATGTAGAAAGAATAGTCTCCAGCTAGACTTCAAAATAAATCCTGGAAAGCATAGGCCTGTTCATAAAAGCAATAAGCAATCTTTGTCTTAAATTACTGCTAAGAGTAGGCCAGGAGGAGCTCCGAAACAGAAACTTCAGTGCAGATCAAGAGGTGATTATGCCATTACTGGAAAAAGCTGAAGTTACATAAAAAGGAGTTGTACAAAGCTCTTTCTTTTTCTCAGAGATGAAGTTTGCATCCCAATAATATACTGGAGTAGTTTCACTTCTTGCAGCATTCTGTTCTCATTACGACAGGGCAAAATGCCCCAAAGTAAATTAATACCTCTGAAAGAACACTTTTCTCTTCATTACAATAATGTACAGCTCAACAAGTATCACAGATGTAATGTCTTTAATTATAGAGGTTTCCACTACACCCCTCTCATGTGGTGTGGAAAATTTATTCCTCGATGGAACTTCTCTTTATGCAGCAAATTCCATTCATATGTTTGACACCTCTAAAGGCAATGGAAAACAAATGCTATCACATTCATTAAAAATTCTGTTTTTCAAGTTTTCTTAATCTAGCAAATTTTACGTTTTTAAACAATGCAAACAAATTGTACCTTTAACTAGCATTCCTCCTCAGCATTCTATCTGCCTACCTTTCAGCAACCTATATCACCTCATTATCACCATTTATCATCATCTCTTCCTTACAAGACAATTTCCTAAATGATTTATGCAAGTCAAGAAAGGCAGCTCTTGCAAGAGTATCCAGTAGATAGGTAGACAGCTCTTGATAGAAGGAAGTTTGAAATCTGAGTGTGCTCATGTTGTAGGTGAAAATTTAAAGTCCCTGCTTTAATTGTGAACCACTTTAATAGAATACAAATAATATTTCTTCCTACAATAGATTACTGTTGACACAAAACCAAAAATACTTTTTACAAGAGCATGTAGTGATAGGACAAAGGATAACGGCTTTAAACTGAAAGAGGATAGATTTAGATTAGACGTACGGAAGAAATTCTTCACCATGAGGCTAGTGAGGCACTGGAACAGGTTGCCCAGAGAAGCTGTGGTTGCCCCATCCCTGGAAGTGATCAAGCCCAGGTTGGATGGGGCTTTGAGCAACCTGGTCTAGTGGAAGGTGTCCCTGCCCATGGCAGTGGGGTTGGAACTAGATGAGCTTTAGGGTCCCTTCCAACACAAACCATTCTAAGATTCTATGATCCCACTTTTATCTGATATCTTCTCTACATAAACCAAATTTATATAAACACTTGTATGAAAAAACTTATCCAACTTCCTTTGAAACTACTAACAGACTGTGCTTCTCTTGCATACTTCAGCAACCTGGACGGTTTTGTCTGCAGTTGTTTCAAAGCCACACCACACTGCACAAGGGTGCTGTGGTGGGTTGACCCTGGCTGGATGCCAGTAACTCAACAAAGCCGCTCTGTCACTCCCCGTCCTCAGCTGGACAGAGGAGAGAACATATAATGAAAGACTTGTGGGTCGAGATAAGGACAGGGAGAGATCACTCAGCAGTTACTATCATGGGCAAAACAGACTCAACTTGGGAAAAATAGCTTAATTTGTTACCAATCAAATCAGAGGAGGATAATGAGAAAATAAAACCAAGTCTTAAAACACCTTCCCCCTACTCCTCCCTTCTTCCCAGGCACAACTTCACTCCTGATTTCTCTACTTCCTCCCCACCAGGGTCCAGGGGGGCAGGGAATGAGGGTTGCAGTCAGTTCATCACACGTTGTCTCTGCCACTCCTTCCTCCTCAGGGGGAGGACTCCTCACATGCTTCCCCTGCTCCAGCGTGGGGTCCCTCCCATGGGAGATAGTCCTGCATGAACTTTTCCAACATGAGTCCTTCCCAGGGGCCGTAGTTCTTTATGAACTGCTCCAGCGTGGGTCCCTTCCACGGGGTGCAGTCCTTCAGGAACAGGCTGCTCCAGCGTGGGTGCCCCACGGGGTCACAAGTCCTGCCAGCAAACCTGCTCCAGTGTGGGCCCCTCTCCATGGGTCCACAGGTCCTGCCAGGAGCCTGCTCCAATGCAGGATTCCCATGGGGCCACAGCCTTCTTTGGGAGGATCTACCTGCTCCAGCGTGGGGTCTTCCACGGGCTGCAGGTGGATATCTGCTCCACCATTGGCCTCCATGGGCTGTGCTGGGACAGCCTACCTCACCATGGTCTTCACCACAGGCTGCAGAGGAATATCTGCTCTGGCATTTGGAGAATCACCTCCTCTCCCTCTTTCACTGACCTTGGTGTCTGCAGAGTTGTTCCTGTCACATATTCTCACTTCTTTCTCCTGGCTGCAATTGCACAGGTTTTTGTTCCCTTTTGTCAAATATGTTATCAGAGAGGCACCACCATCCTTCCTGATGGGCTTGGCCTCGGCCAGTGGCAGGTCCATCTTGGAGCCAGCTGACACTGGGTCTATCAAACATAGGGGAAGCTTCTAACAGCTTCTCACAGAAGCCACCCCTGTAGTCCCCCCTGCTACCAAAACTGTGTCACACAAACACAGGTGTGCTCTGGGGATGTGCTGAATAATATAGGGAAGGTCTACCCCACTGCTTTTTCTCCAATCTGGCCGGTATCCAGAGAGCTCCAGTCCACAACCTGTGTAGCCAATTTGTCATGGCATGACACAAAAAAATTGGTGACAGCACACACTAACATAGGCACATCATTTGAGACTAAAGATGACTCACTTCTGATTAGCCTGGAGAGCATTAAGAACTGGAATCCATCTGCATCCTTCCACCCTGTAATACTCTCTAATGGCATAGATGGTCCTGCAGATACAGCTGATACTATGGCTTACCACGGAATTTTCAAATCATAGTACAAAATATCTTCTTGTCTATTTTATAAAGTGGACCCAAACACTTTATCCTCCAATGTATTTGGATTCCTAGCTCTAATTCAGCTCCTTTTGAGCCAGCTCTTACCTCTGGGAGACCCATTTCATATCTCTGGAAAGCCTTTCTCATGTCATCTCCTCCTTTGAGCTATAACCTTATGTGCTTTTCCTTTTTATTAACGGACTCCACAACCTATCTTCAATGTCTGCCAGGATTCAGGCAAGCTTCCCAAGCTCACAAAGTCTCCTTCAATCTCCCATATTTCTCTGTCCTTGTTCAAAACTCTTCAGCCTTCTCTCTTGAGACATACTGCGGTACACACAGGTTTCCTCATTCCCTTTCTGGGAGTTTCTGTGGCCCTCTAACTGTCCTCTCCAGACCTTCTGTCCCCTTGGAAGTCACCTGACTAACACAAGGAACATTAGGAACTCTTTCCCAAGCTACTTGCCAATTTCTTGATCCTTCTTTCCCTTCAGAAGTGTCATATCATATGACAAGATGACTAGCTCTTAGTTTGTTGTGCTATAATGAGGACCGCATTACAGGGAGCAGAAAATTCCATACACATATTTCAAAAATTGACAGTAGGATTCAATAGCAGGTATAGCATCAGGAATTAATTTATAGTGATGTTAACCAAAGTTAATCTCTTTTAATCAGTTGAAGAGAGGCAGTGAAGCAGCAATATTTCATTATTTGTTATGTAAAATTAAGGGTTTATCCAGTGCAATGTAGCCTGGAGCCACACTGTCAAAATAACAAACAGCTCTAAAATAGTAGATGCCATCTTTTTGGCACCCGGATACTGCATGAGAGCTTAGGCTACTTCTGTGTGTAATAACTAGATTGTTAATTCCCCTATGAAAATATGGCCTAAAAGATGTGCTTGCATTTGAATCAGCTAACTCTATTCAACATTCCTTACTGGTTCTTTTAATCTTGAAAATGGCTATTGAACTCAATGGGAGTTTGAGTGAATAAAGAATGCTCATCAGAGTCCTTGGACACTCTTACAAATAGTCTCTATAAAAAATTATTACAGATTATATTCTGCTGAAAGGTTATGCAAAATATCTTTTTCTATAATTATAAAATTTCTTATAAAAAACTGTATGTAGCAAGGACCTTTAAAAGGAAAAATGAAAAGCCCACATAATTGCTTGCAGCAGCAGACGTACACCTATCACGTTTATTAGTTTAAAAAATGGCATTCTCAAGGTAGTACATTGCATTTAAGTTTAATGCTTTCCAAAATATTTAAAAGGTAGAGAAAGGTGGAGTGAATCAGAATTATGCTGAATTCTTTTCAAGTATAAGCACCTCTATGTCACTGCCCACTTCTACGGGGTATGGCTCCAAAACTCCAAGCTTGGATCACTGTAGCAATTCTCCCTTCTTCCTCTGCCTTCCACACTGTAGTTGGAGTATTGCATAAAGATAATACAGTGATAAATTGACCCTAGTTAGGTGCTAAAAGGTGACATTGACTTCAGTGATGCAAGAATTTTTATCCTATGCTTACCATGGGATAAAACTTTTAATGAAGATAGATCAATGCACACAATACAAGGATGTGGAAAAAGCAAGTCGATAGCTGTGACAGCCCTAATGCACATTTCATAAGGAGGGCAACAGATGAATCACATTAAATTTCTAAAAATGTGGTCATGTGTTGCTTGTATCTATGTTTGCTAACACACGCTATCCAGAGGTGTTCTGGTTATTATGCCAGGGAACAAGATCTTGGAGTTATCTGACAGAATTTAGTCAGCAAACTGTAACTGCCCACGCACCACGGCCAAGCAGACTTTCAAATTTGGCAAGAAGCTCTCTTTTCCAAATCATTACTGAGCTATTGTAGCTAACAAAAATAAACACCAGTAAGGTCATCTATGGGAAAAGGCATATCTTCTGGACAAAAAAAATAAAGATCTTCATCTTACAAAATTATAATACGTTCCATCTGAGAGCCAAATGCTTTTCTAAGAAATGAGCTTTACTTCCCTATACAATTTCTTATGAGTAAGGGCCATTTTTAGGCTATGATCTATGCAAGCTTCCAGTGAATCACGTCTCTGTCTTATTAAAACGACACAAATAGAATATAAGTAAACTATCAAGCAGTGACTATAGTTTTCTGAGGGCTGAATAACTGTGACTGGTAATTTGTAGTCATGTGAATGCAAATAAAAATAAAACAGAGTATAATTGGTTTCTTGATTAATGATATCACATACTGACAATGCTTCAAGCTGCAGTTCTTGAGCAACTGGGAATCAAAAGAGCAGAGTTGCTGACAAGTGTAGCTGGAGGTAATGTGATTTCTATAAATATGAAATAGTGCTGAGTTACATCTATCAACAGTTATCTCAGCTTGAATATTTCAAAACGTCACAGTATACTAGTAACTGTCTGGAAAAAAAACATAAAATTTGGCACTTAAAAATCCCACACTATCTGTATACATTTCACTA
Source organism: Phalacrocorax aristotelis (assembly GCF_949628215.1). NCBI lineage: Eukaryota > Metazoa > Chordata > Aves > Suliformes > Phalacrocoracidae > Phalacrocorax > Phalacrocorax aristotelis. The sequence continues at coordinate 41,802,159 of NC_134277.1, forward strand.
AGAATTGCTTTATAAATCTTGAACCACTGGTCTACCAGTCAGAGAACAGTTGTTGTGCTTACTGTCTTTAAAAAAAAATTTCCTACAGAATTGTTTCAGCTGAGTTACCAGCATTTTTCCTAAGTCATAATTGTATTCCTTATATCCCAGAAGAGAAGTTTAAGTGTGTGTTGGGAGACAAAGGAAAAGACAACAAACATGCATAATACACCACACAACAAAAATATTAAAGAAGATTACATTTGCTGATGACGGGCAGCATGAGTAAAAAGTTTAGAGATGTAGCATCCCGTAACCCTTTAATGACTATCAACATTTATCATCAGGTTCATTCTTCTTAACACATATATATCCTGCATGAGTTATCATCCATCAATCCATCAGATACAAATTTTAAACTGTATTACTTGCCTCTAAAAAGATTATTCTCTAGGGCTAATTTATATTCATTACCTATCTGCATTGTTTGTAGCAAATTTTATGAGGCCAAAGGTTTTGGGAAAATTATAATAACAATGATGGTATGGTATTAATTTTTTTTAAAGGCTATCATGTATACATAGCATAGATTTACACATTAACTGTCATAACACAAAAAGCTGATTATTGAGGTACTTCTATAGAGAGTCAAATTTAAATCTAATGCAAATAGCTACTGTACTAAGGAAAGTATAAATCTATTTGCCAAACTTTGGGGTTTTCTCCATAAATATGCTGTTTTTCATTAAAGTAAACATTCAGACTGAAATACAAAGTAAACCATTTAATGGTAATTTAAGTATAGAAGTTTAGTGCAATATAGTGGTCAAAGTAAGGTTTTTTTGCTGCAAACAGAAATACAAAGAAATAATTAAATATTATTACATTTCATGACAGGAAGTATGATTGTGTTGAAAATTCAATCAGGTTTCTTTGCCAGTCTAACAACAAGATTTTCAACATGCTGCTGCCAAAAGCCAGTGAAGCATAGTATTGCATTTAAGAAACAGACTACAGCTAGACTCTAATTCTCTCTCTGGCTGAGAACAACTGAAAATATTTCAACTGTTACACGTTACTTTATTTTTCTCTGCACCCCATACAGAATAAATCAAGAAAAATAACATTAAAAATGGCTTAACGAGAAACTACGCCTTTTTTTCAAATTCTTGTGCTTTTCTTTTTATAGTCTCACACATTAACTTACCCAACAGCATTGCACTCACTGCTAATGAAAAGAAAGCAGACAGTACAAATCTTCTTAAGCCTCCCGTGGCAAGAAAACTATTACAGAAATGAATAGAAGAAAGTCTCTGGAGCCTTTCCCTTGCCTTGCTTGTTTTACAAAAGGCAGTAAGGATCACACTGAGAAGTGTCAGAGCTGAATAAACCACTAGCAATTGGGTTTATACCCTTTGGGTAGTTAGTCCTTCACAGATGATGATTCGACTTTGTCCGAAAAACAGTATGTGAGAAACAATGCAGACTCTATCAGAGGCGGTAGCCAAGCTTAAAACTGTAGACAAAGAAACAGTTTGCTTCTAAAGGTTTGCAAGGGAGGGCTTGTCACAGGACATTAATTCAAGCAAGCTGATGCTACATCAAACCAGTGCATCTAAATACAGTTAATCTGCAGCTTTTCATGTTGCATGCTACGAGGCGTTCGACTGCGGCGTACTGGAGCCCCTGGGTTTAGTGTTGCTTAAGAACAGGAGAGCTCTCTGCTCTTCCCTCTCACATTAAAATGCACGCTTAGCATCTAGAAAACCATGGGGTAAACGGTGGGGTTTTTCCTCAAGCTTTATTATGAGCTGCAATTGGCATCTCATATTGCCCATTGGATCAAAATTACTCTCCTGCCTTTGTTGTAGGCAAACTTACACATAAAGGAGCTTTAAAGTATAGAAGATTTTCTTCTAAAGCTATCACAAACAGTAGGGGGAGAACCTGACAATAACTAGGCAACATTTGATTGTAATGGCTACTTTATGAGATAAGCAAGGAATGGTGGTAAATCTGTATTTCTTTTATTATTTTTTTTCAGTAACCTTGCATTCACTGTAGACAGCTGATCAAAAAAACCTGATAAGTGGAATAGCCATTTTTCTTTGGCACTTTACTGCTTAAAATATTGAGCATTTTACGTTCTCTTGAACTAGACGATGACAACTTTTTTTTAAAAGCTTAAACATTAGCTGCGATGGATAAGGAATTCCTTTATGAATAGCAGGATTTTACTTACTATTGAATATAATAAAGGCTCCATGTACTAAAAAAAAGTATGAATCACTATGAAAATGAACCAATGTATAGCCTATGCATTATTTACAAGTCTCAACTTGTTAATAATGAATCCTGTTCTACTCACTATCTTTCATTTTTCCTTTTCAAAGGTACTTCTGAACCTATCCATTACGAATGAACATCTGTAACCTTTCTAGTCTAAACAATTTTGTACTGGCAGGATAAGCAGAGCATACAGAAATTTGGCTAACATGATGTCATCTGAACTAAAGATGGTATTCACAGGGACAGTCCATTTTTCTCCCCAACTTACAATAAAATGCACCAAAAAAATCTACTAGCGTTACTCTAGACTTTCACCCTTCCTACTCATGCTCCCTTCTCCTGCTGTGCCTGACTCTCAGCTATTCCCATAACAGTGTAATTCCTTTCTGTTGATACTAATTGAATTTCTCTATACAAATATTCACAATTTCCATTTCTGTTCGTTCTTTGCATTTCCACAGAACGGGTCTGTGCCTTTGCCTGCCACACTGTCTTACCATGGTTTTATGAATACGCAGAGAAGACAGAGGAGTGGAAATTGGGTCATGCAAGGATATTTTTCAAATTTAGCAGTGATCTGTCTGTACAGTTCTTTACCATAAGCATCATCTTGCAAAATTTTGATGTCATTCCTGAATTTTTAATTTTTAGTCAATTATGTAACATATGACAAAACTCAGAAAGAGAAAAGAATGTCAGGGCAATGGCATTACCTGGTTGCTAGCCAAGGTGAAAAATGGGACTACCAGTCCAGCCCACCAGAATTCTGTGGCAAGTAATAACAGCGCTACTTACCCAAATACCTATCAAAGTACCAGGTAGTGCAAGAATATTTTATGATGACAACTGATGGACTGCAAATAGGAAAAACTTCCATCATAAATCACAGTCATTTGAGTGCCAGTCAAATAGTAATTAAGATTCAGTCATTGTTTAATGTCTTCATAGCAGAGCATAAGTGGCAGAGCTCATTACAAAGTTGAACTATGCTGTACTAGAGCATAATGTGCTAGGGAGCAGATACCAGCACAACTGCACTGTTAAAATAGCAATTTACCCTAAGCTATCCCACTCACTTAAGCCTTCACAGTCAGTCATTTGCAACCATATTTCCGTGGTAGTACAATAACAGAGTTTACCTCTTTGTGTTACTTTCTACATTTCCCCTCATGGTGAACAATCTATCTACAGAACATGTATTCACTGGAGACATCGTCTAACAAAAACATTGAAGAGAGTACTGAAAGTAAGTCAATTGAGCTAGCTTGATATGCTAAATGGAAACAAACCCACAACATTTTGTACTACAAATGGTTTTAAGTGAATAAAACATCAATCTAAGACACAGGCAAAGAATATTTAAAAATACAAACGGTCACTAATTTATGTCACTGAACTGGACTTAATCTGGATGCTGTTTGCATTTGGAAATGAAGATAGTTCCCAACAACAATATGGAACATACCTGTGGGAGCTGTGGAGCCCTTCTGAGAACGTGTTACTTCATGGAACAGGACTTGAGAGAAAAAACTGCAAAAATCTTTTGGGTTCTGTCCTCTGGATCCTTCCCAGAAACAAGAGTACGCTTTTACAGGGGCTACCAAAAAAAAACCACCCCAAAACCCTAATGCAATCACAGACAGCTTGATAAAAGGATAAACTAATTAATACAGCTTTTCTGTGCAGTCTTTCTGTAGGTAACTCATTGTGGTTGCAAGCTTCCCAAAAGTAGCACAGTGACACTCCAGTAAAGACTTGTTCTTCCACACCCAGAGCTCCATATGCCTAGTGCTCATGCTACTTCCCCCAGCTCTTTGCAACAGGAAGATTGAAGGTTTAGAACTTCTTGCAAACATTAGCATTAAACTCGAACTGTTCTGCTGTCTGGGAAAAGGAGCCATAATGACCCTGAGGGGTGAGAGGGGGGAAATGGGATGGGGAAGAAAAAAGATAACAAGAAATAGATGAAAACAGTTAAAATGCTTTCCATGTGTTTTCTTGGCAAAATGTATTCATCTTTTAAATTTTTTCTTTGCACACTGGAGACCTAAAATTCACTATTTAGTACTATTCTAGCTGTTATTCAAAGGTTACATTCCCAGAGTTCAGCACCTGCAGCTTAGCAAAGATAGTACACTTTGTGAGACTGACAGCAAAACAATGAAAAGAAGTACTGAAAGGAGTCTTTGGTTTTCTGTACTTGACGTGTGTTGATTCTGTTGAAGTGCCAAATATTGTGCCAACAAATCAGATGCTGAACTCTCAATGTATCTAGAATCCTTATTTTAAAAGATGTCTGTAGTCTGGTGAAGGTAATGGCTTACAAGTAATTAGCCATTACCTGTAATTTTTATTTGCACATCTATGAACATTATTTTAGTATAAACATGCAGAATTCATTTTGCTTAAATCCATATACAGGAAATTCCTGATTCCAGTCAAAAGATGATACCACCTGCACTGATTTACTTTTCAGACATTTGAACTTTCAAACTAGTTACATAATCAGTGCATAGACTATTTCTAACACTAAGGAGAGGCACAACTTCCTTTAACATTATATTTAAAATATGAATCAGATTTCTGGAGTCTAAATGTCCCACACGAGACTCTAGAAGGATATCAGGTCCAGCAGCTGCACTTGGCACAGTGCAAACTACACTTGGAGTAATGCATTTATTAACATGGTGAGATACACTGTCTCTGTTCTGCATACCTATAGGTCTCCATTTTTCAGCCATTGCTTATATATTCAGATTTGGGCTGAATTTTCTTGTAAATCTATATCTCAAAAATAAAGTTAAACAAAACCATCAAGTGGAAAGCCAAAGTGGGCTAGATGTTCAATTGATTCAGATAGGTGGAGCGTATGAAACCAGCAAAGCTGCTGTTCTCTTTAAGCCTATTTATCCAAAGTGACACAAGAAGACCTTCACAGCCAGCACCACTAAATAGGAAGTTGATGGGACTTAAAAGCAGGCCTCTCCTGCTTTAAAAATGCAAATAGTACACCAGCACTTAGAACTGGAAGACTGTTTTCCAAGATGAAGCTAATTGGGGATGAATTAAATAAATGGGTTTGTATGCATAGAATAGTCAGTATTTTCATTTTCAGTATCTATTAAACAAAATTGAAGAGTCTGAAAATGAAAATGTGAGAGGAAGGTCTGGGGCTAAACCAACCTTGTTCTCCAGTGAAGATTTCAAGGAAATAAATGACATGCTTTTGCAATTTGAAATCACCTTCCATGTGACAAACACAATATGAATAAAAACAGTTTCTAGTCAATTCCTGTGTGGGTATTAACCTTCAAATTACAAAAGTTTGCCATACATTTCTTGGATTTAATAATAATTTTTTTTTCATCTATAAGATTCTTGAGAAAAACAACCTGCCTTTTAGCAATAGACTAGATAATGAAGTCCTCACAGAGTTTAGCAACCTGGAACAATTCTAGAGCAGTTGTTAGGGCACAAAATTTCCTCGATCTTATGCAATATGTCCTGGTTTCAGCTGGGATAAAGTTAATTGTCCTCCCAGTAGCTGGTATGGTGTTATGTTTTGGATTTAGTATGGATTCCTATTTTGTAGGAAAGTTAACTCTATCCCAGCTGAAACCAGGACACAATATGAAATTAATCTTTAAAATATTTGTATACTACCTAGCTGCTCAAATTGCCCCTTGGACATTTCATCCCAGTTAGTTTCAGGTAAAATACATTCAAACGGTGTCCCGGCAAAGAAACAGACAGACAAAGGGAAACAGCTTCTTCACTGTGAAAACATCCCACCATAAAATGTAATCTGAAGGCCTTTGAGTGTATGTCTTACACTCTGAACTAACAGCAAAACTAAAACCTGTTCTTCTATTAAGGTAGCCATGTAGGTGGAGCTGGCAAAGACGGCGCATCTTTTTCTAAATCCCCAAACCTCTATATGTACAGTTTGGCCTAACATTTACACTGATATTCTCCATGCTTTCTCATTCTTGGAAGATGATTTTTTTTTAAGTTTCAAAAAAGAGGCAGCAATCACTTCTGATCACAAGGGTTGTTACTTTACTGAACTAATTCTACTATTTCTTTCCTCAAAATTTATCCACTTCCTTGCATTCTGATTGAATATAGATGTCTGATTTGCACAAGTTAATTTTGAAATAACCGCATAATGTGCCATTCCTTTTACTGTGATTGCCTGAAACCTATCATTAGCCAATCAAAGAGCAAGGATCTGCATAATCACTCTGGGGTATTTTTCAGTAACTGCTCTGTGAATATGTAATTTTCCTCCACTATGCAAATTTCACAAACATATTCCTAAAGCTCTGATTGGGCCTGTTGCTTAGAATTTTAAAGTTATTATCCATGGTGCCATCCAAACTTTCTTATTCCTCAAAAATGTAAAAGCTCTAGAACAAGAAAAATGGGAAAATAAACAGGAAAAAAACACCCCACATTATAAAAAGAGGCCTTCCATGCTAAAATAGTAGAAGAATCTATGGACAAGATCAGGCCTTTGGTTACAAAGGATAACCACCATGGCACCTGCACAATAGCTGCTAGTGCACATAAAAGAACCGAACACAGCTTACCCTCTCCTAATGCTGACTCTCTTAACAACAACAAATCACTGCCTGTTGCCAAAACAAAGTAGAGCCCTTAACATTCATATGCAGCATACCTATAGAATCACAGAATTATAGAATGGTTTGTGTTGGAAGGGACCCTAAAGCTCATCTAGTTCCAACCCCACTGCCATGGGCAGGGACACCTTCCACTAGACCAGGTGGCTCAAAGCCCCATCCAACCTGGGCTTGAGCACTTCCAGGGATGGGGTATCCACAGCTTCTCTGGGCAACCTGTTCCAGTGCTTCAAACTCTGTTCATAAAGAAACATACTTTTAAAATATCTGAGGTATCCTCCTGGTCCAAAATGTATGTAGGCTTTGCTGAGGACTTTAACAGAAAGAGGATTATCTCTTTTCTTTCACTTCATTTACTGTCTACAAATCAGCTACCTCAGTGGCCCAAAGCAACTCTTAGATTATGTTGCCTTGCTATCTGTGTGTAGTAGAATGTACAAGACTGTGCAGTACAAATTTACTTGTTATTTCTATTTAACAGAAAGAATATCTCTAATGATGTTCAGTTAGTTGCTGCCAGTTACTGTCATGATCACAGATATCTACTGGAAGGTAAAAGTGATGTTATTTTGGTATTGGGCAGCAATATGAATTTGACAAAAATCTCAAATTATCTTGAGTGCAAATAATTTATTGACGCATAAATAACATCACATATTTATATAGGATGTTTAATTGGGTATTATCCTAAATATACACTTAAAGTATTAGACAGGTTATTTGAGGTAACAATGGAAGAAATAGATAGCAAACCCTGCATATTAATACCAGTGCTGATGCCAGAAAGAAAAGCTGATAAGACATCCAGATTAACAACTCCAGACCTTCTGAGAGTTTTGTAACTAGTTCCTAGTATATACAGTGACAAACACGATAATTAATAGTTGAAAATGTATGAAAGTGAGCACTTTCGTATCAAGCCATAAGCATTGGGAGCACTGTATATAGGGAAACACCATGGCAACCTAGAGTACTGCAGTAACTGTTTCCAAACACATGGTAACCATGTTATTTCACAGGGTGAACTTCCAAACTGGAAGAATGATATAAATACTGCTACTTTTAAGATAAGACTAATGAGCATATTCACAGTTTTATGAGATATTTTGCTTTCAGAACTAAGAACAAGCACAATCTATTATTCCCCAGAGCCATGATCACTGACAAGCGTGCAAGAGCTTTTGAGCTTAATGTCACAACACACAGATACTTTCATCCTAACAGCAAAAAATATGTCTGCTTACACTCATGGTAAGCACTAAGTCCAGGTGAAACACCAACAAGAGCCCTCAGCCTTGCCTAAGTTGAGGAGAAAACAGCTGAGCTTAAATTCAATGTGTTCTGATTATGAATGTGGAGCTAGAAATTACAGCTCAACTTAAATAGCGTCCTCTTGGGAGAAGAGAGAGATGGGCCTAGCAGCATATTATGATAGAACAGCATGTAGATAGGTTTATTGTTCCAAAACGACACTTTACAGCCATCTTCATTCAAAATAAGCTTTAACAGGCTTGAAAGGAGGTCATTAATAGCATTTAATAACCATCCCATACCCTACCATCCACTGAAACTGAAGACAGAAGGTTCCATCCTATGTGCAGAGTAGAACCGTCAAAGGAAATGCTGGAACATTCACAAGTTATTTGTGTTAATTTCACAGGTGAGTATCTCTTCTCCAGCTGAAGCATTATTAAAGCTCTGACTACAGGGGTGTTGGATTGCTCATTTATTTTCGACAAAATGTATTTTGGACTCCAATTTCACTCTAATTTGTAGGAAAACTTTACATTCTGATTTCTTCTACGAAACAGAATTTGTGTTGTTCATCCAGCTCATGGGTCTGCTTGTCTTGGGTATTGTCCAGAATAACACTGTTCATTATGGAAGAGTGATAAGTCTGAAAGTAAAGTTAAACTGGCAGTCATGTCATTTAAGTACTTGCATTTTTAACTTGCTGAAATAATCAAGTACTTATTTAGGATAAAAATGCAAAAAAAGTTGGTGGTTTGGGTTTTGTTTTTTTTTTTTTTACAGGAAATCTATTTAGCAGCTTCACTATACACCAGCTGCAGTTATAATTTGTCATGTCTTAAGTTGCTCTAACAAATTGGTTCCCAAAAAAGGAACTATTTATCATGCTGGTTATTTATGCTTAAAACACCACGTTTGCAGAGCTTCTGCAAGATACAACACAGCCTTTACACACTTGGGCACAATAAGCGTCATTTTGCTTGTACCATCGCAGTTCTGGTATAAACATCATCTATCTGAAAACTAAATAATTTCAGACAAAAATTTGTTATGTTTATGCAGATAGAACAGAGATTACAAATGGCAAAAAAAACCCAACTCCAAACAAAAAAAAAAATCCCAAGCAACCAAAAAGCAAGGGACACTTTTTTACAAATATATGGAGAAAAAATGTGAGATGGGACACAAATCAAAAAACGCTGACCGAGCCTTAGTTATCTACTACATTTAACTATAACATTCTGCCCAAATAGTTCTATTACAATTTTATGAAAAAGTCCTCAAATTGAAAATATGAACTGTCAACTCTTTTGGAGTAACCTTCACGGTATTTTATTTAACTGGTTGTGGAACACAGGCATGCCACACTTTCAGGTTTCTCCCTGCAATCACAAGGAGTGATTTTAAATGAACACATAGGCATCTAGACAATTTTTTGCCCCAGGGTACCATCTAGTTGCTGTATCACAGGGACACATGTTTCCTGTAGACCCTGTGCCGTACTTGGTAGGTCTGTGATGACCGTTCAGCTAACCAAGGGCACACCTCTGAAATGGCTGAAGATACCTATGTTAGTAGAATAATTGCTCCAGGGCTCTAATTGTAACAAATTTCAGCAATGCAACAACCTACACTAACTTCCAAGTATAAAGAAACATGCTGCTGGTGACTATGTTTTAAGCTTCATCTAGTTTTCTAGTGAAAATATAATTTAGCAAAGACTGCCAGACATTCAGCAGAAACAGAATAAAATTTGTTTCCAATCTTTCAAACCAGTTTTCACTAGATAACCTACACATGTCATATTACATATAGGATAATCTCTTAGCAATAATTTTGAGCTTTGCTACTCAGAAAAAGGATTTATATATTTGTTAGACTCCATTTGGTATGCAGGGTCAGAGGCTGAGTAATATCACAGTTAAAATAGTTTCGGATACTAAAAAGCCACGCTGGTACAGTTAAATATCCTTAGACAAAACAAAATCTGTTTGGAAAGATGATACTTATTAATATTTTCAAGGAGGAAGTAGTGAGAAAATTTCACAATGCCAGAAATCTTTCTGGCCAAAATCTTACTACTTGCTGTTGTAACTACACAAAAGAAGAGGAAAATATGGCGGCACCAGCACACTGATCATTCTGCAGTGCATATACTACGCATATAGCAACAAAAACATTTATTGGTCAGTTACCTTTACATGGGCTTTTTTCATAATCATGAAAAATTACATTCTGTGGCACTTACAAACAAAAGTAAAGCCCTTTGTAATGCGTGCCCTAACTACATGGTACGTGACAACTTACCCACTGGTGAGTGACACATTTATTTCTGTATCTAAGTGCGTGAATGAGTTTTCCTTTCAATCACCGCAGGTGGGCAAGCTCCCAATTTAGAAGGTAGAATACGATAGCACATAATACAAGAACAGAAATAACATTTAGGCCAAATGCTAATAAAATTAAATAGAATGTGGACAATTCTTCTTTTTCCTAGTAAATGGTTGAAGCCAATTTCCTTCCTTTTAAAGCAGGAGGAACATGGCAGAGGAGGTGTTAGAAGATGACCTCCTGTTCTGGCAATGACAATACATAGAATTACATCAGAGGTCCTTCCCATTAGATTATCTGTGGCCATCTGCACTGTTTCCTAACCTCACCTGGTCCACAAGGTTAACAGCAGTCTAATTCATCTATTTACACCCTCCAGCCAGGTTCAATCTGAACTTGAGTTCATAGTATGTAAATTACTTTTATGTTTTTAATGTACATGGAAAAGTTTACATATTCTGGAGCACAGGTACTCTCTAGGACTTGAACATTAAACATAAACTATGATTTTTTTCAGTAACACTACTTTAGCATTCTAGCACTTGATAAACTAATAGGTTTCTATCTTGTTATCTTGCATTTTTATCATCTCCACCGGTTGTGTTTGTTTATAAAAGGTGTAATTTCATATTTTCTATGGTTTTGTGTTGCTATAATTATGCAGATCCTATTCAGACAAAATGAAAATCCTGCAACTGAGTGTCAAAATAGCCTTACTAGATTTTAAAACTATTCTATCCCAAATAACATTTAAGTAACAACAGTATTGAGGATTTCTTCATTCAAAAAGAGTCTAACATTCTCTACCAAGATGGCAAAAACATGACATGGAGTCAGTGTTGCATATTTATTGTAAATTAAAATGCTTTCTTTCTTTTAGCACATTACATTACCTTCGCTGTTACTCCTTAAATAACAATGAGCGCCTCTCCCTTTTCTGGCTCAGCTCTTGTCACTTCTTGTGATGAAATCTGTCAAACTATTAAGCAGGAACGTGTTTTTCCTTTTGCTGCCACTGATACCAGGAAAAGCATTTGCCAGCTTAGATACAACATCACAAATGACCTTTCCAGTATCTGATGAAAATATCTTCAGATTTTTATCTTTTCATTTTCAGTTCTCATTCAAAATGATTCCTGGAGGTTAAGTACTGAAGCATTAACCAGATGCACTGTAATCTACCACTCTGCATTACAGTGTAATTCTCTCTACACATATGCCATATAAAAATTTCTCTCTTGGAGTTTTTTTTTTTTTAAAAAAGGTAAGCTTCATTCCCGCCCCCCTTCCCATCAGTGCTACAAGGATTCTAACACCTTTTACGCAAAAATCACTCCTATTTCAACATGGCAAGTCTATTAGAATATGATTTTCAGACCTTGCAAGTTTATCTGAAAAGGAAAATATAAACAAAGCTCCTCTCTCCTCTGTCACGGTGAAGAGTTCTGCAAGGTGCAATCAGAGTCCAATAGGCTGCAGAAAGCTCATACCGTTGCAGGATTGAATCTGTAATGTGGCAGAAAGGAAAAGTACAATGTACTTGGCTGTGCAGTAGATCCTTCCCTCTGAGAAGATGGTTTAGGACCTCCACTTTAACTGCAGTTATTATTTGTATCGCTGTACCACCCCACGTCTTTAATCAAAGCTGTGGGTCTCTTGGGACTGAGTCTGTAAATAAAGACAGTCTCTGTCCTGAGTAACATATGCTATAATTTGACACACGGCATCAACAAGACAGGGAGCGGGACCAGTATGATAGCATGGGATTGGGAAGAACTAAAGCAACTCTGGTCAGATAGCATAGTAATAGAGATACATGTTCACATTGATGGCTTACAACTCTTTGAATGTTCAACTGTTCTTTCTTAAAAAACTTCTTATAAACAAGCCTGCCTGTCTCAAATAGCTGTTCAGTTCAGACGTCCCCTTGGTAGCACGCTTCTTTCAGAACTCCAGAAGGTGTTGAGGAGAGAGATGGGGGAGGACAGAGTAAATGTCATAACTCTGAGACGACACTTCAAGCTGAAGGACTTCATGTAATAACTTGCAGATGTAAGTGTAAAAGGGACAGAGGCATCCAAGGTGAGTAGAACCTATGCAAATGAATAGGCAAATAACAGACAAAAGCAGATACAGAATAAGCATATCTAATTAGGAAAAAATCTCCATAATGAAGATGACAAACCTGAACAGGAATGAGAACAGGAAAGCAGTACCATGATTAAAATAGAAGACGACATGCATCAGTTGAAGGAAGGGACATTAATATTTGTAACTAGAGACGAAAGCATTACAATACTAACAGAGAAGATAACAAGGAACACATGTAGGGACAGAAATAAAGGCCAGGAGCTAGACTCTTTAGAGTCAGAAACCATGTAGATGAGCAGTCTCAAATAGACAAGTAGGTATAGCGAATGTTTGGGGGGGAAAAAAGACTGTTCCAAGCAGCATGTAGGTTCTCACTGTGCAGTTCCATTGGAGAGATTATTAGGCTCAAGTTAGTGTAAAGGAGCATAAAAGGACAAAAGTTCAATGTATTTTTAGTGAATTTATGAACTATGTCATAATTTCATATTTAACTTGTGCCTGAAATGCACCAGTGTTACCTTGAACAACCCTAGGATGCTTTGTGCACATATATCCAGGGTAGATATGGACTTTGCCATATAAGCTTATTAGGAAAAACAAAGTTTATATATAGAGAGAGTACTGTTTATTAGAGCTCATATAGTTGTAAAAAAATCTTAAACATTGTAGCATGTAGGATTCCAGCTTTCTGTAAGTGACAGCACTGAGTTTTGGCAAAGACTATGGTAAATAAATCTAATTATATCAAAAGCACAAAAATACAACTATAAATTGCTCCATCTGGTTCATTGCACAAGTCAGACTTAACCATCCCTAAGCTTTACCATTGTGGTTACAATTAAATCCTCAAGTGTCATTTATGTTGGATGAAGATATTAATGCCTCTAACCTATGACTATTTTAAGAATATATATTTGTATATACAGTGTCATCTGCCTCCCTTACAGTTTGAATTATCAACCTTTGCACAAACTATTGAAGAGGCTAAATTTTCAAAAGCCATTCTTGAATTTAAGTGGGTTTTTTAGCAAACTTGCACTTACTTGCAGCTGTAAGGATGACTCAATTATTTGTGAAAATGTTTATACATAGATTCCAAATTACTGTACTAAAAGTAGGATCATACTATTAGACTATTCTGCAGTGCTTCTTCATTCATTCAAGGTAGTTGGTGGACAGCAGAACGAACAGAGAAGTTCATGGAACACAGTCTTGCAGCTGAAATATTTTGGTTTAGGTAACATTTCAATGATAGTAAATTATAATTGGAAGAAAATAAAAAAAACAATTTAGATCCACTTATATGGCACATTTGATAAGACTGATTCATTTCTTTACAATAACAAAACAAAGCATCTTCCACTTTTGATAATACCAAAATTTTTTTGTTACCCTGCACAAAGTGTAACAATAAAGGAGATCAGGAAAGTACGTCTAGCATAATACAAAACAGAAAGGGGAAAATTCAGGTAAATTATACCAGAGGCACTAAAGAAGGCAGTAAGCCTAAATAGGAAAAAATAGTGAAGTTCTGAGAAAATACAGCATCATGTAATTTTACTTTCTTTTTGCATTAACATGCAGTTCATCTGACAAAAAAAAAGTCCCCCTTTTTTTTCCTCAAGTGACAGATATTCTATTTAATTTCTGAGTAGGGGTTTCTTAAGGTTTTAAATTACCAGCCTTTGTACCTAACTCCTTTTTTTTTGAAGGAACAAAACCATGCATTTCTTTTTATGATCGCATAAGGGGACCTTCTTTGCCTTCCATTACTCAAATGGACTGTATGATTTGAGGCTGTACAACGCTTCGGCATCAATATAATTTTTTAAAACATTTCAAAGAACATTATATATCAACCCTATTTTTGTAAGAAATTATTTCCCACCCTTTGAAGGACATAAACTGCTGCATATATTAACTATTGATTTTTGCAGATTATTAAATCTGTCATTCTAGTTACAATAAGTATTTTTCACCCACCACAAAATGACAGCAAAAATGACTGTAATAATTTCAGTGGAAATACTTAGGTTTGCCTTTACAATGTAATTGTCAACACAACCATCGTAATACTATACTGCCATAAGTTCTGAAACTGTCAGCATTCATCAGTGAAATAACATTAGGCCACATCACTAAGTGGCTTTAAACATCTTTTGTTTGATGCAGTCTAATCTGTAGATTTCACATATCTCTGTGAGGTTTTTTTCTGTTGGCATATTCTCCTAACTGTGCTGATTGTGACTCCTGATCTGCCTTGTTTACTAAAAATACATTTGTATTACTAATTTTCCTCTGAAAAGGATTGCATACAAAATAGTTTGCAATTCTGAGTACATTAAAGCTGAAATTATTGTAAAAAAGCCTTACTTTAACTTTTTTTATATTAGGTATTAACTTTTCAGAGCTAAACAAAACTGTCTCAGCCTTGCCAGATAATCATTCTCTCACGCCTAAAGCCCTCTCTGAACAGGAAATTGCCGAGGATTTCTCATCTATAGTTTTCTTCTTCTGTTATTTTCCTTCTACATTTTCCCCTTATTTTCTAAACCTGGGCCATAAATTTTAATGATATTAGACCACAACCTCTTAAATGAAGAGACAGAGTGAAAAAATAGCATGCGATATTCTCCCTAAAGCAGGTGAAAAGCATACCAGCTTAAAGACATATTAAACGTTTTTCAGAGTTTTATCATACCATGACGACAAACTCGGATCTCTTTCAGGCTGTTTCTAAAAATAAATAATGCATTTACTTCACCCTTAACTCATTTATTCCCTTCCACCATATAGCTGAGGGTTTGGGAGTAGGTTTATTTGGCTTTGTTTGGGGTTTTGGTGATGGTGGTGGTGGGTTTTTTTTGCTGAATAACACACCTTAAAAAGCAAATGGCATGTATTCCACTTCCTAATCAGTACAGTTACAGTAATTGTAGGGTAATTTGATTATAAGAAAAGATGCTTTAGTTAGTGTGAATTATAGTGATAGTAATCTTATTTTATGCATCTTAAAAGGAAGAAAATAAGTAATCTCTAAATTGTGGTGAAAAAGTATTACTCCTGAATGTCAGCCAGTTAAGAAAATAATTTTGGTGAACAAAGCGCCCAGTTGTTCCTACAAAATCAGTTCCCCTTAAAAAACATTCACTCGCCATAAGGAAAACTCCAGCTCCTCAGTACAGCTTTTATGGCTCAGCCAGCTCAGCTATCAGAAGGTATGCTATTGCACACCTGAAAAACAAAGGTAAAGCTACGGCCAAAACTCCCACAACATGCTAACATGATTGCGCAGATCTTTTCTCATCATGAATAAAACTATAGTCTTTACCTTTTTTGAGAACTTATTTTTTATCACTTTCTATTGTGCTCCAGTGGATGCACCTTCAAATGCCAATTTATTGATCTCTCCTGAAAATGTCTTCTTAATGTCTTTTGAATCATATTTATAGGTGAATATGACTTATACACAAGCCTAACAGTGACATCAGCAGCCACAGAACAAATTATTATCCCAAGATTTGTGACCATATTATTATGCAACATCAATTTTGACAAACAGCAAAGCATTTTGATTAATGCGAGTCATCCTGAATCTTAGAGTCACTCGTTCAACTCCACCAACTGCTCCACGTCTTTTGGAAACAGCCCTAGTGTTTCACATCTCTGAAAAGTTATGAAAAAACTTCCAAAGGTGTCTGACTGGCAGGTCAGTGCAAAAACATACCGACTTCCAGAGCAGGGCTCAGGCTTTGCTTAAACGTGGATCAGTCACGGCTTTCTGACCAAATACCTTGCTACCTTTCACGGCTTGTTGATAATTTTCACTTTTATTTACTGACAATCCTCTATTTTTTCCAAGATGTGGACAGAAAACTAAGAGTAGGGAGATATCTGACACAGGAACAGTTGTATCTTTCCCCTCCCTTCTCCCACAGACCACATTGTACCCCACAGCACCAGGCTGCTGAGGTGTACATTCAGCTTCACCAAGTACCTCACTGAGCTGCTTCTCATAAGCTTGCCTGACGTCTTGCAAGTAAAACTCCCTGTTACGCTTATCAAGGGCTCTCATGCTTCCTGCATGCCAAATACATATAATTTTGACATGTCATTATAATTCAAACAATTCCTTATTTAAAACAACAGGTTTTTATTAAAACTTCAATCATGTACTACAATTTCATCTTCTGGAAACTGCTTTGTCCTTTTTAAAACAGTATAGATATTTTTAAGAGGTTGTCATAGTAACCAGTGCACATAGATGGTTGTGGGTTTTTTAACTTGGAAATAAAATCACAATAGTCCTTATTACATGTTATAGAAACAAAGTTTCAAGTTTTTAATTACAAAATGTGTACATAAAACATGGGATATGTACACGCATGTAAACATAAAGATACATGCATATGCCAACAAATATGGTATGTTACATACATCATATTATACAGATTTTAAGTACTGACATCCACATTTATACCGCACATATTATGAGCCACCAGTACATTAAAAGATTATAGCAAATATAGACATTTACATATAGTAGTCACTATGACAACATCTAAAATGTATGTAGCAATATGATCCAGAGAAACACAGGGTACCCTATAGAAAGAGCTACTCTTTTGACATTTTGTGTATCTAAATTGGGCACCTGCAGTTATTTTTACACCCCTAACTGTGAAAGCCTCTCTGAGGTAGTATCAGCAAAACAGGAAAGTTAATTCCTAGCATATATAGTAATTGTTCTCAAATATTAATGTTTTTAACCCAGGACCAGTTGTTTAGTTTTACCTCCAGACTTTAATAGAAAAATTGCAGGAACTTTATTAAAAACAAAGCTGAAATAAATTAATATCTACGGATAATTCAGTACAAGTCCTGACTGAGGTAGACATAATCATGAAAATATGAATCCCAAAGTACCAATATGAATGTTAATTAATAGTGTGGAGGAAAAATATCTTATGTCTTTTTCTTATCCTGCTTTTTCCCTGTGAGAAACACTCTCAGTGGCATATCACTATATTCTAGCTTGTTTCCTTCGTTCCCTGAGCATGCCTGCTCCAGCAGTGCTGCCTGCTTAGCACCACTAAGAACATGCATATGTACCGTTCTGAATTGCATCTAATGATGTTTTCCTTGTGTCTAGCTCAAAAAGAGGAATACAAAGCTCACAATTCAATAAAAAAGTTTCCTATTCAGGACCATACCTAAGCACATTCCTTAAAGCACAAATTCAATCATCACTCCAGTAGTGTCAAAGCCATTTAATTCAGTCATTTCCTAATCTTTTGAGTGCTTCATTTAACAACCTCAGTACCGCTTTTTCATTACAGATGTGTGTGTGTCCTACCCTTTATGACAAATCCCACATTAGTTGCAAATTGTCTTAATTCCACTGATTCCAAGAGAGGTAGATTGATATGTACCAGACGAGACCTGACCTTTCGTCTTTGAGGGTTAGAAACTGTATTAACACTAAGACTATAAGACTTTCTAGTCCCAATGGGAGTAACAGCCAAGCACAGGAGGGAAGACAGGAAGTTAAAACTGTGTTCCCTGGACACAATACAAACAAGGTACACATCAACAGATGAATAACTGGTTTACAACAAATGGTATCTATTTCCAATGAATCAGACCTTTTCTTTTTTTTTAAAAGAGGAAAATATTTGCCTGGGGGGTGAGGGGAACCCTCTATAAAAGGTAAAAAACCCACAGAAATATGTCACAGAGAATATGTCTGTTCCCAACTCATACTAAGAAAGATTTAATCACCAGTAGAGTCATGATACTTTGTTTTCCACAGGTTTCAGAAGTGAATCACATCCAAATTGTTCCCAGGAGCACACTGAATTATTTTTCAAGATTTGATTTATTCTCACTGGCAACTACTATAATTTATGACAAATTCCAGTTTGGCTATCCGTGCTTATAAAACAAGCACACGTAAGCAGAAAACATCTAACAAGACAGAGTATCGCAGTGGGAAAACAATTTGGAAAATGGAGTTGTTTCATAACAGCTCAACTTTGTGAAGGAAGGGATGAAACGATAATGGAAGAAGAAGAAACACGTAGGTATTACAGTTACTATCCAACTCCTCATTTTTGTCATATGTTCTAGTGACACTAGCTGGTAGAAATGTTCTTCAACTCAAAAGCCCAAATTGCTTGAAACAAGGCATCAGTAAAAGCTGTTGCCTGTTCTGGTCATCCTCTGGGAGCTTGCAAGCCCCAAATATCTCACTGTCTTGAAACAATTATCAAGGCATACTGCTTTATCCCGTGAACGAGGGAGAGGGTTTGTATCATGACAAGGCGCTCCCCACTGTGCTGCAGTGAATCCCATTAATAAGTGGCATAAAAAAGAATGTTACCATAATAACCATAACAGCTGGATAATTACAACAACTGAAAAAATTCTATTTGTGAGAAGGGTTTGTGATTAATTTTTCTAATGTACCTACAAATATGGTGATTGTTATATATGGTAGTGGAAATCTCTAAAAGCAGCAGACTTGGCAACACTGAAATTCTCACTACTGCTTTAAAACTCTAAAAGATAAGTGAGAAAACAGTAATGGCAGTGCAAGAAAGTACAGCAAATTATCATCCTTTTAGGACCCATCGCTTTTAAGATTTGACTGTTTTCACATAGATGAGACACTGAATCTTTTAGAACAAAGATGAAGCCTGAAGTGAGCATTGCAGAGGAACTGCAAGTTACAGGACTGAGGTTCCCTCTCCAGCTTTAAAAGAGAAGGTTCCTTGTTAGGCTTTTGTTCTGCACTAACCAGATAATTAAATCTTTTATTTCTGATGCAATTCAAATGAGAAAAGCCAGGGTTTGTTACAGCTATGATCCTTCAGTTCTAAAAGACAACTACTGTTCATCTTTGTCTAGGCTCCTACAGTTCTGTTCCTCCAGCTGACCTAATTAAAATTTTTTACATAGATTTTAATTTGGCTATTAATGAGACTGCATTGATGCTGAACATTTGTAATAACAAGAAAGCTCAGAGAAAATGTACTTGACAGTAGTGATGCTCAGCTTTGACACAGAGCGGTCTAGTGAGGAAACAATTTGAGTCAATGTCTCTCAACAAAATAATTTTGCACAGATTTTAGTTTCTAAAATAACAGAAGACACAATCTGTTTCATTTAAATCTGCATTTTATTAGTTTAACCCCCTGAATTACCACAAAAGTACTGTAAGTATCCAAACAGACAGCAAACTCATACTTTGCACTCACATTCTTAAATTATGTCTATTAAAATCACATATGTCATCACAGTTTGCCAGGTCTTCTGCAGGATGGGATCCTATAGAGTCTCTATTTCACCCGGTGTAATACTCTGAATTTAAAAATTCACTATGATCCATTCAATAAATTACATGCAATTGTATTTTCCTAATGTTCTTTTCCTAAATATTATATGTATGTATAAAATAACTTGAGGAAATCTTAGGAAAGAAAAGTTTCATGGTCTGCTTTAGAAATTATCTTGAAATACATTAAAATTTGTTATGAAATACATTGAAACCACCAGCTGCAAATAAGGAAGGAAATACCAATTCACAGCAGAAGGCATATAGACACCGAGTTTGTCAGTCAACGCGAGGTAGGACAAGAGGGCCTTAATGCAGTAGTTACCAAAGGGAAACTAGAATAATCTTAAATAATGTCTCCATTTAAAGTATTTTCTTTAAAGCAGGCAGATGAATAGAGAGACAGGAAATACAGAAAGCAAGACAAAACTTCAGATGAAAGAAGTATAACAATTATCATGCTCCATATGGATTGTCTTCATTATACCAAAGCACGAGTGCATTAAGTCTCTACCTCAACACCACGTGTCATATCTTCATGTGACTTGCACATATGATAGCATGCCTTCATATATAACTGAAATAGAAGCTATCTGACAGCAATTAATCCCATGCAGCTCATCCTTCTTTTGTAATCCATACTACTCAACAGCACCATGAACACTATGGCACAGGTTGCCATCAACACCTGTCTCTTTCTAATCCACCTGCTAACACAATGCTAATAATCAACACTGAGTTTAGGCAAATGCCTGTTCCACACCTGTGAGCACAGTGCTTTCCCTGGCTAATGGCCAAAGGATAGGATAGTTATCTACTTACTAGACAACACTCTTTCTGACATCCTCCAGGAAATGCCATCTGCCAGTTCACTTTCAGTTCTGACTTACTAGGGTATTGAACAATCAGGTGAACAAGGCCTTGAAAGGAGCACCAAAAGGTGGAAGAAAATTGGCAAGGGAATGTAATCTCTCCTCTAGGTCCCTGGGCTGCAGAGAAAGGGTGAGGAACAAATCCAAGTGCACAAGCAGATTTGTCAATGAAGGAAAAAGCTCCTCAACCAAAACTGCAGATAACACAATGTCAAACACTATGCTGCTCAAAGCAGCTGGCTACTTGTCCAGTGCCAAAGGGGAGGGGGAAGAAGGGTACAGTCCCCTGCACAGAAACCTTCCCCCAGTGTAGGAAGAGGAACTTTAATGGATGAAAGACATTTTTCCACATTTTCTTTCTTATCAGTTACACTTATTGGCTATCCAGAAATCAAGAAATCAAAAAAAGTTATGTTCAAGCTTTGGCATTTCTTTGTGTCCTGCATCATTATGGAATGATGCCCTCAGAAGACAGACAGACAAGAAAGAAAAAGGACAGTCAGAAAAGGTAAATCATCTGGGATACAAGTCCATGATTTAATGTTCAAAACATTTTGGAAATGTTTTAGCCTGTTTCTGCCTTAATTTCTCTTGCAAAATTATTCAGATTTCACTTGGCCAGAGGGAGATAATCCACTCTGTCTTCAGTGGTCTGAGCACTGTTTTTTCATTGTGTCCTCTGGATCTGTGATGGCCCACAGACGAAGTCCCACAGGAAAGCAGTTAGTCCTACAAGTTCACTTTTTTTAATCTTTAAAGCAAAGAAACAGTCTTTGATTTTCAAGAGCATAAAGGCTAGATCAGAACCTCTGCCTGGTATGCAGGTATGTCAGCTCCAATTCAGATAAAGAGATAGCCATGCTAGAATAGATAGAAATAAAAAAAAAGTTTTCCGACCATAACATTTGGTTGGTTAATTGGTGTGGAAAGCAGGCATTTAGGGAGGAGAAACTGGTTTTTAAAACCAGTTTTTCTGACATTCTATAGAAAAGAACCATAAAAACTATCTCCTTCATAAGAGCAAAACATTACGAGAACAGAGAATTCATTGCACGGGGTTCATGTTTGGAAAAACACATTAAAAATGGGTAAGATTTTCCTAGCTCCTGTAAATAAGGAATGGCTCTCATTTGTATGTATATGTATATAAATATTTAAGTATGTACACACACACATATTAAAGATATATATGTACTTTGTATAGCACAGAGTATCTCACTTACTGAAAAAGAAATAATAGTTTAAAATATTTTATACCTAGGAGAACAGAGAGGAAAAGGTTTTTAATATTCAACCATTCCTCTTGAGCCAGAGCACCTGACAGACTATAGCAAGCACTGTATGATCAATTAGCGCTGTTGAAGCCTGGTATTAGAGACCCCACCACAAGCAAACAGTTAGGCTGTATGGAATATGCCATTCTTTCCTGATGGCTTTTTTTTCCTTTTCTTTTTGTCATTAGAAAGTACTTTGTCAACAGACATTGATTCTGATTATAAATAAAACATTAAAATCTGAAGAAGTATTTCTCAAAAGTGCATTTAGATGACAAGTTACACTTTATATTTCCACTCGTTTCATTGTACTTGTTAGAATGTATTTTCTTTTGGTACTGTACCAGTTGATCATTGACAACATTGTCAGGGGAGAGATATAGACTCACACACCTACTTGTGTCTTTCAAATTCATTGACATATATTTAAATTATCGTAATCTGTTTTATTATAAGCAAGAATTTTTCCTTGGTGTTTTTTTTTTTTAACTTTGCTTTTAGGATTTTAATCACAATTTCAGTTCAGCTATACTTTATTACACCAAAAATAAAACAGGACTTCCGAAGCACTATCATACAGCACCTTTTCAAGAAGAAATGATGCAAATGGACTCACAAGATTTCCAGGAGTGTCAGCTTTCTCCTGTCCTTTCCCAAGAGCTTAGAGTAAGTGATGACTTAGTAGGAATTTTACACGCAGTATCTTCAACAGTTTTACACAGAGAAGTTATCTAGACTGCAGGCATATTTCTACTTTAGATACAAGTAAGTCTTTGGCTTTTTTTGGGCGGGGGAGGAGGAGTGAGATTCTTTGTATCCCTTTTATTTGGAAGAACTGGAGTAAACATTTCAGAAACATTCATTATAATCTTGCAACAATACATCTGAAATCAGACTGAGGGATATCATGGCTGGATAGCCTATAGTGATTCCTCCTGTTGAAGCCTTTTAGATTATCTTTGTATCTTATGACAGAAACCTATGGCATAACAAAAGGGGTAAATCAAGTACAACACTAATAACAAGATTAAAACAATCAAAAAGTGGAGGACCAGCGAGAAGATTCATTCATTAAGCCTCCAAATGGATACTGTGATCCAAGAAGAACATACCAGAACAACAGAGGAAGAACTGGCCAGCTAGAATCAAGTGCATGATTACACATTTATTCAGCAATATGGTAATACTATGCTATTACAGTCCAATAATTAATGTAAATGAGGAAAAAACCCACCCTTAATTGTGTTTGTTGGTATATAAAGAGTTGACCAGAATACATGGGGTTTTTAAAGCTATCCAGCAAAAATAAGAAAGCTTCCATTCATGTCAACCTAAAACAAAAGTCTTTTCTACTTTCATTTTGGCAAGAAAAGTGTTTCAGATCAGACTACTTATTTGACCTGGAATGTAACATTTTACGCTAGACCCCTGTATTAAGAGCAAAGAAAATAGAGGAATAAATTCACAGTACTGCTAGAAGACAGACAGACCATCTCCTCTCCATCTCTGAAAAGATGTAAGGCACGTTGCTCTCAATTTCTCCAGTTAAGGCTGTTCTACCTCAACTGGAAGTGTGGCCTCTGGAGCAACAGAAGAAAAACAGAACACCACTGTATATCACATTTCACCATTCCTCAGTGCAGACCTCTGAGGGGATCATGCACTTATTTTAGGTAGCTTTTTCTCATGCCACAATAAAAACCCACCTATTTTTAAATGAGTCAGAGGATTTGTGTCAGATACTTTGAAAACTGCTTTGCATAGCCTTTAGCCAGTATTTTTTGTTGGCTGCTAGCTTGGAAGAGAATGACAATATGCAATTTTTATTCCAGTTCCACTTTAAGTAAAAAGATTAACAAAAACTTGTTAAGAAAGAGAACTGCAAATAATTATGTATGTGCATGTCTATAATTCAACTTTCATTTTCTATCAAGACACTGATAAATTGTACACCAAAGACTGCAGAAGCCATAATGCAAAAGCAATACATAGATTGCACTTCCAAAGGCATTACATTCAATACTCAAGAAGGACTGAAACAAAATCAATGCACTATAAGCAACCATATTTCCAAAGAGCTGACAGAATGAAAATTTATTTATTCACACTGTTGGCATGATTAATCTTTTCAAATACATGAAGCTTTAAGTGTTTCATGAAATAAATCAATGCACTGCCATAATCACAAAAAGCTTTGAATACTTTCATGAAGCAGAGTACTTTGGGGCAGTAATCTTCCTCAGGGCTCTAGACTTGGACGAGCATGTTGTCTTTTTTGTTATACATATCTTTTATATAGTCTTATATACAATGGACAGTGAAATAAATGTTTTTGTGTGTAATTACACAGTATACATAGTACTGTTACAAGTTATCTGTATACTTCAAAAACATTTACTTAGTTGCTTGTCTCTGATCCAACTACGTTCAAAGCAAATCCAACATGTTTTCTGCAATGTAAAGTAGATCGTTGAGATCCCAATGGTACTGTATTACAAACAGTCCAATCAAAGCATTTCAGGTTATCTTAATCCTTCTACAATCTGCTTGCTATTTTCTTTTGCTGAAAGCCCCTCAAGTTCAATCATTGCAAATGCTATAAAAACCTTGCTGATTTATTTCCCTGCTGGGAAAGTCAATAAAACAACTTATGACTTGACATCTAACACATCATTCAGCCAAGAAACCAAAATCCTGACAACCACTCATTTAAATACTGAAGGTCTTTACTTATAGAGATACCTGCTATATAACACTGTGCTTCTGGGCTTATTATTGCATTTAAAAATTAAATACAAAGATGTGAAAACTAGCACATATATATATATGTGTAAAATAGAATAGACAGGCTTGGGTCATCGACCATCTCTCTAGGAAGCCTGTTCCAGTGTATGACCACACTTCTCAGTAAAGAAATTCTTCCTAATGTCCAGTATTGTCCTCCCTTGGCACAGCTTTGAACCATTCCCATGAGTTCTATCACTGGATTCCAGGGAGAAGAGATCAGCACCTCCCTCTCCACATCCCCTCCTCAGGAAGCTGTAGAGAGCAGTGAGGTCTCCCCTCAGCCTCCTTTCCTCCAAACTAGACAAACCCAGAGTCCTCAGCTGCTCCTCACAGGACACACCTTCCAGCCCTTTCACCAGCTTTCTTGCCCTTCTCCAGATGCATTCAAGGACCTTAACATCCTTCTTAAATGGTGGGGCCCAGAACTGCACACAGTGCCCAAGGTGAGGCTGCACCAAGGTTAAATGCAGTGGGGTAATCGTATCTTCTGACCAGCTGGTTCTGCTGTGTTTGATGCACCCCAGGATGCAGTTTGCTCTCATGGCTGCCGGGACACACTGCTGGCTCCTATGGAGCCTGCTGTTGACCAGCACCCACAGATCCCTTTCTACAGGGCTGCTTTCCAGCCACCCCTCTCCCGGTCTGTACTTCTGTCTGGTGTTACTCCATCCTACGTGCAGAATCTGGCATTTGGACTTGCTAAATTTTATCCTGCTAATGACTGTCCAACGCTCAAATCTATCTAGATCCCTCTGAAAGGCATCTTGTCCCCTGAGGTAGTCAGCAGCACCTCCCAGTTTGATATCATCAGCAAACTTGTGAAGGGTGTATTTGACACCTGTACCCAGACAGTTGATAAAGATATTGAACAGGACTGGCCCTAGAATTTAACACTGAGGAACATATATACTCATATGCACATATTAATATGAATTAATAGGTGAAATATATGAAAATGAATTCTTATATTAATTTTTCAAAATATGAAAATAGTACAGACATCAATTAAATTTATATTCTAATGTTTACATCCTGGCCAGTCATTTTCACATGTAAAGGCCCTTCTACCCATACACAGAAGTTAGAAGTATTGGTTTTTATTCTTTCTAATGTCTGTCAAATTCAACCTAAAATCTGAGTAAAAGAAGCATGTTCCTGGTTAGGACTCAACCGAAAAGTGCTCAGGCGGTACAAAATCTGTCTTGTCTGCCTACACCCGATGCAAAAGAACTCAGCACTTCATGCCATGAAACTACCCTACTCCTGAAAGACAGAGATCTGTGCAGAACAAGGCTGTGCAGCTCTGGAGTTAAGTGAAGATATCCTATGTATGATTTTGTGCATTTTACATGGCTGATATCCCATAACTCATTTTTCTACTATTGGATCTGTAATTTATGCTTGAGACCTCAAACAGAAATTAAATAAGATTAGTAGTTTTCATTTACTGTGGATCCTGTTTCAACTTAGCAGCAATCTGTTAGGTACAAAAATAGTGTTTGATAATTCATTATAAAAGATTTACGAAGTAACATGCTCATTATGTGGCAGACAGAAGAAAAATCATATGTATGCATTTACACAAAAAATAAACACGGTTCTAGCACTGCTTCACTGGGACATGGGGTAAATCAAACTCAAATGCATTGTACGATTGTTTCAGGGAAAGAATAAGAATTCAAGGCGCAGATCTGGGAAGGTAATAGACATTTTCAGACAGATGGGAATAATTTTTTTTGCTCTCGTGAGCTTCTGGCCAATGTTGGGATTACTTCTATAATTTAGGGCTGAAAAGTAGCCACCAGCTTGAACAATAAGTTCCATGACAACCCTCACAAACAAGCAATATCTAAATATTGAAGACTTTCTCTGTAAGATGTCCCTTCCAGTCTTACAGCAAAATCTGTTCTTCAAAGTCACCTATCGATCACTGTTAAGTCAGTGAAAGGCTGAACTGAAAAATCGGGAGAAGAAAAGTTTGCTTTGAGACAGTGTACAACAGGAAATTTTATGGATGAAATGAAGAGTTGACAGAAATTGTTTCAGGTTACATTAAATACCTCATCCAATTCAAAACCAAAACATTCTAACTTTTTTTTTTTCCTTCTGTTCAGATAACTAAATATAGGGGTTGGGAAGAAGCTTTCTTTCTCTGATTAAATATTCCCCTCTTATATCTTCAAAGCACTATTTAAAAAAATCACAAAACTGTTCACTGTTTTTCAGCCAGAGGTATATGCCAAATTCCACACAAATTCATAAACATGAAACAGTATCTTTTGGCAAATAAACCATTTGTTTAAAAAATTAAGTAGTCAGCCCCAGCAATGATTTGTGCAGCAATGTTTCCTCCTATAGCCTTGCTGTTGCCTCTTATGATCATAAAGATCAGTTCTTAATCTGGTTTTTGATCATCAGAGACCCTTTTCTACCTTTCTTTTGTCCCTTTCTTCTATCACATTAAATGCCAACTTCTTTTTCTTTTTTTTACCTTTAGGGGTCTTTGTATGTTATCATTTCCCATTTAATGCTGGAGAACAAATACCTGCTCCTCATGATCAAGTGATGCCTGTTTCCTTCATCTACTGCTTTAACCTAAAAACCTGCACCTTTGCCAGACCCAGTATGCTCCTTTCAAATTCCTACTTGAATGCTACTTCAATACCCAAGATTATTTGATCATAGGCAGGATGCTCATCTGCTGAGCCACAAACTGATTCTTATATTTATCTTACGAGGAGGATTCTACACTATTTTCTAGTGATGTTTCCTTTGCTCCTTAGCCTGTAGAGTAGCACGCTTTTAAGATGGTCCTGGAGTTCCCTGGGCCCAGCTGTGTTGCACTAAGACCCCTTCTTACTCTGGTCGTGGAGATAGTCAGAACTTGAAGGATAAAAACCAGCTGATTTTTATCAAATGTTTTTGATCAGAATGCTCTGATGTACTACACAAGATCCAAAATTAACTTTGAATATTTTCTTCATTAAATAAATAATACATTCAGTTGAGAGCATATATATATATATATATATATAAAAAACACATTGTTACAATTTCCATCATTGCCTCAGCTCCAAAAAAGTGAAGGACAAGCAAAGAAACCCGAAAAAAAATTTACTTTACATTGGCACACAGTGGGAACCAGCCAGAGGTAGTCTTGTTTTAGAACAGCTAGTTTTGAAACAATGTTTTAAAAAGTGTTTCATTAAGTCAGACATAGGAACCTAACTGTAAACTAAAATACAAGAATATACTTTGAATGCAGAAGCACTAAAATCACATAAAAATTAAAAAAAGTGATAAAATTATATGTTCTGAAATGGAAATCAAAAAAAGGTGAAACAGAGTAGCCTTCACCTGACCTTTGATTGAAAAATGCAAATTTGCAATTTTTCATACATGAGTTCCTAATTATAGACTAAATAGTGACTGATACTAGGGATAGAACATCAGAAAAAGATCACTGAAAGACCCAGAATTAGTCATTAGAGCTCATCAAACAACAAAGGTCTAATAGCCCACACTAAACAGCTGGTACCAGAAAGCAGACACTGCGCTGTGATATGGAAGGGAGAATGACAGATATAAAGGCCAAAATACTTTTAGAAAAGGAAGCTGGGCAAAAAGACCACCTCAGACTTAAAGCTGTGATCCACAGGACAGGCACTTGCTGAAGTTGCTCATGCTGTGGAAAATTACATCAGCCAAAACAATTCCTAAGATTTTGAAAGAGATATTCAAAAATCAAATTAATTATATCTAAGAAACTATGGGCAAAAGTATGG
The DNA here is from genome assembly GCF_949628215.1 of Phalacrocorax aristotelis. Taxonomy (NCBI): domain Eukaryota; kingdom Metazoa; phylum Chordata; class Aves; order Suliformes; family Phalacrocoracidae; genus Phalacrocorax; species Phalacrocorax aristotelis. Next base: position 41,830,797 of record NC_134277.1, read on the forward strand.
CACCACCATATGCTCAAACAAATTCCTCATAAGAGCAATGAAAAATACTGTGATGACAGCTATATAATCCTATCAACCTAGAAGCAAATGAACATTCCTTTGTATTTTGGTCATAGATATTAAAATCAACATAATGCTGCAAACCATGATATTAAAAAAAGGAAAGCTAAGTAGTAGAGGACAAACAAATTTTTCCCCAATGAAGGTACTAATAATAAAGGAAATAATAAAAATAAGGAAATTTTTTTCCACGGTCACTTCAGGGCTAAAAATAACCCAAGAGACTTTTCTGAGGTTATAGAAGTTTAAGGCCTGAAGAGATTTAAGATCTAAAGATATTTTTTTGTTTGGGAGAAGACATTAGAACAGTGCAGTCACATCTAGGGGCCTCTGAAAAGAATCAGAGATGCTGATAAAGCTAGACTTAAAATGTAAATTCTGTGTGAGAGCTCTCAACTTGAGAAGACATTATAACAATGGAGTAGAGTTAGATTATGGCAAGACTAAGAACAGCAGCGAAAGGTCAGGAGTATGAAGGTTCTCTGCAACGGCAAAAGCATACAGACACAAGCTTAATTTTGCTCACAAAGAAAGTGTTTTCAATACAATATTATGAAGATATATCCAAGCAGCCTCAAGCTCACAATCTCCAGTACTAGAACATTAAGCACCAAAAAAAAAATTAAATTAAAATTTCCAAGGGAACTTGGCATCTCTTACAAAACCTTTGCCAAACCTAGGGAGCAGTGTTTCATACAGACCAGGCACCCACAAAAACTTCATGTCAATACCCTTGCATAAAGGAAGCAGTTTTGTTCTTTTCAAACCCACTGAACGAGGCTTCATGTCTTTATTTACAGGAAGCCCAGGTCAGCTAAAAGTAAGTATGACTCAACTGCCAGCCCCAACTGGGGACTGACAAGCAGTATTTCTGCCACTCATTTCTTCTGACAACAGAAACAGACTTTTTTCCCCAAATGCTAAGTCAAGTAAAGGAGTTTATGCTGATGACACCACGCAACAAAAAAAAAAAAAAAAGAAAAAGAGGATGTCTGAGGCAAAATTGATCTCTGTAGTTTTCTACTAACATCCTCCTTCCTCCCTGATTTAAGGTGTTCTTAGTAAATGGCAAAATGGCGATACGGATCACAATTTTGTTTCACTATTACTTTTGCACAGGTTTCACTAACTTTAGACATGTGAAAAATATATAAACTGTCACCATGGGCACTGTCTATAGCCAATGTATGATCTACAGTTTACTAATCTGGTTTGTTTTGGACATTGTCTTTTGAAAGAGGTATTATACCTTTGACTCTGCTGACTGTACTGATCAGGGCTCCACCTTCAAAGGGAGAACAGAGCTGAAGGACAGACGACTTCGCTGTATATCCAGCCAGTAGAATCTCATCACATGTACCTGACACAACAGTTTCCAGCAGTAAGGCACTCCTTAGCAGGCATAGGTTTAAATGGTTTGCACTGAAGTAGTTTTTTTGATTTTTTTTTTTTCTCCACAAGCACCCATTTTTCTTACCCCAAGGGCCTCCTAGGAAATGCTATCAAAATATTAAAATGACAATAGAAAAAATAGGCAGTCTCAGACCTGCACACTTTTTTAAACTACAGATTGGCAAATCAAGTACTACTGAAACTGTCCCTGGGGATTTGTCATTTCAGAGACACACAGAACAGCTTCTTCCCTCCTGTCCCATGCATTATTTGTGGGATTTACTAACACTTCATTACAATGGTTATCTAAATCCAGTAACAGTAGTACCGCTGTTAACATTAGTACTTCAGGAGAGATCAGCTACACACCAGAGAACGGGGGGGTTGAAGCGCTGCATTTTCAAATTCCATTTTTCCATTCAAAGATAACAATGCTAATTAAGAATATTGGAAAATATCCCTCTCATAAGCCACTGAAATTAGGTATGTTATGTACTGCAGGTGTCTACAATGTTTAACTGATCAGACTGCTTGACCCTGAATGATGGTTGAACAACAACCCATATAGTTTAACCAAGGAGTGACAGTGCAGATCTTGAGAAGTCTGGTCTTTTCCCCATCTTTGAGCCTTTAGTTAATAATGAGCTTCTCTAAGGTAACTTCACCACTTCTTCATAAGTTTCTTGGGGTAAAGACTAATGTAGTCCATAGCTATGGTCCCCAGTGGCTGCGACAGTAATAATCACCAACTGGGAATATACCCTACACACCAGGGCTCCTGGGCTTAGCTTGAAAGCCCCCTGCTGAGAGCTGAGAAAAGACAGAAAACAAGTGAGCAGTTCTGGCAGCAAGTTCCTCAGAATAAGATAAGCGATGAAGCTACTAACAACATTTAGAAGACGATATTGACCTGCACACATAATTAAAACTCCTGCTCATTTTTTCTGTTTGCCTCATGCAAACAGGATGACAAGCTGGATTCAAAGTAGACTGCAAGTGGGCAAGACATTTATACCAACTGCTCTTGCAAAGTTCAGTTCAGCTCACCATACTGTTGATCAAGGAAGATAGCAGGAAAGATACCTGTGATCTGAATGAATTTTCATATCTTTAAACCCCAGGTGAGGAGAAGAGAGAGTTTTCAGATCAGTTGTCCCCAGGGAAGAAAAATAATGAGGGAGGAGGCCTGACTGACTAAACATCATCGAGCTAGCACTTGTTACTAAAATAATTATCAGCCTTGGCAGATAAAGCAGGGAAATCTGTGGGAGGGTCAGCGGGTCACCACCAGCAAAAGAAAGTGTTGCAGCATATAGGGATGGACAATCCTGATGAAAGCAGGAAAGTCAGCTAGATACCCCAGGGAAGAAACAGAGACCAAAATCTTCATAACGATTCAATATTCTAGTGAACGAAGTCATGCATAATATTGCTGTGGGCTACAAGGAGTCCTTTCCTAACAAAGCTTACTTTTTTTCTAATGAACATTTATTCTTCCCCACAGGATTGCTCTGCTCTCGTTTTCTCCTTTTGTCGGAAGCCTTCTCAGAAGCCCTGCAGGAATCAATACTGAAGTCTATTTAAAAAAAAAACTCTGATCTTGCAAACTTTCTATTACTACAAATTCATTGTCAGCACAGACCATTTAGTGAAAAATTAACAAACCCTCCTCCATAACCAATCTGTTGAACTGAATTTGCTCTACAGGGGCTTATGATATTCTTCAGTCACAATCAGTCATAGTGTTGCTTGCTACTCCTGAAGATACCTAGGAATTCCAAAGCATTAACAACTACTAATTTTATCACTGATTTGAAATAATTTTATTTGTTATTCCAGAAGTGTTTCAGTTGCCATAAGACCAATAAAATAATTTTTGACTCACGTGTAGAGGGGAAGCAAACAGGTTGCTAATAAAACCTAATCTTATACTTTGTCCCAAAAGTTTACTGGATTTTAAATGAACAATAAATATCATTTTAGAGAATTGGCATCTATCTGTGTAAAATTCATTAAGGAAAACTGCTGAAGACCAAGCACAACTACTTTACATACTAAGAGTGTATAAGAGTACTGGTTATTTGTAACAAATGTTGTATAGTTCGATTTACATTTTAGTAGCAAAGAGTAACAACAAATAGGGCCAACACAAACCATCAGCTATCAGGAAACGATCAACAAATAGCAACAATTACTAACATTCAGTATAGTGCTGGTAAAAATCAAGCTGATTTAATTAATCAGAAAGACAGGTCAAGGATCTGAATGAGGATTTGGCCTGCAGCAAAAGAAATTTAGAGTTTAGCACAAGCAATTATCTCAAGTTCAATAGCTTTATTATGCAATTACAGTATAGTGAATTTTTCTACACCTTTCCAAATAAGCAGCAGATGTTTCAGCAGCAAAAACTGCGCAGATTAGTAATGAAACACAACTCGTGACATATTGTACCCAAGGGCACAGAAATATTTTGATTAAGCAAGTATATTCATAGCAGCTGTAAAACAGGTGGACTAAAAGAGTCTTCACAAAGTCACACAAAAATATACTAATTTGTCATGGTTTGGAGGAAATCAATGACCTATTAGTAAACCAAATTTTGAGGAAGCACATTATCAGAAGCTGTTATGAAACAAAAAAAAAAAACCACCCAAAACCCTATTAAGTTTAGCAACAGACTAAAACCTGTTGTTAACAATAATCTTACGAGAATTTATATTTTAAAAAACTATTCTTGTATCACTCTAGTTATAATAAATAATTTGTTTCAGGTGAGACAGAGAATGAACCAGTTGTTAATCCCATGCAGTTTTTAGCTGGACCATTCTGAAACAGGTAAGAACTTTCAAACCCAGCTCCCCTATAAAAAAAGTGTGCCAAAGTCAGTATTTACTACTAAGAACCAATGAAGAATGGTGTTACAACTTGACCAAACTAATGCTAGATATTGTTAAATGGGTTATCTCAAATTCATTCAGGCCACAAATAGCGAGTAGCCAGGATATACACCTTAATTTCAGTTTGTCTGATCAAAATAGACTGTTGGTTCCAAAAAAATTAAACAGATTTCTGTGCTTCTGACCTTTCCTGCTTGCGAATACTGTTTCTCATTTACACATACCTTTCAAAATCTATAACTAAAAATGTTTTAGGGGAGTGAAGTAGCTCAGGGGAAGTCACCACATTCATATTAACAGCAGAGTGGGGACAAAGCAGAAGCCCTGAAGACAAAGGAGCTATCAATACAAGGAAATCAAAAATATGGGCTGCATCACTAAGTCCAAGTCATAGCTAGAGAGTTTCATCAAGATCGATGATGCCTATAATCAAAAATGTTCCATCTCCATTTAGCATCCTTATAACCTTAACATCCATCAAAGCAGTAAATACATTATGAAAGCAAAGATCATATTCAGAGGCTGTGCCTAATGTGACTCTAAAGAAGCATTTTTGTACAGTGCATTACTCTTTTAATGTTTTTCCTTTCCAATTTACTCTGATAAAAGCTGTTAAACTAATATCAGATTTGTTGGCATATAAAGAGACTCTTGGCAAGGAAAAATGTACAAGTTTGTTTTATATTTATCTTTCTTCCTCTCGCACTCAGATAATTATTTTAAAATTTATCTCATTCCTTCTTTTTATGTTTATGGATATTAATGCCAGTGCTTTAAAAATAAAACCAGTGGCATTCAATAACTTCTGTAAACAATCTTTAATAAAGGTCTAGAGCTCAAGTGGATAGCGAGAAGGTAATAAAATGCCTAATACCACTTATAGGTCACGTAATATGACAGTTTATTTTAGCTCATCTGAGCAATGGTATGGGACAGCTAATACCATTCTCTATCTCCTTAGTCATAGTTCTAGAATTTGTAACGCTATCAAAGTTGGTTTTCATATCTTCTTCTCAGACTTTACAAGACCAAACTTTTTCCTTTTCCTTATATGCACATATGAAGCTCAAACAAGCTTTATTGATTTAGTAAATTGGTTTAAAATTAAAAATTAGGCTTCACCATGAATATGTATTTCAGTTTTTCAGAGGAGTTTAAAGGCTGCCAGTATAATATTGCATGCTGCTGCTCTGCGTAGGGAATTGAGAAGAAGCACAGGGCTCAAGTATCTCCAATTAACCTTATCTGAACTGCTTATATCCCACACCCAGAAGGCATACTAGCAAAGACAGTGAAATGATGGGTAGTTAACGTGCTTGTCAGCAAAATCATCTCTGTACAACTGGGAAACACACTGATTTGATAGCGTACACAGGCACCTACTGGGGTATATTACATGGGCAAGGTACGATATGCTCAGTGGATGTCACAAGTTGCCTGAACCTTTCTGGTGCCTTTGATAGAGAAGGATAATCCTGATTTAGGTCTGATCAGGTGTTTACTAGAGGGTTTTAAAAGTGGAAGCACTGTATTTATTGCAGGCTTCAGTTAAAGGCTTTGCCCTGACGAGCCAACATTCATATGGAATGTGTTACATTCCATAGTCTTGTCTGGAAACCTGCTGAATCTGAAAAAAAACTTCAGATGAACAGGACTTTAGCTAACCTGCTGAAAGCTCTCATTCACATTTTGTTCAAGGAATGAACAAAGGTTTGGCCTGAACCAGCTAACCCTAAAGTAATGTGTCACATATTTCTGCACAGTTGCACACCTGTTAGTACATACTTCAACACAATCAAGAATTTCAGAAGCATGAAAGAAGCGATTTTCAAGAATTATTAGTTATTTGGGGAACTTCAGTTTCTAGGTGCCCAGCATATATCAGCTAGAAAGAAACTGGTTTTTAGAAAACTTATGGCCCATACTTTCACAGCTGGACAATTTTCCTTCAATGAACAATTTATCAGAACAGCATTTGTTAAATAGTTCAGATGAATACAAAGGTAAAAAATTAATATCTGAAGCGTAAGGGACTCATTTCACTTTATCAAAAACACAACACCCCAATGTTCTGTCATTGGCTTCATAAGGAGATTTAGCTGCCAATCATCATAAAACATGGGAAGAGAAGTAATGTACATACTTGGTATCTAGTGCTTGGACACATCTCTAAAAACTTACGGAAGTGTCTGGGGATGTCAGAAGTGTTAGTTCAAATGAATCCTGATGTTGGGTTGTCAATCAAGACTGTCAGAAGAGTTCCATAATGACTGGACTGTAAGAGGCGTTCCTCTCAGCCCAGACCATCAAAACAACCTTGTTAAAATGTTTTAAATGTATAGTGACCAGAAGATAGGAGTGAGTCACTTCACCGCCAGGCTACAGAATCATTCTCAGAGTTGTTCTCTGGACAAGTAAAATACTAAAGTGAGATTCAAAAAAACCCCAGAGTTTCAAAAGAAGGGAGCAATAGATCACTTACTATCTAATTGTAAGGGCAGTTTTTCACAGACTGGGAGGTTCCAGTTCAGGGCAGACAATGTAAATATACCACTGAATCCAGGTGTCCCTCAAGAAAAGGAACCCAGTGTACGATTTTCTGCACGGCACATTTAGATTTATTTAGGTACCAAATTAAATATTCTGAGTTAATTGTCTGAAAGACTTTTAAGATGCTGTTCTGAACCGAAAACAAGTTTTTCTACAATCTTTCACATAAAGAAATTGATAAAATATTCCAATATGGCTTGGTGATTATTCTTGTTGGGAAATTATTATACATAACTGAGCAAAGTTTGAAGCCTGACTTTATGAACTTGTTTAAAAAACTAGTGTGGATTACCCTGTAAATATGAATTTTGAAATAATGTAGATAAAAAGCAAAAGTTGCTTTCGGAGCACAACATACTGCCCCACTTCTCTACTGTATTTCATGTGGTGGCTCATCAGAGAAAGCCTTAGTCGTTTCTTGTCCCAATGAAAGAGAAAAAAGCCTTTCCACACGTTGAGGTTTGTTGGCTATGGCAGAAGGATGGTATATTGAAATGATCATCCCTAAAATTCAACTGTGGTGTCCTTATACACTGTTGAAAAATTAATATAATATGACAGTCATGAACCTCAACAGAGAATGCGGCTGACATTTTCTTTCGGCAGCATACTCTGACAAATTACAGAAACTGAGTTTGAAAGACCAGTCACTGAGGCTGAAATGCCTTGCAGGGAGAGAAAAAAAAGTGTTCATAGTATAGTTGTCAGAGAAAAATATCTCCTGATTTTTATGGCTTTAGACTGCTCAAGACCAAGGACACGATCAAATATCTAGTGTTAGGCACATGCACACACAGAATTAAAATAGTTCAAATCCAGTTAAATAACATCTCTCTGAATGGTTTAGCATTTATTAGAAATTGTGACTGCTCTCTTCACAAAAATATATACTAAGAAGAATTAACTCAGACTATTTCATAACTATTCCTCCTCTCTGGAATTCTTCGCAAACCTTTTCATTTTTATATCAAAGGTATCCTTGCATGCATGAGCAAGTACTTGTTCTACAAATTTAAATTGCTGTGGATTGTAGCTGCAGGGCTGGTTACTATGTTCTTCCTCTAATCTCTCAGTTAGAAATGTCTTTTTCAATCTAAGAAAATTCATACTCTTCACCAATCCTCAAAACCGTAGTGTCAGCTTTTGGGAGATACATACTGGAATTCATTTACCTTCAAACCTTGGCTTCCAGTATACTGCACTGTGTATTACACTTCCTGTCCTTTCACAACAGACTGAAATGGAAATGTACATGCAGTTTTTCTTTTGGGAGTCAGTGATGAGCAGTGAGATAGTAACGTAGAACAGACTTCTGAAAATTCAGTACCATTTAAAAACTATACTGATAATATAATGGTAGACAGTTTTAAAAAGAAAACTATGCTTTCATCTTACTGAAACTTCTGGATGAGCCTACTCTACCTAATGATTGTGACAGCCCCAAATACTATTCTTTAAGTCTCTTATTGCATTGTCTTCCAGCCTCTCCTTTTGGAACTGCTTTTTTAACCCAGCATAACCCTCATTTTTCCATTTGACAGCTTCTGAAGAAAGACGACTAGAACAGAAGAAAAAAAGGCTACTTTCTGCCTATTTGGTACAATTTCAGTGTCCTCCCCCAGCCTGTAATATTTAGGAACTCTATGTGCTTTGTAAGCACTTTTCTCCATACTAGCCCAAGAAATCTTTCTCTTAGTTTCTGCTCTGTTGGATAGGCTGTTCTGAATCATTTAATTTGTAGCTAACACATAATCAAAACACCCAGGATGAAGACATAATTTAGCATTTTACTAAGGTATCAAAATTAAGAATCTAGGAAATTTAGGCTCCGCATATGACCCACTATCCCTAGCAGATAATTTCCTAATTATTCCTTCCTTGTGAATTCTTGGTGTACCGCCTTCCTTTATACGTCAAGAGTGTCCTTGCATGCATGAGCAAGTTAACCCTGGATTCATTCTACCTCGAGTATCCATTTACGTATGCAATTACAAACAAATTTTCTGTGCCTCTTACATGTGAAACTTCTTTAGTGTAACACATTTTTCAAAACATTTATACAACAGTCAATATTCAGGCAAGACCACTCAAAGACAATGTCTTCAGTAAGTGCTATTTTTGACCTCATAACAACTTTATATGTCAAAAATATAATGGCTTCTGCTAGGACTCTCATAGAAGTGCAAGGTTTTTTTTAAAGCCTACTTATTGCTCTTCTGCTCAAAATAGATAACAGATGAGCCACTTATATTTAAAATACTTTCTTCAGAAATGAAACTCAGAACTATTCAGACTAGAAGGGGAATAGACAGCTACAAGCAGCTGTAAAACAACTAAAAGTATCATACAATTTTAACTACATGCATTACTCTTGCTTCTTCTTAAACACAATTTTGGATAAAGAGATTTGAATGTATAGTTATTATATCTTCCATGCCACATAAGTAACTTAGGAGTCTAAGTACTTGTGAACTTAGGCAAAAAGGTTTAATTATGTTTAATGATCAGATTACCTAAGAAATAGGACAAATACCTGGACAGTTTAGAAGTATTTTAAAAAATGAGATGTTCCTATAGAACTAGTGGAAGAGATAAGCTATACACAGAATATGGTTCAGATTAAAAGAATATCAATTATATATTAGCATTTTATCTATTAGAAAGAGGGTATCTTTAGCCTCACTGTAACACGCAGAGTTAGATTTTTCTGATTTTCATTTAAATCAATAAATTGTTAACACCATAATAAGAATTGGACAGATATTTAAGGAAACTCCTCAAAGGACTGACAGAATTTTCATTATAAAACAAACTCACAGGGACTGCAAAATATGTACCAGAATGAATCTTTCTTAAACTTAAGTACAGAAGTTTTTTGTTTGAGTACAACAGCTTAGATCTGACTCACGCTGGTGTTATTTTATTTGATGCCACAGGCTTATATCAAGAAACAATCTTTTTATTACAAGATTTTATAATAATTGGATGCATCAAACTATAGCAACATCAGCATCCTCACCTGTGAGGGACAGAAAGAAAATGACATATGCACAGCCACTCGCATATTTTGGGGATCTGAAGTCTGAAAAGGAAGACTATCGTGGGAATGCTGTGGCTCAGTTGCTCTTCTCCATGTGTTACTGCTCCCTGCCTAACAGCATTGCACTGAATGACTGAATGAAGGAACAGGCAGTCTGTTGCCCGAGATGTAAGGTGATGCTCTGGCCCTGCAGTAATGCCAATGTACCTTCCCCAGCACACACGTCGCATGTTCCTCACTCCCCTGGCAAGAGCACCTCCAGCTCCTCCTCTTGCCATTTCATGCTCACAGTGGCCATCAGGACAGCTTTATGTGGGACTGCTTAGCAAGTCACGGTTCAAATGAGGAAAAGCAGAGAAGCACAATAAAGTATTGTGTCTGAGTGTTCCTTATCTATTGTGGGGTACAGATGTTGCTTCAGGCATGCTGGAGGTACCCCGAGAAAACAGTCCCGAGGGCTACAAATGCAGGACTCTTTCCAGATGGAACTGGATCTGTGCTGTCCCTATAGAATTAAAAAAAAAAAAAAGTTTCTATATTCAAGAAAAAGGATGATCCACTATTGAGAATGCTACTCCGACACCCTAGAGGTGGGTATTCAATTTCTGCTGCAGCACAGAATACCTGTTCAACTTCCAGTGAGATACTTTATGGATGATTAAGACAATATTTAAAAAGCGAAAACGAGAAGATGATAGAATTGGACAATTGGGTGCTTTTGAAAATCCTATTGCACGATTATCTGTATCTCTAGGCATCTTAAAATGTGAGAGCACACCTCTCCGTGCTTCTCCTTAAGAACACCCTAATTCATAGTGATATTGTGAGGACATCTATAATTATAAAGGATTGGGATATTTAGCTCTCTTGCGATCCCAGGTATCCAAGGTGCAACTTATGATATAGTATGAGGAAAGCTTTTCCTCCCTAAAATAGCATGCTAGAAAGTCTGACTGTTCGCTGGTTATTCCAACACAAGTGTTAGGTGGTTTCAAGGGAAGCAAGCAGCAAGACTGAATGAATGAAAATTGTTCCTCATACAATGTGCACTTAAGCTGCTGAAATTCTTGGCCAAGAAATGTTGTGGATGATTAAGGATTACACGGCTTAAAAGAGAGACTGAACAGACCAACAGGAAAAAAAATAATCCTCTGGAAGATGCAAAACACACGGAAATAACCTCTAGCACCAACAGTTCCTGTGCTGCAAAGTGTTAAAGGATGGAAGAGTATATACGCTTGCCACGTTTTCTTATGCATTTGTTTTCGTTCAGACAAAGAATACTTCCAAAGCAACTCCTATATTCCTGTACAAAGTTATTAACAAAATAACTAACATACATTAAGAATCTTTCACTCACCACAGCTCATCCTCTCATTTAAAGTTCTATTTCTATATGCCAAATAAAAATGTTTATGGAGTCTTTTTATTATTTGGACAAATCCAAGTGCTGTCACATCCATTTCTTGGCATGGCTGTGATAACCACACTAAAAATTAGGGTACCAGATAAAATTAAGCACTTTGGCAATTGAAGTTGGATTATCTCAGCACTGAATCCATTGCCAGCAATGGACACAGCAGGAAAAACCAGTGTGAAATGTTTGCAATCGAGTTTACAAGCAGCTGTCTGCACACAGGGCATCTTCTCTTGTGTCTCAAAGTACAAGGAATAGAGTACCTTTTCTGTGACAGCACACAAATAAGCAAAGTAACTGACAAAAAGAGTATTAGGAAAAAAGAGAATATTAGGAAAATGCTGCAGAATCCTATCAACTCATACCAATACAAAACCTTTTGTACAAACACTTTTTCAAAACCATGAAAGTTATCACTGAAAAAAACCCTGAAATCAACGAAAGGATACTAAAACTGAATTTGGATGATTCACTTTGACAGCTTCAGTTTGATTTTAATGATGATCCAGATCCAGATGTATTAGCATAAAAGTAATAGATTTTCAGGTTGCAATGGTTAGATGGGACTGTTTTAGTCTCGGGCAGGGGGTGCTTACCCATGAAAACGTTACTTGTATTTTGCTACTTCCACGAGAATGGTACTTGTATTTTCAAACTCAGGGGACTTTAGCCAAAACTGTTGCATGACTGTTGTGACTAGTGGAAATTATCACATTTGTAAAATAGCAAAATACAAGTCAGAACGATTTTACTGTACTGAAAAATGTGTACATCTAATAGAGGAACACGATGAGACAGAAACTGAACAGATAGGCCTTTAGTTCTGTAATTCTCAATAAGATATTAGCAAGTAGCCAAAAAATGACAATAATAATGCAGAAGTACACAAAGACCACATATAAAGATATTTTATATCCAGTTTAGTAGGAGTATTCTTAAGGGTTGAGATTCAGAGGTATGAGGAACAAATGTGTAGGAGAACCCAGAATTTCTGAGGTTCCAATTTGTATGGATGCTTTTCCAAAGCCCACTAAAACTAATGGGGAAAAAAATAGTTTCACAAATACTTTTTTTAATGACTGTTAAGTCACCACTGTTTCTAAATTATTTAAACAAATTTTCTTATATTCCATCTTTGCTTTGCAAAGAACAGTATCTCAAGCAAGTTTAATCCATCTCCAGTGGGTTACAATTCCTCTTTCAACACTTTGACTACAAAACCCTCTTGGAAGAAGAAAGTTCCTCATTTCAGCTTTCAGTGCCAGATTACTTTTGTCATGCACCTGAAATGCAACTGAGACCAATCCTCAATCTGTTTCCTATGTGAAGACAAGAATGGCAAAAAGAAATGGGAAATAAGACCATGTGGGTGAAACGGAGGTGAACATACAGGTTTGAGGTTCAGCCAAAGAAACTATCACATCCTAATCTTAAACTACCGGGCACTTCTACAGAAGAAAATTAACTAGGGTTCCTGGGGTCTGGACCAGGACAGCCTCTGCATGTAGCAATTCTGAAAGAAGATCTTGTGTCCACTCTTTGCTGCAGGACTAAGGACCCCATAAGAAACTACAGCCATGAGAAAGGCTGAAACTGAACCTCGTGCCACTGTTCAGGAGTACTGCATTAAATGGCTTTCAGCTGGACTGTTTCCAACCTTTTACTTCTGCAAAATATAAACAATTTCTCAAGAAGCCACAAGCTCGAACTGCTTCCAAAGAAGCGTGGTAGCTGAAAGAAAGCCAAAGCTGATAATGGTTGTACAAGCAGTTATTTCTACACGTCTCATCTGTAGGCTCGATTAATGTCAGAAAATTTTTGTATTTTTGTCTGGTTCCTTTTTATTTTGTATTTCTTTTAAGAAAAATAAGCAATTTAATGCTATTAGTGATGTACCCTCCTAAGCATGTCACCTAGTGTGATGCCAATTTAAGGACTCAATTGCTTGGAGGATAAGTTGAAAAGAAAATAAGTGTTCTGAACCTGCGGGAAACAGTGTGCTATCCTGACCATGCTGCTTTTCAGTTTGATGCTGATTTAAGGCTCAGGGGAACTCTCGGAGGCTAAGTTAAACACTGTGCTGAACTAAGCAGTCACTGGAAAGTGGCACAGTCTGGATTCACCTCCTGAACAGTTTCAGAACACTTTTGTTCTTTTCAACAGCTCAGTCATACAGCACATGAGCTTTTTAAAAAAAAAAGAAAAAAAACAACTATAAAGCTGCACTATGGTGTAACAGAGCTTTGCACAGGCCAGGGCAAGATGACCCTAGCAAGTACAAGGGAAAAACATACTTTTATAGGATTTGAAGTGGACTGAGTAAATCAAGGGATATTCAGGCACCAGTTAAACTTAGATCCTTCCCTCTAGACTTTGAGATCTCTTTGTCAAAACTTTAACAAAATTTTACTTTCATTTAAGATATAAATACACTACGGGTTAAAATAAGACCTACAACAATGACCACACAAATTTCAGGGCACTTTAGAACTGCAGCCCTGGCTAAACAAACAGCAGGGCAGGAATGGCAAGTCATCCACAGAAGTCACATATGTTTATTGCTGCATTTCAGCAATATGCTGGATTTGCTGTTTGTATGTATTCCATAAATCAAAAGGTTGCTTTCAAGGATTTGTCTCAAGTGTTACTCTCCTCCTTTTCTCAGGACGCAAACCTACTATATCACAGATAACTGCTGCCAATCAATATTACTGAAAAGCAATTCTTCAAGGATATTAAAGGCTCAAATTTGCATAATAGCTACCTAGACTACAGATTATAGCTGGGTCAAGGTGCCTTTCCACTCAAAATATACACACACGCAACAAAATATGGTGGTGCATGCTTCAAGGAACTGACACTCTAAATGACTGACCTAACAGAAAGATAAAGATCTGACAGACAGCAAGAAAAAAGTTACGAGATAGGTTATGGACTCCAGATAATGTGAGGAGCCCCATAATCCTGCAAGGGTACATGGATGCAAGAAATGCAAGATTTGCTTATGATGTCAGGAAGGGATGTCACACCTTGTCACCCATCGAGTATTGGATGCAATCTCAATGAGACGAAAGCAAAGCACTTGCAAATAGACTTTGACAGCATATTCCAAGGTTAACGCACAGAAGGAACCAGGCGCGTATCTGCTTGGGGGATAGAACAATACATCAGCCTGACTGATTTGCTCTAAACCTGTTCACGCAAGTGTCTATGGATAACACTCCAACCCACTCATGTAAAAACAAAATTTTAAACAGAATTTGGCAACACTTGGATTCATCTACCAGCACTGGGATTTGCTACCTATTAACCAGTTTGATGCATTTATTTATTTATTGTGAGCAGACTGTGCCCAGAGATATTTGAAAATTACTTTTTCCATCACTGTGGTTTACCTTTTCAGGCCATACACTATTTATCCACTTTAAAAAACACAACTTACTCAAGCTTCTCTGTATAAAGCCCTTGACAGCCATTCCTGTCTACTATATGTATTTGTGTGCTATTGAGAAATGTAATTATAAAATGCCCAAACCATTAAGATGTAAGTGGTCAGTGGCTGCTTAGGGACTTTCTATGTATTGTTAACACACTCATAACTGTATTTGCTGTGTATAGTCTACACCTGAATACTGAAAATGCTGATGCTAGTTTGAGTATTTTGATAGTCTACAAATTAAATTTTCTTGATAGAAAGAATTCTGGTTTTTCCCTACCAAGTTCCTGAAGGCATCAATAACTTTCATTACAGTCATCTTAAAATCTAGTGCTACCAGCATGCTAACTGTTTTCCATTAGGCATTGGTATCTCAGCTATGGTATAAATAGCAGGATAACTATTATCTTCATGGTGTAAGGCAGTCTACCTCTGAACAGGAAATGAAAGCAATTCTGAGCAAACTGAGAGTCTGGGGATCTCTGCAATACTGCTCTCTCATGATCGTACCACAGCTAGTATTAGTGTACACAGAACCAATGTGTGTTTCTGCTTTAAGATTAAATTCCTGAATGCTGCTACATGACCTGAGCACCCCTATGCCCTTGTGACACACTCAGACGCAGTTTGTGTTCTCACTGCCTCTCATCATTTGAAACCGTAGAAAGGGAGAAGAGCTATAAAACAGGCTTGAGAGTTGCCTGAAACCTCTTAGGCAAAGGCATCTGCCAGGAAGGATCACTGCCATCCAGAAAAGAAACTGCCAGGGCTACTAGACTGTTCCTGCCTATTTTGGCTTCTGTTGCTACCATCGCAATAAAGTGTAAGGGAGTTGAGGAATCCCACCATGCCAGGGCCAGAGTTCCCAATAACTGGAAAGAGGAAGGGACTATAGAGGGCTTTTTCCTGGACACCCATGCCATGCGCAGAGATGACATTTTCCCCACAGACCTTACCACATTTCCTGGGTAGAATGTGACTTGTGTGTAATCAGATTAAAAGCAGTGCAGTTAATCATACTATGGAAAGGAGCCAATACCATCTGAGAGAGGTCAGTGGTTGAGCAGGGAAAAAAAACAATGTACAGCTGGACAACAGAAGAGGAAAGCGAGAGTTCTGGAGCTGGAGGAGCCTGCAGAAAGCACCTGAATCCTCAGGTGACTGCATGAAGTGCCATCTTTTGAGTTTGCTCTAGTGTTAGCACCTTCTTTTTTATTTCTATTTAATTGTGCTGTTCAGCTTTCTGATTTCTAATACTTACTGTTATAGAAATAACACAGTGCTCAAATAACCTTAATTCTTTTATGAAATACATTTTGACTGGTACACAAATATAAAATAACACGCCTTGCCTGACCTTGGAGCTAGACATATCTCTCCTTAAAAAAATGTTGTTGTCCCCCACCCCCATTAGTAATGGATATTTGGTTACAGTCCAGTGATACTAGCACGTTTCAGCATCAATTTTTCTGTTTTCTGGAATACCAGGGGCCAAATCATCCACTGGCATAATTTCAACAAAGTCAAGCAGATGATTCCAGCAGGAAATTAAACCATGGCCACCACAAGGCAAGTTCTTCCCATCACTGAGACACAAAACAGTGCAGATCATTACATTGCTTCCCAAAAGTTTCTATCCAACTAATTCAGAATTTAAAACAAACAAAAACCTAGCCTAAAATACTCAGTTCTGCAGTGCTTAATCAGCCAAGAGATGGGGACTTCATTTTCTTAGACTGATAAGATGCTTTGTGATTTCCTGTGTGTTCCTGCATGTATCATTTGTTAGCAATCTTTGAGTGTTCTCCTTTACTAACAAAGAATAATTAGCGATCATTATTTTAAGCCAATACAGGAGAATTATCCCCCTCAGAGAATACATATGAAATACAACAAAAGAGTGCAAAAAGAGAGCAGCTTTTTTGGAGAAAAAAAAAATTTAAACACACCCCAATTACTCCTGAGGTCTCCAAGTGGAAAAAAAACACCCCACCCACATCAAACAGACAAAAAAAAACCCCACCACAAACACTAACCAGAAATTCAAAGCATGTTAAAAGGAATTGGAAATTGTTAGCAGTATGGTCAACTATGATTGTTCTAAATATATTTTGGACTGACAATGTAGTTTACTTTGTGATTTACAAACACAAAGTATGCAAGTCACCTGTTCTCTGAAATGTGAGTAGCCATGAGAGAAAGCTCACAGCTCTGCCAAAAATATAAACAGCCTTTGAAAGCTGCTTGTTAAAAAAAAAAAAAAAAAAAAGGGTAAAAGGACATTTGCAAATAAATCTTTATAGACAGTCTTCCTCAGACAGCGATGTACAACTGCTGTAATGTATTTATAGAAGGTTGCTTCATGGTCACAGAAATACTAAGTATATTAACCACTGGCAAAGCATTGCTCTGACGCTTAAGTCAAATCAACTCTGTCAAAGATGGGTCCACAGTATTCAGGCATACACTTTAGCAGAAAACTATCAGTTTCATTACTGTCTGAGAATTAAAATAAACTTAAAAGGGGAATGTGAAAGAAGTTCTTTCCCCCTGCTCCCCCCATACACCCATCCCTCTAAACTGCTTGTGCTAGAGATACCACTAAAGCCTTCCTTGTGTCTTTGTCTCTGGGAAAGTTGAATCAAAAGAAAAACATTAAGAATTCCCTAGAAGAAAGCCAAGGCAGCAGAGAAATAGGTCAAGATTCAGAAGACTGAGGTTTGTAACAGTAGTCTACCATGAACCTCTTGTGAGTTCCTCAGTAAGACAGTAAGTAAGCCAGTTTCAGAAAGATATTTAAGTACCTGTCTTCCTGTGAAATCAACAGGATCTGGGTAGTGGGATCTCTTTAGGAGCTAGTTCTCAATTTCTTTGCGCCTCACTCCCCTATCTGTAAAAAGAAGGAGATACCACTTTCCTTCCTCACCCACATGCTGCAAGTTTGAATATTTATGGACTGCAAGGAGCTCAGATGCAGTGCATCAGATAATCCCCACAAAGTGTATAATGTGATGAACCAGATCTCTCTCCTTTCCCACAAAAAATAAAAACATGATCAACAAATAGAAAAATAATTTTTTAGGGGGAAATCACACTAAACAATCCCAAGTATAACTGAACAATATTTAAAACCACTGGCCAGAAACAAAATGACTTGGTGCTCAAACATTTACCTGTACAAATGACAGATTTTTGGGGAGTAAAGGCATCCCCTTGAAAATAGCTGAGGGGAAAAAAGGCAATCACTTCCCCTTTTTTGTTTTGGAAAAGTGATTAATTTTTTTCCCTGTTCATAAATTTGAGACGGATGCCAGTTACAATGAGCTTTAGTAGACTTCAGTAAAAAAATAGATATACAAACTCTTGCTCTGGTATTTTCCCTGTCAAAAACCTATTTAAGTAACTGTTAAGACCACATTGGGTTTTTTCTTCAGATGCTGGATGATCTTAATCTTGACCACATGCTATACAAACTAAATTTTCCTTCATTATTGCTGAGAGAGAGAGAGAGAAATTGCAGAGTTTTCTGAACTCCGTTTTGTTTATTACTGTTTTGGTTTCAGGTGGAGCTCAGATTTCCTTCTCTAAGCAAAATGGTAATGTCCAGGCTTCTTCCAAGCAACAGCCTTCTCCAATGTAAACAGCCAGAGTATCCAGAGATGCTCATGGTCTTAATTCCCTTTACATGGTGCAGTAAGTTCTTCTTCAAATACATTGAAACTAGCAGATAAACCCTTGGTACAAGAAGAAGTGAGCAGGCAATCCAGTACCACCCCAATGTAACCGCCATTTCTTTGCTTTATAAAGATTATGCCAGTAGTTTGAGGTACTCTCCACTGCCATTATCCTTGGACTGATTTTCTTCCCCACAGAGTTTCCCAAGTATTTGCGGAATTCACCGAAAGCAAAGTTGCACATAGCAAAGTGAAACTGCAAGAGTTAGTGCTGTGCTGAGAGTTGTACCATATTAACAGTAAGGGAGAATTGTTCCAATATAACAGTGGAATATGATGAAAAAACTATTAATTGAAACACTCCAGATTGCTTCTCCTCAGCAAGGACACTTTCTCCAAAAAATTTACTTTTCTACTCCCAGATGCTCCTACTATGGAGCCATTAAAGTCTCAACGGTTATTTTTCTCTGCTGGTTTGTTCCCAGAATTGCTCACAAATTATTCCTTAGGAAGGCAGTGAACAAGAAAAATTTCAGCCTGAGATTTATATATATGTATAATTCTAATATGTTAGAAGCAAAACTCATCTTTAACAATTAATATATTACATGATGACAATACAGCATGCTGCATTATAACATAAAACTAAAAACTACAAAAAATAGTTGAAAGAAAGAGTCTGGCTTCTGTTCAACTTTAAATTTAACTAATGATCTTGTATTCAGTCTTGCACTTACATTCAATTATGACTAGTAATGCTTTCACATATTCATTACAAGACACATGAAGAATGCATTTTGTTATTATTTCTTTTCATTCTATATCATCATCTCTTCTATTTGCATATAAAACAGCAAATGTGTTTAGCCCCTTGTGGAATTAGACAGGCTGCACAAATATTCCACATCCTGCTGGCTGTTTCTACCCAAGCTGTGCTAATGCGGACAAACCCTTTGAAGTTGCTATAGCTCTAGGAGAAACAGACGGTCTTTATAGAAAAGCCAGCATTTCAGGAAAAAAAAAAAAAAAGGATTATTTTTTCTTGATTGGAGCCAAATTACAAAACTAATTTCTGATTTGAATCTGCTGGTTCTTCTCCATTCCCCTAAATATGATGGTTTTAATGCAGACAACCTTGGGCACTACTGCAGTGCTAGTAAAGCTCAGGTTGAAATGCCGAGGATGCTGGGATGTGCTTGATGAAACCCTATTCCAGTAGAAACTAGCATTCACTTAAAATCCAACTGAGAAATCACTAAGTTTTATAAAATCTTCTTCACATATTACATAGGTAGATCCAGTAAATAATAACTTATCAGCAATAGTCATCTATTCCAGTCTGCCAATTTAAGATCAGTGCTTTCATATGTTTTCCAGAGTTTTATCTATTCCTGTTCTAAACAGTATTTTTCACCAATTTCTTCTAGTACTATCACAGAACTAAGTACATTTCAATCCATCTGAGTTTTATCTGAAGTCTACATTATCTGCACATCTCAGTCATTCACAGTTAAAAGTATAATCTTAAAGGCTCTTCCCAACTTCTTTCAAACTTTAGCTGCTCAGATAAAATCACCAATGGAAATGTTGTTTCCTTCCTTCACTTTTCTGTATTATGCTGCCTGGATGGGATATATAACTCAAAGCCACTGCTCAACTCCAAAAGTATGCCAGGAGGCTATACAGAGGCACAAGCTGCTCAAAGCACAACTCCTGGGTGTCCGTGGAGCACCCATCAAGTCAAGACAATCTCTCAGCACTCTTTGAAAACAATCTTCATCTACAGTAATGCTGATGGATCAGGTGCCACCTATATCAAAGACTGCTCCACCACAATTCATATTTACAGTGTGGCACACCCATAGGCTGTCATGCTGTACAGGATGAAAACATAGCCAACAAGGCATACACAAACTTGAAGTTCAAGAGAGCGAAGAATTTTTTCCTAATATCCAACCTAAACTTCCCCTGGCGCAGCTTGAGGCCATTTCCTCTCATCCTATCACTTGTTACTAGGGAGAAGAGACCAACCCCTGCCTCGCTACAACCTCCTTTCAGGTAGTTGTAGAGAGCGATAAGGTCTCCCTCTCAGCCTCCACTTCTCCGGACTAAACCACCCCAATTCCCTCAGCCGCTCCTCATAAGACTCGTTCTCTAGACCCTTCACCAACTTTGTTGCTCTTCTCTGGACACGCTCCAGCACCTCGATGTCCTTCTTGTAGTGAGGGGCCCAAAACTGAACACAGTACTCAAGGTGCAGCCTCACCAGTGCCAAGTATAGGGGCACGATCACTTCCCTACTCCTGCTGGCCACACTATTCCTGATACAAGCCAGGATGCCGTTGGCCTTCTTGGCCACCTGACACACTGCCGGCTCATGTTCAGCTGCCTGTCAACCAACACCCCCAGGTCCTTAAAACTAAGGCGAGTCCAGCAAAGGTTGCAGTGAGCATTCTGCAGGAGGGTTTTGGTCTCCTCTCTACTAAAAGCACAAGAGCATCAGTGTGTGCAGGAAAACGATAGGCAACCCCTCTTCTTTATTCTGTTCCACACCTGTTGTGCCCCACCCTCCCCAAAGCCTGACGGTACTGCATGGGGAATCCCTTTGCCAACAAGACGACAAATGGTCCATTTCCGCATGGATTGGGCAAGGATGTGTGGGTCAGGGTGCAGGCTCAGCTCCTGGATTGTCTCTTACTCTTCTCCATGTGCACAACAACAATCTGGGGCTCTTCCATCACACGACTTCAACACCTTTCACAGACCTGTGCCTTCCCTATGCAGTGCAAGAACTAGCTAACCTCTGCACAGAGTCTTAATGGTTTGAGGACAAAATTGCATCCTTATATTCTGCACTGAATCCTTCTAGGCTGAGTTTTGGGGCAGTAAGAGAGATTTCAAACTCCTGCTGTCAGAAATGTTCTCTTTTGGTAGATAAATAAGATTCCAGAGATGTCAATCTGGCACCCCTTGCCAGCTTAGAATTTGTTTTTTAGGAAAGTTGTAACAAATGTAATGTGATCAGGTACTAAATCATACAGATTTTTGGCTCCTGTTGTTCACATGCTAAGCTGTTATCAGATAGCTGGTTATGAAACTATAATTTTAACCCTTAAGCTCCAAACGAGAACAACCTTATAGACACATTAATAATCAGGCCTGAAGTGAAGTCTATTATACTGTACTACTGCCAGTCTAATTCTACAAATTACATTTATTTTTCATGTTCCTTACCAAGTGGAAAACGTTACCCATGGGAAATAACATAAACTTTAATTTCCTTGCAGAATTATTCAGATTTATTTTTGAAAACCCCTCTAGTATTTTGCATTGGATTTTAACATTTTTGATTCTCTTTTTGCCTGTTTCTCTTATTTCTGTATCACAAAGCAGAACTGTCATGCTTTAAAGAAAATACAGGGATACAAGACAGAGGAAGGTGGCAGGGAACATAACCAAAGGAGAGGTTAACAACTCCAAAATATGATGTACTTTATGCCCCCCCTTAGATGCCACCTCTTCTTTAAGGTTATTGTAGTTTACTAATAGAGGACTGTGTCCTATTAATAGCATGGGAGATTGAAGCCAGTCAATGCAGGAGGGTAGACCAAAAGTAGCATCCAATCTAGGAGGTTAGAAAAGACCAGTAATGAACACAAATGCACCTGGAGCCCTGTCAGCTGTTCCCGGCTCCCCATGGAAGGGCAGCAGCTCTCAAGCAGCTTGCTGTGGTTTCTTCACTGTTAACACGTGGGAAGGAATAAGCTATCAAAGCCTCCAGTCTTATGACCACCTCTACAGCCACACAGAAATGCAGTATGAGGCACTATAAGCGTGTAAATATTCTCTGCTCAACCTGTTCTGATTACTGTTGGTGCCTTCCATCCGCTCCTCAAGAAAAATCAGCCACAAATCACCTCTTGCCTTATCAAACTGCAAACAGAAATTGCAACAAAGCTTCCAGAAATCAACAGAAGGGTATCTGAGGCCCAGTCAAACCTGTTATGCCTTCCTCGTGACATCTTTCATTTCTAAGTTAGATCTGGTCTGAGTTAACACTAAAACAGTTTTGTTGTTGTAATAGCTGAAAAATCATTGCATTGAAGATCCATTTAATATTTTTACACTGCAAATTGACCACAGTGAAATGCAATTTGTCTTTCAGAAGCCAATGCAATGAACTGACCCCATAATTCATCATTTCCTCATTTCTACTGTAAGCTCCCAGAGGCAACAAAATGTATTATGATGCATGTTGAAATGAGTTGAAGGTAAAAACCACATGAGTTTTGATCTTGATCCTGTCATTCAGTTTGGACTTTAAAAATGTCTGACCTATATTGCTAACCATGTTAATTTTAAAATACTGTCATGTAAAAAGGGGAAAAAAATAGTAAGAGTTTTTAGTTCCTTTTTAAATCTGAGCACTGTTTATCCTAATGCACTGAACAAGGCAAAGGCCCTGTGGAAAAACAGAACAAAACAAAACACAGGCTCATTAAATTAAGAGTTAGTGCCATACAACATGTGCCAATGAGGCACAAGCACTAGGTGCAAGTTGTCAGCAGCTGGTTTTTATGAACTTCTAAGGTTGACCCAGGAAATTGTATATGTTACAAATCTATTATTTTACAGCACGTCAAAGCCCTAGAAAGAGCCAGAGCTTTAAACAAGGCCAAGTACTTCCTGCTATGGCAGCAGGGAACCACTCTGGAGGATGCGTGTATTAGCATGCTTCCTACCCACCCTGCATACGCTAACATTTGGTTGTTTTGACCAAATCTATGTACCTTTTTTACACTGAGATTAATTGTAAAAGTGAGCTATTACTATTGTTGCAGCACTGGTTGCAAGTTACTTCTTTCTCTGCTTTATTGCTAGCCCGAAAGAAAAAAAAAAAAAAAAAAAATCACTCAAATTCAGGTATAAGTGATACCTTGATAACTTTGGAAATATTTTTAGAACAGATCAGCTGCCATGGTGCCATGGTTTTATAATGATTAACTCCCCGTGTTTATTGATTGACTCCATAGGTTTTTACATCATTAGCAAGCTGAAGTTAGTGTTTATGGACAGGCATACATTGAGTTAAAAAGAAACACTAGAACCAAATGTAAAATTAGACTTCGCAGAATTTATGTCTGACTTAAGCTGATCATTATTTCTGGTATTACAGTTAAGTGGAGAGCTAGTTACACTCTGACACGTCTTTGTAAGCAATAAAAGCAGGCTTCAAACTAAGAATCTTACATAGAGCAATCAAACTGGGAAAAAATACACATCATTCATAATCATCTATTCAAGCCAATAAGAGCAGCAAACACTGAGATACCCTCTTTTAGGGTATTAGCCTTCCCATTCAAGAGTAGATTGCCTTACCCCCACATTAAAGGGGACGAATATTTTCTACCTACAGAGAAGAATTTAGGGTTTTGTTCCACTCTAAATGATTCTTATTTATCAGATATTTGGTTACAACAGTCTTTCCTAGCTATATTCTACTTGGCAAACATTGATACAAGGACCGTGAAACGGATTCAAATAAATCAGAAAGAACAAGGTACAGAAAAAATAAATACACCAGCAACTATATCCTTGAATGTAAGTTAAGGAATATTTTGGATTTATTGTCTCAAAATAAAAATGCAGTAAACAAAGAAGTCTTCTCCTGTGTCCAGGTTTGTTTGAGGTTTTGGGGTTGTTATCTTTGCTCTCTGGAGTTTTCTTTAAAGAGTGACCTGCTGGGAACATACTCAGGTCAACTGAGCTACCTTCTCATGGTAAGGCAATGTAATGCTTCTGTCCTCTATATCACTTCAGCTGTTAGACTCACCACTTTGTGACGGCAGGACCTCCAAACTCACAGCACATTGCACTTCACTAGCAGTCTCATGGCTTCACTTCTGCCAGCCCATAAAGCAGTTTTAACTTGCTGTTTCGACTCAATCCCAGGGCTCTGCAGGACCATCCACACTAATGCAGAGCCTATGAACACCTAGGAAAAATGCCCTCAAATATGTTGACAGAAGTAGAATACTTCTGTTGAAAATCCATTTCACCTCATTTTCAGTTGTTGAGGTTGTTTTCGTTCCTTCTCTTATTTTTTTTAAATAAAAGAATGGTGTTGTGCTAAAGCTAATGGATAACAATGATCTCAGATAAGCACCCCAGCACATCATCTATCACAGAAGAACAGGAGCACAACAGTACAATTGCAATGAATACAGAATAAAATCAGGTGGCAGAGCAAAAAGCAGATCACAGAGTTAGCAGAATACTGAATTAGAGATCTTATGATATCCAATGGCCTATAACTGGATCAAATTAAAAAATGAAACTGTCTTGGCATATAGAGGAATAGCCAAATTCAAGACCAACCTACAGCACTTTATAATCATGTTGAATCAACATCTTAATCTCATAAATTGATACATAAATACAGAACAACAGGTAAAGTCAGAGTGCATGGTGGCCACTGCCAACTAAACTTACTCCCACTTTCTAGCAGAAGTAAAAAGGAAATTTATTTTGCTTGAATAAAAAGAGCTTTTGATACTTAGCATAACCATGTAATTATTCCTCATATTTAAGAAATCAAGCATTTTGACAGGCAAAGATGGGAAAACCCACACCATCTTACTTTACAGCATTTTTGTGGGAAAATATGTTCTCAGTTGTTTTGCTAGAATACAAAGGAAGTAAAAGGTGCATATATTTGTCAGTTATACTAACAAATGCCTAAGCGTAAATAGATCTCTCAGAAAAACTATTTTACTATATGTAAGCTGTAGATGTGCAGTGGCACCCTGAAAGACTGATCTAAATAGAGAATCTACATATCTAACATAGAAATAAATCTGTTACCACACAAATATCTTGCAGTGCATTAAAGTAAAAATTATGAGGATCATATAGGACAGAAAAGGGTGAATAAGGTGGATATTGTCAGGGTATGCAGAGATGCAATGAGGAAGGCCAAGGCCCACTTGGAACTAAATGTGGCAAGGGATGTCAATGGTAATAAGAAGGGCTTCTTCAAATACATCAGTAGAAAAAGAAAGACTGAGGAAACTGTGGGCTGCTGCTGAACAAGGTGGGTGCCCTGGTAACACAGGATGCAGAGAAGGCAGAGTTACTGAATTCCATCTATGCTTCAGTCTTTACTGCTAAGGCTGGCCCTTGGGTATCTCAGCCACCAGAGGTAAGAGAGAAAATCTGGAGAAAAGACTTAGCCTTGATTGAAGAGGATTAGGTTAGAGATCATTTAGGCAAACCAGATCCTCACAAATCCATGGGCCCCGATAGCATGCACACACAAGTGCTGAGGGACCTGACGAATGCTGTTGCTAAGCTACTTTCCATCATCTTTGAAAGGTCGTGGAGGACAGGAGAGGTACCCAAGGACTTGAGGGCAGCCAGTGTCATTCCAGTCTTCAAAAAGGTCAAGGAGGACCTGGAAAACTATAGGCTAGTCAGCCTCACCTCCATCCCCCAAAAGGTGACAGAGCAGTTTATCCTGGAGGTCATCTCCAGGCATGTAGAGGACAAGAAGCTTCTCAGAAGTAGTCAACATGGATTCACCAAGGGGAGATCATGCTTGACCAATCTGATAGCCTTCTATGATGGCATGACTGGTTGGGTAGATGAAGGGGGAGCAGTGGATGTTGCTTACCTTGACTTCAGCAAGGCTTTTCACACTGTCTCCCACAGTATCCTCCTAGGTAAGCTTCGGAAGTGTACATTAGATGAGTAGACAGTGAGGTGGATAGGGATCTGGCTGAACAGCAGAGCTGAGAGGATTGTGATCAATGGGGCAGAGTCTGGTTGGAGGCCTGTAACTAGTGGTGATCCCCAGGGGGTCTGTGCTGAGTCCAGTCTTGTTCAACATATTCATCAATGACGTGGACGAAGGGACAGCAAGTTTGCTGGTGATTCCAAGCTGGGAGGAGTGGCTGATACACCAGAAGGCTGTGCTGCCATTCAGCAAGACCTGGGCAGGCTGGAGAGCTGGGTGGAGGGCAACCTGATGAAATTCAACAAGAGCAAGTACAAGGTCCTGCACCTGGGGAGGAACAACCCCATGCACCAGCACAGGTTGGGGGTTGACCTTCTGGAAAGCAGCTCTGTTGAGAAGGACCTGGGAGTGCTGGTGGACAGCAAGCTGACCATGAGCCAGCAATGTGCCCTCATGACCAAGGCAGCCAACGCTATCCTGGGCTGCATGAAAACGTGTGGCCAGCAGGTCGAGGGAGGTTATCTTCCCCTCTATTCCACCCTAGTGAGGCCATCATCTGGAGTACTGTGTCCAGTTCTGGGACCCCAGTTCAAAAAAGACAGGGAACTACTGGAGAGAGTCCAGTGGAGAGCTACCAAGATGATCAGGGGACCAGAGCACCTCTCTTATGAGGAAAGGCTGAGAGACCTGGGTTTGTTCAGCCTGGAGAAGAGAAGACTGGGCAGGGGGGGGAGCCTTATCAATGCTTATCAATATCTGAAGGGTGGATGGCAAGAGGATGGGGCCAGACTCTTTTCAGTGGTGCCCAGTGACAGGACAAGGGGCAGTGGGCACAAGTTGGAACACAGGAAGTTCCACCTGATTATGAGGAAAAACTTCTTTCCTGTGAGGGTGACAGAGCAGTGAAACAGGCTGCCCAGAGAGGTTGTAGAGTTCTCTGGAAATATTCAAAACCCACCTGGACACAGTCCTGTGCCCCCTGCTCTGGGTGTACCTGATCGAGCAGGGGTATTGGATGAGATGATCTCCAGAGGCCCCTTCCCACTCTACCTTTCTGTGATTTTGTGATAGAAGAACTATCCCAGATAACATTTAATTTTCCAATAATAGGAAGTCCATTATATATCTGATACGAGTGGTATAATTGAGTAGGTCTAAATTATGTCATAGTTGGAAAGTATCTACTGAATTTGGACTTGGGAACTGAAAGCTCTCCACAGCCTTCTGACAGCAAGGAACTTACACACTGAATCAAAGCCTCTCTGCTAGACACTTTAAATTGATCAGAATTTGGCATCAACATTCAAGGTCTAGAAATCAAACTGGACTATTTTTCAAAAATGCAAAGAATTTATATATCTCCCCCAAAACAAAGGAGAACAAAGAGGTTTAGCTGGCATCTGTAAAGATAACATCCTTATTCACTCTAGACATGGATGTAGAACTCAAACTTGAATAACTGAAGTGAAATTTTGGTAATGGAGACATTTCAATGGAGATTTCATCCCTAGTTTGGTTTTTGGTTTGGGTTTTCTTTCATTTTCATAAAAATTTTTATTAAACTATTTAACTGGGGAAAATCAGTGGTTTCATTACGTAGCATGACTGACTGAATCCAGGAAATTATTTTACCAATATCTCCTAACCGTCAGCTGCAACGAGGACATACACAGCTGACCACAACAGGTGAAAAAAGATTATTTGTGTGAAAAAAACCTGTTGTATAGCATTATGAAATATTTCCAGGTCAATCAGCTGGAAGTATAAACATAAATTATTTGATATCTGGGTGGTAAGATTCAGGGAGTCTGCAAAATTGTTTCTAAAATAGGAACTGAAGTAATAATTTTTAAACCAGCCTTCACACTCTAAGGACAGCCAACAGTATATACTAATTTAAAAAACACAAATGACATTCTGTATTGTACAAGAATCTTGATGGGAGGCAAAGATGTGACCTTCCGCATAACATCCTTTTTGAAAATATAACTGCTTCCACAGACATGGTGTGAAGTGCTGCTTGTCACGATCTTGGTTTCAACACCATACCATAAATTCCCAGAGTCCCATTAGGGGCACTCAGTCCATTTTCTTTTAACCAGAATAAAGCAGTTAGGATGTTAAAGCCCTTCATGTTTAAAATTAAAATAAACAAACACAAAATATCCTTCACCTTTTTTTTTTTTCCCCCCCTCTCTGGCAAGTGCCGCTAAGCCACACGGCTCAACACATGAACTGTTGTCAACAGTCTGCTCTGAAGCTGAAGTTCTGGATGACAGGCTAGACAAAGTGATCCACAATGAGTCTGAGAGACATATTAAAGAATTCATCCTACTTGCCTTCCTTTAATTACTCACATGCTGGAATTGATAGCTTCATAAACCATTCTAATCTACTTTCTTAAAGTGTATTAAGCAGTGATACAAAACCTTCCAATTTTTTTTAAAATGTTGTGAATTGTGGAACTGCAGTCACATCTTTCCCTTTAAAGGAGCCCTTTGTATGCCCAAACCCAACAAAGAATAAGGCATCGAATTTAAAAGAACCTGAAAATGTCTTGTCTGATTTACTGAAGTTGTCACTGAAATTCATCAGCATTCCTGAGAACACTGTCTTATAATTTAAAAAGCCCTGCAGCAGCACTAACAAAACACCTCAAGAGAGCTCTATGGCAGGCTATACAGAAATCCAGGTCTTACAGCACACCAGTTGTGGTCAGCCGTTCCTCCATATTCCCAATGTAATAACAGTCTACAGAAATCTAAAGGAACACATATGGAGACTCTATTTGGAGGAAACAAAACAAAAAAAACATCCCACAAAATAAATGAAAACCCACCTCACCAGCCTTCACTAAACTATACCTAGAATTAAGAAAGAAGAGACAAAAAGAAGTTCAAACCTATAAAAAGGTGACTGAACAAACCCCTGAGCATGCCTACACGCTGCAAGGCAGGCGTTACCTACTCTGGGGTCCTCCAACAGCTCCCTCTGTGGTCCCCAATTACCCATGCAGGGGAAACCTGGAAGTAGCCTCACACACTTCTCGGTGCACACACCCCCCCCCCAGCCTGGGGTGTGGGGGTGGTCCCAGTTATGAGATGCACACTGTGTCGGGTAAATGCAACTACCTTGCCCTGATCACTCCATATGGGATTATAAAATTCCAGTTCCGAAACAATGCCTGAAACTCCTCTGGCATATTTTAGCTACCTTTGAAACAAGCTGTAAACTTGTAGTACTCAGGGTTAGAAAAACAGCTCTAGAAGAATACATTTCTAATTGTAGTTAATACAAATTAGCTATTTTACAAAAATAAATACCAAAATAATATCCCGTTACACGATATGCAGTAACATAATATTTCAGATTTTTCAGGCAATTACCTTAAATACTTCCCGCTCTGCCCAAATTAATATAAGCACACGCAGAAAATTAACTGGTTGTCTAGGTGCACTGTGGAACAGATCGAGAGTGGCACTATGTGCTACAAATGCAGACATTGAGTTTCACCTCTCAAGAGACGATAATGTGATTCTTGGGCTTTCATGACAGTTTACTAAGTCTACCAAAGGACTGTGAGTCTGAGGGTAGGGATAAGGTAATTTTATTACATTAAACTAAAAGGAGTAATAACACAATTTCCAGTATTTTTACACAGATTTCAGTTTCGTACTGCAGTGTAGAGCAGAATGGGTAATATTGCAGCTGTAATAGGATTTATAAAAGCGTACTAATAAATGCTACCCAAAACAGTAGGGTTAAATCCTGTACCCATTCAGCATCTACACCGTCTTCCTAACGGAATCGTGAATTTTCTTTTAGATAGTAAGAGCTCAGATCTATCTTCAAAGTTTAAAAATCCATTACTGTTCCCCAGCGATAAATTGGTAATTGAAACAGTTGGGTTGGTGCACAAATAACACTCTGATGTTAGATAGCCTCCCAGCTCTTGAAAACATAGAAGCCTTTAAGCTTCAGCACTTTAACATACTCTCTGGGGAGCTGATATAGGAAATCACCAGGAAAAAAAACCTGGTACCGGCTTCAACAGCACCTCAGCAGAACTCCTTCAAGCTCCACAGTATGGAAATTACTTGTGCCTGGTGCTGCTATGGCGGCCCCTCGGGGGTTGGGGGCATGTTATTAGGTTTAATTTGTCCATGCAGAAAAACTGGTTCCACGGCTGCTACTATAATTTAAACTTACAGTGTCAGACTTTGAGCTTTTGCATTTCAACACTGTTTGCCTGCGTTCAGAAAGAAAAAGTGAAAATCACTATTTTATTCTACCTGTCAGTGAGCTACAGGAAAAAAGGAGGGGGTGCATTTGATGCATTCCGTTCCCTTTCATTCCAATAAATGTAAACCACTCCTAATCTTGACATGTTAAGATAAACCAGTTAAATATATGTGCCTAAATAATTTCAGTGTCCAGCAATACAAAACAGGCACTATTTCAAACCTCTATTATCTTTTTATTAACTGCTGCATAGTCTGTATTAGTATTAAATTACTGTGAAGTCTCTGCACACCTACACTTTTTCATCTTTCTACAGAAATAAAGGTGGCTTGCCTTGGTTTGGGAATTTAATAGCATTGGATACTTAGCAGATTTATCTTCAGCTATATCTTTAAAGACATGCTGCTTCTCTTAGCCTCTCCATGCACCTCTTCTCCCATCTGTAATACATGCTACAGTGCCCTCTCATGGATACTAAAGACCTAACAGGAGAAAGAGTGACGCTACCAAACCCGTGCAATCACATAATTTCATTCAAGACCCAATAGGTTAGTTAAAAAGCGATGACAAGGGAAGATATAAAAGCAGCTGACTGCTGATATCATTCATTACCGTAAGTGTTCGACTTTGCATCCACAGTCATCCACAGAATTTTACATGAAGGCAGCATTTGAAAAGTGTTCAGCGGTAGAGATCCATGCCCAAACCTTCCCCTCAGATATCTCAGTATCAAATTCATCACCACAACTATCCTACCCTCTTCCAGGAGTGTCTTCAAATCAAGTCCCAGCTATTCCAGTTTCCTTCATTTCATACTCATGGGTAGCATAACACAACACATCTACCAGGCTGTGTTCTTTGCTAGGAGGCACTACAGTAACTCTTCCAGCAACAAGTTATATAGCTGCAATTACTTTGGAGAAATAAATAAGTTTGCATTTTTAGAAGTCAGCTTCTCAAAGTATTAGAAGGACGAACAAACCTAACAGGAAAACAGATTATATTTATCAGAACTGTGCAAACAGTTATGATGGACAAGCAACACATCTAGTTGCATAAATGCAATTTTATCCAGAGAAGAAAAACTGTTAAGTAGAATTTTTAGATCTGTGTATGAGAAAAATAAGCAATAATCTACAAATGACCAAACACAGCTAAAACATTCATATAAAGAGCTTATGCCTCCAAATAAAATTTAATTTTAATAATAATAAGTCTAGAACATAACAAAGCTATACATGTATAAAAGCTTGTAAACTTGAAGTAGAAGATGAACACCGGTTTGGCCCCTTCCTAGACTCCATACAGTGTACTTGTCATGAACCACCAGGGTATTGTCAGAATGGGGTCACCTTTTATAAACATTAAATTAAAATGTATTGAATTGCACATTTGGCTATAATCCAATATCAATTTTGTTAAGAGTTTGGAATGGGAGCATAGGAGTTTGGAAGTACTCAGTTTCTACGCAAAACTAAATTTAGTTACAAAAAGCTTAAAAGTACTGAAGCATTTAACAAAACAAAGGGAAAGCACTAATGTAATTATACACTGAAAAATCAAACAAAATGTTATTACACACCTTGAGCAAAGTAATAAACCCTCATTAGAAGTACAAGTGATAAGGCATTTTTCTGTAATTAATAATTATTCCTGTAATCTGTATTATTATAAAAACATTAATAATTGGGTGGCACTGCAGGTAGAAAAATGTGATCTGCTGTTCAATTACAAGTCAATTATTTGGATTATATTTCCAATGCAAAATATTTAAAGCAACTCACACCATATTCAGAACTGGAAATATTTTTAAAACTTTGTTTTGTTTTGTTTTTAAATTAAAAGTTTCTGACATGATAACAGAAATAGATCTAATTACTCCACTGGTTAAAGACAGAACATCTGGGATTGGACTGACTAAATTTAAGCCATTTGAGCAGGCTGTGAAACGACAAACAGCTGCAAAGGTACAGGATATTTTGATCACAATTAGTCTAATGTTGGCATGCAATACATGCAAATTCAGGTGCAGCTATTCCATGTGCTAATTTCCATGTTGAGTTATACAGTTAGAGCAACACACACACACACACGTACTCTATTTAGACATGTAGACGTGGCACTTCAGGGCATGGTTTAGCAGACATGGCATTGTGGGGTTGACAGTTGGACTTGATGATCCTAGAGGTCTTTTCCAACCTTAATGATTCTATGGTTCTATATTTGTGTGTACACATATAAAGTGTGAAATACACCAACATTTAGAAAAAATTATCAAAACCAGGAATACAATATTCATAGTTTGGACCAAAAGGTCAATTGTCTTCCTTCCTAGAATCAGTTAGAAATACCTCTATAAATACCTCTAAAATACCTATAAATACCTCTATAAAATACCTCACCTCTAAACCTGTTTTCTCACAGACAACAAGCTCTTGATGTTATATTTGTTTTCAAGATATATTCTGCAAATTCATCAGAAATAGGGAAACTGCACTATAGCTTTCTAGTAAAGAGTTCATATTAAATAGTGTGCTGTGTAACACTTTAGGTATCACTATACTAAGGAAAAGAATTTTAATGCTAGTAAAAAATTTCTTGTCTCAAACTTAAGGTGGGGAAAATACAACTAATGCTCAGACAAACTATTTTGAAATATTTCTATGCACTGGTTGTTTCCTATATTCAGCTGCAAAAAGCCTACAGCAGGCAGTCAAATATAAAATACGTAAACGGTAGTAAAGAAGTTAAAATGAAGACTTTCATTTAATTCTATGTTCTGCACCCAAAACCAGACTCATTAATTTCACTTACAAGATCTATTTCTACCTTGCATGAAAATTAACCATTCTCAGAAAGAGGCTCAGAGAATAAGGCAGAGTTCACATAGGACAAATAACCTTTTTAGTCTAGTGAAAAGTACACTAAGGGTAGCCAGGTTTAGCACAAATATTTCTGCTTCATTGAAAAAAATAAAGACAATATTCTGCCAGACATATGCTTTCAAAGCAAAACACACTGGGTAAAGATTTTCCATTCATATATCGAAAATAAATATTCTAATGAAATTATGTGAAGCACTTAATTTCCACATAAATAAAAACTATATAAATAAAAACCTATCTGAGCTTTCATTCATCTTTAATTTACTCTTCAAAATAATTCAAGGAAGTCCCAATAAATTGCAAGAGGAATCCTATCAGATTTGAAAATTTGGGTATTATGGGGGAACAGCTAGAAAATTCCGAGAGGTTAAGAGTAAAGAATATATTAGCCCAACTAGGTATGAATTCTGGTCTTCAAGAATCTGCCATTTAAAGCATTTACTCAGAAGCAGCACTTAGAGAGATCAGTTTTCTAGCGCTGGACAACAAATTGCAACCTGCAGCAGATATCAGAGCTCAGCCTGTTCTCCATAAGACACTAATTCCCAAGGAAAACATTTCCCACAAACAGGCAGGAAACCACATCAGACATCAGATGCCTTATAAGTGACATGCGGTTTCGTTGTGTGGGAACAGAGTGCTAAAGTTATTACTTAGCCTTGCACCTGCATTTAATTAAATTCGGAGATGAAGCTAAAGAGGATGGTATGCCAAATTCTGGTCAATCTGCACGTATTGACTGTGAAACTTAGTTGGGAAACAGAACTGGACTTTGATTATAGGTCACAAAAAATTATATCCGGTAGACTTATCAGAAGACTGCAAACAATCTGTACACCTTCCAGATTCAATACAGATTCTCTTAAAGCCTCCTTGATGTTACTTCAAAACTGAATTTCACAGAAAAACATATTGCCCCAAAATTAACATCTTTGTCACCTACTGGAAGCACTCGAGGTAATAAACATTATGCTGTAGCTTAAAGAATAACTTTCAAAACACCTTCAAGTGCACAACGCAAGTGACACTCTGGCAAAGCCTTTCAAGTGTTCTACGGAAAGAAAGTATCAAGTGACTTCTGGTAAACCATGACCTTCACGTGGTCTTCAAATTGAAAATGTTCTGAAAAACAAACCAGGCAAGCCAGTTCAGCAGGGAGTTCCTCTTACTTTTCAAAACCAGACTCCAAGTTCCATTCTTCAGTCTGCTCCTTTTTCTCTAATGTGTCTTATGTGGAATGCTGTGGTAGATGAAGAAATATTCTGCAAATGTTTGCAGATAACTAGTTTAAATTTGTTAAATAAGGAGCTTTTGTTGGTTTTCAGGGGGTGTTGTTTTTATATTTTAAGCAAAGTGCTGCCTCCGAGAATTGACATTCGCAATTCTGTTAGCTACGTGCAAAAAAGTAGTTCTTAAATGCATAC
The DNA here is from genome assembly GCF_949628215.1 of Phalacrocorax aristotelis. NCBI lineage: Eukaryota > Metazoa > Chordata > Aves > Suliformes > Phalacrocoracidae > Phalacrocorax > Phalacrocorax aristotelis. The sequence continues at coordinate 41,865,549 of NC_134277.1, forward strand.
TTTTGAGAAGATAGATCCCAAACATATTAATGTGGATATTATAGCATAGCAAAGGCACAAATGTAGCCTACATTTCAGAAAAGCCTTTTCTTAAAAGAACAACGATACAAGAATATTAACAAGACATTATAGGCATAGAGCAGGAACAACAAACTAAAACGTGAACGAATCCTGCCAGAAGACTGAAGTATGACTACAGAGAGAGAAATTCTCATGTCTCTATGCATCTGTTTCCACAGCCCTTAGAGCAGCTGTCACACAAGTCACTGCTAGTGAACAAAATAAAACACTTCACTGTGATATTTAGTCTTACATCATCCTTGAAATTTGGTGAGGCAAGTAATAACATCGTATTTGCAAAAACACACTCCAAATAAAACCACACAGGGCAGATGTTTACAGAACGGTGCAAGAACATGTGGGACTCCCATGAACCCACCACTCAGAACTGCTGGTAGAGATCACTGGTGACATGAGAAGACGTCAATCTCTGCCAAGGAGGGCTATTAGATTCCTTTGTAATCAGGAGTAATGTTGGCCAGAAAGTATTAGCATATGGGTCATCAAAGGTTATCTTTTGAGGGGCTTAGCATTTTAGCTACATAAAGCTAAACCTAACCAAGACAGCACTTTCAAGCTGTTATCGTTTACTCTAAAAATGCACCTCCTCTTCTACAATTAGACTGCTGCTGCAAGTATTGGACTAAATTAATTCTTTTTTTTTGTTTTATTTATATTGATAAACAGCTATCAATTACTTAAGCACACTTAAATTCAGACAACATTTCAGCAATCCTTCTTCCCTTCCGCATGTTCTGCACAAATTCCCTGAACTTATTCTCTCTCTTTTTGTCATAGATTAGTTGGTGTTAGGTGACATGAAAACAGATCATCCTAAAAGCGACATAGTGCTAAATTTCAGTCTATCAAGCTTCTTTTGATCCTTTCAAATGATAGGACTAGAAAATAGAACTGTTAAGCACTTCACCTGTCAAAAGAAAAGCTAGACTTGTATTTCATTTTAATGTAGTCTGGCTGGTACCTTAATATAACACCTCTGTAAATCCCCAAGAAATTCAGGTCAGGCTAGAAGACGCACTACAAGTTAACGCCTAATGAAAGCAATGCTATAGTCACTTATAGAAAAACAATTAACTCTTGCTTCAGTGGTGGTGTTCACTAGCTGTAGTTATGATTATTATGGTAAGAAAAATGGCAACATCTGATAGTACATTCAACAAGGTATCTTGCCGCAATAGCTGGTTTTCAGAGATATACAAGCTCCTCTATGGTGAAAATGGTCAGTATGGCTTCAGAGGAAGGATTTGCAGACTTGCATTCTTTTGTCTTTTGACTAGTATTAAAAAAAAAAAACAAAACCAAAAACCGGTACTAAACCCAGAACCTTTATTACCAATGGCAATGGAAAAGCAGCAGGGGCAGTTTTCCCAGCTGAAGCAGTACAATGCCTATCAAAGTCATGGCTGTATTCTACAAATACTGGCTGTAAACCACAGCATTCTCTTCCTCCCCAGACTCTGTTTGTAGGGCTGCCATTTCAACCAGTTACTTGCCAGAACGTACAGCCCAGAGCATTAATTTTGGAAATCACTGACCTGTCACAGAATTGTCCTATTTGTTTGGAGGTTTTTTTGGATTTGTACACCCTGACTTACAGTTAATCTTACCCAGTGAGTACGCTGAAGGGAAGAGAAGAAAAATCCAGCTGCCAAGAAAATATAGAAGCCTATAATAGGAAATGGTCCCAGCAATGCCATCATCAGGTACATTTTCAAAGAGCACACACTTGGTGTTACATTCTGCTCTCAAAACAGAATCTCCATTAAGATTGTCATATACTTAAAAGAGTTTATTTTGAAATACATGGTTTACCTTAAATTGCAGGCTAAAAGATGCACAGTCCTGCACTAAAAATATACTTGTAAAGCCTATTCAGGAAGTTATCTTGCCCCATTTCTTGCCTTTCCAGAGGAAGACTTTTCAAAGTAGTGACCTATTTATAAATTCCTGAATGCCAGAAGAAAAGTACTATGAGCATCAGGTAATCTGTAAATAATAGCCTGACCAAGTGGCGAGACACAAAGGAAGAAGGATCAATATCTCTATTAGCAGACCCGCCAAATCTCCTTACAGAGCCAAGAAAAGACAGGACTCACTATTTCCTATTACTAAATGCTTCACTCATCAGTTTGGTTTGTAACACCAAGACCTACTTTAGCTTGCATAACCATCACCAAATGATGAAGGTTTTTAATTGAAACTTTTGTATTATTCCTTACTACAATATACATATTGTATAGAATACATTGATTAAACTATCTAAAAATATAAGAATATAAAGCACTTTGTCACTTGCTCATAATTGTAACCAAGCACTTTTACATCTACTAGAGCATGGGAATTCTGTTTCAGTCAAACAGGAATGACACTTGTGGAACCAAAGAAGTTGCTGAAAAGATTTTAACGTCCAGAGGCTTTTCCTTTCCTTGTGTCCTGTGGTTCTGAAGACTACAATAAAACCTATTTTTTTCTCTTGTGGACTCCCATCTCTGGTTGAAAGCTCAATGACACCACTGTACTACAAACGTCTGGAAAATCAGTCATTTCAAAGAAAATTACCAGAAGTCATTCTAGAATGTAAAAAGGGCAAATATATTCTATTGCTCCAAACATAAGCGGCATCAAGAAGGATCATTATTTTCAGTCAACTGTTTTTAAAGAGGTCACTGAATTTTCCTGTATACCACAAGCTTGAAAAACATCAAGTGAAAATATTTCCTGCAGAATAGAAGATGAATTCATGTCAGGCAAAATATTTTCTTTTCTTCTCCACAGATATAAAATCTGCAGCAATAATCTCTAATAATTAAAAGCTATATATATTTTAAGTTTGTAATATCCTTTATTTAATTAGAAAGCTTTTGTGCTGCCTAGATATAAATGTCACACATCAAGCAGTAATCAAGGAGTAAGCACACTATATGACCACTGAAGTCATTAAAATGAACAGTCTTTCAATAAATATAGGCTGAGTACAGCTTTTACAGTAAATAATTTCTTTGATTTGCAGAAGAACACACATATAATTAAAGTAAAACGAGGAAGCTTTATAGTAGCACTTAACTTTCTGATAAGCTATTGCCAGAAATACTACTAAAATAAACTGTGCGGACTTTAAATTACTGGCATGGAATGTATACTTAGTACATGCTTTTTAAGTCCAAATATCTCACTGGACATTTGGAAAGGACTTTCTTAAAATTTTATGACTGACATTTTATGATAGAGAAATATCACCTAGAGAAACGAAAAAGGAAATGGTAGTGTAAAATTAGATACAAAGGAAGTAAATCAAAAAGTGTTTTGCTCTAACAGCTGTTACCAAATGCTTGTGGAAATACACACACTGAAGAATGATATTAATAGTAGCTGCAGATGGTTTTTAAATCCATCCATCCATTACAGTTAAATGGGCTATGCAAAAGTGACGATATGAACAACAACAAAAAGACACTGACAGTCACAGAAGCCTACATGCAACCTCAGAAGATCCTCAGAGAGCAACGCTCCGTCTGGCTGATGGAAGTGAATGGAACCACAGCTCATTGGCATGAGCCTGAGTATTTGACCATACTTTCTTGGCCTGTACACTTCAGCGTCTGATGAGTTCAACTATATTTCAGAGAAGTAATATAATTTATAAATGTGGCTGGTTCTGAAACCTTGTGTAACTTCCAGTTCATAACCTTACCTTTACATCCTATAAATTAAGCATTATGAGAAATGGTGTAGCGGCAAATTTCCATCCTCATTCTCTGTGGAGCTACTTGTTATTATTTTGTGTTTCTGTGCTTAACACAACGTACACAGCATAACAACACATTTACGGTATAAGTTATTATGATGTCTTAGAAGGATTAAAATGATTCATTTTTCGCAGGTAAAAAATGTCCTGAAGTTTTGACTGGGGACTGTTTGTTTGGTTTTGTTGATTTTTTTTTGGGGGGAGGTGTTTTTTTGTTTGGTTGTTTAGGTTTTTTTTTACAAATGAATTAAAAGAATCCTCAAAGTAAAGTTCACAGAAAAATAAGCTTCAGCAGTCATGCAGGTATTCTCACAAACCGTTCCATGGTCAAGGTTTATGGAAATAAACATAGCTGAATATTCCATTTGCAATCCTAGAAATATATCAATATAAGCATAGTTCTCTTCAGAATTTGACGACAGCAGGTCTGCTAAGAATGCAAAGTTTACAATATATTACAAGCCAAAGAATCAGAAATTATCATCACAGGGAACTTATTAAAGGATAAAAGTCTGTGAACCAAAATGAGTTTTGCTTTTAAAAAGATGAAATTAAATATATATTTGATCGTGGCCGGGGAGCTGTGGATAAAAAAAAGAGATGTACCATGTGTTTTGATGGAAATATGAAAACTGGTAGTGAATTACCAGTCAGATTTAGACTGCAAATGTCAGAAGAAAGGCAAGCCATAAAAACTGGAACGTGAATGAGAGATATCCTTCATTCTAGTTCTGGTTGCCAGAAACTCATCGCAAGATTTTGGGCAAGTCAAGAAATATCCATATCTCGTATTCCATACCTGCATCTGGGGCGTCTGAGAAGTGTTATTTAGCTACTGAATGCCCCCATCATTATTACAAGTAGGTGAAAACACCTGCTGCACTACCAGATAATGAGCCAGATGAGAAGCTGATGTAAACTAATTCATACAGCAGCATACTGAGTACCTGCAGTCCCTACTGCTACAGTGCTTTCCCGTGAAAGGGGTTGAACAGGTCATAAGCAAACAACTTAAAATGTACGTAATTTGTAAGTGATTTCGCTGTAATCATTGGTGTATTAGAAATGTCAAGACAGCCATAAATTCCCAGTAACTAACCATCAAGACAGGCCTCATTTAAATGCAGTTATTAAATGTTGGGAAAATTAAGCTCAAATGCCAAATATTAGTACTTAAATCTCTAAGTGACAAACAGAAACTTGTGATTCACTCTATAAGCTTTTCAATAAGAGAGACAGAATTCAGTTTTTAAGAAAGCTGCAAATCCTGAAGAGCCTGGCTGTATCTTGCTTCCTTAAATTTACTTCACAAAAAAACCCCACACCAAAACAAAACAAAAAAATAAAGCAAAGGCTGTAACATCCTGGGTCCTAAGAAATTAAGAACAAATTCAGTGCATTGAGGAGGAGAATCCTCTGGACTCTGATCCACATGACCATGATCATTAAATGTGCCAGTCACCATAAACCTCTATGACTTGCAAGTTAAATGTTATTTCAAACAAGTTTCTTTCACAGATAATTTCTCTTTATTGCTATGATCAACTCTGCTAAGACATGTTACTGCTAAGAAGCACACATATTCATCAGCAAGATGCAGCAATCTACTTCAAGCAAGAGCTTGGTGTGATCAAAAAACTCATTGTTTTGGAAGAGAAGCCATTGAATACTAGTTTTTTTAAAGAACAGATTTTCCAGATTTAGGAAACTCCCACTTCAAACTTATCCAATTTTTAAATCCTTTTTTTCCGGTTTCCTCTTTATTTCACCTTGAACTTTTTTTTTTTTTTTAAATTCTAGCTAGGGGTCTGCAGTATGAGGATAGGTTGTTGCACACAGGCCAATATAACATAATCTTGTTTAAATAATCTAGTAATCTTAAGTAATACTTTATGGGTTACAAAAACATTGTGCATTCTTCTCTCATAAGTGTTTGCTTATCTTGGTAAGAAAACAGTTAGACAACCCATGATGTACAAATTTACTGAGTCAGACAGAGGTTTAGAACTATTGACCAGAGCTTTGATCCCTTAAAGAGGAAAAATAAACACATTTAAAAAAAAAAAAAAAAAAAAGGCAAGTTTCAGGCTCATCACTATTCTCTTCCTAGCACCAGCATGTTTTAAGTAAATTTGCTCAGGCAATCATTAAGTGTTATCCAGCTACTTACTAAATTAGATCATATTATGATCTGTTCTTTAGGTTATGCACATCAGTAAATTAAGAAGTCAAACTTCAAACTGGTACAAGTCAGCCACTCCTTTCCAATTCCCTTTTTGTGCTACTGTGAGAGGCCAAGATACCAGTGTGAGTCCATCGCTTCCCCTCAAGGTACTCCTTGGCCCAAGCTCTTTAATCTAAACTGAAAGAGGTAAGCAGGATCTCACAGAATTTGACCTGAATTTGTTTCCTAATCTCCATCTATACAGAAGCTTACTCATGCTATGAATAATGATCTGAGTTAGACTTTTCCAGCACCAGGAAACGAGATCTAACTGAATTTGCCAAAAGTTTAATAAGCATCACAGTTTAATTAGCCCAGTTATTTTTACTTATAGCTCTGCATGAGACCAAGAGATGCAATTTAGAAAGAAATACAAAAACCTATCTTATACTGATCAATTCATCATAACTCTGCATGCTCCCTAGTAAGAATATTTTCAAAGACAGAATCTCAAGTACATTTACCAGAAAATAATGAACATTGCTCCAAATCTTTATACGATTAATATTTAAAGTATGCCTAATATTATAAGCAGGAAAGAAGAAATGCATCTTGGTGTTATTGACAAAAGGCTATTCAGCTGTCTTTGACAAAGTACTATGTTTACAAGATCAAAACAGCAAAGCAAAGATGAATTAGCAATGAACAGTCAGAAAATACAGTACACAAGGTGAAAGGATTGGTATTCTGGGGAAAGGCTCACAAAATGGAGACAGAGAAGAGGAATAATGAAGAGAATGATGCTGGAGAGGAAAACAGGATGGGAAGAAAACAACACAAGATTATTAAAAAAATATTCTTTAAAGGATTTCTGGTCATTGGTAATACTACACATTTTTCTGCATACAATTTAAGAGTTTTCAGATGCAGGTTATTTTAATACAGAACTAAGAGTCTCCTCGGTACTGTTTCTTTCAGTCTCCCTCACTTACGTTCCCTACATACACTCTTAATGAAACTGGAGCGAATGCTCTGATGCACAGGACAGAAAATGCCAGAAGGTCAAGAAGCAGCTTTCATTGTAACTACTTAAAAAGCCACCGTGTTTCTGTGTTTTCTTTCACACCATAGTATTAATTTAATACTGTTTCTCTTACAAAAATGGGCCATTCAGCATATTAACTGCAAAGCATCTACTAAATAATGAAAGAACACGCTACTGTGAGTTACTGTGTATTTACCAGACAATATGAAGTTATAGCCATTTACCCCTAAGAACCTGGTCTACAGTTTCTGTAAGGAACAAGAAAAAAAAGCATTGAGTGCATTTGACAAAAAGCCAGGATATGTTTCAAATCCTCACATCCGATTCTGCAGATACATTCAACTACGTCCCATTATAAACCTGAAAATCTGATATACTGGTGTTCTCTATAAAGCCAGAATAAATCCTTCATTGTGGATCCTTCCTGCCCTGCCCTCACCCCCAAATAATTGCTTTCTTTAATGCTCTCTTCACTAAGAATAAATAGAGACTCAGCTTAAACTGAAATGGAAGCCAAATATGACTGGGCTTGAACCTATTTTTCTTCCAGCTCATCCAGAGTTCCTGTGGTAGAGCCCATTAGGACTGCATGAAAGCAGATAGCTCAAAGCCCACATAGTTATTCCTGGATTTAAATACAGATTGGAAATGAATGTCCTGTGGATAAATGCCTGTGAAAAACCCAGAGGAGAATAAGTGCTTGGGAGATTAAGAGATTTACTGTAACCTCTGTGAAAGCTGAACATTTAAAGGGCAGGAATTCTTCATTTTTCAATCAGCAAATTTAAAGGGGCAGAGATTTATACATTATCTCAGCAATTAATTAAAAGTCCTTTGATGTGTATTCACATGTGCATATATATTTTTATAAATCAGCAGATGTATATTACTAAAAGATCATGCAATCATTCTGGTCAGCAAAATTTATATAAAGTTACATATCTTAATTTTTTTAAATGGGACTTCAGCTAGTTCATACAATAATTCAGGCTGGAAAAGACCTTTAAGATCATTGAGTCCAAAAGTTCTCTGTATTGCTCAAGACCCCTTACTGAACCGAGGGCAAATAGCTCCTTCTTCTTACTAGAACAATGCATCCTCAGGGAAAGAAACTTCATATACAACTTGATTTTGTAACTCTCCTCTTTTTCTGCTTGCTTCATCAATTTTACTACCTATTACTCATGGAAGTGTAAACCTAGACATGCCGAGGAACTGCTATGACAAACCTGCCAGATTTGACTTACTGTCTTCTTGCCCAGTTCTTCCCTTTAAAGCAGGAGGTGTACAAACAGCAAACATCTGTTTCACACCAAAGGCCAAATGTAATAGTCACATGCCTAAAGATCTTGCTCTCCAAACAAATCCACACCATGGACGGAAAACAGCATATAGTGAGTCCATCTGTTGCGTGACTAATCCTACTTTGCTGTTTCTGAAACTATGAACATTCAGGAACTGTAATACACAAGCAAACCTTTGAAGTGAAAATGTGACTGCAGATTTTTGCACATTCACCGAATCTGCTTGAGTGCTGTGTATCAGAAAGGGTATTCAGATCTAGAAGACTCTCACTGATCACTGTAACCAGAGTCACCACTTTGCCTATCCTTCATCCATCCCTGTCCCACATTTGTCCCTTTCAAACTGTAGCCAAGGGCAATATTCTCATAAATATCTTTGATACAGCAAATCCCTAAGGATTCTACTAGTGGGATTCATGTAAAAAATAAACACAATCACGTTCTTACACACCTGATCTCACCTCCCAATGACATTTTAAAAAAATCACAGATCAAGCCCCTGAGCATTTACTCAGGACAAACCCTTTCATAGTTCAGCAGTAGCAGCTTCAAACACCAATGAGCCGCCAGATAAATGATATATCCACCAGGTTTGGGGTTCTTTTTTATTTTAGAAAGCCAAGGGTGTTAGAATCCAATATAACTGTGGGAATATTAGGTCTTACACGTTAATAACTGTTGAACAATAAAAACTTGTTATTTTGATCTTCACAAAAAAAGAAAAAAAAGAAGCTATACACTTCTGAGCAATTCTGTAAACATTACGAATATGTGGCTGCCAACATTTTCAGTATTAAAGCTTGAAGAGACCTTGTAATGGAATTATTTCTTTGCAGTTTGATTTGTTAGAAAATAATGTCTGAATGGCAAATATCACCAATAAAGAAAAGCAAGGAGGAAAATATGGCTGCATACTACAAGTAATAACTATTCTTATTCCTTCATAACATTGGTTTTGTACACACTGAATTTAACAATATTCTATTTGTTTATGGAAGAACAGAGTTGGAATATAAGGAGGTTATGTACTTTCACTTGCAGCATGTGCAGTTACAGGCAAAAAAGAAAGTTTGATACACTACTTCATTCCAGGGCAATTATTTAATATTTGGGTTTAAAACAGTAAGATGCTTTAGAGACATGGGTTAAAATCCCCAAAAGATTTAAGAGCAGTTCACAGTTCCATTAGTAGTTTTATGAGATTGAAAAAAAAAAAAACCCACCAGGAACCTGTCTGTTTTTTAATAATGCTACAGAAAGATTCTCCTAAATAAAGCTTTAATATTACCATACTGTGTACTCAACAATATTGCTAAAATACAGACACTTCCGCGGTAATGACAGCGAGAGCATAAAGAACTCCACGTAACAGCATTCAGAAAAGGAGGGAAAGAAAGGCAAGGCCATTCCAATGAAGCATTAAATGGACTTCCAAAAATGAAATTAATAATCCTTTTCCTCAGTCATTTTTTTTCCTTACCCCTTTTCGCCAGATAACACCTTCCGCACTCCCAAAGTGAATTTAGGCAAAAAAAAAACCCTAACAAACCTTTATTTTAATTTTTGATGCTACCAATATTTTGTACCATTCATACTATTACTCTAGAGTCTTCACATTCCTTCTGCCTTACATAGTGATAAGGGTAACAGAATCCCCATCCTGAAGACTGCCAAGATAGCAGATATAATGTTACCATATGGTATTAAATAATTCCACAGGTATCATGATCTAATTAAACTAGCAATAGAAGTACAACTGATGAAACTGCAACATGACAGATATGCTATGGGCCTTTTTATACTCCAAAAGAGTTTTCTTCTAGAAGACTACAAAGAGTTAGGGACGTTTTATATTTCTATGAGAAAAGTTCCAAGGCTCACCCAACTTTATATGCAAGGAAACCTGGATTCCTCAGAGGAAACATGAGATTCATTGCTGAGTACTTCAGTGTTCAAATAATATGCCATCTAAATTGGGACAAATCCTTCTTATGCTGAGCCAGTCAGAAAGGGTTTTTTTGTGTTGTATCTTATTGCCAGTATTTATATGGGGTAAAAATTACAATGCAGAAGTGGTTTTTCTTAAAACGTAGTTCCAGTTATTAAGAACTTTAGTTTCGTTTTTAAGTTTTATAGCATGAAAACATTTTTAAACTCTGGATTAAAAACAAAGCAGAAAACCAAAGTATCATGTAGATTCAAAAGATGAGAAATGCCACAGTTTAACTTTGGAGTCTTTTCTCTGCTCAAAATCAAGCAGTTCTCAGACAAGCATTTCACTTAAGTTTTCCTCAGGTAAGGACTATGAATTCTTCTCCTAGGGTTCCTTGAAGGAGGAGGAAGAAACGAGAGGGTGGTAGAGTTGGGGAGAGTATTGAGTTTGTACATGTGTCTCTCACTTTGTCAGTTTGCAATGAAAGAACATTCTAACTTCTGCTGGGTAATTTGCACCAACCTGCCGGCACCTGGCAGAAGGAGCCCACCATCTGAGTAGGAAATACAGGCGGTCAAGTGAATGTGAAATATGTTGTGAAAATTTATGGTAATTTCTTTAATGACTTCAGGGTAGTCCAAAAGCAAAAAATACTTCATGTTCTATTAGGTTTTCAGTTTCTTGGACATACAGAACATACATTTCCCTTCCCTGTCCCATAGTTCTCCCCACAGTTGTTCATTTACTCATTCTAATGATTTTCTACATTTGTATTTGCCTCTGCAAGTTAATCCCATCCTATAAAAAAATAATTTTCATGCCTTATTTTCCCACCAAATCATGAAAAAGCACTGACCTATCCCTATCTGAATCCTACTATCCCCTCATTAGTCAGTGTCCTCATGCCACAGCATTGAACCCCTGTTATCCTGCATAAAAGTAAGTTTGTTCAGGGGTTCATGCCACCGCTCACAGGGGGTTGTGAAGGGCATTTTACTACCAGAGAGAGCGCTTCTCCACAGGAACCAAGGCCTTCTAAAGTTTTCCATGAGATTAAACAGTATGAGACTAACCTCCCATATTGTTACAGTAAAATGGTCCAGTAGGAAGCTGCTGTTGGCCTGATTGCTGCCCTCAGTATGCGTAATAGTCTGCCTTTCCCATAGGGCTTCTTTGGGTCACAGTGAGTAGTTTTTGATGTTACACAATGTCAAGAGAAAAGGAGCCTTAGGTACCTCACTTTACACAAAATAAACAAATGGAGTGCATTTCAAAATCCATGCTGTGCTTTGTGTACATATTCCTGCCTGCTTTGGTCTTGAGAATGTTGTGAAATGCTTTATTATCAAAGGAATATAAAGGATGAAGCAGATATTTGATTTCCCCCCTCCCGGCCTTCAGAAACTGCACTATAAACTCACCAGTCCTGCCTTTTTCTGTTTGCACACGTGGCCTCAACCACCATATTTTAATGGCATCACTTCTATGGCAGGTGAACTGCAGAGCATGGAAAAACTCTGTAAGAATACCTTAACCAGAAATCCTTTGGGTATCCACAAACAGTAAGTCATGGTGACAACCCTCTTGGTAACTTTGGGGATTGGTTAAGGATTACTCGAAGCTTTCTATGATGGCACAATAAAATATCCACAGTTAGTTGGCAAAAGAAGAAAGTAATATTATATCATTCTCCAAATAAGTTAAAAAAGTGTGGATATAGGAAGGAATATACATTTTTAGCAAACTATACCAGGGACATCTTGATAGCACTGTACAGTAACCACACCACTTCATATTCCCAGTGAAAAAAAAGATTCTTGCATAAAGATATGAAGTTTCAGTAATCCTATCAACAACTAACATACTCCTAGAGATCTGTCAAAAGTATTAACACCTATTCTTGTTAAGTATTGGTTTACATCCGTCAAAATGTTATATGAATATCAAAGTGCAAGAGGCTCTCTTGATTGTATTGAATAGAAAAATATAAAGATTTAAGAAAGGAAAAAACCTTACATTACACTGTGTAAGAGCAGGTTTCTCGGGGCTGTAAAATTTGCAGCATCAGTGAATAAGGCTGAATTAGAAGAAATGCAACTCAGCTTTCCAGAGCCATTAAAGATTGGGGAAGCTTTATTCCTCCTGATGTTCACTTGAAAACATGATCAATGTGACTTCTGATTTGACAAAATAAACACATACTGTTTGGAAAATTCCTTTCAAAAAGAAATTATTGCAGCTCTTCAGCAAAAAAACATCCACTACAATTTTCAAGGTTTAAAAACTAACTAGCTGCTGGCTATCATACAGGACTGACTCTGAGCAGACAGGGAGATGGTGCACAAGCACGCTCCCTATAAAGCACAGAACTGGAATTTTCTTCCAAGCTGGCCCAAGAGCTAACATATTTCTATGCAGACTAAGAATAAACTGTGCCACGATTTTTGTGTGTGTGTATGTGTGTATGAATATATAATCACTGTACTCAGAAGCACACATTTTCAATTTTAACCTGACCCTCTAATACCTATTAATGTGGTCAATGGATTTTGTAGGATGGGCTGTGTGCAGTACCAAAGGAATCACAAAAGTAGCAAATTATTTCCCCCACAACAGATTTACAGGTATATACCAGATTAGACTAACTCCAGTCCGAACTTTCAGCCTGTACCAAAAGACAAAGTAATTTAAAACTCTTTATACATACATCCAACATCATAGAGAGAAAGTTAAGAGAGTCAACCTGTTGAAATAAACTCTTCTGGCTTGCAAAAAATAAAGTGTTGGTAAAATTACAATATTTCCTTGTTGAATAGTATTGAGACTTCTATGCCAGCTATAAATGGATTTAATAGCACTTTCTTTAGCTAAAGCATTGTTTGTTTCCACAGTCTTTCAATTTGGAATGTTCATAAGACCAGAGAGGCTTGCCACTGTTCTTGAAACAATTTATTTCACAGTAGTAAGCCTTTAAATGCCAGTGCTGCAATTCTGAATAAAATATATTTTGCAAAGCTTGGCAGTTCCAGGATCTTTTCTTTGGCTTTCTCAAGCATATTTCATTTGTTAGTGACAAGGGTCACTGACATCAAAAGAGTCAGTGATAAGATCAAATAAAATACAGTTAATTATTACGGCGATGTTTTTCCCTAAACATTTCAAGATTTTAAAACATTGGGAATGCTCTTACTGTGTGTAGTACTTTTGATACTACATTACAATGACAATTCTAAATGGAGATCTATGTGTTTCCCTCAACATACAAATATTACTTTTTAATTAATCATAATGTAATGATATGTGATCTGTGAGAAAATCCCACCATACACAAAATCAAAATACCACAAATTCAATATCAATTACTGGATTTTTTAATTATTTTTTTTTTTTGTAAATGAGCTGTTCGATCACTCCAGGGTTTATAAGACAGGGTCTACTGTTGACATCTTCAATGGTTTACATTAAAAGTTAATGTATTGTAAGAAAAATAAATTTGAATGGCTGTTAATATTGGTCTGCCATGAAGACCAAGTCTGCCTTAATACGTCATTGAACGACACGGTATCTGTTGTTACTTATTGCATCCTGTAGCATCTGTTCTTCCCTCTGTCACCACTAACGACATAAGAAAGGTCCAAAACCCAAGATCCATGTATACTAGTAGCTTTGTTCCTAGATTTCCTCTTTTAGAGGACAAGAATTTTATTTTTATAATCTTTAACTAGATAGACTGTAACATGCATCAGCAGCAGTTCTGACTATATGCTACAGGCAATTTGATGAAAAAACTAAAAATGAAAAGTGGTTTCAACAGTTTGTTTTACATCTCAAAACCTTTCTAAGGATACAGGTTTTACTGTATTTGTTTTGCTTCTGTCAAACAACATCAGCGACTTGACATTGAGTGATATTTTTTTTATTTTTAAACAGCTGTGAAGAAAAATCCAAGCCTTTGTCTGTATATATCTTGCTCCTGATATAAATTCAGCAAGTAGGCACCTGAATCTTAAAAATGAACACTTTCCCCAGTGTATTTTCTACAGAACCTTAGAATAACTCAGGTGGAAAGGGATCTCTGGAATTCACTTTACCCAACTTCCTACTCCAAGCAGAAGTAACTTTGAGGTTAGATCAGGCTGAGTTCTTAAAATCTCCAGAGAATAATTTCTACAGCCTCTCTGGGCAACTTATTCCAGTGCTTACCCATTTTCATAGTGAAGTTCTGAATGCTTTTTTCCATATATCTAATCAGAATTTCTCTTGCTGCAACTTGTGGCTATCCCCTCTTGCCCTTTCACTGTACAAACCCATGTTCTCTCTAAAACTCTCTAGGAAGTTGAAGACTGCAACAGGATCCCCCATTAGCCCTTTTCTTCACAGTAACAAAACCAGCTTTGTCAACTTCTCTTCATGAGTCATGTGCTCCAGCAATCTGACCATCTCAAACCTGCTTCTCCAGACTCACTCCCTTTTGATGTCTCTCTTGCACCGGGGGCTCAAAACTGGGCACAGTACTCCACATATGATCTCAAAAGCACAGAGTGGATAGTAATCACTGCCCTTCAAACTACTACTCACCCCTTTGCAAATGCAGCCCAGCATGCAGTTGAGACTTCATCTCTGCAAAAGCACATGAATCATATTCAGCTTGTTGCCCATGAGGACACCCAGCCTGTACTTGTGTACATTCCATGTGCAGGACTTCACGTTTTTGCATCTGTTGAACTTCATGAGGTTACTACTGGGGCACTCCTGCAGCTTGTTGAGGTTCCTGTGAATGGTAGCTTTGTACTCCATCATATTAATGATTTTGCCATGTTTAGTGTTATATGCAGATTTGATAAGTATGCAATCCATCATATCACCAGGGTCACCAATGAAGATGCTGAACAGCATTGGCCTCACTATCAATCCTAGGGCAGTGCCATAACCAATCATCTGCCCATTAGACCGTGAAAGGTTGATCATTACACTTCGAATCCAATAGTCTGGCCAGCTTCTAATCTACTTTGTACTCCATTCATCCAGCCCCTATCTACAAAGATCCTATAGTAAACCTTGATGAAACCCTTTCTTAAGTTTGAAAATTAGACCCCCATGTTCACAGAGCCAGTCATTTCACCATAGAAGGTAATTAGGTTGGTCTTACATGCAAGTCTGCACATAAATCTATGATGGCTGTTCCCAGTCACCTTCATCATATCCTGCAAACGGCTTTCATAAAAACTTGCTTCATATACTTCCTGGCCACCGATAATTGACTGACGGGCTTCTAGTTCTTTCCTTTTCTGAAGATGGAAGTAACATTTACTGTTTTCCAGGCATCACTATTTTATATTCCTCCTATATAGATCCTTTTAAAATGTACTATTCCTGCCTGCCACTGAAAACTTTTACAATTCCACAAGGAAAAACTCCTGCAGGCTTGACCCTTATGCCCTGTGGGTGTGAGGTCAGAGACTATTCCAAAAAGGTGAGCTGCTTCTTTTAAAAACTTCTAATTTTTAATACATCACATAGCAAAGACACTTCAGAGTATCAGATACCACTGCTGAGCTGAGGGACATCCCTGGTAGTATTTCAATTTGAACTTGACTACATTTGTTTACGGTCCTTGCCTTAATTACCTTCGGTAAGAAGAATGCTGTCATTTTATCAATAGAGTTTTGCTACCTCTTCTAGGAAAAAAGATACTCTTTTTCAACAGCAAAAGAGAAGGCAGCAGCAGTGAAATTGGAAGTTTACTGAGAATGACTAACTATGCGTATGCATTCATCTGTGTTTTACTATACAAAGGTTTTATGAACAGTAACATAGCTCAAAAGTGAGGAAAATGGAGTTAAGTGCAGTTAGAACTATGAGCCTGAACTATGACCAATGAAATAATTGGTTTTCTTCAGTTTGATGATCAAAGAAAAAAAAAAAAACAACCAAGAAAACCCTCAAAAAAAAGCCAAACACCACCCTAGGAAAAACTAGGGCATATCATCAGAAAAGTTAAAACTGAGGACCAAGAAAGAGACAAAATTCTACTGTCTTTCCCCAGTGGAAAAAACATCTATTCACACTGCAAGGTGCCAAGGTTCAAACTTCTATTGAATTTGAGGACAGGAATGGAAGCGGAAGGAGGAATTTTTTACCCACTTTTTAATAATATTGCTATTTCTGTTGGGATGGAATGAAAATTACTCAAAAGGTAGGGATGCGGTTCTCCTGGCAAAAAAGGGACAGATGAGTTGTTAAAAGTTCCCAAGAATAATTACAAATGAAAAAGATTCAACAGAAGAAAATCAATAATACTCCATTTATGAATAATCTTTGACAAAATTTCTAACAAACTGCACTCCGAAATATCAACAAACATGAGTCATTTCGACATTTCCAGTTTTACTTTCACTGCACTTAGCTATGAATGAAATTGCTTTAAAGCTCACAAAATGTTTGATCACAAAATTATTCTTTTTTCTTCTACAACATTATGGGATCCAGCACAGAGGGAGACTATATCTTGGTTTTGGTTCTAGTCTAATAGTCATTGTGCTGCTAAAGTCTGTAAAGAGAGACATTCAATATTGCTTTTAGAGTCAAAAAGTCACACGCTCATGTTTTATTCCATATAATAAATTAGATACCATCCCCATGGAGGCTGGCATTTAAAGCCATATTACCCTGACGTGAGGTGTCTAGAGAAGAACTCGTTTTGATTACAGAACAAAATTAGTTTAATAAGTGAGCTGCGTCGCTTACAATTAGTGTATCTTTCCAGCCCTCTAATCTCATATATATGGAAAAACTGGGGAGAAAAACTTGATTACATCTACATATCTACAATGCTGTCTGCATGGGGACTCCAGCCTGGCTAACCTATAAGCATTAGTGTGAGAAACAAAAGAAAGACATTATATAGATTAACTCACTCCCACAGTAACAGTGTGAACTGCAGATAAGAACTGGTGCTTTCTCGATGATGTAAACTGAACTGGCATAAACGTGTGCTAACATTAATTACATTCTTCAACAGAGAGAGGAAATTGCCTCCTCCTCTTGAAATCAACAGAAGTTTGTAATTAATTTCATTGGAGCTGGTCTTAAAACTCTCATCTTGACATATATTCCCCCTATTGTGAAACACGTCAGAGGATAAAAAATTAACTAAATATTTCAGTGACATGGCTATCAGGAAGGCAGTATATTTTGAATGAGAGGAATGAAAAAAGCATAAATAACAAAAAGTCAGCATTACTGAAATGTGTGTCACATTTGATGATATCTGCTTTATTTTTCTTCTACTCAGATATAGCTCAAAAATTCTGCTTAAGTTCTGTGATATCCTAAAAATTAAAATATTAATGCCACATGAGAGGTACAAAATTATCCTTTTACAGCCTCATTAAGGAATACAGACCTAAATTTGAAGTAAGAAAAATAACTGAATATGGGAAAAGCTAGCTCTCAGGAAATTAATACCAGGAAATGTTGATAAACTTAGCGTGTTGTCATGACTCACAGAAGATTTGTTGCCTACCAGATGCCAGTGCAGAAAAAAAAACCCACATCATATTAAAAGAAGACAAGTTACTGAGAAGGTCTGGAAGGAAGCCATGGTCATCATAATCTATATTGGACCCAGTGACATAAGCAGAACTAAATGGAGATCCTGCAAAACAGGTTTCAACAGCTAGTTGTACACGCAAGTAGAGATCATATGCCAGTGTTTTCGGAAATGAGACTGGTGCCACACTCGGGGAGAAGCAAAGAATGGCAGACCAGCATCTCAGTGCAGTTCAGAAACAACACAGATGGGCACAGATAGCCCCCAGAGTAGCTGAACCTTAAACAGCTAATTTAGTATTGATTATTGGTATTCCTGCTACAGCATAAAACACTAAGGCAATGCTTACCTAAAACAGTATGAACTTTAAAATATAGAGACAAATCAGATAAATAGGATGTATAGCAGGTTCTAGCCTGAAGCCATATAGGAGGGCTAAAAAAAGAAAAGGAAAAAGAAGAAAAAAGATAATTAATGATTAAAAAAAGGCTATGTTGACATTAAGCAGAGGTGCAAAGAGAGCAAGGCGAGAGATGCCACCTTTTCAGAAGCATATTTTAAGCACAGAATTGAGGACTAAAATGGCAGTTATTTTTCAACATAGAAGAAGTGTTTTATATCTAGGAGCAAAATAAAGTCCTGAAGACATGAGACTGTAAATGTCCAAAAAGGACAAGCGAACTGTGAGAGAGCAGCATGTGGAACATACAGAGTAAGAACTGTGAGTATGGGAGAGGACTAAATGTAGCAAGGAAGCATGCAATGGGTGAAGATTTTTCACCTTCTAACCTGCATATAACAGCAGTCTTTGAGTGCTGCTGAAGACACCTTTAAGTACGTCGGCCCCCACTGCCTTAGCATAGCAATCAGAAACCCTATCCAGGTTTGCTAGAAGGTAGCAAAGGACGGACCCACTTCCGAACTTGTTTCAGCTGTCTGACATTGTTGCAGAGTTTCTTGTGGACAAACATCCATTTGTATGGATGGAGACAACTTGCTAAGCATCTTGCTTTGGAGATGGTAGCCAAAAGGAGGGTACTCTATACAGCTGGGGTTATTAAAAGAGAACCTGTGCAGTCTTATATTCATGCAGAAAACTAGAACAAACCCAATTCTTTGTAATGCTTTCAACCTGCATTTAGAGGCTTGTTTAGACCTTGGGCAAGGGTTGGTTCAGCATATTTAGCTACAAATCTCTACTGATCCCCCAGCTTCGGGGGAATTAATCATAATTGATAAACACAATTTTCTAGGCTCCTATAATTTTTTTTTCATTCTGTCATGCTATTCAGCAGACCAATTACCAGATACACTACATGAAAAATCGTTTAAGTACTATGAATTTCTCCTCCCCAAGTCCAAAAGAATGTTTTGGGGATTGCTAAAATATACGTTACCTTTATGACTGCATTATTGAAGTTATTCCAGATGCACTCATGAAACTTTCTCCCCAGCCTCCCCGAAACTTCTTACAATGCTAGGCTTTACCTATGACTGGTCTGTATTAAAATTTGGTAACGTCCCTTTGTATTTATTTGTAATAGGTAGCGGTCAGCTAATTATAGCAGGTCTACAATGGATATCTGCACACATGTAAAGCGTTTGTCCACAACTACTACCCATCCGTCACTTTTCATACACTCACAAAGCCAAGTGGACCCTACTGTGCTTATTAGGGGAAATACGAACATCATGAACGTGCCTGGTGTGAGCTGGCTCTTTCTTAAGCTTAATTTCATTCAATGATACACAAGTTCCCTTGTGATAAACCTTTGCGCTGAACTACAATGTCATATATGGTGGGTATTGCATTTCTGAATAAAATAAAAAAAAATAAAGCACAAGTAGTGCTTTAAAAGCTTACCTCACTTGCAAAAGTGCTCTTAAAAGGAGAAACTCTGTTAATAGTTCACTAACTGGAGCAGGAACATGATAAGAACAGACAAGTGCTTTGGAATAAGAAGGGAGATTTACATCTGGGCACAGTGGAAGTGACAACACACTGCTCTCAGCCAGTCCTACTTGTCCAGAGATCTCCAGTTTTGACATTTGGGAGGTATTACAGAATACCTGGAAGGAACCTGCTGTGCTTCTTTACAAAAATATTGGTATCTCTGGCCCTCAAGCTAGAGCCTTAAAACCAGAGGATAACTCCTTTTGGCTCTACTGTCAACTGTCCATGAGGCTCTGCATCAGAATATGTCATTTAAAAAAAAAAAGTTTGTAACAACAAAGCAGTAAAAGAGTCATTATGGTGCAACTTCTTGCTTTATCTTGAGAAGAACCTGTTACAGGTCACTGTCAGACAGGTGACTTCCAGAGATGTCTCAAGCTGATCTGACAAGACTCATTTCCCAGGAAACTAACAGAAAATCCCCTCCTCTGAAGGAGAATATACTTTGCCCCAAGATTTCCTCCATTCCTCTTTCTCTGAAAGGAGGACTAATGCAATGAAAAGAACAGGCGACACCACTTCCCTGAAAGTTGTAGCTTGTTAGTTTACCACCTTAAAGTAAGAGTCTGTCTGCCCCAAAGCTGCCAGTTTTCATGATCAGAAAACAGGACAGCAGAGGTGTAAAGTACAGCAGCATCACAGAACTAGAAAAAAACTGGCAAGAGAAAAGTGCTAGGAAGGAGACTCTGCAAGTAGTTTAGGTGGATCTTCTGGATTTCCCACCTGCAGGACTGTAAAAAGTCAGGATTTCAATAAAAAAGAAAAAGATTAAATATTTTCTCTGACCAGTGTGCAAAAATTTACTGTGTAGATATCATGGAACTGTCATCTCAAGAATTGTTGTGGGAAACTACGTTCAACCACCAAATACGGTTGAAAAACATAAAATGTGTGAAAGATTTTGCTCATATTTCAGTGTATATTTCAGTATTACTGTAATAATAAAATTTTTGCTCATTCCTAAGTAATATCTAGTGTTAAGTTAAGAAATTTGCTTTTTGCAATTATCAAGGGATTAAAAAAAATGGATATTTAATTCTGATCTTTTCCTTATCTTTCTTCCAGGCACTTACCGTTCTTGTTCACAGTACAATAAAATTTTACTAAGATGAAATTTCACTGAAAAAAATCATAGGCAGGTTTAGTTTAAAAGAAAGTAAATTAAACTTGCTAAACTGAATAGCCTTTTGTCTGGGTTATGAATTCAGAGAGCTAGATATAGAAACTACTGCCAAATGCCTCACTGGCTCCTGTGTTTCAAAAGAATAATGTTTCAGAAATCAATTGTTCAAGTGAAAGGAGTTCTATGAATTTTGGGGCATTTCTCAGCTTTTTCATTATTTTTCCACTTGTTATCTAATGTAGTGTAGAAATTATTGCAGAGGAAAGCAGTTTTAGTTTTTGTCCTAAGCATGCCTCATTCACTCATGATGATTCAGCAATTTACACAGAAGGAAGCCCAGGGGAAATTCTGGCTTACATAAAATCTTAGTAATATCAGCTTTCTCACTGGCACTGCTATACATTTGCATCCACAATTATTTTTCCATTCTGTCAGTAGAAACGTGACTCCTATTCCCGCTGGTCAGAATAAACGATATCCCACAAGAGGTCACCTCTTCCCACAACAGCCAGGCTGCTTTTGTGAGGAGTGGTGCAATGTTGGGAGACCAGATAGGAAATGCATTTTGCCCTCTTTTCATTCCAAAACTTACTCAAAATCTCCACTGACTTGTTTGTCACCTTGCTACTACACGTAGGAGAGCAGGAAGGCAAAAGTCACCAGCAAGAAGAATATACTATAGGGTGTAATGAGGAAAGTGTGAAAAGTCTTTCTACATGACATAAGAGGAAATTATTAGGAGGAAGGAACACAGAAAATTATGTTACTCCGGAGCACATATAGTTCAGTAACAGAAGTGCTGATGTCTACCATGTCCTGTTAAGCCATCACAAATCACTGTACCAAGTAATGACACAAGAAACAATGGGTTCACATCATTTTTGTGACTCTGCGTAGTCTGCTGTTCTGAGGCTGCTCTGCCCCAGGAAGGCACCAAGTGGATGTCATATTGTAAATCTGCCAAGCTGACAGATAAGCAACTAGCAAAGCTTTTTACAGTAGATCTGGTAAATTGTTCAAATTTAATATAGATACCAATACAGCAGCAAAGAAATGCTGGTTTTAACCCCACAATGCACATTTATTAATTTTATATTTGCAGAGGTTAATATGCTTTGTGCTTAAGCAACATACCTTACGAAATTGTGCAGAAATATTCAAGTATAGTAAGATGCTCAGTTATTTATGTCCAGCAGATAAAAGCTGCTTCACACAGTTTGAAGATGATGACTATAGCGTGACAGCTTTAATTACACAGTCAAATACTAATACAGCTGAACCCTACCTCTGTTCAGCAGTCCATTGCAAATTGTTTGGTAACAAGACACAGGCTGTTGCTTCACATAAATCAATCCTCCATTTCTATTACCCCTCGTAATATAAAACACCCAAACCCATCCTGCTTTGTGGGAATAATTCAGAGATGAAAGAAAACAAGGAGAAGCCACAAATCCAATATTTTTCCCAACCTTTCCATGTACGTTAGTTCCAAGTCAGCACACAACTTTGTAAAGGCATATACAGCCCACAGTACAATCCATAAATTGCTGTATTTGGAAATGGGATTTTCTTGCGCATAGTACAAGTACTTCACTCCTTCAACATGAGATATAACGAATAACTATTGATGACGAAGCCTTAGAAGACAATCTTACAAAGCAGACCCTTTACTTAGTTCTAATTTACACCAGAATTTAGTCTCAAGAATGATTAGAGCATTAACCTGGACATTAAGCTGTCTTCTGTGACAATCAGACTTCTACACAAGAAATACCATTCTCATAAATAAAGCAACCTACGGACATAGATTGAATAAACAGTACTGTACATGCTTAATAGTTACTTCAGTTACATCAGTGACCTTCAAAAAGCATCATTTGTGTGCATACGATAAACTGAGTCAAGTCAATTTTTTTCAGACATGGCCATATGTCACTTGAGCTTGTTGTCATCAACAAAACAATCATTCATCTGAAAAATATTGCCCATATTTCAGATATCTAGTTTTGACAAAGCCTATTGTTGTGGAAGGTCTGTCAGGTTCTGATTTCCACTTGATTTAGAAAGCGATCTCAAACAGGGTCTCTGCTCAAAGTGCAGCAAGGGTGGTTGCTGAAACATTCAGTTCTAATTTAGTTTTAACTTTTAGCAAGAAATACTTAATATTGGTCTCTATTTCATTCATAATGTCCAGTTTAAAAAAGCCTGAAAACTCAAAGTTTGGTGACATGGGAAAAATCACTTCTTTATGCTCTTCCCTAAATTATTCTCTCAGTGAAGTGCTACATTTTTGATGATACTCAAAGATCTGCCAGATTTGGAAAACCTCAAGTTTCAGGCAACCCTGAAAACAACTGCACTTTGAAACATAGAGCTAGATAGTCAACCAGTTATTTTCTGACTACAAATGGGTGCAGCAACACATGACATAGAGACATTTTTAAGGAGGAAAAAAGAAACATGCCACTATACTACTACTTTGATCCTCTCTAGAATATAAATGTTGAAGCACAAATGAAGCCCTTTGACGCCTATTTCAGCATTGCTTAATTACTAATTCTTTCATTACCATGGATTAAAGCAGAAAAATGAACTGCAGAAAAACACTTTCTATCATTAGCAAAATTATTGTGCTAATAACGATAAAGACAATTCTACCTTAACTGAAGAGAGCAATAACATTAGACTGTGTTTATTTGGCTATGGAAAGAACACATTTGTAGATAACCATATTGCACTTTTAATCAATTAGGAAATCAATCTTTCTTTATGCATTTTCACGGCTCCTATTAATTGTAGTAGTATTCCTAAGCCTGAACTATGAACAGTGCCAAACGTTACAGTCCTGCCACTTAAAGACAAAATTATTTGTGTTGTTCAGCATTATTGGGGTTTTGTTGTTTGTTTTATTGTTTTGTTTTAAGGAAATGAGCAACACCTCATACATAGCAAAATACTCATATCCAACACACTTCAGTAACATACCTGTATTATTCCCAACTCTTACAAGCCAGGACACAGATTACTAAAATACCTCTTAAGACCTACCTAAGGATTAGTGTTCTGCATAACCTTCTGCAGATGAGGAAGAAGCAACTCATGGCACAAAAAAAATTAAGCAATGTGTGTGGTCTGCAGAAGGTAAGTCTGAAAGTTCTAAGTACACCATAGTAAGACCATCATTTCTGTAACATGGTGCCTAGAAGCTGATAGAACAATACGGTACAACTCTACCCATAGTACAACAAAGTTGAGTACTACCTGTTATGAAATTGAGAAAATTATAGCATAGCAATCTGGTTTTTCTTGTCAGGGACCATCATTTGCCCCTACTATCTGATCTACATTTGTACATAAAGCCACAAACATATTTTTCTTTGAGGCATACAATTCACTCTCATGATAGAAAAACACAGCACCTACTACAAAATGCTTTTCCCATAGCTGTCAAGGAAATCAATTAAAATCAAAATAGCCTTTGTTCCATCTCTGTTTGATTTCAGTCATGATCTTTAAACAGAGTTATGCTAGCTATGGGCTGAACCCTGAATAAGCAAACTAAAGTGAAATGAGTTTGGGAATGTATTTGTTCTGTGTAATGTATTTGTTTCAATTTATTCTGCAACCGCCTTATATTCGTTAAAAGCAAACATACCCCTAACATATATAGCTTTTCTGGCAGACTGTGAAATACTGAATATCACTGATTATTCTGAAAACCATCAAAATGCAAATGGAATGAGAAAGAATCTGAATCAACATCATCATGTAAACAAAATATTAAATGAAAACACTTGTAACAACACAGATGGTATACCTTTAGCTATTTGCCAGATGTTCATGCTAGGGATGACCCCAAGCACTCTGAAGTCACTGAGAGCCTTTGCCTTAACTTCAAAGGATTTGTTAGATGCATAAAAAAATGCTTACACTCATCTATACTGACATTACTGCACATTGCTGCAATTCTCAGATCAAAAGAAGGCAACAGATATATATTTTTTAATGCTTACCATTATCACTTTTGATATTTCCATTGCTGAGCTGTTTTAACCTCTTCTGATGGGATTTGCCATTATAGTGGATTTGTGCCTGAGCAGCAGAGTTCAGCTGAATGTTACAAACATTACATAAAGTAAAATTGGCGTGTTTCTTTTCTCTTTCCTTCTTTTCTTCAGTGCCATCAGGTGCTAATTCTTTCTCACCTTCCCTGTCTGGGACGGTTGTGAAATCTGAACTGTATGAGTGGTTATCAACTGGTAAATCAGGGCTCCAGGGCTTCTTCATATTTTCTGAAGGGAAGAAAAAAACCAAAACAAAACGAAATACATAAGAGGGAAAGTTGATGAGTAACACAAAATCATATACACAAGATTTCTACATCTGTAAACCAGCAAAAGGGAGGTTCTTTGCATTTTCATATTTTAACACATTTCTACTTGTGTTTTGCTTTCTGTTCATGTTTTCTAGTTCTGCTGTGTAACTTGAGTAACTTCACAGCACTCAGGTGAATGTCTTTAAATGTTCAGGGGTACTACTAAGTCTATCCTGTCACAGGGGGAGGGGTGTTTGTGTTCGGTTGGGTTTGGTTTTTCTTATTACTATTTCTATCTTATCCCTTGGGTAGTTTAGTTTATTTAAGAATTATCCTATCAAATGTGAATTTACAAATGCTGTTAGAAATCTCAGCAAGGTCTAGATGAAGCTCTTAAGATGTGACAGTTAAGATGACAGTTAACTGTCACATTCAGTGGGAAACTGTATTGGATGCAGATGCCCAGGTACTGGCAGCAGGGGCTGCAGGGGCTGCCTCTCTAAGATGAGGCCAAGGGCTGTCCCATGCTTGAGGACAGCCAATTCCAGGTGGCTCCAAAACTGACCCACCAGTGCCCAAAGCTGAGCCCATGAGCCACGGGTGTGGCACCTCCATGATAACATATTTAAGAAAGGGTAAAAACACTGTGAAGCAGCTGAAATAATGTGAAACAGCCCTGTAGACAGTGGAAAAGAAGGGGGAGGAGGTGCTGCAGACACTAGAGCAGTGTCCCCTGCAGCTCATGATGAAGACCATGGTGACACAGGTTGTCTTCCTGCAGCCCATGGACAACCCCACGCCAGAGCAGGTGGAAAACCCCTGAAGGAAGCTGCAGCCCATGGAGAGCCCATGCAGGAGCAGGCTCCCAGCAGGGGCTGCGGTCCACTGATAGAAGCCTACACAGGAGTAAGTTTTCTGGCAAGACCTGTGACCCCATGGGGGACACACGCTGGAGCAATCCTTTCCTGAAGGTCTGCACCCTATGGAAAGGACCCAGGCTGGAGCACTTTTTCAAGAATTGCAGCCCATGGAAAGGGCCCCCACTGGTGCAATTAATGAAGGACTGTATCCTGTGGGAGGAACCCCATACTGGAGCAGAACAGCATGAGGAGGAAAGTGCAGCACAGATGAAGTGATATGGACTGACCACAACTCCCAGTTCCCATCCCCCTGTGCTGCACAGGGATGGGAGAAGTATAGAAGAGTCAGGAGTGAAACTAAGCCTAGGAAGAAGCAGGGGGCAGAGGGGTGAAGTGCTTTAGTGTTTTGTCTTTGTTTCTCACCATCCTACTCTATTTTAATTGGCAATATATTAAATTTATTTTCCTCAAGTTGAATCTACTTTGCCCATGATGGTAACTGGTAAGTGCTCTCCCCATCTTTATCTCAACCTAAGAGTTCATTTTCCCCCCTCCCTGTCTTGGTGTGGAAAGGGAAAGAAAACGCCTGGGCGGGGGTCTGGCAGCCAGCCAAGGTCAATCCACCACAGAAATACAAGTAGTTATTGCAGCAGAAATATTTTATAATCCCCTTTAGGATTAAATCCAGAAGTATCACATTTTGATTACTTTTATGTAAAATATACAATAGGTCAGTTAAACTCTACGTGAATGACAACGTATTGTTACATTCCATTACATACACTCCTACGTTCAAATACTAATCATTACAAATTCTTAGCTGTTTTAGCACTTAGAAATGCAAGATGCATTTTTCAAGTTGGAAAAAAAAGGGGCGGCGGGGGGGTGGGGGGAAGAGAGTTAGTCTCCTTTTCCCACATTTATATATTTTGATGCGTTGCAATTGACAGAAGAAAACCAGAACTCCCCTATATTTTAGTCAGCTAATCTTAAATGCGTAGACCTCCCTCTTGAGTTTCTTAGTTAGGTATTTAGCAACCCCCAGTTAACCCCTCTCCACTTCCTGTGAATGCTTTCAAGCCCAAGTCTAATAATTTCATAACTTCTCTGGTTCAAAATAGTTCAAAGACAAATAACAAACATGTTCTATTAGTTTCTTATCTTAACCTCCCAGGATTATAACTGAAGGATAGTTAACTTAGGTTCAGCTAATACCAAACTGTAGCAACCACAGAAATAAGAAGATAATCCTATCTGCTGAACTTCAAGTGAAACCAATGTAAACATGAGTTTCCATGATTAACGGTGAGTAGAAATGGCACAGGTGGAGAAGTGCTCTGTGCACTGCAAACCTAATTTACTATTCAAGGAGTGCAAAATGTTATATCAACTTAGCATCTTGGTGAGACCTTTATAGCACATATAAATCTTCAAACTACTTGTTCGCCCAGACTTAGTGAATAAATGAAGGCCTATTCAAAGTACCTAATCTGTACTTTGAGTGACAAAATTACTGCAGCCTTAAATATGATTGTACTATTTGGTCTCTAACAAATCATTCAACCTAGAAACAAAAAAGATGATTGCAGCACCACAAGCAAATGGCTACAGATGCCTTTAATCCCAGATCCAGATAAAGTTCAGCATCTAAAAATAAGTCTAAACAAGCCTTCAGATTTGGTTCTGATTACACAAAAATACTGCAAATCGTTCTTGAGAGAGCTTCAAATATTGTAAATTTCATTGACTAAGTGTTTTACTGGCCCTCCCAAGGATTTAAACACATTTACTGCTTTCCACTCAAACCATGACGACAAATTTATCTAAAGATGCAAATCTAAAGCCTATCAAGATTCAAACCACTTTCAATCTCAGTTTTCAGATTTGCTTGCTATCTAATTAGTACTGTGTTCTTTTATGCTAACTAAACCCTATTTCTGAGAGGAGCTCTACACTTGCTCTAGGTGAAAACCTCCCTCAACCAGTTCAGTCATTATTATTATTACAGCTTTTGTGTATGGTCAACTCTGTAATCTAGGATTTTAGCTGTCTACACAAGAGATAAGAAAGCAGGCTAAACAATTCATTCCAAAGCAAAATTAAAGAGAAAAAAAAAGCAACATAAAAGTAGTTAGTTATTAAAATCAAACCTATTATACCACCAGTGGTGACAGGAACTTTTATAGACAAATTACAACCATCCCCATAAGACATTATGAGAGTGTGGAAGCTTAGGAGAAAACCTGAAGTTTTTCTACAGCATATTTCTCCTAGGAGGAAGAGGAGGTTTCTCCTGAAGAAGCAGCAGCAAGCCATCAACCTCAGCCTTCAGGAGTTTGTTGGAAATATTGTTCACTCCAAGGAGACCTATAGTTATCTATCTAAAATATTTTTGAATTAAGAAATTCAGTCTTTAATCAAAGCATTAGAAAGATTAAAATGCTAACATGATGGCACTGGTTTTACTAAATTTCTCTATATGACAGTAACTTTTCAGAAATCCCAGTTTATATACATGCTGTACATTACTATATGTAATCTTTTGCATTGAAAGCATTCCCCACTAGAGAGCAGTATGAATTTAAAATTACAATATATCTCTAGACCTATAGTGCTAGTTATATAGGCATGAGACTACTGTAATAAAATAGATCTTCTAGGATGTAAAACTTTGTAAACAAATATAATCTAGTAAATTAAACATTGTACACTGTGTACACATGTTTAATTCCTTTTGAAACGTTTGCACAGATAAGCTGACAGCCTAATAAACTGTATTAGCATGTTACAATACCCCTCTAATATTCCAATCAACACAGTCTGATCTATGAGTCTTATTTTTGGCATATAGAATACTTGCATCTTGCATTCTAATCTCATTCCAGAAAAAGAAATTGTAAAATGCACACTAGATAAAGGCACAATAAAATAATAAGGGAAATGAATGATCCAAGTCTGTGAAAGCTAGTAAAAGATCCAGAGAGGTTGTAGAGTCTCCTTCCCCGGGGACATTCAAAACCTGCCTGGACGCAGTCCTGTGCCCCCTGCTCTGGGTGTGCCTGCTCAGGCGGGGGGGGTTGGATGAGATGATCTCCAGAGGTCCTGTCCAACCCCTACCACTCCATAATTCTGTGATCCACCAGTGTTTCAGCTAATGAAGGTGCAGACTGATTCTTGCAAAGCAGCACACAGACTTTCAATTCATGCCCACATATGCCTGCATCATTGAATACTTCTATTTTCTGGAATGAAATGTTTAGGCAGCAATTTTGATTGGTGGAGGTGAGGGAAAGAATACTTAGTTTATTCTATTGGAAAGTTACATGGAATAGGGTTAGAAGAAAGCATTATAATCTTAATTTTAAAACCAATTTTCAATTGCTATCAATGTCTTATTGGTTTGAACTGCTGACCTATTTGGAGATGGATAAGCATTAAATGAAAACCCTCTTCACCTACTATTATTATAGAATTCAACTGGACTTCACTGGTTGCATATCATATACACAGTCATCAGTTTTGCAGATAACTTCCCCCGTCCCACCCCTGAAAAGAAAGCTAACTTCTCAACCTTTAGGAGCCCTAAGGAAGACTACAGTCAACTAGGAATGAATGAGCAAGGTAACCAAGAACTCAAAATTTCAAGCCAATTTAAATAGCACTGTGGATAAATGCTTTCATTTATTTTCCCTGGAGCTCTGAACTCAATTTTGGCTCAATGATGCTTACCAGTAAAATGAACTTTGCATGACATTATAGCTTTGCGAAGTAGAAAACTGCCCCATGTGGAAAACCAGCACAACTACGATTTGTTGTGTTTGCTGGCTTAGCTAACATAGCTACTGCCTGCAGATTTCTCTTCTGAAACGTGCTTGAATGTAAGGGATTAGAAATTACATCCTCCCAATAAAACAATCCTTACCTTCTTAAACGCATGACAAAAGCATGCTTTCTATTCAAGGATATGGAAATTAAACTTTGTTCATTTGTATTACAAATCAGTTGTTTTGTTTCCAAACTGTCTTGTCAACGTGGAACTATCCCAATCACTGGGTCTTAGACCCTGTGTACATAAATGAACCCAGCGTATTTGACTATTAAGAGGCCAACGGGGTATATGAATCCCAGAGTATGAGACTGCTGTGCAGGTAGGTCAATTGTACTCAACACAGACTATTTGTCACTGATGAATGACACAGTATATCCTAAAAAAATATCTCTTTGGAAGAAGCCACTTCCCAACAGGGCACTACAACAAATACATTGCCTGTAACAGCTGAAGGATAGAAAATGCAGACAGGGGCATTAAGGACAAAAGTCCACTAATTACAATATTCAGGGATTTCTAATATTTCTTTCCAAGACTGTGAAAATGGTAAAGGCACTTAGGTGGCAATCACCAAAGATGCAGATGCTTGTATCTCCGTTAGTGACCCCTGGACTCTGCAATCGCTGTAAATCTCACCACCAGGGCCTACAGAAAGAGTCATCTCTCTATAAAGTACACTAAAATTCTAAACTCAGGTGGCTTGTTCTTAGAAACATGCATTCGCCTTCCTTTGCAGATGTCTGCGCTGTAGATCAAGTTACATGGGATGAATCTCAATGTGCCTACCATAATAGCATCTTTAAACATTAAAAGGACTGAACTTTGGCAGGTATGAAGAAAACCTGGGTTTCAGATATCAACAGATAACAGCTGCTTGCAAAGAAACTGTTGCTAGAACAATGTTTAAAAAAAAAATTTAAAAAAAGAATTCAATCACTTATCAGGATTCTCTCTCCAATTATTACCTTGTCAGTTTTCAGATCTTCAGGGAATGTTATCAGCACACTACACAAAAACCCCTCTGGTAAGAACTGGTAATAATTGGAAGATTCTTCCAATCTTTTCTAACATAATAAATTTGATGATATATCTTTCAGGTGATAGGATGTTGCTGGCTGATGACTGTCATGGTAGCAGGGTGACCTTTGTGTCAGCCTTTTAATAAACTCTTCCATGCTGTGAGCCAAAATATGTGACTGGACCCTCCCCAAAACTGGCTATTTGTAGGCTACAGTCTTCCTATGTACCTGCTACATCACTCAAAAATCCCTGCTGTTACCTGTGACCCCTTTACCAAGAAGACAGTGAAAGCTAACTTGCCTTTCCAACCTCTAGAATGACCTTACTGAATAAAATGTTGGCTCTAGTAATTTGCTCCTGGGAGAAGCTTAAAATGAACATATTGCCACCTATTTTATATATGGATGGAGGGGGCAGAACAGCCTGGGGGGAAGGATCAGAAATACGAAAAATAAAATAGCTTTTGCTTCTTCCATCCTTGTTATCACCAGATGATGTGGTCCCGACACTGTAACCTTCCTGTTTTGATCAGGGTTGCACCTGCTCCTGGTTTTGAGCCCAGAGCGATTTAGGTCACGAATGGTCTATTTTACACATTGCTGCTGTGGCAGTTACAAATATACAATGAGATGGACGGACAAGGGGAAACCGGTGAAAGGGCACTCACGGTGAAAGCATTGCATCTCTGAAACGCAGCTCGCTTCCAAATGACCTGAGTAACCTTCAGGATACGCTGCTGGACTCACCTGTTTTCTCTGGATGGATGAATGAATGTCACTTCAGTGGAAAAGCTACTGGGGAATGGGAACCTACTGAGACTGGAAAGTTGTGGTTTGGTTTTTTTTAAAAAAATAATTGATTTTTCAGGAGCTCCTTTGTTCAAAGTCTTTCATATTTTGCTGTCTTTCAGATGAAAATTAAACACAAAATAGTATATAATACAATAAAAGCTGATGTGAAAATCTGCAAAATACATGCATTAAGTAATTTTACACTGTTGGTAGGCTTTTCTGTTAAGAGTTTTAGGGCTGCAAGTACAACCATCACCTGCTTCTAAAAACCAAGGAACAGTGTGTCAGGTCATACACCCAAGAGCTAAATTACTAGTCAGTGATAAAACTGCAGATAAAAGTCAGTATTTCTTCTTGCTGTCTGTCTCATACAGTGCACATAACATTTGAAGCCACTGTTTACCATATTTTCTCTTCAGAAATAACCACACAAAAAACAGTAGTAAAGGTAGTTTAGGAGAGAAAAAAAAAGATAAGTCAGGAGAGAAACACCTGATTTTCCTGTTTATTGTTTCTCCATATCCTTCCAGCTCCTCACAACCTGATCACTGCTGCTAGCTCTTATACCACTTCATTCATCCCTGTGAATAACAAGAAAATCATAATCACCACCATCTCAGGTGATTTTTGCAAAGTTTAAGAGGAAAATAATCTCTTGAGCAAAAAAAACTGCATCAAGTGAAAGAAATAACAGCAGGTTCTCCCCACGTTTATTGCTGGGGGGAAGGGAGAGGGATGAGGCAGGAGGAGACCGAGGTTATTTGGGGTTGGAGGTCTTTATAACTTAATGTCTATATCCTGGGATTCCTCCCAAGAAATGCAGCTCTGCAAACTGAGCCCTGTAAGAGTAGGTTTTTATCCATCTGAAGTAGGCTTATTGTATATTCGTATACCTTGAGCAATAGCGCAGAAAATAAAAGCCTGGGCTTTTGTTTTGTTTTGCTGGGAGAGCACTTAAATCTTTCAGGAAAAGCTGCATTTCAATACTGCAGCCTATCTCCTGTCACAGCCACACGCACCATGAGTTCCTAAAGGAACTTATGGATGAACCAAAAAGAAAAAGTTCATAATTTCTTGGTTCGGCAGTTCCCTCATGCCAGAAGCAACCAACAGACATCTCATAGTCTCAAAATATACTGCAGTCATTTTTTTTAATTGAGTTCTATAAAAAGAGCTAAGCACTAATCAACACCATATGTTATTCAACTAGCTAGTAATACATATCTATTTCTCAAGCCTGTGCGAACGTTATGGAGCACTTTGGGTGGTTTGGAACTATTTAAAGGCCAAGTAATTAATTTACAAACATCAGCTTCTAAAATCTGAGAGGTGCTACTGTGGTGACTTACAGTCACAGCCAAGCCATGAAAACTCCCTCACTTGCTTTTTATTCAATCCATTTTCAGAGATGGTCTTTGTGAAGACAAAATTTCTGCCTAAAATAGGGCCAAATAAAGACATGGGTTCAGTTATGTGTGTGGTACCCAAGCCCTAAGGATTGCTCTTCTCATACAGGTAAAGCAAGCTGTTTGCATTGCCTCACCCCTCTCTCCATCAGCAGTATCTTGTGTACAGACCTTGTACTGAAGGCAGTAGTTTAAATTGCAAGAGGCACAGCTATGAAGGCTCTGCCTACCAAGAAAATTTGTTATTGTCATGCACCATGAAGAGTATTCTTTTTTCCCCACATACACCTGATTTCTACATTTGGGAATGCCACTCACAGCTTCAAAACTCCTGTCAACAGCACTCTCTGTTGACTGGGCCCAAAAAGAATGGACAGGTGTCTAATTGCAATTCGAGCTGCCTCTACTAGACAAAACCTTGGTTTTAATGTTATTTCTGAGAAGGTAGACGGTCAGTACAGGTTTTAAAGGTCAGGGAAAAAATTGCAGATTTTTCAAGTTATTAACTCTGAGAGACATATAAATTAAACCATTTAGCAGGGTCCAGAGACAGGTGTAATGAAAAAAGGATGCACAAAGAGAAAAGACAACAACTGATATTTTTCTACAGAACTACTGAAACTTTGTAGCTATTACAATTACTTTTGATTTCATAAATAAAAATCACCTTTTTCAGCCTCTCTGGATCAACTCCCTGATGTGAAATCAGCCTACGACCTGTCATCCAGATATTCTGTAAGTGCCATATTCCACCTTAAAGACCTTCAGTTTTCCCATTACCTAAATATCTAGTCAAATCTTTGTATCTCAGCAGAAACCAAGAGCATGAACAGTTGTTTGGTCATAATGAGCTATTTATTTTTGCAGACAAGTAAGTTCTGTTCTTAACACTCCAATACAATGACTAACTACTGCCATATCCAAGTAGATAATTTTTAAAACATCCTTAAGTTTCAGTTAGTGTTTGTTTATATTTTGTTGATAGGTTCTTTCTTTAGAAAGAGAAGCTACTTCTTTTTTCCTCTTTTGTGGTTAAGTATTTTGTCAATATGCTGATGAAAATACATCTACAAAATGAAACAGAAAACGAATTAAAAGGCAAGTCACATGAATGAGCCCTGTGGGAATTCTGCTTAAAAAACCCCAGCACCCCTAAAAAAATTAAAGCAGAATAAAAAATGATAAATTTGAGACATATAGTTAATCCCCTGATGATCTTTGGTAAGCATATAAAATGCAGCCATCAGACACTGAATAAAATAAACTGGCAATAAATATAGTCATGGTGGGGAAAAGGAAATTAAAGGTCACAAGCAATGGATTACTAAAATTCAGATTTTTTTTTTTTTTCATTTCACTTCAGAAGGAATGTCAGAAGTTTGTGGTTTGTGCTTTTTTCATATAAGCAATTTCAGAAATTATTTTCTTGTAGTTTGCAAGATAATTTCTCAAGATTGGCAGAGCCTTATGATTTTAATTCTCAAACCCTCTCAGGCCCTAGGAAATCGCAGTGTTTACCACATATAAAAACAGCCAAAAGTTAAAAGTCAGTCTCCCCCCTCTTTTCATTACACTTTTATTTTAGGGAGTTGCTATGTGGATATATTCTAAACAATAGGCCTGTAAAACAAAAAAAAAAAACCAAAACCATAGAGCAAAAGAGCAATTTTAGTGCTTCAATCAGTTACCCTTTGGAAAAGATTTCCAGAGCAAATGAAATATTGTACCTTTTGTCTCCCTGTAAATGCACTTCTACAAACACCAGAGTTAAAAAAAGCTTGAGGAATTAGGGCTTATATCTGAATATTATCATTCATACTTTCACAAAAGCAATCATTTTTCACATTATCTGCTCATTATAAAATGTTCAGGTAGCTCTGGCAACATTTACAAGCATAGGGATATTTTTATTATTATTTTATTGCTTCATTACACCCACTGGGCCATTTAATGCTGAATTTAATGGAGAGCAGATAATTTTCCAAGCAATGCAAACACATCAAGGTGAAAGTCTGTTGTGTTTGGAAAGGTTAGCAGATGCTTTTGCAAGTGCATGTGAAAGTTATTGTCATTTATCTTATTCTTGCACCTTTGGATTACATTCTTTTTAACAAAGAGGATACATTTACTAGAGCATTCATGGCAGTAGGAACATAATTTCTGCTAGTTTACAGCATGTGTTTATTTGGGGTAGACTCTGCAGTTTTAGTTGAGAAGTATAAACATATCGCATATAACTTAAGAAGCGTATTCTTTGTCATGTCTTGACAGCCAACATCTTTGTTATTGTATCTGAGGCTGATATAATGTTCTTCTATGTCAACTACACATTTACCTCAAGCCCTTCATCAGTACTCGGGATTTAGAGATAAATGTCTAGCAAACCAGACTATCCTTGACATGTATCGGTAAAAAAATCTGAAAGACAAATTGGGAGATCTGGACCTTTTCTTGTTTCCCCAGGATGACAGTGTCCTACAGCAGCAGCTAAAGTCTTTTGTTACAGTCACACAAGGCCAACATAGGGCTTCATTTATGCAGCTGGGGAATTATTTTAACATAAAGCCTCTCCGTCTGTGTCAGATTTCTAATAACCTTTTCATCACAGTAGCCAGATGTAATGCATTTATAGAAACGCTTATGCATCAAAAATAAAAATGTGCAAAAGGAATCTAATTATTGAAAATAGAAAGTGGGATGATGTTTTTATTATTATTATTTGGGATAAATTCAGGTGATTCACTATTAGTGAATGCAAATGTATTTTCTAGGTTTGATTGCAATGAGGGTAGGGGACATTGGGGAGAGTTTGTTTATATTTTTGATGAACTTACAAACATTAAAATTCCTTTGAGGGTATGTATAATGGGAGGGTTTGAAATAATTTCTGTAAGTTTTTATTGATCCAAGATCTCTTAAATATGTTAACTATTTACAATTTGGACATATACAACTCAATAATAAAAATATGGAAATAAAAGAAAACATGGCCAAACTGGAGACTTCAAGCCAATACCTCCCCTCTGGCACAGGGACTGCTGCTTCTTTATGCTTATAAAAGTCAGCCCCTGCTTGAAATTGCTGATTTTACAAGATATTGCAGCAATATCTTCCAAAATCTAGAAAATTACCAGAAAGGCCCAGGAACTTATTGGACACATTAATCAATGATGGTGCCTTAATACTGCTAAAATATAAAATAGGCTTCTAAAATAGGAAAGGTTTTTCAGTTTTGCAGAGATATACATAGATTTTTATATATCTCTTCTGTGCAAAGTTGCCTTGGACCACCGCCTTCAGGACTGCACCATATTTTTTTATTAGTCTTTATACAGCATGTGTTGCT
Organism: Phalacrocorax aristotelis; assembly: GCF_949628215.1. Taxonomy (NCBI): domain Eukaryota; kingdom Metazoa; phylum Chordata; class Aves; order Suliformes; family Phalacrocoracidae; genus Phalacrocorax; species Phalacrocorax aristotelis. The sequence goes on from NC_134277.1 coordinate 41,902,017, forward strand.
AATAATTAAAAGGCATCAGTGTTTACTTCTGAAACATCCTCCCATGATTGGAAGTAATTTTTTGTCCTAAAAATGTATTTTTGAAAGAGAAGCATGGGAATAACACCACACACGCACACAGAAAGTAGGATAGCTGATGCTTTCCAGCCTTCTCTGGGACACCTTCACAGCAGTACTTCTATTACACTTTGCAGCAGATGCTTATAGTGCAGACCTAGAACTGCTGCTCTTGGGAAGCCTGAGCACTTTGCTCACCCACTGTGATCTGCAAAAACTACTACTGCTGAGTCTGTAAAATATTTCCAGCTCTGCTGGCCATCTGCAATCCCTCTCGACCTGTCGGGGTAAGCTGAAGCTGTTGAAAAACCTGAGAATTCATGCATGGTAAAATTTAAAGCTTTGTAAGATCTATGAAGTTTCTTCCTTTAGCCATGCTGATTCAGGGGAAGAAGCTTATGCATTTTACTAAACATAGGACAAGTTTATAAAGTCCTGAGACTTGCGCAACTACTTCATTTTTCAGAATAACAGCTCAACCTTGCATTAAAACATTTGTTAGCACTGAAGGTAATTTAAGACTACTGAATTAAATACATATGAAATTTTCAGAATTAACTCATTTTGAAACAAGATGTTATGACAGAAATTTAGAATACTTCACAAAATATTAAATGGCCCAATATTTCAAGGCTTTTTATCTCAGAATTACCTTCTCTTTTAACCTCATCTAAAATATTACACCTCACTGGACACATATAAGACTTCAATCTCAATAGTCTTTTTCTGAGAAGTCAGAGAAGTGTTAAATACAAGGGTAGTACAGACCCTTAGCTACTGACAGAGCTTTACAATATGATGCTTCTTCCACTACAAACCAGACATGTAACTGAATACGCTTTCCTAAAATGGCAAGATAAACATACTTCTATACAGGCGCAAGTCAGGATGACAGCCACTGGAGTCAGTGGCATTACATGGGCATAAAAATGTTGCAAAAAAAAAAAAGCAGACTCAATTCCCCATTTTCCTTCTACCTAGAAATTCATACAGTCGTTTCAGCATCTTGACAGTGACTGGTTATTTCAGCATCTCAGCAGTCACCATAATTTCTGCTGTTCTTGCTATGCATTATAGAAACCGTCACTTTTTAAATTTATGGAATCTTTTACAGCTTGGGTTAAAGAACACTTAAAGCACTTTCAGTGTTTGATATACCTCTACTCTAGAAGAATAGAAATGAGGCTCCTTTATTAATTTAGACCCAGACTACCAGACTATTCACTACAGCAGTCTCAGGGAATTTTAATGGGATTACCTGTATGAATAAGAACTTACATGACAAAAGCTTTGCAAAACTGCAAAGCTTTTTTAATCAGAAAAGGGAAACGTTTAATGATGAAAAAGTACAAAGGTTACAATAGCTAAAACTTCATTTTTGACCGTACAACTCACAAGGCTGCAATACATTCATTATTAATTTAATTAATATCTGACCAAACAGCTGGTTTTCATTTCCTGAGATCTGTAAGGTAAAAAAAAAATCCAAATTATGTCAGATTACTACTTCTATTCTAAACCTTGATACTGTCAGGTTGGTTTCTTCCCTTAAGAAGTTTCTTCTTTAAGAGAAGAAAAATTGTTAAACTGTGGGCAACTGAGATAAAAAATACACTTAAATACACATTCATTTACTTTTTGTTTCATTTTGATTGTAATCCATTTGAAATATTTGCCACATTTTCATTTTATTTGTCACAGAGGCATATGAAGACCAAACACTGCATGTAAGTAAAGCCATCAAAAACACAGCCTAAAACCAAACAACTTCACAAGTGACTTTCCCCTAAGCCACTGCACACAAGAGACTACTCCATCCTACCTCTCATTTCCCTAGTTTAGATAAAATCATCATTCTTTTACTTAGCATTATTTAAATCCGGCCCAATAATTTCATTTGCAATCAACACTTACTGTCTGGAGCAAATAGGAATGGCTTACTTTGCAGCATAGCAGTGTTACCCACTTCAGCGTGCCTTGCTCCTACAGTACATACACATCTGGAACCAACACACACTCACGGTCATCAACCGCTTTTAACAAATCACTAGATTATTGATCACTACACTTACTGCTCTTCATTGACTGTAGCTCATTCCACATTACTGCTCTCCCGCTGCTTCAGCAAATTCTGAAACTTCTTTTGCAAGATTTCACACGCAAACCAAGGCAGTGATGCTTTACACTGAATACTTCTTACTATATCAAAAATAACTGCAGATCACTGCAAAAAGTTGAGGGGAAAAAAAAAATCATTCGTCCATTACAGTTGCAAGCTCTTTACCCAGAAGTAAGCAGCAAGAGGGGTTGTTTTCCCCCTTGTAGCACACCATGTTTTATATCTTCACTGTAACAGACACGCTTTTTTCAGCATTGAATAATTCAGATCTCTAACACACAAATAACTAACACGTAGCTTTAGCAAGGTAGTTGTTCTGAATGACCACCAACCGCTCAGGAGAATACAGGGACTTTTTTTTGAAAGCATCTGGCATAAAGCACACTTCTGTCCTGCCAACTAACTTGAACCCTAGTATGGGATAAATAACTAACTACAAGGAGGATGGAGGACAGGAAAGTTTCGTTTTTTGCGTATTCTTATGTGTACATAAAGAATATATATGCGCACATATATATATGCATACATATACACACAGATATATATAACTGAGGATTTTGAAAGAGGTGTCAACCGACTCATTTAGGCAAATCATTTGGGGTCAAAGCTACTGGAAACTTTCTCTCAAAACCTTGGCCAAATGGAACATTTTTCACAGAAACAAGGTGATAATGGGTTTTCAACTTTCTTTGCACGAACTTAATTTCAATGAGAAAGAAGAGCAAAAGCCTCTGGGTCTTCTGGCCCAAGGAACACTAAGTCACCATGCTTCAAATTTTGTTCTGTACAAAAACATGCTCGTATTACAGCTAATTAGTACAGCCAGTATGAGAATCACCTACTAACAGGTGTTCAATGCTTTTATGGGTTTTAGGTGGGACATGAAGCAACTACTGTTCTTCCTGCTATCACCATTTCAGCCATCAAAAAAAGATATTAGAAGGTGGGTACATTTTCTTTGAGAGCAAGCCTACCAGAAGCATGAGTGTCCCAGTGGCAAAATATGAAATGAAAGAAAGCAGCCAACAGCCTAGATATAAGTAAGTTTCACAGTGGCACAGTATTTTGTCACACTAGTAAACATAGCACAGGATTTTCTTCTCCTGGGAGAGTATTTTGTCAACAAAGGGATTAGCGCTGACAAATGATGACCCAAGTTCCTTTTATTTCTGCCTGCAGGAGTCTTTTGCTCACCATAGAGATAAAAACCAGCAACCTTGACAAAACGTACAGTCAAACATGGTAAATTCTGGCATCAAATGATATAACAAAACCAAGCTACCCCATCCCTGAGCTTTCCTCTCACACTGACTTTGCAGAGTTCATCCTTCAGATCTGAACTTTTGGGCTCCGCCAATTTGCAGGAGTAAGGAAAGAAGCAGAGGCTCCTGGGGACATTTCTAAGCATACATGCAAGGATTCTCTGTTTTCACCATATGGAACAAGAACCCACGCTACTGACAATTCATCAGTGAAGGAGAAAAAAAAGGGGGATGGGGGTGTTTATGCACGTATATAAACACAACTAGAGAAAATCCACTTCACTGTTATAGATGTTAGCTTAGTAAGGTTTGGTGTCCATTTTAACTACAGTAACTCTATAAGTTGTGGGACATTCAGATCTTAGAACTGCACTCCACGATTACACCAAGGAGCAAACAGAAACGAGAGCACCATAAGGCTGCCCTTTAGGAAGCTCAAAGCCAAAACTCTCATTTTCTTGACAGTCCATGATTTCTTCTTTATGAGCAACTCTGCATTAAACTTGGCCAGAACCTGCACTACACCTTTAACAAATGTAGTGTCCTTGGGTATGCAACACACCAAAGCTCATTTAGTTTCTCACATTTGTTTACACACCCATTTTCACGTTTGTTCCTCACTCTACTTTCACATTATTTCCACTAAGCTGATTTGCTTGTCCCAGCTTAACGTTTCTAATCACTCACATAAGCTTCCCCCCAAAATACTGCAGAAATAGCTTTATTCCTGGAGCACTCATATTTAATTCTTCCTCCCAGTTCCTCACATGAAATGGCTGCATCTGGAGCTGACCATTTACATCAGGCTGCCAAATAGCCCTGTCCCACCACCCTTCCAATCTCTCCAACAGCCCCAACCACTTCCATACTGTGAGATACAATCCCCCTTCTCCAAGCAGATCCAATACACAGAACTCTTCATGACAGAAACTCTTCATCACACAGAACAAGTACTTCCTTTAAAGAGGAACAGTCTTAAGACATATTCATAACTTTTTAAATCTTGTATCAGCAGGAAAGGCACAGTTTAGAAGCAGAAAAAGAACATGCAGTCCAAAATGGCATTATTTTAAAGCCCAAAGATCTGTCATTGACATTGCAAAAGGTATTATCTTCTTAAAGTATACTGAAGGAAACATGCACCATCTAAAAAAAGAAACAAAACCTTTCTGAACTCATAAATATAGCAGAAGTGTCTTTAAATTAAAGCCATTATTAGAACATAAAACTAAGATGCAGATAACATTATGAAGTACTATAATATTTTAGCACTGGAAATAGCAGTGAAGTTGGGAAAATTAGATACATGCACTATTAGATTTTCTTCATTACCTGTAGGAGCTTCAGGAAAATACCTTACAGAACACTCAGTGCTGCCAGCAGCAACCTTGCTGAAAGCCTTTTACCGTATCTGTAAATCTTGTACAATTCCTGTCTGCATCTGGACAAAAACACTTCAGTCAATCATGCAATTGCCAAGTGCAGTAGGAGGTGAAACTTGAATGCATGCTTTCTAGGCTCCTAATTTAGCACAGTTTCTAATACTAATGGACAATTTCTCTCCTTTCCTTCCAACCCCCCTCTGCTCCTCTTCTCTTCCTTTTCTATCCAACTTTATTTTTCAGAGGTTATTGTGCTTTTAAGGAAAACTGTCAAATAACTTTTCTTGTTTGAACATCGGAGTATTTTTTGTTAGCACGATACTATGCCTGGCATTCATGTGGAAGGCATTCATGAAGGGAAGTTCAATGGTATATTTCGTAGCCTCCTGTTCCCCTTTGTTTCCTATTTAAAGGGAAAACACATTAGAAGACTATTCAATTTTCTGCCACTTCAGAATTCAGTAGCAAAAATACCACAAATATCCTGGATAAATGGCAGGTAAATTCATGATCATTGTAATCTAGTGCTTTCTATATAGGAATGCCCCAGACACAAAAGGCATATGTTTAGGTAAAGGTTAATGTTTGAATTTTGGATATCGTAATTTAGGAACTGAATGTATGCCACAGGAGGAAACTCTTCTGTCTGAAAAGATCATTTACCCCTCAAATTCAGTGGTCTTCCCCAAGAAACTGCTGAATAATTGATATGATTAGTATTATTCAGTACAGTGCCTGCATCTGCTGAAATGATATTTTTGGGCCATTAATAAAGCTTTGACAGGATAGTTGTACTTTTGTACCATCTCTTCTTAAGGGATAAGATTTTCAGAATTATGCCCAAACTAAGCCTGAAACCAAACAAACCAAAACCCTGCAATTAATAGGCTCTGTTGATTATTTCAGTCTAGCTTATATGGGTATTTCTCCAATTTCTTAAAAAGCAACCACTATATAACAATTACAATACTATTTAATCATAAAAGCTTCATTACATAAGGGAAACATGCAAATACTTCCCAGCAGCCACATGGACTTTAAATAAAATTACATTGTGTTTGGTCATTTTGTGGCATGAAATTTTGAGTCACTATAAATGTGAAATTATCAGATTAAGACACATATCCAAGCATATTCCCCAGACACCAGTACAGTGTGTCTCCTTGATCTGCTAGATTTGGAATCCATTTATTGGTAATATGTGCTAAGCACATTCTTCTGCATTGCTGGAAGAATACTTTGTTCTTTAATTTAATCAATTAACTAACTAATATCTGTCAAGTGATTTGAACCTGTAACATTCTCCAGAACATCTGAGTGCTATTACCAAAACATTCTGCAAGAGACTTTTGTAGACTGCAAGTAGACGCGTCTTCTCAGATATTTAAGGATTACCCAACAGCTCGGAAGTTAGTTGTAGATGCGTAATAGAGAGTATATAGGTACTTCGCAAGAAATATTTTTCCATTAGAATTAGGGACCAAAATTAGAAAAATACTAGAAAACTCACCTTCTTGTTTCTTCTACACTGTTGCCCTGGGTTTTATTTCACTGGTTAAATTCAGGAAAATATCCTATAATCTGTTTTGAATGGACTTGACCCTATTCTGAATTCTTACCAATGTGCCTCAACCCATCTGAAGGACAACCGTATCCTTCCTGTGCAAGTGCAGAAAGTGTAGAAAACCCGAGTGGCCTTTACAGGGACCAGAGTTAAGATCAAGATTTTGTAGGCTCAGGCAGCCCTACAAAGAAAGAAGCATTCCTAACGTTTTAAAACTAAAACCAATGTACACAGGGACTAACCAAAAACTGCTGCTGGAACAAAGAGGTGACTAACTGCACAAAAGGACCCGCGATCTACGGTGCCCACGCATTTCACTCCTTACCCACCATGCACCACACTGCCCCAGGGCAGGCAGCTAAGAGCGGATGGGTTGGCAGATGAATTGTTCTCTGACCTCAGATGATTCATTCCCTGACCTCCTCTCAGTCATTGCCATTGTACACTAAACTCTGCTCACAATGTTGTCGATATCATCTACCAAAGATCAACACACGCTCCCACACATACACAGAGCAAACCCTCCTCCTTCTAATAACACCACAATTGGGAGTTCCCCCAATCTGAAGCACTTTAGGCCTTCAACAGAAATGAAGTTATTTTTATAAATTATTGTTTACTGTTTCTACTCTAGTGAAAAATTTTAATTAGGCTTATCTTAATTGTATTAGTATGCAGTATTTCCAGTGTGTGTTATCTGGACTCTGCATAAATCAATACCACCATTGTGCTTAGCATCATCTTCTACAGAAATAGCAACTCTGCTTGCTACTATAAAGACTGTTCCAAACACAGTTACTGGACAGAAGAGGATGACATGCACGTTTCCCAACACAGGCATAACGTCCAAATCTTCTGGGGGAAAAGGGTGAGAAGAGAGCAACAGAGCGACATAAGCAGCAAATAATCTGACATGCCAGCTTTCTAACTCCTGGTTTTTTTATAACAGAAATACAGGTCAGAGATAAGGACTGAGTTGGAAGAGGACTGTTCTAACAGCTCACTATATCTGAAAGTTTACTTGGTTCTTCACCTATAATTCAGTAATCAAATTTTACTGAATATGCGAAAGCCTCCAAATCAGTGGGAAAATCCCCAGAACTGGTGAACACCAACCCTCTTCAGAAACTGAAACTGGGAAGATTGGGGTTCAGCACAAACATACATTTAGCTTTAATTTCTGTGGTTTCACATCTTCAGAATATTGATTTGATTTAGTAATTCTTTCCAAATCAGAAACACAAAAAACAGTATAGGGAGAGCATATTAAATTCAGTCCAGGTTCACAAACCCTGGTGAACTTGGGCTTGGCTTGTTTGATATTGAAACACAACCCAATTGCTCTAGCATTTCATTATAAAAGTCCTTAAAGAGCTTGCTCTAAATGCAGCAATTTGATTTAAAATACATTAAATCCACACTAGAGGCTGACAAAAAGGAACAAAAGAAATTTAAGTCATATTATTCAAATTTTAGAGATATCCAATATATCCCAGTAAACATCAGTTCTTCAACGTCAGCACTTAACAGCAATCATAACACTTGTTTCATGCATCTTATTGAACACGCAGAATACTCTGGCAGGAAGTTTCAAGGACAGGCATTTCATCCTCTGCTTTGGCGTTATAGACTAAAACATCTCAAAGAGCAAGGGGCCCTTTTCTGCCTTTCAGAATACATTTCTACTAATTTAACAACCAATCAAAAAACCAGGAAGTGTTCTTCCCCCAAATAAAAAATTCAGATGAAATAATTAAATCTGCAACAAAAGAAAACTATAAAAGAAAATTACTAAGCTTTGGGCATATTTAACTGCACATTGCAGTATAATCCTGCAGATACAGATGTGATATGGGATCTCCTGCAACCAAGAATTTGGTTGGTTTTTTTTGTTCCTAAGTTCCTTCTTATTCTACTGAAAACAATGGAGTCACCTGAGACATAAGTCTGGGCTGCATTGTTCCTCCTTCTGGCAATTATTTATTGTTCTTCCTTTTTTGAGAGGCTGAAGTGATATTAAAGTGGGAATAGTGACCCAGAGAGTACAATATTAGCCATGTTCCCATAAAACACATTCACATTAGGAGTATAATGTTTGTACTAGTACAATACCTTCTCAAGTGTGTTACACTCCATACCTTTTTGGGAAAACCAGTGATTGCATGTAACACTTAATCAAAGATCCACTCTACTATAAAACAGCAATTTCTCTTCAATTTTCCACTTAGTAATTCAAAAACTCTTTTGAATGTCAACTGCTGGCAATTTTTGTGCTGGCTACAACTTGGTCAGAATAATAAAAAAAATCATTAGCATGTTAATAACTTTGAGTCTCTGAGGGGTAGTTAGTTGGTCCTACATGAGAAAAAGAAGCTTCTTTTTCAACCCTATTCTTAATTGTAAAGTGATTATAATTTACCACAATTTCCTAGTTTCCTTCATTTCAATTTGTGAATAAAGATTTCTCAACAGGCAGTGTACCATAGTTCCAATGAGAGCAGCTCCCCGAGCAATTTTCACATCCATTACAATGTAGAATGGAAAGCCAAAAACTTACATGTGCAGATAAGTGGCTGTCTCTAAACAAAACTACAAGAAAAATTAGGTAGACAAGATGAGGTTGCCTGTATTAAAATACAGGCAGGTGCCTGGGAGTAGCATTCCACATTTTATAATATAAACAAATCAGCTTATACATCAGATTTCATCCAGTATCTCAATCCTTTTTAACCTTTGCAGAATAAATTATTTAAGATATGAAAAGAAAGAAAAGTTATGTCCACACCTTTACACAGAAGAGTTATTGTTCATACACACAATCTCATGCATGCCATTTGTCAACAAGAAAATGGAAGGCACATTCATAATAAAGGCTTTATTATTATTGGGGTTTGTTATTTTGTGTTAAGAAATGGATCACAAAGAAGAAAGTGGACATTTAGGGTACATAATGGTGATTTCAAAGTCTATCATTTTATTTGAATGAAATACTAATGCATATTTTTGGACAAAACTAACAAGACAGATCTTAATATATTGCTTCTTTTTTTCTTTTTGATCATTACAAAGGAGTTTTCAGTAATCTACAGGTCTACTGCATTCATACATGTATATTTTGGACAGAAGTGAGTGTTCAAAGGAGACTTTCAATGGCATAGACAACGTTCAACCTGTCACTATGTATAGAAAGCAATATAGTGGACCTGCTTCAGCAGAGTGTTCATAAATTCAGCTAATATTTGGAGCAGAGAACACTCAGATGCTTGCTGCTGTGGCCCACACTTCTCCACGGCCTCACCCAGCGGTATGTTCCTGTATTCACGCAATTTGTGTGGTTTACCTAACAGATTGCACCAGTCATGGTTATTTGACTCACCTTAGTAACACTGTTGAAAAAGAGAAACAGCCAGAAAGGAAGCAAAGAGTTATGGTACCAGACACTGAACGAATCTCTCCAGTTAAACACTCTCCTCATTTACTTTAATAATCGACCTAATTCACATGGAAAAAATAACAACTGGAAAGCAGAAAGGAATAACCTAAAATGCTTTGCAACTGGAATTTCATGTGTCCTTCTACAAAGAGACAGTCTAATGAGGACCTTGGAAACAGCAGAGCTTGTTCCTAGAGCATATAGTCAGCAGAGTAGGAAGCATATGATGGGACAGCGCTTTGTGAAACAGGTTCTAGTCTTAAGCAAGGAATAATTTCCAGCTAAGAAAGCCAGCCTGGGCACAGCAAAAACTTACAGTGCAGAGATACTCAGATCAGTTTACTTATGAATACTAGTCTGTTTATAACACTTGCATCACTTGCTCCAAGCCCTCAATGCTCAAAGGATTGCAGAGCTGAGCCAAGTCACCCACTTTGCCTTGGAGGATCTTCAGCACCAACAACTGAGGCAGGCTTTAAAGGAAATAGACAGACTTGTGGGGATTTCTCCACAGTGATTTGCGTTGCTATGACATAGGGGGGACAAATAAGCTTTAATCAGCCTCAGTCTGTATAGACAGAATATTTATACAGTGAAAATATAATTAGTAATGTTCATAACACTACAATCTAGTGTCTGTGCCTTGATTTGAGAACTCCTTGTTAGCAAGAGCACAACAAAATGCTCCTTCACTTGCTGAACAACTATGAAAGAATTGTCAGAGGCTGAGCTCTGAAAAAGCAGACACTAACTCTTGACTTAAAGCCTTTTGACACCATTTTCCATTATACTTCCCAGGTAAATTTTGAAAAAAGTACTCTAAATGAAACATCTATGAGATTAATACTAAAGTTAAGAGAAAACAGTGACCAAGATGAAACTGTCAATGATTTTTCCAAATGAGAAAGATGTATTAGCAGGCTCTGCTGGGATGTGTTCTCTGTCCAATTCATTAGTTTCATTAACAACTGGATGATAGAATGCAGTATACACTTATTAAACTGGTAGATTACACCAGGCACAAAGGGATGGAAAGCACAGAGGCGAAGATTAAATTCAAAATTAAATTGACAAGGTGGAGAAAAGCCCTGTTAAGAAGATGATCCTGTAAGACAGGAATGGGAATCACCCCCCGCACAAATACAAGATGGGGAAAAACTAGTTAGACTGAAGCTTTAGAGTCAAGAACATGAATGTTAGAATAGAACACAAGCTGAACATGTGATGAGCACGCTAAAAGAATGGTACTGTCTGAAAGACTATCATTCTAAAATGAAAGGCTAAACCATAGTCAAGTAAGAAATGTGTCTCTTTTTTTAGCATCTGCTAAGACAGACTATTTTGCCCTTCTCTTGGGGCAGAGAATATATTTGTAGGAATTCCTCACATCACAGTGTAAAAGCTTTTTCTTCTATTTCTGTTGCAGCTCAGGGTCACTTAAGTCTTCTTTCTTCATACTTCTGTCAGAGATCACTAGAACTAGGCTGTATTATGGGCTATATCTTGAATACATATGGTTTTACAAATGCTTCCTGCCATACTATTAGAACAGTGCATTCATTTGAGACTTGCATAACAGATTTACCTCCCTTTTATCTTGGTGTTCAGTCACTCCACAGATATACATCATCTATCAAAAAACCCTTCATATTTCCCTGTTACATTTTTGTGAAAAATGAGCTTCGCTTTGCACTGAAAACAGACAGGATTTGGAAAACGAGAACTCATTCACAGAGTGTATGGAAGTAAAATCTCTTAATACTTATACTCAACTTACTTAGGACTGTGACAATGAAACAGATCCCTGAGGAAGACAAATTTGACAGTGAAGGTCAAACAAACAAAGAAAACAACAACAAAAATACCCATCCACCTAAAATGTTGTTAATAACTGCAAAAAGGTATTTCTTTTTGTATAATGTTTCTGTTTTTTCAAGGGCTTACCCCAGCAAGGAAGCCTCACTTTTCTTCTCTATCTTAATAGCACATGCTTTCACCACAGCTGGGTACAAAAATTACACACCAGCATTCAGCAGTGATAAAGGTATTGGAAAGCATAAGGTCTCAGCATGACAACTCCAGCAGTAGGATGGGATGAAAAACAGAGGAGAAAAGAATGAATTAAAAAATAGAATCAATGCAAAACATGAGAGTGACAGGTCCTGTGGGCTGCTGCACATCAGCCATGGAGAATCCCCTTTTCTCCCCTGTACGTTACAGTACTCTGTGTGAGAAGCACCATGTTTGAATTATACAAAAGGACATGAAAGGGTAAACCAGGGATTATGGTTAAATTCAAATTGACAGCTGAGTTAGTGGTTTATTGTTTTAAAATTTAACACTTTTCTTTTGTACATACTTCTAGATTTTCCAGGCCATATCCTTGTTTGGTCACTATCTGTATACTTGCTTAGAAGTTTTCATGTTGCAAAGATAGTTAACATGAAAGAGAAAAAAATTTGAAAACTAAAGGTGATTTGAGTTTTTGTTTACCTGAGACAGGACTTCCAATGGAATTTCCAAACCATTAAAAAAACCTGATATTTCAAAATATTATTTCACATTCTGAGGAGGAGAGCTACGCAAAACCAAATGAAGCACATTTTTACAGGAATTAATTAGTAAGTGTGGCGTACAATATACTTGCAGGATTATATAGACGCTTTAACACACCAGCCATGAAGCACCTATGCTGTAATTTCTATGAACTGAAGTGCATTGGACTTACCTTGTATATGTTGCACAGCAGAACAGTGAGCAAAGACAAAATCTGACAGAGGAACGTATTGCAGCACATGAATAAATCAGCTACTCCTCATCAGGGTAGTGAATCCAACATGAGTAGGACTCAATTTAGATGACATGTGAAGCCAGCTCTTACAGGTATTTGATCTTGAGTTTCTCTAAACAGCAACAGCTCCCATCAGCTGTGTGATGTACAAGCATCCCTGGACAAATGGTTTACTGATGGAGTGCAAATTTATTTGGAGGAAAAAAAAATACAGACTATTGAAAAAGTTACTTAGGCTGATAATTATACATACCTGCCAACTATAATAAGGAAGCCTACTAAAGCAGTACATGAAGTTAAAATATGAGCTTTGATGTATTTTGCTTTATCTAGAGATTCATAATGGTCTTGCTATACTATGCAGCTATAATAACAATTTTAGTTGCTGACAGATCCTCTCAGGCAAGAACTAGATTCATATGTTTCTGCAGGACTAATTACAATGCCTGCAAAAAGGCTGAGGAGTCATCACGCTTGAGCACACTGGTTGAAAGTTGAAGCATCTTCCAATGAAGCACCAATGAATTCGAAACAGAAGCAAGATGGGCTTCTGCACTCTAGGGCACTACAGAGTTCATACGCATTAGCTTTTGCTATTCCTTTTTTAACATTATTTATCACACCCTTTCTTTTTTCCCCTCTCGCTCTCCAACATTTGCCAGTATTTTTCAAGACAGGACCTTGAAACTGCTCCTGGTGCTCGTGATAATGGGGGCAGATATGTATCCTTTGCACACAAGAAATAAATGCCAGTTTTATTATTGCTTTTCCTTTCTGTATGGACAAGTTCAGAGCTTGGTAGAATGGGCTTTCGATGAAGAGGCAGTACAAACCTGAAATTTTTGAGATGATCAAATGCAAAACTGGTAAGAAATCTTTCTCTTAGGCATTGATAATATTTTTTTCACGTCAACCTTTTTTAACTCACTTAGAGACTGTTCTAGTGGACCTCAGTGGGAAACGGACAGGGCTACCATTGATCTGGTAATTTAAAGGGAGACCATTATATGGCTCATTCACCATCATGCATATAAATACAACAGAAACACAGTTAGTGTTCTTGAAGTGATTTACAGGATTAAACCTCAACCTCTGACAGCTAGGCAGCTCCTTCAAATTTTTTTTCAGCTAGAAAAAATTCAGCATTTTTACCCATGTTGTCACTATTCATCGATCTGTGCTTAAAGGAACCTGACTGTGCTGTTACTTGTCGATTCAGGGTTTAGATTGACATGATATATCCCATAAGAAAGTTTCCAAAAGTATCCCTTGAGATCTCCACATACCACTGTAAGGTACCCAAATGTAACTGTAAGCAAAGTGGCCACAGATGAACAAATAGGGGAACACAAAGTAAATTTAGAAGAGGAGGCTCAGAGGGGATCTCGTCAATTTGTATAAATAACTGATTGGGGTGGGGGGAAGCCTTCAGACCTCAGGCATCCTGTGATTCTAAGAACTGCAGACCACTTTGCAGCTATATAGTAGTATGTTTGATTAGCAGGATTTAAATCAATATAACTGAAACCCATTCAGTGTTTCAATAAAATGTGATTCTGCTCCCACTCTGTTTTTATGAAGGACTTACCACAGAGAAAATACTCTAATTAAAGACAAGTAGGAAATAACATACTTTGGAAATGGAGTAAAATCTACTTTCAAACCTGCTTTTAGATACTGGTACATTTTAATAAATCATACTACTTTGCAGAAGACACATGGAATACATAAAGCATTTACATTAAAGCTAGATACAGTAATTACAGGTATCCTGGCCATTAACAAGAATCCATCTGCAATGACATTTTCACAGGCAAGTTCAGTAAATTTAAGGCAGACAGATGTTGTACAACGAGAATGATAAACAACCATGGAGTAGAATTCCTGTCAAAATATTTCTCTGAGCAGCTAGATCAGTTAAAATGCCTAAAATATTAATTCTCTTCAGATTAAATGAACAAAGTAAGAAGCATTCATTGAAAACATTTAAATTTAGCTATTTTACTTTGCACTTTATGCCTGTTTTCTTAAAGAAAAGTTAATATTGATCAGTTTGTATTGACTAAAACATTTGTTTGCAGCTAAATCAAACTATTAAATCTCTAAGTTCTTTTTTTGCTATGAACCTGCTGTTCTTTTTCCTCAAAAAGATGTAACTTTTTACATATATTTAGAGTCTCAGTTTGCAAGTGTTATATTGGAATATGCTGAGTATTGCCATTTTCTCATTAGAAAAATGTTACTGACCACTGTCTCCCTTGAATTCTATGCAAACTATAATAGTAGCATCATAGAACATTTCAAGTTGGAAGGGACCCATAGAATCATTGAGTCCAACTCCCTGCTCCTCACAGGACTACTTAAAACTAAACCATATGACTGAGAGGGTCATCCATAGGTTCCTTGAACTCTGACAGGCTTGGTGCCATGATCACTTCCCTGAGAAGCCTGTCCCAGTGACCAACCACCCTCTCAGTGAAAAACCTTTTCCTAAACTTCAATGTGAACTTCTCCTGGCGCAGCTTCATTCCATCTCCTCATGTCCTAC
Source organism: Phalacrocorax aristotelis (assembly GCF_949628215.1). Lineage (NCBI taxonomy): Eukaryota > Metazoa > Chordata > Aves > Suliformes > Phalacrocoracidae > Phalacrocorax > Phalacrocorax aristotelis. Next base: position 41,917,173 of record NC_134277.1, read on the forward strand.
CACTGGTCACCAGAGCAGATCAGCACTTCCCCCTCCACTGTCGCCCACCCCATGAGGAAGTTGTAGACTGCAACAAGGGCACCTTTTCTTCTCCAAGCTGAATAAACCAAGTGACCTCAGTCTCAGCAGTTGACTTACGGGGTCTGTTGCAGGAGATAAGTATCAAAATCTGTTCCAAGTACCTTCACTTTACATAAAGCACTGAATACAGCATTAAAAGAGCCAACATGGGTAACAACCTTCTTGGATGAGCAGAAGCAGCCAACTATTTGTTTTGGAAAACATCTCCATAATTAGAATAGCAAAAGAGCTGGGAAGAAACAGTTACTCTGTCTTCAGAGATTTATGGTAAAAAAAAAAAATTAGTATTCATAGTATCATCCTGTTTTACACATCTTCAGTTGAAAAAAATGAGTAAAGAAAAAAGGCCAAATTATTTATTAATTCACAGAGATCTACAAGTATAAGTAGTATACATAAAGAGATACAAAAAATACATGGATTTGGAGTTTGGTTAGATTGGGGGGTTCTGGGGCTTTTTTTCTTTTAAAAGAAAATGAGTAAATCCCATCAGTTTGGTAGACAAATGTCACTGAATGTCTGCAAGATATTTGTCCAGTACCATGTTCATGGTACACTGCTCTAATATGGTGTTCACACAAAAATAAACCAATTAAATTCTAACAAGGTTCAATTAATATATCCAAGAATCAGGCCCAGTCTTCAAAGGATTAACCGTTGTCATTATTTCTACACATTTCTTCAAGGCTGCGTACAGCAAGGTGGCACAACAACAGCTTGCAAGAACATCATGTGTTAGGCATTAACTCTTTCTCTGGCCAACAACTCAAACTTTCTGGCTTACAAAATATCACTAGCAGCAGATATTTTGTACGGAAACATTTTCAAACTGCATACATATTGGCAAGTCAGGAGAGCGATTGGGAAGATTATCTTATGTTGAGAACGCCAAGACAGATTTTTGTGACAAACTATTATAATTTCAGAATGTAAACAGTGGGAGCATCTAAATATAAGTCTAGTAAATAAAATTCAATCACATAAAACTTTTTATGATCTTGGTGAAAATTAAAGTTTTATTGTAAAAGAAACTCTCAAACACCCGTGTTTCCTAGAGGTATATCTGGATTGAGTAACTTCCCGATAGACTGTTTTGCTGCAAAAATCTGCACACGCAAAAATAAAGACTACCTGAAAGTAAGCTTATAATGCTAAAGAAAAATATACAATACAGAAGTAATTTCCTTTTCCATTTATTTATCGTTAATGAAAAATATATAGTTGTATTTGAAAGTGCATCCTTGCTAAATCAATTACATCCCTCTTTACTCACACACTATTTGAGTGATACAGGTAGGTAAAGCACATCTCCAAGTACAATACTGCCTTACTTAGCAAACAAACCGAAGAGCCAACTGTATTATCTCACAACTATAACAGTTCCAGACCAACTGAACAGCAGTTACTGTCTATCCTAAAAGATACCAGGGGGGCAGGGTGGAGAAGATAAAAAAGAGCCAGTTCATTCAAGCAGCTTCACGATTATTTGTCTAACCAATACCACCACTTATTCAATTAGGTTGAATTTTCAAGGCAATTTTGAAATTCCCTTTATGCCTAAGCGGAAGGCTGTATCCAGTTCTCTTCTCCACATGAAGCTGCCAAGTGTGGTCATGCAATGGCCGCAAACACCACTCTGAGGGGAAGGCAACACCACGAGAACAGAATAGCAGAAAGAGATAAATATTACTCCCACACAACATGATCTCATGCTTCATTTATCTTATTTTAAGAACTGAGCTACAGAAATTGATGCAGTTTTCAATTTGACCCTTCTCTTCCTCTTCCTAATCCTATTTCAAGTAATCATGCCTTCAAAGATTCAAGAATGACTATGGCATCCTTCATTGTTCAGTGACCCAAAGCTGGCGCAAAGCAGAACCAGCACAGATGTAAAGTACAGCTGCTTCAAAGGCACCTCCTTGGATCAGTCTCCCCTAATTTTTTCCTTTATGTGTCTCTATTACTGCTTGCCAATGAAGAAGGCCAATGCTCGCAAAGGAATACTTGCTTTCTTCATATATGAACACCGTTCTTTTTTTTAAAAAAGAAAAAAGAAACTAAAACCACACAACTGTATTGCTCCACACCACTGTGTTCAAACTCAAACTGCAGGGATTTTGCACGGGATAGGAGGGGAAGGAGAGGAAAACAAAAGTGTGAGTGTAGATACTGGAAAATTTAAGTTTTAACCCCTATGCATTTTAACCACTAAGCACATCTCTGTGCCCTACATTTCCTCCCTTTGTATAAACCATGTATTGTCCATTATATAAAAAAAGATTTTCTAAGGTAACTAGTACTGCAATACCTTCATTTCAGAAAGGATGGAATGTTTAACTCTCCTTTAAAAGGAAATTAATCTTTGGAAATTCACTGTGCGGATATCTATAAATCAATGCAGAAATCTCAATTTTCCCCAATATTCACTGAACAAGATACTGCTATTTAAAGTTTTAGTCAGTAGAAGAGTCAGGTCTACAATATGAGCTAGAGGACAATTCAGGATAGAAATACAGAGAACCCTCATGAACGCCATGAATTTGGTTTGTCAGTTTTTACTAAGCAATGTACCGAAATCTATCAAAAATTATAAATGCCTGATAAAAGGCTTTATATCTTCTTAAGATTCTCCCTCCCCCCATCAACTTTATCTTCTGCTTCTTGACAATAGCTCAGAAACCCATAAAGAGCTTTAAATCTTAAAACAGGAGTGTTACATCTGAAACTTTCAACAGAGGAGTTGCAGCCTTTTCTTTCCCTCTGTCAAAATTGGCAAAGATCATTCATCTGTAAACATAAAAATGGAAAATATGAAAATGGGAAAGCAAAGTTTACTGAATATCCAATATTCAGCCAATAATAGCGTAAAAACCTGAATCACTTTCCTGCTACTCATTCCCACAGAAACTTCAGGGTAAAAAAAAAAAAAAAGAAAAAAACCAACTCTTAAGAGCTACAGACAGCATAAAGCACAAAGAACAAAGTTTACAGAGAGACAAGAAAAATAAAAAGACAGAATTAATGCAACCTTTAACATGATATAAAAATAGATAATTCTCCATTACTCAACAATAACAGCAGAAGAACTATATGGTTTTATTTTCTATCCTTATATGATAAGCAGAATCTTAATCATGTATCTCTGGAGTGATGTATGCAGTTACCTGGAATTTACAGAAGCCTGGAGAAACAACGCCAAACAGGAATTTGAAGAAAGTTAAAACCAAGAAATTGGAAATTGGAAAAATGGGGGCAACACCCACAAAACCAACCAACCCCCACAACCAACACCCACAAAACACCAAGGCTTCCCTGAAGGCGGCCAGTACGTATAGGATGGATGGCTACCTTTCCCAATTCTATATGCTGCACATCAGAACTTGCACACAACATACGCTGAACCGCAAAAAAGCCAGAAAATGGGTAATTCCAGGAGGAAGCAGTAGCCAGCAATCATTTCCAGAAACCTCTCTCTCTACCCGACAGGATAGGCACTTGTGCCTAAGAAAACTTGCCCTACTGGCTCTCCTCCTTCATGCAGGGATTCATGGACAAGACCCCCTCTTAGTGATGTGACACAGCCTAAGCAGCCTCCTCACTTAATGCTTCTGCGAGTTGTAGGTCCATGCAGTTATACACTAAAGAAATCTTTTTCTGACATGCCCTTCCAATTACCAGCTTTCCAAGATTAAAAGGAGGCAAACTTGTGAATTATCCAAATTATGTATTAGCTAAACCACACCAAACTGTATGAAATTCTCAATAAATCTAACTAAAGAAGAGCCGGCAGTTAAGCTTGTTGATAATGAAGATGGAAATATGATTACTACACCGTCACTTTTCCAGATTCTAAATTAATGGCAACTGCTCACAAGAGAAACACCTGGAAATTAGAAATCCTGCTCTATGCTAAGTCCTGAAATTTAAAAACAATTTTCATACATGATTTGCAAATGAGATTCTTCTTTAATTTAAATTAATTATTTCATCATAATGTTTCTAATTCTACAAAAGTACAGTGAGGACAAAATGTAATTTTAATTTACTTCAAAATGAATGCACCTTCCTGCACTCATACCAAACTAGTAAACCCTCTTTCTAGTTTTGTATTAAAATAGTAAAATATATATTTTGATCCCAATGAAATAGATAATCTTTTCAGAAAGGACACTCAAATTTGGTGAAGGGTTGCCCTTACCTTTCAGGGCAAACCATACAGTTGATATAGTGGAAGAGCTTACAGCAAAGAGAGGCAAAGCTGACAGAAAGCGAGAGTCAGAACTGGCTTTTGCTACAAATCCAAGCAGTTGGAGCATGGCACAGGAGTTCATTATTGCTGTGGTTATAGGTTTAAAGATGAAACATACTGCTGATTTCAGTACGGCAAATTCAAAATAACTTAGTATTTGCTACAATCAGCTCTTCTGTTTATAGTCAATAGGATGAAAGTGCAACTCAGTCATATTACGTTTTTGACGCATTTAAAATTTCATTATCAGAGAATGCTTATTTATATTTAAATGAGCTTGCGGTGCACACAACAGATTTGACACACATGACAGTCTACCTTATAAAAACAGAAGGGGTAAAAGGTATTTAACTTTTAGCTGCTTAGTGCTACTGCGTTAGATGGACATGTTTGCAGAGCTACTCTGAGGGATTTTGCTACAGCTTGTAAAAGGGGATTACCAAACTGTTCTTTCCAATTTATGTGAAAAACACTCAGTTGCACACCAATATCCATCAGCATGATAAACTCTGACTCCGACACATATAAGGCCAATTCATGATTGAAACTGACACAGAGAACTACTTTAATCAACTAATAATCACTCAAAATTACCTCCAGGAAAATCCCTGTAGCTTCAGTATTTAGATTAAGTGTCAAGGCTCAGTCTGAACCTTCTTAAGAAGACGACAACGTCTCTTACAACAAATCTCTGTTAAGTTGACAACAGTTAATGTACCTGGCAGCTCCTCGGCAAAATGGCAGGTTTAGGCACAGAATGCTGATGACACTGGAGCTTTGTGCCACTAACAAAAGTCATTAAGGTGAAAGAACTTTCAAATTAGTCGTTTCTGTAAATTATTTAAAAAAAAAAAAAAAATCGCTCTTCGGATAAAATGTCTTGGCTCAAGAATGAATTTACTTGGAGGATGCTTGACAAGGCTCCTTTTGTTTGTTTTCGACATGTGAAATGCATTATAGAGCATTATTCACCATGCCATATATTATTTTTTACAGTTCTATGTACACAGGTAACTCCAAATTCACTCTGTGAAACAAGAAGCTTTATATCGGTTTTGGTTAGCTCTCAGCCAGACTGAATACCAAGCCGATTAGCAAAACATCTCATTAATTGAGCAAGCTTTGTCATCAAGTTCATATACATAAACCTACCGTAGCTATTGATTTTAAAAAAGGAAGGCAAAAACCAGAACATTGAAGAATGCCTACTTTCAAATAGGAAACCAAAATATGTATTTTCCAGCTGACCTGCAGGGAAACCTGTGGAGGTGCCACCTTGAAGGGGCAGACCGCCTAAATGCTGCAGGGTGTAGGGCTAAACTATACAATTGATGCCAAGTTTGTGGGTCTCCACTGTAACAATTCACCTGAGGACACTGGCTGACTGCCTGACAATCCTGCCCTCTGCTACTGGCGAAAAGACTTGCTAATAATAGCACTGAATGATTTCAGGTCTTGTAGGGCCTGCCCTTAAAAAGGCATTCTTGCTACAGAGCCACATTGTGTTCTTTGCCAATTGGAAGGACATTTATTTATGAAACAAAGCAAATAAAGCCTCCAAGAGTGCAAGTACACCACGTTTCTTGCACATAATGCATTTTTGGTTTTACTCTAGCCAAGTACATAAAAACACACCTTAAACATAAACAAAAGAAGCTGCTGTTCCTGCAGTCACTCACGTTCTACTGATTATATCCTACTTCCAAAGAGTTCTCATTGTTCTGAGAAAAACTTTCAGATGTGCCGATACCCATCTTCCCAAAGCAGCAGTTCTTTCTCAAGCAAGCTAAGTATAGACTCAGACTGTTATTTCCATGATTTTGTAGTAATGCTGGCTGTAAAGAATTCTGATACAGCTTTTCTCAGGAAAAGATTCACAGCCTTCTGCCAACACTGACAATCTGGCATAACTGTTCATTTAGATTCAACTGAATTAACTCAAGAGCATTTGGGTGTTGTGTTAATTGATCTCACCTAAGAAAATAATGTCACTGTGCCAACTGAAAACCCATTACCAGAATATGCTGCAACAGCCTAACACTGTGGAGCTGAAGAGATACCTATAGCAGAGATATTTTATAATTATACAAAGGAGAACGATGTCAAGTCAAAGCATGTCTGGGGGCGGGGAGGAAAATTGCTTCATTCGGCTTGGTTTGCACTGAAGGTCTGATGACTGGCCCTCCCTTAGCCAGGACTCCCGCACAATTTAATTCCCTGACACTTTCCCCATTCAGGTTAAAATAATATTTGAGGAAAGATAAAGACTTCAGACTGAAGGGTATTGGTTTCTCACCATACATATTTCACTGACATTAAACAATCACTGATGAAACTACAACACAATTACGACCTTAGCAAAATCCAAAGCTGTAGATGAGACAGGCAGTGGTAAAACCGAATGTGGTTTCTCTGGTTGGACAAGACGCAAATGCCTATGAAGGGTAACAGAAAACAGTACATCTCACATAAGAAAGGGGACAAGTTATGATAGTTGCAAGAATCGTTATTCTGAATTTCCTGACTTTACGTGTGTAAATTTCAGCAATAACATCACATTAATGTAGTTATTTGCATTTAACACACTGTTTATTAAAAAAATAAAGCTACCACAATGACAAACCATTATCTGAGATACACTCTTGGTAAGTAAATATCAAGCACCAGGATAAATATCACAGATATGCACTAAAATTTTTTTTTTTTTTTTTTGCACTTTGTACCACGCAAAAGCCTCTTGGGAAGGAATCAGTTGCTCCTTTTTATAGCAAAGATGATTTCTATGTGCATAATTCAAAACACTCAGTGGGAGTCTATAAATAACTAAAACAAAAGGAGGACCCACTGACAAATTTTCATCTTAAAATATAACAAAATACTGTTCTCTTTTTGAAATTTGCAATGATGATTTAGATAAACTGTTTCAATAAATCATGCAGGATGCTAATGATTTTCACAGGCAAAGTACACAACGCCTTCGTGTCCTTTTATCATCACTAGATGGTGACCAGGAGATTTTGCCTTCTGCTGCCTACCTGATAAATAATCCTTGCGCTAGAGGCTGGTTTCAACGTCATGAGTTGTGTCGCTCATATGTGCGCATTTGCCCCACCGCCAAAAAGGTTTTCCAGGCATCTCCCTTAAGAAAATATCCATGAGAATTTAGAGTTTCCTTCATGCATGCCTGTATCACTCTGCTGGGGGAAACTGAAAGACAAGGCTTTTTCTCTGTAACATATAAGAGCATGTCAGAAAAAGGAAAAAAAATTTAAAAAGAAGAGGTGACACAAACTTTTCTACTGAGTGGTATTTAAAAGCAGGGCTTATACAAATGGAATAGGTGGAACAGGTTGTGTTCCATACACTGTTTGAAATGCATTTGCTATACATCACTGAATTTATAGTTTTCAGTCTGAAATATATATACACAAAATTAAACCATAAAGCCTTAAAGCAAACACCATAAAGGCCAAAACAGATTTCTGCATATTTTCATATAAGTAGCAAGAATTTTATCACTGCTACAAGTGCAGAATTTGGGAAACCAGCTTCCTGTCCCAGCATATTACTTTAAACTGAACTGCATTGAACAACACTTGGTTGTGATGGACATAGTTTTAGGTATCTTTAGATATGTACATTTCACAAAGTATTATTTTAAAACAAAACATGAAAAAATAGCTTCTATCTGCTAATCTGCTGGTAGACCACAAGAGTATAAGTGATAATACACGTCCAACTAGCACATCTATAACAACAAGATTTGAGATACAGAAGAATTTCAAAACAGAGCAAGTATTTAACACGTACGCCTAGAACATCCTCTCAGTCTCCAACAGTTTGTCGATTTCCAAGATGATTTCCAAGCTGAAGTGCTGGGGGTTTCTCTGGAGGTTTTTTTTTTTTTGTCTGCCTCGTTGTTGGGGTCATTTTGGGTTGGTTTGGTTTTTTGCTTTGGTTTGGTTTTGTTTTAGAAGAGTGTTTAATGGATTAATTTTCTTTGAAAGTCTCCAATCATACCTTAAGCCTATCTCAACTTTTATTGTCTACAGCTTCCTGCAACAAGGAGTTTATGCGCTGAACTGTAGTTCTTTTTGTTTGCTTTAAGCCAGCTCTTACTAGTTTCCCCTGCTTCTTTTGTTAGATGAGACAGCAAACATTTCTTCATTTTCTCCATGCCACTTACAATCTTATAGAGTTCTAAAATAAGCTTCCCTTTTTGGGGATAAAGAGTCCCAGCCAATTTAGTCCCTCCTTGTGCAGAAGTCATTGCATAACTTGGTCATACTTGCTGCCCTTTTTAGAACCTACCTCATTTCTACTACATGTGTGTTGAGAGATGGAGACCAGTTTAAATACATAGAGACAATGTATTGCAACATACAGTCTCTCTGATTCACATCCCAATAACATTACCTAAACATGCAAAATCCCAGCAGCATGAATGTAAAGAGACTGAAGGGATGCTGCTGCGTAGCTGTCAATAAGGGAGTTCCATGTACTGCTTGTGTCAGCAATATATAAATAATATATCACTGAAATACTAAAAATATTGCACTGTAGCTTACTGTATCTGTATTCTCAACAGTTAAATTAGTACTATACAGAGGGATGTTTTTGGCAGAAGGGTGAAGAAGTGAAAAATGGAGTAAGGATGACAGAAGAGCAAGGTTTTAAGGCAACAGCACTTCAAACCAATGGGTAGGCAACTAGATGGTGCTGTGCCATGTAGGAACCCAAATGTACCAAGTTCCTATAATCAATATAGGCTCAGCTCTATGTTACAGACAGTCAAACCTATTTCCTAAAACAAAGTTTCTCTAGTCTATGACTGCTGTTCTCATGATTGCTATCCTTCTCCAAACTTCCAGCATCATTCTCAATTCTAGCTTTTATCAATGGAATTAAAATATTTATATTTAATAAATACAAAGACAAAAATATTGTCTCACCTTTTATCTGATTTAATATCTAATACCTTCCCTGAATGTAGCACTGAACGATAACAAATTTATTGAGTAGGCACAGTCCTGGGGAAAACAGGTCATATTGTAATACCTAAGAGAATATGGGGAAAAAAAAAAAACATAAATATATATATCCTTTTGATTGCTGCCTAAATAAAACATGTCTCAGGATGAAAAGGCCTGAATAGTAACCACCCAATTCATTTCAAAAACATTTCTCTGCTTTTTGATATGCTGTCAAATGTAAATAAAAGTCTACCTTGTTGTCTGTCCTGGTTTCAGCTGGGAGAGAGTTAATTTTAGCTGGTAGCTGGTATAGTGCTGTGTTTTCGATTTAATATGAAAGTAGTGCTGATAACACACTGATGTTTTAGTTGTTGCTAAGTAGTGATTACACTAGTCAAGAGAAACTTTTCAGTTTCTCATGCCCTGCCATTGAGAAGCTGGGAGAGGGCACAGCCAGGACAGCTAAATCCAACCATCCAAAGGGATATTCCATACCATGTGACATCATGCTCAGTATATAAACTGGAGGCAGTTGGCCGAGGGAGGCAACTGCTGCTCAGGAACAGGCTAGACATCGGTCAGTAGGGGGTGAGCAATTGCACTGTGCAACACTTACTTTGCATATTCTTTTATCATTATTATTTTCCCTTCCTTTTCTGTCCTGTTAAACTGTCTTTATCTCAACCCATGAATCCCCCCCACCCAACTCTCCTCCCTATTCCACTGCTGGCACAGGGAGCAAATGGCTGTGTGGTGTTTAGCTGCCTACCAGGTTAAACCACAACGTTGTCTAGGTATAGACAACAGTAAATATAGGCAACAGTAAATAAAAGCTATTTCCCAAACCTCAAAGTCCTGTACGGACATTTGCAAGACTTTGGTTTTACAGAGCACAGGCAATGTTGGAATTTTCCAATAAGGTAGGAGTAATAATAGTAATAATAAAAAAATAGGCAAACAATTTTCAAGACAAGTGATCACAGAGTATCTATATGGTTAAGCACGTTTTGCTGGGATGTAAACTTAAATCTTAGCCTCCTGTAATATGGGAGGAGCTATACTCTCCAGAAGGAGCTAAGGGTCAGAAGGCAGTTTAAAATTAGAATATTTCCTCCCCATTTATCCCTATTTACTGTGAGGATGGTATTTTTCCTCAAAGATTAGCTATTACAAAAAAAAAAGCACACTTATTGCTCACATAAATGTTCATTAGCTGTGTTTCTCAGTACAAATTGAGGTTTCAGCAAACTTATAATTGTTTTCCGCTTAATTCTGTTATATAAAATTCAACATGAATTAATGGATATTTCCCTGAATACATTACAAAAGGAACCAATTATTTGTTTTCCCTCATTTTATTAAAATAGATGTAGCCTGCAATTATTTTCTTCACACTAATTCCAACTACAATATAGTCCTTATTTTCTCTTAATTTTCCCAGAATCAGATCTTACTGTAGCCAGTGCTTCCTCCCCAACCCGCCATATGGATTTCCCATCCTGTTACAATGTCTAAGTACATTCCATCTAGCACTGGGGGTAAAAGAAGTAATTCTTATCTACCTTTCCTCAGTTTCCTTCTACAAAATAGTCTGCACTATTTACAATATTTTAACCACCACCTCATCATTTTTGTCATTGTTTCTTTGTAGATTTTAATTAATTTATATTTACCTACCCTTCATTTTATTTTTGGGGACTAAAACTCAAAGGCACTTCAAGCTCCATTATTACACACAACATTTAGCCAGAGAAATAAAATACATACCTAACATTAAATAGCCATTAAAATAGCCGACATAATCAGCTTGCCTGGTGCATGCTAACCTTTCCTTAATTTAATTAGCAACGGCTCTTCACTTTCACCACGGCTGCTCACAAAATTTGGGATTTGCTGAGAACATGGAGTTCAAAAATTGCGTGTTTATTGTCAGGCACATGAAATTTTCATTTTTCTTAACTTTTACAATTAATATTTGTAAACCTGACATTTAAATTATTTGTCTAAAAGCCCCAAATCAGAACTGAAGGCAAAATTGTATGATGTGCTGTTCATGAACAAGAGTAAAGATTAGACACCTTCCAGAGAACTGATTATGCAAATTCATACATGCACTTTAAAAATAATTCAGTTTTACCACATGAACCAAAGAATGACTTAGAACAGTGACATTCAAGATGTCTAAAAAACTTTCAAAGAATTTTAAGTACAGAAGCAAACACAATGGAGTTAAAAAGGAACATACCAATAGCAGTTCTAGGCACGTATACTCAAATAGCAGAGAAACAACTACAAGTCTTGTCACAAAACTTAATTACAAACTTAAAAAAATCCCAACAAATCTGAACCTTTACAAATGCCAGGAGAAGCTGCTTTTACTCAAATATCAAGAAAGTCAAAGCCCACTTAATAAAGTCAATCAAAATGAAATTTGGGGATGACTAACGGCAAAGTTATTTAATGAAATTACCAGGAAATCTCAGGAAGCATCCCAAAGGCATCTTGATGAAATGTATTTAAAAATGACTGAAATCTCAGCTGCCCAGAGATGGTGTTGAAGCAGGAAAGAGTTGAAATATTGAAAGAGAGTAAACCTTTACCACAATAATCCTGCTTCAAGCCATAGTTCAACAACACTCACAACCTTCCCTTTTTAGGGTGCCCTTGAACAGACAGGAGGAAAGATGTTATTTGAGCAACACTCTCCCATCCCCAAGCAACAATTAGAGAGGGTACTCTGGAAGATGTCATCTGTCACTTCTCATCTTCAGTCTCCAGTTTTCATCAGACTTCTTAAATCTACCTCCTACAACATACCACAGTGGAACACGGTAGGCAATAGGCTGAAAGCAGATATGACAGGGTACGTGCTAGCTGAATGGCCATGAAAGTGGGCAGCAGCTCAAAGCAAACCTCCAGCAGCATCCAGCTCCCTCAACCTCTCCCCAGGTCAATATGGGTCTCCAGAGGGGACAACTGCAGTGCCCAGCAAGAGATCAGTTCCCCCACATGGACATATCTGGACAGGTCAGTCACTATATTTCCAAGCTCTTATCTCAATTAGAAGAGGGAACCACCCAGTCTGACGCATGCTGAGGGAGTTCAGCTAAGATAGGAGTTATGCTGCATTGACAGGATCATCTTGTGGGCTTCCCTGGACACCTCTGAATCCCTTGGCACAGGCAAGCTGCACGGCCATAAAACATTTTTCCACAAGGAGAGAGCCCTGGAGCAGGCCTGTGCTTTTTTTCTTTTCCAGTTAGAACTAAACAAACAGCAGTAAATCTACCATGTAACCATGTTCATATTTTCACAGACAATAAAAGAGCAGACAAACATCTGGAAGTGTCAGAATTCTCCAATGAAATTCTTTGGAAATACATATGCAAATATATTCACTGTATTTATCAGTTATATAAATCCATATAGATATCCCTAATTACTCTGACATCACCTGAAACCAAGCTCTGGACATATAAGTTTGAAGGATTCATCTTCTTATGGTACATTGAGAGATTTGACATGCACGTTAAGAATTCTGTCTTGACCTGGTTCCAGTTGCACTATCTCAAAACACCAATAGCTGAAACTTTATGTAGATTTGGGAGCAGGAAACTAGCATAAGAAATAAAATAATTCCCGTCATCTTTTAGCACCAGCCTTCAAGTGATGACAGCAGAGAAATACAGAATAGCAGAAGCTTACAAGAGGCATTAAACACATTTCTACTTCTACATGCTTCTATTATTTGGCAGTATCTATAAAAATGCAAGGTTATTTATAATATTTGTAATAACATGTCCTTTTTGCCATTTATCTCAATTCCAGTGCTTCAAGTTTTTCCTAGCCATCAAGCAACTGAAAAATCAATCCACCTGCATACAGTTTGATGATCTTAGCTCCATGCGTTATACCATGCAGAGACATTTAAGAGATTATACTCTCCAGAGAAGGCAACTCGTCACCACTTCATACAAGATAGCCATTACTCATGGTATAGCCTGTGATAAATGATGCCACCTTTCTGTACCTCGAGGCAGGCATTGGCTGCCAAGGGTTTCCATAGAGTTAGTCTTGACTTCAGCCTAGGTGCAGAAAGCTCACCAAAGCCACTCAAAGGAAAAGCGTGAAAGAAGGCCACTATACATAAGACAATTTTTTGATGGGTCCTTGCCTTTTAACAGAGTATCAGGGATGAAATTCATAATTATATTCATCACTCAGGTCTATTTTCAGAATTTGGTTTCTCAGATTATTACATGTCACTGAAGATCTCAGTAATTCAGCTCTTTGTTCCACTTCCTTAGAGCGGTTTAACACCTTTGTTTTAAGTCAACATCAGTGCTATAGCACTATTTACTACATGTTGAAATCTAATGCATTTCATTTGCTCTAATTATGAAGTCATTACTATCATTCAGACAGGCATGTAATCGATTAGAAACAACATGCTTCTCCCTAAAGAATGTACTTGAGAAGCATGCCATAGATGGTAACCCAGTAATATGCCATTTTAAAAAGAGAAGTTTATTAGTCTGTGAATTAAAGCCTATCTCAGAAAAAACACAGATTCAGGGTGTTAAATGGTTGCAACTCAGGAAGTCAAAGTACCTAAAGCAATAAATTCCAGGTATTCTGCACAAGGAAACATTTATCACTGTATAATTTAGTCACGATAAGGAACAACCATTTTCAGATCTTCCTGGCTTTTGCTAAAGATCATACTAATGAAGCCAAAATATTTGAATCCTGTGATTGCACACCACCAGCAAGTCCACTCCTCCAAGTCAGTGATAACACACAGCCTCACTACAGAGGACAAAACCAGAGTGAATTGTTTCTCATCTTTATTCTGTGGGAAGATTAGGTTTTCTAGGGTTTCTAGAGGAAAAAAAATAATTCCCTTGCCCCACACCTAGCAAGTACTGTGGCTGACTGGTGAAGCAACAGTGAAACAGACCTCAGGCTCTCGCAGTGTTTCCCCTCCATGGCTGCCTTCTCCCCATGAAGTGCAGAATAGCTCCAGGTCTTCACTCTATACTGAGGATCACAATCTGAGGACAATCTAGCTCCCTTATTCCCTAAATGTGACTTTCCTGAAAAGCAAGCCAATCCCAGGCTAGGCAATTAAAAGAAAGCTTCAGTTGCCACAATGATACAGGTGCCAGAACTTGTGTTGCACTTCCCCCTTCCTCTGCATTACAATAAAATGCCATCTCTTTTCAGAAACTCCCAGAAGCTTTCTGAGGCCTGCCTTCTTGCTACTGGGCCATCTTAAGGATGAATGCATCTGAATACAATTGTATGTATTTTAATAGCAAATACTCTAATTACTGTGAATCACAGGTCAGGGCTAGATTCAAATTGTGGTTGAGTCTACCATCTCCCTCATGTGCACTTCCCTTAGAATAAGCCACTCCAAATTAATATTTAAAAACAAAACATTCAGTATGGCCACCTTTACAACCTCGTTTGCACTCAGTTGTCACTGCAAACAGAATATTTTAATGCTGCAGTTCAGTTTGTTAGAAATTAACAAATGCACATTAAAAGCTTTTCTCCCCAAAATAAAATTTCCTATGAATGAAACTCAACTTTAAGAGTCTTAACGCAAATATCAGAGACATTTTTCTGCATGTAAATTTTAAGCCTCACCGATAAAAACAATGGTCAAAGGAAGTGTTTATAATTGCTGTCATTATTCTTCTCATTTGTTTTACATTAGATTGCCTCAGAAAGATAAAAGCATCCTCATCACATCTCCCAAAGGAAAATGGAGCAACCAATGCTGCATATTAAGGCACCCAAGAATAAATGGTCTCTCTCAAAAAAAAAAAAAGCTCACTTACACTAGAACTAAGTGGTTTACAAAGCTTTCACATAGGCCCTGCTTCAAATTCAAGAGCTATCCACTCAGCCACAGCAGACAGCTGTTGTGCAGGTGAGGAAGGAGATGGTGGGGCCTATAGCCCACACCCTGAGTGGACACAGTGTGGCCCACATAATGCTACAATGAATATCATATTAATTCATCTCAGAAAAGCCAGTATCAGCCCGACTCCTGTTTAGAAGGGACTTGATTTTGAGAGAATTATCATTGGCAGCTGTTTCAGGCACAGACTCCTGCATCTTTAGACTGGGCTGGGTAATAAACTCCCAAACTTTCAAGCAGCTCTGTCAAGATGCACTTTACAAATCAGTGAGAGCCCCTGCTACCTATCCATTAGTCTCGGAAGGCCTATCTGAGCATGCAGCATCCTGCTGCTTCTGTCCCAGCCTGTGAGTACCAGTAATCACCAAAACCTGAAGTTTTAGAAAGAGCAGGGCATTTTTGGCAGATTTCTCCACATATATCTTTCTTCCAATCAACCATCTCAACCTTTTTTTGTTCTGTTTCTTCTCTCTACAAAAACATCATTAGTCCCCCTGTTTATCTAGTCAGTCCATGTGCCAAGGAAGGGCTGCAAGCAACAGCAGTCCCAACCAGGCAGCGTGTATTCCCACGCTGCAGTTCCTGTGCAGCCCCTCCAGTACCACCCAGTGACTGCTCAGTTTGCCTAGATCAGACAAACTAGGCCGTGAGCTGATTTGGAAGCCCTGGACTGAACTTCTTTCCTGCCCTCAAAGGACAAAGATCTACAGCTCCAGGTAACCCAAAGGACTGTGTTTCCCTTCTTTTTCAATCCATCTGTTTAAACAACGCCTGCTAGGTTTGTTTTAATGCTGCTGCCTTTTTCTTTTCCCCTCTATTTTTTGCCCGAAAGTCAAATATAAATGAAAAATAACTATAAAGCAAGAGCTGTCACACAGCAGGTTGAGGATTTCACAGGATAGTTGAGGTTGGAAGGCATCTGTGAAGGTCATCTGGTCCAAACTCCCTGCTCAAGCAGGACCACCCACAGCCAGTTGCCCAGGCCCATGTCCAGATGGCTTTTGAATATCTCTAAGAATGGAGACTCCACAACCTGCCTGGGAAACCTGTGCCAGTGCTCAGCCACCCTCAGAGAAAAAAGAGTTTCCTGATGTTCAAAGGGAACCTCAGGTGTTTCAGTCTGTGCCCATTGCCTCTGGTCTGGTCACTGGGCACCACTGAAAAGAGCCTAGCTCCATCTTCTTTACACCCTTTAGGTATTTATACACACTGATAAGATGCCCCTTGAGCCTTCTCTTCTCCAGGCTGAGCAGTCCCAGCCTTTCCTCACAGCAGAAATGCTCATCAGCCAGTAAAACACTCCATGTCCGGGAAAGGTGCCCAGAAAAAGTGACCTTGTGCTATCCTGTTTAATACATACTGTGGCATCGACATCGATGTTTGACAATGCAGAACTGTGATACTGGGGCAACAGGAGAAGCGCTGCAATTCTGGTGTAACTAGTGCTGGCTTGGAGGAACATCAGAGATATAAAAATAAAATTAGAAAAAGCAATAGGGTGTAAATTAGGAACAACATTTTCAATTGAGAGAGTTTGTTAAAGATAATGTTATTCCTTACTCATCAGTACAGTAATTTTCAGGGTTTGCTGGAGCAGCACTGCATGCAGCTCTCCAGCATGTTTGCATTGGACAATAAGGGGGCTGGAGTGCTCTCAATAGCTCAGGAAGGGCACAGGTACAGAGGAAGGGTGTTCCAATACAGCCAGGTTTCTCACAGCCCCTGAGAGCCCTCCTGGTCATGTCCAGCTCATTCAGAAGCACACAAGTTCAAAGATCACAGCTAAGCACAAAGAGCAGGGCTCACATCACCACCTATGAACAAACCTCCATTGTATTTTACTTTAAGTTCAACACAACCAGCGTTGTGTTTTAAAGCTATGTAAAATTTGATCCACACAGATTTCTAAGTAATTAATTGGGTTTTCTTCAATTTACAGAATGAGAAAAGGAAGAATTTCACACAGCTTTCACTGTATATGTTCAATTATTTGAACATTAAGAAAAACAACCACAAACAGGACTTCCATACATCAGGACTGAGGAAAGTGTTTTTATATTCATGCATTCCTTTTCACATAAAAAGGTAATATCTTTGGTGGAATACTGTTAAATATTGTATGCAGGAGTCCTTAATGTTTAAAACCAGTGACTTATTTATATTTCATTTTTATTTAAAGGCTTCTGATAATGTTAACAGTTGAAATAACGCAAACAGACCATCTTCTCGGAGTCATTTTCCTTCCTGTGTTCCCATATACCCTCTGAGAAAGATATTCAATGAGGGACAAGTCATATGTAAATTTATTTTGCAGTTTGGGATTGTGCTAAATAATTACTAACAAAAATGTATTATTTAGCTCCAGGCTATCTCGCTGCATTAGAATTAAATGGCAACTACTTGCGCTTTCAGTGGTGGCAAGAGCCACGGGGCTGATGTCAGCATCATTTTGAATGCCATTACCGCAGTCTCTGTTTTTTTAGAAGGAGCAGGCAGATTTATTTGCAACCTAGTGAAAGCCTCACATTTCTTTGAGCATGACACCATGGGAAATATCTTTCTTATTCTAGATAACCAGAATTATATTAGTATTATTAAAAGCTATCCCCTTATTAAGAAGCTGCTATGACATTCCCATTTTTATGGGAAAATTCATTATCACATACCATTTGAGCACCAGTAGGCAACTGCGCATATTTACTGTGAGTGAAATGCCAGAAAGCAGAATACTCTCTTGAGCGCTTGCCAAAAAGCCATGTGACACAAGCCCAGATCTGGTGTTAAGGGTTGTGGGATTTTTAATTCGGGGTTTTTTTTGCAGAAATACCAATGAAGGAGTAACAAGAGACCACACAAGTCTGAATCCCAGCTGTTATGCTCTTTGGAAAGATACCAGAAGCATCAGCACCCTACACTCCTACTGACAGGCTGAAGAAATATGAGGCCTGAACTGTTTGTTTTTCCTGGTTAGTGATACAGCAGTTAAAAGGTACAGGACTTGCCACACTACAGGCACTACCAAATCACACCAGAAACATCCTCTCTGTGTCTTTTCTTCCAAGGAGAAAGTGCCTGCGGCCTCAGCCATTTAGGCAGAATCTTTCCAAATATCCTACTCCATTTGCGAGTATTATTGCCACAACCTGGCCATGAATTAGTAGTTTCTAAGGCTAATTGAGCATATATAAAGATACACACTCTCCTGTCATGATGTCACCCTCTTTTTTCTGTCTTTGTTAGTGGAGGTATTTAAGATGGAAATATTGTAACAATGCATTCAAAACATTGCAAACTAAATATTAATGAAGCCAAACAAATACTCCCAGAGGAATATCCTCTTAGGGATTCATAGCACAGTGGGGTTTGCTTTCAGTGCTTTCAGCAAAGCACCACTCAGCCAGTCCTTGATGCAGATTGGGCTTAGCCACAGTCTCTCTCCTCTCTTTCCCTAGGCTTATCTTGACACAGACTGATTCCAAAAGCCCTTTGGCCTAACTTTCTCAAAAAACCAAGGCAGCCAAACTTTGCTCTAACATAAGAATGTAATCCTTTATGGACACTGAGGCAAAAAATAATCAAAGTTAATGAATCTGAACACCATCTTAGCAAAGTCTTCCTCAGATACAGAGCAGAACAAGATCATGTTCCTTATGGAAATCCCGTAAAGTTTTGTCATGCCTTTCTAGCTCTGTTTTATTCAACTTAGGAAGGCCATCCAACTCTAAAATAGACAATGAAATACAAATACTCCTAGACTTCTTAAATCTCACTTCAAGGTTTAATATTTAGGCTCACCCTTTTTCTAGACACATAATATCAAAAAATGGGAAAAAATTGAGGGCTGTTCAATGATCATCAAATATTATAATTCATCCTTGTATTCTGCATGCCTATTCCCTAGAGAAGGCCTGCAAAAAACTTTTAATTACTTCAGGCAGAGGCAGCTGAAGACTACCAACTACCTCAGACTGAAGTTCCTATATTTCAGAAGTATATTATTCCCTCATCCACAGGCCAGACTTGTATTGGCTTTTAGGAGACGACATACAGAAAATAATCATATTTAGCATCAACTCCCAGGCTTATTACTATTTTGATAAGTACACCATCAACATGTGTTGGTTTTCCATCAAATATGGATTAAAACCACATTTTTTGCTGATGATGATATTAGATCTACTTGAAGCACGTGGGGATACATACCCTTCTCATTATATAAAGATAAGGGAAGGAAACACATTCACAGGGCTAGATATCATTGCCAGCCTGATTATGCCTCCAGCCTCCAACTACAAATGACCTATTCTCATTTGAACGAATATTCAGCCAGTTACCACTGCAAATATTGCCAGGCAATGGACAAATGAAGAAGTGGAGCCATCTAGGAGGTAAAGGTACAAAATTGTTTAAGTGGAAATTAAATATTGATTAAATAATAATTAAAATACTATTTTATGCTTTTTAAGTTGAAACAAAAAGCAATTAATGTAATAAAGCCCATTAAAGTCTCTATTTTAACAAGTTCTTTGACAAAGGCACAGTTTGGCCCTCAGTAGATGGCTCACTTGACCTTGCTTTCATTAAAGTATACAACATTATAAATGGGAAGCATGTAGACAGCATAGCTTACTCCCTAGTTTATTTTCCTATCTGGATTTAAACACAGACATCACGGCCTAGCAGAGATATCCCTACAGATTTGTAACACTCAGAGTATTATTAATGAATAAAGCTGCATATAAGCAGCTAATTCTAACTTTTAATATGTTTACCAGGGCTCAAGTACATCATTCCTTGCCATCCATTTCAACAGAATCCAACCTCAGTAACGCACCTTGAGCATCAGCAAATGAGCAAACCAGAAATGCAGCAACTTATGTACAATGAAAGTAGTGGCAAAGCACTGTCCACTTGTCATCAGGAAAAAGACAAACATGAAGATAAAAAAACAAAGGACATAAGTTTTGACAACTCCATTAGGAGAGTGCCTTTTACAAGGAACAGAAAAAGGAAACACAAGATGGCCAGCAAGAGAAACAGTCCTATTGCTCCAATTAGCAGTGCCTGTCAACAGTGCAGAGAAAAAGCCCTATGCCACTGGTGACAATATTTCACAGATTGCCACCTTCTTAGTGACACCCATCATGAAGCAAAACTAAATACTAAAAATAAGGTTTTCCACAGTTCAGGATATGTTAAAAAAAAAACTACAAAACGGAAATCCAACTGAAATCCCAAGAGTAAAAACAGAAGTAATCAGCTGAGCAGCTGGGACATTGCCTTCTCACTTTCTCTCTTGACTAGGTAAAGCAGCAGGCACCAGGGACACAAGTTTTGAGTGCAGCCTGTAACAGCAAGTCCTACAACATCTGCTTCTGAGCTTTTTCTCCTCCCTGGTACTCTTGGAGAGGCTGCAGCTGCCTCAAACTTAACACTGCTTCAAACTGGTGGTGGTAAGCAGATCCTCCTACCTCCCCGCCCTCAAAGATAGTTGCAACTTTAAGTCAAAAATCTTAAACGTATGCATCACATTTGATTTTCTTAAGTGATTAGTACATCACTAATCAAATTGAGAAGCTGATTAGCAAATTGAATATCTGATTAGCTCCTTCCATGATTCAAAGAATTAGATATTAATCAAAGCTTGTAGAAGATAAGCACTGCCATCCTCACCACTCAAAACAAGCACCTGCATTTCACAAGGGGAAAAATAATGATTATTAAAACCAATGAATTGTAGCTCTTTGATTAGTTCCAGGCACTTTTTTTCTCCTCTAATCAAGGTAATTATACAATAAATCTTTGTAAAATATATGTGGTATTTCACAAAGCAGGCCCAATACATTCGTGCTCAATAAAGACTGTTCCCTCACTGCCCCTCCAGCTAGCTAATACCCTCTTCTGTAAATTGACCTACTACTACAAAATTCCGTGGCAACAGCTGCTGACTCCTTTACTAGTATTGGCATAAACAAGTCACTGATGCCATTGTACCAACACCGAGCTCGTTCCACGGACAACAGAAGACAGTTCATAAAGTTTTCAGTGGCTCAAAATATATATTTAAAAAAATAAAATGGAAAGGAAGAAATAGCATCTGCTGGTGTCAAGGCAATTTCTTGGCAGAACTCAGCAAGAGGACAGCTTTCAGCTGATTAGCTGTGCCCTCATAATTAAAGAGTCATCACAGTCACTGGGAATTACTTCAAGCTGTTTTACAAGTTAGATTCATCAATAACAAACTTAAAATACATTCTACCCAGACTGATCCCAAGGAAGGTCTATATTATGTATGCCTAATATTTTTGTAGGTTTTTTTTATTTAAACTTGAGAAGTCAGTGTCTGTCTACCTTAAGCCTTAGGATAAAAATACTGCAGAAATACTATAAATGTTCCACAAACTATAAACAAAGAATTTTTTGTTTCTTAAATGCTTTCAAGTAACCATATGCTAATGATTTCTTGCTTGTCATATGATTTTTCAAAGAAAATTACGGTTACCTTTAACCATGCTATAAACTCCAACATATAAATTCTCAATCAAATGACAATTTAAAAAATCCTAATTAATTCTTCTCTGCCTACAGCCAGCAAATATATTTCAAACAGCTTTATCATTCCTTGCAACAGCTACTGGATAAAACACATTAGCCATTGCCCAACTGCTGTATCTCTCCTGCCAAAGAGATACAAAGGAATCCACTTAGGTCCCACTTAATGAGCTGAGCTATCCAAGAAAACAAATGTCAGTCCTCAAACTTGTCTTCAGTTATCATCAATATTAAAATCTGTGCCACTACACCATTTTATTTTCCAATTTCTCTCTATTCTTTCCTTCCTCTTTATGCTAGGAAAACCCACACCATTAAAATGTGATCACTCATCAATTTTCCCATGTTATCCTAAGTGTGTTTGTTTCTGAATGGCTCAAAGCATTACCATGAGAATCTTTATAAAATACATCTTGACTGGATTTTATTAAATTGGGTGGTACAATCCTTTCCACATTGATTAACAAAAAAAAAATTATTCACTAGGAATTGTCCACCTAATACCATAACAAAAATCACTGTATATTTTTTTCAACTGTGACAATAACATCAATAACGGAATGCAAATCTGTTGACTTGCAAATGGTATAATATACAGGGTCAGGATTAATGTTTCCTACATAATTTCATACATGAGGAAGACAAATTTTAGTCAAGATCACTGTTAAACTGTCAGAAAGCGAACTTCTACATAGTCTTTGGGTGTTTCTCTAAGCACAAAATTATTACATTTTGATTTTGAAAGTGAACATAAGTTTGGATGCCTGTTTAAAAAAAAGAATGAAAGAGAGGGGAAAAAAGGACACAGTGCCATCCAAATGCTTTCTCTGTTTTTAAACATATTACATATGTGATATCAAAATCCATAGCTAGCTATACACAACCTGAGCAGTGACTCAAGGAAAATAATCCACAATTTTCCGTACCAAAATACAGAAGTCTCTACTACTAGGACAGAAAAAATAGTACATCATTCACTAGTGAAGAACAAGAATGCATACATGTACTTAATGTATTTGCCATAGAAAATACACTGTTACATAGGGATACAAGCCTGGAACTCTTCAAACACAGTTATTTTCACATATAAACCAGAAATATTGCTGTAGAAGATAACCAAACTGTAGCAGCTTTTGCATTTTGCCTTCCAAAATTTGCCTGGATTAGTTTCACTACTGAAACAAAATACTGTGGGAGTGCTGCACCTAACAATTCTGAAGCAAGCTGGAACAGTTGGTGAGATATTGCAACTCAGATTGACTGGAGGCATTAAAGAAAGCTCACAGGAAGAAGCAAATGCAAGATTTCTCCACTATCTTGTGCTATTACACAACAGTCAAATAGAATTTCAGTATCTGCACTCATAAAACTCAAGGACATCTCTACTTAGTGCCACAGAGCAGAGAACATGTTGCACTCTCCAAAAGGGTCCACAGCAGGTTACACACTTACTGATACTTCCCCAAACACTTAATGTACTTGGCCTGGCTTTGATGCAGTACCTCCCAAACGTCCTGTTAAAAACTGTCAACTTCAGCATCCTTAAACCAGCTGCCCCTGCTGTGTAAAGTAGCCCAAATGTGTTTCCCATTCAAAACTGTGTCTTTTTTGCTGTTGAACAGACTGCAGTGTATTATATAGCCTGCACTGTGTTGAGATGAAGGATGCTCAAGGAACACTGGATAACTGGTATCCCATTGGGACTCTCAAGAAAACAAGTTTCCCACCTCAGGAGGCTACTACTTAGAGAAGATTTTAAATAAATACACCTCAAAATTATTTCACAGCTGTGCGAGTACCTTAACTCTATGAACAAATTGAAAGACCAGAGCAGGCTTATAAGAGTAAAGCCTTGGTATCCAACAGTGCTATAAAAAGCAGGCTTTTGCTCTACTCTCCCACTGGCTTTTTGGAGTTCAAGTAATTACTACTACATTTAAAAGTTTTTCAGGAGCCTTGCTTTATGTTATTTTAAGCTACTTTAAGAACATTTCAATAGGAGAATAGAAGACAATTAGCATGCCTCCCAATAGCAATCCTCACTTTGTAGAGCTTCTGCCTGGTGGTCTTGAACACCGTATTTTTTCAAGTAAGATACAGTTTTTTTCCCACCACTCTCTTCCTGCAAATGGAAAGAGCAACACACCTGTGAGGAGGAGATGCAGCCTCCCACTGCCTCATTTTTCTCCTCTAATAAACAAAAGTTGTTAAACTTACAGCAGAGCAGCCAGCCAGTCTGGTTACCTGCTGGAGCTTACGGGATACATCCCTACAAGCTCCAGCGGACATTTGTGATGGGCCACACAACCTCCACTCACCTTCCTAAATATTTAGTGAAGAGGTGCAGATAACATGAAGGAAAAAAAAAAAAAACCAAAGCTGATTGAAACATCATTAACTGTCTCCACAACCTGCCCTCTGAAATTCACTTCATTCCGAGAAATGCAAGCAGGCGTCATTCCCAGTAATCATTCTCTTGTCACTCCTTGAGGCCTAGATTTTGCTTTGCTACCCAGTCCTCACTGCTTTGCTGCCTTTTTATGCATTTATTCATTTTTTCCCTAGAAAAAACAGAGCAGGTTTCTAATCCCTATGCTTGGAAAGTAAAACCAGTGCAACAGAGGGAAACACAGTCTTCAGAGCATTGGGACAGCCTACAATATGGTATAAATTGCTTTAGTCTTTTCAGCATCTTATAAAGCCTTCACCTGAAGATAACAATGTAAATATCAGCAGCCTTAGCCTTAACTGCTGATAATTTCTGCAGAAACATCCAGCTAACAGGCTTATTCTAACAGACCCAAACTGTTTTCTTCCAAAACTTCCTAGGTGCCAGAAACCCCAACTGTTTTCTTCCAAAAGCCAGGTTTACTCCTGTCAGTATCTAGGATACACTTAGGTATTGTTAACATAAAAACCTTCACCTCAAAGCCTGAAAATGAATGGGGAACATAAAATAGGATTAAATAGCAAAATAGGTAACTAAAGCCTGGCTTAATTCTCATTTTACTTATTTAATGAAAAGACCACAATTTAATAGAAAACTCAAATAAAGCTGCTGCAACAGAATTTCCACCCTGCCAAACAATATGCTGCACAGCCAAATTTTGCCACATACCTTAGATCCAGATTGCTCACCTTCTTACAAAATTATCAAAATAAATGTTTATTTTATTTAACAAGGTGTTTGCAATTTAACAAGAAGATTAATACCTGGATAAGAGAGACCTAACTGAAGTCCCCACTGAGCAAAAGGTTGCAGACTAATGTCAACTATTGTCTGCTCTCACTGGTGTGACTACCAGGACCCCAGGTGCACTTGCACAGGCAGTAACCACCCTAAACAGCCTCACCTGGGATCCTCACCCACCCCACCCCCATTCCTTTTCCATGATGAAGATAAACCTAGCAAATGTGGCTCTCAAATACAAAAGAATGTCTGAGAACAAATGTAAATTCTTCCACAGTTTCTGCAGCCATGAAATGAAAGAGTAAGGAAGCCCTTGTTTAGACAAAAAATAAGGTATAGAAAGCAGTAATGCCTCTTTCACCTTCATTATTTTTGCCAGTAAAGGGTTTCCAAGGAAAAATATTTCTTCTACAGCATACTAACAAGTCCAAGATGTAAAATTCCACACATTCAAATACTAGCACTTTGCTTACATGCAACTGTGATGTATCTTTTTCTCTAGGTACAGATAACGTGTTTACATGCATCAGGATTCCAAAATACAGACCCCATCTAACACTAAAGAATCATATTGCTACATCAAGATCACTGCCCTAGGAAAAGTCCAGGTAATTTGCAAACTCATACATTTACTGTGTATCAGAATATCATAAAACCCTCTGATTGCAAGTGACATTTTATATTAGAAAAAATGCATAATAGGCTGGAAACCCCATACTTGAAATGGGTGTTCTAAATAGCTCTGGCTCACTTTTCATCCCGCCTCGACCAACAGCATATCTACGTGCTGAGACAGAGAGAAAAAGCAATGGGTAAGGGAATCCTCCTAAATACAGTTTTATTCCCTACCAGAAGGGCTAAGTATTAATGATGCATAAATGTTTTCAGAAAAAAAAAATCTTAAAAGCTTGGAGGCCTTATGTTATCATCACAGCTACACTATGGAACAGAAATATGGCTTTATTTGTGTGTTTACAGGAGTAACAGCAGACTCCACACCTAATTACAGTTTTATTAGTATTTTCTCATACTACAAAATCTGTCTAAGGATGTATCTCCTAAGCCTAAGCCTCCCAACAGAAGTTATAGTAGTACTTCTCTATGTCCATATATTTCTGTTTATCACCAGTATTATTATAAATATATGTACCTACCACTTTCTGGCAATGAAAAAAACTCAAATTGTGTCTTAAGTGTCACTCAGCTTGAAACTACAATGCTCATGACAGAAAGCTCAAGTAGACTCTTCATGTGATTAGCCCCCAACTGTCAGCTAGTGAAGTAATACTTCATCCTAGAGCCCAGTGGGCTGAAAGAAAAGACAGTAAGAAAGAGGAAAGTCTCAGCTGACTTCAGTGGGAGAATCAATGCCGGCTACCCCTTGTTCAACTACCAGCTTTATTTCAGGCTTGAATCTGACTGTTTACAATTAGTGTGCTTCAGCAATGCTAAGAGAAAAGGAAAACATCAATTGGGCACAAAATAAAATCAAATATATCTGCCTAAAAATAAATTATAAAGAATCCCCAGTCCTTTATATTTTATTCAATTAACTGAAACTAAAAAAAAAAAAAATTTAAAAAAAACAACCCACCAAAACCAAACCCCACAGTCTACAGTGAATATACTGTAGATATCAGTCTGTCCATTCACGGGAAATGGAACTGCTATAAATTATGAAAATACTTGACTCCATCACAAATTCTGCAATATTTAATATTTACTTAAAATCTATTTTTCATCATGTTTTCTTAACATCACTGAAATCTGCAGCTCTTGGGTAAATTAAAGGCTCCCAGGTCACCTGGGCATGACTGCAAGTATAGCCTAGTTCACAGAGCTTGAAGTCTGAATTGAAAAGTGAAAGTCTTGCCTTGTATTAAACAATAAAACCTAACCATTTTCTTGGGTATCTGGTTCACTACACGTTACTGAAATTTGTTTGGTTGTTTTCAAGTTAATGAATAAAATAAAGTTTATTAAGACGCCATTAATTTAAAAAAGCATTTGAGAAGGAAAGATATTATTTCCTCCTTCCCCAAGTAACCGTCATGTCCAAATGGCATCGATATTTTCATGCAATCTGACAAGTGATGGTATTGCCAAAACCTTCTGGTAGGGTAAGCTCTCACACGCTAACAGACACCAAGTAGCAGAGGATGTCCGTGTGCCCACTGGCAGCAACGCACACCGGGAGATCATCCAGAAGCAAAAGCCTACAGGCCGAAGAAGCCTGAATAGCTATGACAGCCTTGGAGAGCTGCAACTTTCCAGTGATTTCAGCTAGCATCAGCTGGAAACCCACAGTGCAGTCTCACTATGCTGCAGCAGGCTGCCAGTAAAACCAGTCTGAGATGACAGAGACAGAATGAGAACAAAACACAGAATAGAAAGAACACACTCTGAACTCTTTGTATATAAAATTAAATTGCGAAAAATGTTCAGTGTTCCAAGAGAAAATGAAGAGATGAAATAATCAATTATGATAAATGAAGCAGCACCAGGAACACCTCTTTATCTCTTTGAAATATCGCGGGATGGGGCGAGATCAGAGTAGTGCTATGCCAGGAGGAAATAAGCAGCACGAGATGTTCACGTCACACTCACAGGGGTCCGTGTGCCACAGAGAGGCAACAATCTGTGTGTGTGTGTGTGCACACGCGCATGTATGTAAACATTTAGTCCACAATTACCTACGGCAGAATCTTGTCACACACGCGATTTTCTCTTGCGCATGACGTGAAAGGAAAATCTCTCTCCTCTTCTCTCATCCACAGTATTGCCACAGGGACATCAGCAACCTTAATTAGTCATCCAGCTTGCATGCCATTTGAAAAAAACTTTTTAAACTTGCGAGTATTTTATAAAGCTTCAGATTTACTAACCCGAATAAAGCCTGGCTATTACTTCAAGGCCACTATATAAGCGAGAGTAATTAATCTAAAGTGTGACAATGGATTTGAGTGCTTATCTAAATGTTTCCATTTTTGTCCTTTCCACAAATGCAAACAGAATGCAAACAGAAAACAGAGTACAACAGATGATTGCACAATATTGGAATTGGGGGTAGCATAAGTTGCCCAGCTAATTGACTTGAAAAACATTTCAAGAGACGTGAGCAAGTACTGTCTTACTTCCAGGCTTCTCTTTTTAGTGCTCATCCAAAGTCCATTATATCAAGGGAATTTTTCTTTTTTCTTCAGTGATCTTTAGATCTGGTTACTTTTCACAGCTCATTCACACACAGCCAAAAGACTACTGAGATCATTCGACTTCTTAGTACCAACAAGTCATCTTTGATTCATTTTCTGAAATCAATCAATCAATCAGAAAATAATTTCTCTAATCATTTATTAATAGCCTATGATTATACAGCTATTTGCAATTACTATTTTTTTTACAGGATGGAGGGAGACAACATTCATTTACAAATGCAATGAACAAAACCCTTGCTCACTAAGAGGTAATGAAAGCAACAACTTGTGCACCACAGAAAATGGCTTGGCCTTTAACCATAAGTTTCATGGGCCTTGAAGTTGTTCCAATAGACTAGGTTATCTTCACTTCTTGCTAACCAATTGTTGAGGAATACACACGCAAAATCTTAGCTGTATGTCTCTGAGTACATCCTTAGTCACTGCAGAACTAACTGAATTTCAAAACAAATCCATGGCCAACTTCCCAGTTACCATGAAATGTTTTTATACAGGGTATGGAATTTTAATAAATTTAAACCCAGCTATGTCGAACAGAGAGGCACTGCCACTGAGCTAACCCCTTTCTAGTACATTTCTAGTACATTTACTGACTCTTCTTGCTTGACCTTCCTGGGGGAAGTAAATAAACAACAAACGTAAATGGAAGGACAGTTTTACAGGATCACATGCTATGTTGTCTATGGACACTGTATCTCAAGCACGATTATTTTCTAGTTCATTTAATCTAAATGTTATGACCAGTAATAGACCATCTAAACTATTTACTTTTTATTTGAATGAAAGAGTGAATATGAAACCATAACATTTAAATCTCCCAAGAATTTCTATAAAGTAACAGTAATTCAAACTGTAACACCTATTACATTGGCATATAAGAAAAGTGGATAAACAAGCATTTTTGTAACAAGATTTTCCTATCTCTCAAATCAGATATAAAACAAAAAACAAGTTTTCCACGAAAAATATGCAAGTACAAAATAATGCATCACTGTAAATTGGAAGAAAATAAATGCTGAACACAGACCGCATTAATAACCCCATATTAAACTGTAGAGTCACAGGAAATGGAATTTTTGATCTTGCATTCTGTCAACTTCCCGATACAATAGCTCTGGCAGATTAGAATCTCTGAAGTTTCCAGAAGGTTACCAGCTAAAAGCATATACACAGATTTATCAGTTAAATCTTTTCTACCCCTTTACCCCTTACCAAAGATACAAGAAAATTTGCAACCTTCTCTCTAAATTACACAGATTTCTGCTTGGGACTAAATTTGCAGATCGACTTATACCATTAATCAGGTCCATACTATGTACAAATTGTACACTGCATACACAGATGGGGGTGTGTTTGGAGGACAAAACATTTAATTTCCGTTCCTGAAGAGTATATGAACTTCAAGGTATTCAAAACAATTTCACAATTATATGTAGCTCAGATGTAATGTTTAGAAAATATATAATAGTTTTATGGCACTCTTAGAACTTCTAATACTTATTTGTTAAAAATACTTATAATTGCTATTGCCTCTTACTACTACTCTGTGGATGAACTTGCATTATTAGGAAAGCAAGCCTAGAAATTGAATAATTTATAACAGAAATATATCGAATCTCTGCAGCATTTCTGAAAGTACGTCATATTTAGTCTGATTTAGTGCTTGCCTGTCTGTCTTTCCCTCTGTAATGGTATTTACCTACCACATCTTTAGTTTTTGCTTTGTTATTACAAGAACATTTCCAATCATAACCAGGAAAACAGGCACTTTGTTTCCAGAACAACGCACAGCTTAAATGCACAGCATTCACATACAGATGTGAATACGCAGTATAGAAAGTTCATCAACCATAACATGTGTATTTTAATACATGCTTTCTTTCCCTTTGAAAATTAATTTATCCAAATTTTAATCTGCAAAAGTGTCTTCTTGAGGCTCCAGGTAAAAACATCATATGCAGTGAGGAGTAAACAGGTCTCTTTTTGAAACCTATTAAAACAGAGCTTTAGTCCATTTAATTGAGTTTAGAAACTGGAGATACCCTGGAGTACTGCACTTGAAAAAATTCTGTCTACCACAATAATTACAAAATATATTCCAAGTCATGTAAATGTTCTTTGAACTTCATTTTAATGTAAGAATCAAAAATTGGGTGGTTTTGTTGGTTTGTTTTTTTTTTAAAGAGAAAAAGAGAACTGCCACATTTAAATGTCAGGCCAAGAAGAGATTAGTTAAAACACTCCACTACAAAAATTCAGATGTAATTCAGTTTTGGAAAGCATACAAAAGTCTGAAAAGATTAATAATGGGAGGTTAAGTGCACCATTTTTCACTCAATATTGTATGTTATCCATATAAAGCAAACAATATTGTTGTATGAAGTCTACTGTAATATAGTATTAAAAAGTCAGATAGAAAATGCAACCAATGCAGACAGTAAAAATCTGCAATTTTAATGGCATTTCATTCTGCATATAGATTATCAAATATCAGCATCCTAATCCTAAATCTCTAGAGAATAATTAATTCTCTAGTCACCTCTTAATCTACACCTAAATTTACTCCCCTGGCCAGTATCACAGAAACCAGTGGGCCTTCCCCCCTTTTTGGTTTTGTAAGCCATCGGGTCCTGACTGTACCCTGGAGATCTCGGCATAAACGCTGCTCCAGAATCATTCATTTTTGAAGGAAAAAGTGGGAAAGGGAACTAGTAAGATTTTGACAGGGTTAAGGCTTTGACTTTCTTCCCACATTTTGTTCCTGTTTTCCTACAACAGCATAAGTAATGAAAGAACATAATTATATTTTTCTTGTGCCTATTTCCCTCTACTGCTGAATAAGCCCAGTTGGCTAGTTTGACCCACATGCTGAAGTCTTAACTGCATCAAAAGTGGATGAAATTAATCTCTCCTTAACTCATCTGTCTTTACAACCTTCCAAAACCTTTATGACCTCCAGCTCCTGGCCAGGTGAGACAAGGACAAGCAATAAGAGGGTGTTAGGAAGAGCTGAAGTAACATTTGCAGAGGCAGTGTCTTTTTCTCACATCAGCAGATAAAGAGATATCGAAGGAAACAAAAGCTTTTTGACACTTAAAGCCTTTATCAGGCTTGAAAAAATAGAGCAAATATCAAGGTAAGTAAAAAACTGAAAACACTTGGTTTGTATAATTAGCTTTGTTTCAGAACAATTAGGCAACGTTTAGAAAAGGGGGGCTAGACCTCGATAGAGCAGAAAAAACTTATGGCAGGGCTAGAAGCAATAACTCCTAATATGTTTCCCAAGCATGAGGAATAAATACTCAGCACCTAGAGAACAGCTGGGAGTTAGGAGGTGTTTCTCAGGAAAAACAATAATCTGACATAACACGAATGTCTCTGTATCACTTAGTACCTAATGAGATTTTACTTTTAGCATTGACACTCCTTTTTAATGTTTTTTTTGCAGTTTCTCTTGAAGGTCAAAACTATAAAACCAGGGAGGACTTTTTTTGTTGTTGTTTTTTGTTTTAAGAAAATGTTCCATTTCTCAGTTATTTTGTCCATTACTCATTGCCTGTGTAAGTTTATTCTAGTATATATAGTACCAACTCTATTTGATTTTGCCCGCTCCAATAACACTCAATGCACTGGCTAAAGCATACCATGTGCTGAAATTTGCACGTATCTAATTGTCAAAAACCAAGGAGTCCATGCAAGACTGCAGATGAAGGGATGTTTTACTGCTGTTAGTCCAAAGAAAGTTTTCATCTTAGGATGAGTTTGCAGATGTTGGGGAACAGGAGGCTGACTGATGAAGATAAAAGCGAGGAAAGGAAGTCGGGAAACTTCTTCAAAGAAACAATCTCGGTAGAAGACAAAGTAGCCTATGATATATTGTGTGCGATACAGCATATAACATTATCTTGGGAAAGAAAACAAACAAACAAAAAACCCCAGCTGGGTTGCTTCCTTCTTGTAACCAGACTACATATACTAGACACATTACTCTTTTGAAGAAAGAGCCTTTGTTTGCCGAGGGTCATCCTTAGGCTGGTGAGGTCTGCGTTATGTCTCCTCAGATCACGAACAGATAAATTTGAGACCCTTAGCTTTCTAATAGCTTGAATGTGTGTGCTAACATAAATCAGCAAATGCAAATGATACAAAAGCCCTTGAAGCTAAATCCAAAAGGTATCATCACATTCTGTGGAAATTATGCTATATGCAACCAGAACAAGTTCGATAACACATCACGTAAAATCAGACAGGTAAGTGGCTAGTGCCACCTATTCGTATATATCAAAAATGTTGGATGTCAAGCACCCATCACAGACAACAAAAATATTCTGAGCTTGTATTTCTTCTCCCTCTACATAAGAACCGCAATATCAGTAACTTTTAATTCAGAAAGATATGATTACTATAGTCAGCAATTTAGAAATGGTAGTAAAACAGCAAAAAGAATTATTGAACATTAATACTATCATTTAGATTTCTGGCATCTTCAGTTAGTGTTATAAAGTCCTTTGAGTCAGTTAATGTAGAAATTATTACAATATGAAAGCTATTTCTCTTTTTAAAATATCGCCTTGGGGTATTACTTCTTGGTAATTACTACTAACACTTGGGAAATATACTACTTCAATAATAGATACAAGTGTTTTGGCAGTTATTTTTAATAATTTTCACGAGACGACCCTACCGTCTCGCTGCTGAGAAACTCTTGGGGTAAAACATACAGCAAACCTCCTAACCTCACCAGAGCAAATGTCTTGCCAAGTCACAGATTCTCCAAAACACATAAATATTATGCAACGTCCAACGCCACACGTATACATCACATTCGAAAACAAACTCAACAATACTACAGATGAGTTACAAGGCAGAAAAAATGTCATATCTAAGCTTTTCACCGAACTCAGAATAAAGTAGCACACACCCCCGCACAAGAATCTTAACTCAGAAATTCATTGCTTCAGCATTTCTGACTAAATAAAATATTCCCATATTTCTCAAATCAAAAAGTGTGGTGGTATTTATTGTATGGAAGATATAAACAGACAGTCTGGGCACCTATAATATTTCTGTAGAGTTTCATGCCTACTGGCCTTTTCTTGTGACTGACAGCTCTGATAGACTCAGCTGAAGCCTAATTTTAATGAAACCCCATTTTCCAGAGGGAGACCATTGTGCTAGAATTATTCTTGTCCTAATGATAACTTTCAGTACAAAAAGGTCTCTCCTTTTCTCCTCCATCCTCAATATACTTTTAAATTGAAATACCAAACTCTCTTTACACAATTTGGTCTACTGACTTTCAGTCAGCTTTGCAAAAAGATATTTTCTTCATCTTATGTAAAGCCAGAATGAAAGCTCATTTTTAATAAAATAGGCCTTGGACAATTTATATAATAGACTGCTCTGTTCAGATGAATAGGGTATGTCTGTCAGAAGACCTATGGTCTAGAAGCATTCGACACAGTATGTGGGATCCAAACAGACATTAAAATCCCAGCAAATCCCAGTTTTCCTCTTTAAAGTGAAGGTAAGATTTAGAATATGACCACTTAGAAAACAAACTCAAAAAGCTTTTTAAACCTGCATGAACGGTTAAACAAGAGGGCATTCCACTGCTGAGCCTTCAGACAGCAATTTGAACCAACACTACTGAGCTCACGCACATATGCTAAAAAGCCCAGCATCAGCTAGTTCAGCCCAAAGCTCCATATGAGATGTCACAGCTGTGATACAACATCTGTCAAGATCTAGGTGAGAAACAAAGGAAGAGCTATGTATCTGGAGTCAGCAAACTGGATGCATACCCCTGCTGAAACCCCAGGTTACAGAGACTAGGAGATGACCATCAGCTGCCAGGGGTGTGAGCACACACGCAAAAGAGCACCTGCTCCCAGGTGCTTTGCCTTTCTGTTGTCTCTGCTCGCTGAAAAATGATTTTGTCCCAGTGAGCTGAATGACTGTTTCACCAATATGACAAATAATACATTAAAATGCAGCAAAGGAAGAACCAGGGCATGAAGCGTGCTGCAGCTTAAGGTAAAACGAGTGTGCTGCTTACCTCTCAGAAGTAATCTTGAAGGAGTACATGAGGAAATACAGTTGTCTTTTGTTATTTAAGGTGAAAGATGACTCAATGAAATACAAGGACTAAGACACACAACTAAGATTTAAGAAACAATTCTTTACAAAGTGTTGTTTCTTTATCTACTATTCATCAACTAGTCCTTCCTTTAAGTTAACCGTTTCCTCCCAAACCTTACAAAATTCAGTACTGCAGATCCAAGTCCATTTTACTCTGCAAAAACAGTGCACAGACTTTAAAACAAGATTGGAAAAATCTGCACTACAGCTGCGTATTTGGCACCAACAGCAGAGGTTTGGTAGCAGAGGGCTGCAGTGGTACCTGCCAGCCAAGTCTGAAACAGCCCATCACCCCCCCAAAACCTCAGGCAGCTGGGGAGCCCACAGGTTTAAGAGAGGCAGTGGCAGCCGTGAGGGATGGGAGACACAGCACTGGAAACACGCTACAGGCAGGAGGCCCTTCATGCCAAAGGGAGGCACCCTGAGGGACCGCAGCTATGGGTGACCCCCGCCAGAGCAGCGACACCCCTGAGAGACTGCAGCCACGGGTGACCCACACTGGGGCAGCAACACCTCCAAGGGACCGTGGCTGTGTGGAACCCACACCAGCGCAGGGACACTCCCAAGGGGCTTTGCGCTGTGGGTGCCACCCTAGAGCAGGGACATTAAGAAAGAGAACAGCAGGAAAAACACTAAAACAAAGAGCAGAAATATACCATTATGGCACATGAAACATCTCCTGCACTTCTCTTCACCTCACCACAGGAGGTGGGGCACACTCAACCTAACCTGCAGTGCAGGGGTTAGGATACATGTTTGGGTTAAGTTGAGCTTGGGGAAGGGGAAGGAAAGGAATTTACTCGTTTAATTGTTTATGCTCTTTCTTTTTTCTTCCCCCTCAATACCAAGATCCATGATCAGAAGTTTCTGTTAATTGGCAAAAAAGAAAAATTCAACAAATATTCCCAAGTCAAGACTGTTTTGCTCATAACAAACCACAATACCAAGGTGACAGAGATTATTTCTTTAGGCTTCATTCTAAGTAGAAAAATAATAGGTTTTAGCCTTTTTTGTCTCACGACTTGTACAGACCGTCGTTGGTATAATTACGGCAGCAGGGCATTCAATAGCTTGGGGAAATACAGATTGCAGTAGCATCCCTTTAGGTTATCTTTCAACATATGTCTGAGCTAAACAGAGTTGAAAGAAAGTTCATCAAAACAGGTTTCTCCAGACTGACCAAAATTAGGTCCATATCGTTACCCTGCTTAGGAAGCACTGACATTGCAATTACTTCAGGCACCCATCTGGCACAAATCACAACATTATTTCATTTCACATGGTCTCAGATATTAACTTTTTTTCCTCTCAGTTAGACTGTGTCATGAACATGCAAATCGGGTCATTTACAACAGGAAAGCAAACAACAGCGACTTCTACCTCATGATCCTGAAAAGTCCTGGCAATTGCTAATTTTAGGAGATTTACTTTAAGGTCCAAATCATGTTTTAATTGACAGCAAACTGAATGTGTAACTCTGGTTTCTCTTCAATTACTTCATTCTAGCTCATAGATGTTTCATATTTACTGGTAACCGTTGGTACACTCCCCGGTAGATGCCAAGTACTGATAGAATTATGTCCAAAAGGTTGAAGTTCTTAGCCTCCTAAATAGGTCAAACAATCTGAAATAGTGTAGTGTGGTTTACTTTTTTATTTTTTCAAGTTCTGCCACACAGAGTTTATTATATTCTTTAATGTATTACTCTGAAGGATTGGGGAAGGAAAAAAAAATTTAAAAAGCAAACAATTCTTGCCTTACGGACTCTGTAAGGGAAACATTTGTTCTTGAATTCAAAATTCCAGCCACAGTGGTCTTAATCAGACATATAGATCACCTTTGTTCATTAACTGAAGAATTATAACTACCAAAGTCACCTGTAATGTACAAATACGTAAGGTTACAATTTCAAATTATTTTTCTCTGAATTTTATCTAATTTTTACTCAAAGGTGCTAATTCTCAGACAACTCATGACAGTAAACCTATCCACTATTTTTTTCTAGAAAGCAGAGTTATGACATACTCATTTAAAATTTAGAAGGATAATTTTACTTTAAAAGTTACATACGTATGTACCTCAGATGCATTGCAAAAAATAAAAAAGGACTCTAAGAGAAGTAATTTGTGTTGCGACATTCAGTGACACAGCTTATACATCAGATATCTGTAAAAGACTTGGCAGAGATTTCTTCCAAATCAGCAGACTACTATATACCAACCTTCCAACATACATCCCAATGTTGACCATCATTAAGGCAGTCAGTTAGCTTCTGTTCGTCACCGTTATGCAGTTGTTTTGTGTTTCATAAACTAGAAAATGATTATGAGAACAAGAACTCTATGGGAGGTAAGAATCAAAATGTATATTTTCCAAATGTTTTCTTAGACCAACTTCATCAGTCATCAATACTTTGAGGCTTGATCAGCTAGAAGGGGTTCACTGGGCAAATTAACATTCTAAATCTGTGACTGTCTGGTGACATAACTTGAAGCCTCCTGGGGAAAAAGCCATCATCTGAAATTATTTTCAGTGCTACTCAATCAACACAAGAGCTGCTTCTTAACTTTGTGCTAAGTGTGGTCATTGCTATCTGGAAATTCACCACTTCAATTCCTATTGATATGCAGCTAACTAGTTTTGCTCTGATACATCAATTCACATAGCTGATCTCATGGGCACGACAGCTACCTGCTTGGGGTTTCTAGTTTTGTTTGAACACTAACAGCATTCATCAGCCTGCTCCATGAACTTCTGAGGCCAACAAATTAGGTCTTGGTCTTCTCCAGGGCACTTCACAGCCTGGCTAAATACCATACATTAACATGGAGGAAGAGAGCAGTGAGGTCATTTAGGCCAGGCTCTTTGGAAACTCAGCTCTACTTACTCCAATGAAAGAGAACTAAAAGTACACTGGAGGTGACAAGGCCGGATGCTTGTAAGCAACAGCTGTTTCTGTCATACATGTCTGCTGTGTTTTGTTGTGATCTGTGAAGTTACATCTGAGATCTCCTTTAATGGACTAGGGGGCAAAGCTAAAGAGCTTTTATGGATGCTACAAACAATGAAAAAGGGTGTTTCTAAAAGGTAGTCCAGATGGTAGGTGAATCAGGGTCAGAGCTGCATCATATGCTCCCAGTTGGAATCTAGAGGGTAGAAGGCAGGAAAAAATTATTCCTTACTGTAAGTAAGAAAATTAATGCTCTGTCTTTACGTAAACAAGTTATTAGGAATTGATGTTATTAGGAGGAAGCTGCATTTCAGAGACATGGTTTTATCATGTTTTTCACAATAAAAAATGTTTATTAATTAAATATAAACAACAAAACATAAAACCGCAGTACAGCCTGAAGCTCTGACTGCTCCTATGTTAGTATCAATAGGCTATAAATCATGAAGGTAAAGTCTCCCTTTCCTAGGTGGTAAAATGCCACAGGACAGATGTGATAGTCCAGTGGTCTCTACTTGGCCTCCTGTCCTCATCACAGCACACAGTGCTTGGTTTTCTAGGGATGCTCATTAGCAACAGCACGCTCTCCTGACTGTACTGTGTTTGCCCAGATGCCCTTCCTGCAGGCCCCTGTCTTTTCCAGGTATTCTGCTTTCTTGGCCCTCTGCTGGCATTTAATCTAGAAATCAAAAACACATCTTCTCTGCCCTCTTTCACTCCCTACAGAGATGTCTCAGATCCTCAGCAGCTATTTAAGACTTTTCTCCATAATGGCCATGCTACCCTGAACTCTTTAAAGACACTGTACACAAAACTATTGTTTCAGTACAAGTCTCCATATCAGCATCAATAAACGGTGCATGTATTCCTCCTTCCTTTGGTATCAGATGACATTCCTATCTTATCTTACTAGCACTTGGGTGATCATAAAGCCTTTTCCTACAGAGCCCTTGTACAATAACTGACATGTTTGGATTGGAAGAGTGAATAATAGAGCCAGTAGTACAATGTACAACTCCACAGACTATCAGCACGTTGCCCTGAGGCATGCCTTCAAGAGGTTTAAATTGAAAAGGAGTAAAAAAAGGTGATATGGCAGCAGGGGACATGGCATAAACACTGTCTAGTGCTGTTGCCTTGTTTGCAGCTACAGAAGGGAGATTTGTTGCCTAATGTTGTGCACCTGAAGCAACACAAGTGAGTCTAACTGTGGCTGCCAGTCCTGCATTTTCATCCCAACCATGCACTCCCATTTCCTCTCTGGCACATATGTGACTATGGCATGAACCATTTCATCCTGCCAGACCACCAGAAAAACAGGACACCTTACTTCCTAAGAGAGTGTCTTCATATGCAATTTCCGCTATTCTCCACCCAGCCTTTGTCAGAGATCTCTGATGCCAGGGTGGTCACAGTGCTGGCCAAGCTCACCTTGGTGCCCAGTTTCAGTTTTGCTCCCACTCGCTCCAAACTCTGTAAATTATCTCAGCCCAGGATACTGTTTCAATAATCCCTGGAAAACTTCACTCCACTTTTTAATGCAAGTGCATGGAAGAAAATAGCAAGAAACAAATTCTAAGCTTGGTCTCCTCCGTGCATGGGGACTAGGGATGCCCACTCACCCATCATCTTTATGGGAATGCCTTACAACAGTGCCAGAGACTGCATAACTGGCATGTTTAAGCTCCTTCCAGTGGCCCATCCAGCACCAGGCAATGGCAGGAGAAGATGTTTGACCTAAATCTGCCTTTTGGACACAGTGGACTCACTGCACCCAAGACACAGATGTTTCAGGGCAATGTGGGAGCATGGCACATTCATCCCATCAGCCTGCTTTTAGCCCTGCCCTTTGTCAAACAGCATAGACACTGAGGCAGCTTGTATTCCTACACACCTCCCAAAACACTTTCTTTGCTTGCTGCCTTGCTTGTTTTTTTGTTTGTTTTGAAGCAGCCCTAGGCCTTTTCTGTGTTTCTTCATTCATGCTTCCAGATATGCCAAGAATTTTTCATTGCAGTGTTCACATTGCTGGGACACATTTCCTCATTTTGAAGAGAGTCAGGACCTCTGGAATACTGTAGATGTGAACACAGAAGTAACAACGCATGGTGATTTAAAAATTGTGTGATTCCAGCAGCATTACCTTCACATGAATTATGATAGCAAGGGGCAAAACTGGCTGTGTACCAGCACTGAAATACTGAGTGACATCAGGAGAAATAAAGGACATGCAGACAAACTAATTCAGGTGTAAAGCTATCTCAGTCTGGGGGAAGAGCAAGGCTGCCTGAAGTGGGAGAGTTATTCTGGATACAAACTTTCCACTGAAAATAGGAACTATTTCTGCAAGACAGTTATTCTACTCCCAGGCTGAATTAGTTTGAAATAAAAAGGCAAATGTAATAATTATTTATATATGTGTGTGTGTGTATTTCAAGTCCAAACGTGTATAGAATTGAAATATCTTATCCACTAAAACAAAAAGTTATTCAGAGAAAACCCTGTTTTTTTAAGGAAGGTCTTAAGAAAATTTAGTTCATACAGTTAAAGACAGAGGTCCAAATAAGACCATGAAGTATGGCTTCTTCAATTCACTGCTGAATTTCTCTGCAATCAAATTTTCTCAGGGTCAAAAAGGAAATTTAATGCACATTCATGTGTTGTGTCTGCGTTCTTTTCTTTTCAAATTACACAATGTGGTAATTTAATTTTTAAAACAATACGGCACAATATCTACACAGAAGGCTAAGAAAATACAGGAGGCAGCTGAGAGTGCTAAGGAGCCTGGGACTGCCTGGAGAAGGAAATTGGGGCTGGGAATAGGCATAAAAGATTTTCATTAATTACTTCCATGTGTTGCCATATGTACAGTAGTGGCATGGACTGCAGGCAATAAAGGATCCAGTTTCTCTAACCCACTGCCAGTTCCTGTGCCATACTATTATCTAGCTTTTAAGCAATGCAAGTAGTTGCAAGCTGGCCGCTAGGGATCTGCCATTTTAACCTTGACCATCAGTCTCTTAGGTAGCTTTGCTACCAGTTTTACTGTGCTGTAGCTTCCTATGTCTCCAAAGAATCTGCTAACGAACACCTTGGTGTGCAGGCTTTACACCAGCACTTGTTTTGGGGAATGTCCAGAAGTATTACAGTGTAGCTAACATTGAGACTAAGTTTGTAACCTAAGTTTTAGAACCACTTTAGAAATCCCTTAGGATTTCCTTTGATCTTCCTTTGGTTTCCCACAAATGCTACGTTCCCTTTCATCCTTTGATTTAGAAACAAGCATTGCCTGGCATGCCCCAAAGAGTTGCTACTGTCCAATATCACAGTATTCTACTGCCTCTTCCCTGACTTTTCCTTTCCTTGCAACAAGAACATTAACAGAAATAATATCAACATCTAAGAGTTATTCTACAGCCTCGTTTGATTTCCTCTGAAACATCACAAATGCCAGGCTAACTCCAAAAACATTCTTATTTAGTGGTATCTTCTGACAGGCAACAAAGCGTTCTAGGTGAAGCCAACTATATGTGTGCTGGAATCATATTTCTGGACTTGCAGGTGAAAAATAAATAAATAAATAAATTTAAAAAGGAAAAAAAACCCACATACACAGCCCTTTCAGCCTGGACTGACCAGTTGCTATATCCTTGATCTTTGATGAAGACTGGGACTCACTATTCATTCACTACTAGCTCTGTGTTAACTATATAACTATAGTATATTAACTATACCCACCTTTGTGCAAGCTCAGCTGTAGAATGCCTTTATCTGGAAGTAAAACTTTCTGTGAGGCTTTGCTGTCCTACTTCTCTTTTGACTCCTTCTTCACCATACTCTTTGCTATTGCCCTCCTTATCGCTGCTATAATATTACTTATTTCTCATTCAAAAATATTCCACACTTGTAAAATCAAATTGTTTACTCAAGAAGCTGTTGATGAACAATTTCGCAACATGCCAACAACATTCAAGCTCTATGCGTGCAGATTTGGCCAGATGCTACCTTTGCCCTTATCTATACATCATTCTCCACACTCAAAAGCCTACAAACTTGCCTTACTAAATTCCTTGGATGCCTGTTCCCATTTCTCAAATGCAAACAGCCACTGTGCAGACATTGCCTATATGCCCCTGTATGTTCAAGTCATTAAATTCAGCTCCTCACTCACTGCCAGGAAACCACCTATAACTGGTTGAAAGAGTCAGGCAATGCTGTGTCCTCTTTCATATGGAATCTCGCATATTCTTTTCCACAAGCACCCTATTCTTATACATTCATATATAATGTATACATTGCTATAACATATGTTAAATATAAATACATTATATAGAATTCATGTTTTCATGGAATTGGTATTGTTTTCAGTAATAATCCCTCCCAAAGTCTCAGACAATTAACATTCAGTTGACACAACCTTTACCATCTTTCACCTAAAGTTGCAAAATTTATAATTTTAAGGCAATCAGAAGTCAACTCACATGCTGGCACATACAATGATGGTTATCACTTTTGCCTGAATGTTGAAGTATTTGCAACCCATTCCCATTTGTTGAACTTCACATCAGCCTTGTCTTTGGCTATACACAATGCAATTCCCTCCAACCAGAAACTTCTCTTCTGGTTCATGGTCATTTGGACACTATCGTATGCTGGTAGGACCATCTCAGTCCAAGTGTTCTCCTTCAGTGAGTGTCACATGCAGTGTTTTACTCCTACTTCAGATAACTTGGCTGTCAAGGCATACAAAATTAATTCTAAGTGCAGGAGAAAAAATACACTCTCTGAAGTTGAAAAGCTTGCCAAAGGGAAAAGTAGCATTAATAAGGAAATTGTAACGCTCATTTACTGCATGGAACTTTTCAATATCTTTCTCAAAGTTGTGCAATAGCATATCCAGTGAGAACCAAAAAGGCAGGCAGATGAAACAGTCAGAAACACTGGCCTAACAGAAAAAAGGATTTTTACCATTTGCCAGTAACAAGCACTAATGCAGTCTTTTGCTCCCCCCACGCAGTCTATGGGCACCTCCCAAATCAGATTTTTCCTTTCTATCGGTACTTTCCAGAGTCCTGCAAGTCATATGCACTCAAAAATGACAAAATTAATCTGCCCACAGCCACATCAGTGACAACAGCAGCTTTCATAGAGGACAACCATCACTACCACTTGCCTGCGCATCTCATGATTTGAGTCTGGTTTTGATGTGCATAGTTGGGAGGGTGGTTTACTTGGAGGAATTCTTCTGTTCTATCTGTAAAGTTATGCCTAGAAAGTTTACTTTGTTTGAGGAATAAGAGTTGATCTTCCTGGAGCTATTGGCATAAAATCAACAGAAAGCAGAGAAAACCTAAATAAAGACTACAGTGCTATGATACAGGCAAGTGCGTGGAGCTATATAATTTGGGACAATTTGGACCCTTGTTAAAATTGTAATGGAAAACCTTAAGAATTTCACACACATGAAAACCCCCACAAATTTCTTTAAAATTATTACATTAAGAGGTATTTAATAGCAACAGATAATTTATATTTATCTAGTATAAGAGTCTGTAGTGGACCAGGTGAAAATTCAAATAGGAAGGTGGAAGGAACACCAAATCCTAAAAAGGAAAGGCGAGAGGTTAAGCAGGAGGGAAAACCACATTTAAATTCTTGCCTTTGACAGTGAAGTTCGTATTTAACTGAGGTTATGGGAACTAAACAAAGGGGGAAGAATTTTTGGAACTGCAAAGACATGGAAATTAGTGTATCATGAAAAGAAAAGTGAGAGAAAGAGAGAAAATACAGTCCTGTATTTAGAGTGTTTTTCCTCCCAAGACTGGTAACAGAAAGATCTGTAGCAGACAGGCTACAATGGGATAATGCCAGAATTATAAATAAGAATATAAAAAGTAAAGGGGAGACACAAGCAGGTAAAAATATTCAAGACAAAAAAACTTTATTAAAAAAGACTGATAATATCTTACAGTTTGGAAAAAAACTGTTTTATGCCATAAGCACAGGTTACACTTATCATAACCTGGCTATGCACTTAACTTTGTGTATGTCTCTAACCTTCCATACTTCGAATATTCTTACTATATTAATTTTAGGCAAAACTTGAGCTGTAAGATTATCCAAAGGATGGCTTAAAAAGCACAGGATTTTTCCATTTGACAGGAGGCAAAAGAGATGCAGAAGCTATGCAGCTAACATGTATACAAAACAGTGGAGAAAAAAAATAAAGCATGAACATACTATTGCTAAATACAGCTATTAAACATATTTTCATTCATTTAACTTTAATGTTTTTATTGACAGCATTAAAGCCATTCAGAGGTGGCTTTATTCATGAATCAAAATTGTTATGCACACATCAAATATCTATTATTTCATGTCTTACTTGAAATCAGCATGTTATCAACCTCTAGGAAAACAGAATAATTAATCAAGTTGACATAAAATTGCTTGCAAAACATGCAGAAGCAAATCAACAAATAACCCCTTTTCTTGCTTTTTCCAGAGGTGAGAAAAAAAAAAACCCAAACTTACTTGTAGACACCTGCACCTGAAAATGGCCTGAAAGCAGGCAGCTTTAAGGTTTAAGTTATTCACACTTCACAAACAAAATTTTACTGCACCAGAGGAGTAAG
Organism: Phalacrocorax aristotelis; assembly: GCF_949628215.1. Taxonomy (NCBI): domain Eukaryota; kingdom Metazoa; phylum Chordata; class Aves; order Suliformes; family Phalacrocoracidae; genus Phalacrocorax; species Phalacrocorax aristotelis. Next base: position 41,961,094 of record NC_134277.1, read on the forward strand.
GAGAGAAACGACAGTTCTACCTTGTTATAGACTTTCACATCATGATATTTACCACCATCCCATCACTGTCAAATCTGATTATAAACCAGGGATCAGCAAGCAGGAGATTAAAGGCTCATCTGAGAAGCCGGAACAAATGAAATTGATGAAAACTGCCCATACTGTGTCAGTTTTACAGAAACAGCCATGCAGACAGAGGGACTATTGGAATTACAGATATGAGTGCTCTCGGCCTCTCTCTGACTTTGAAATGTAAATGGAAACTGCTGGAATTGTTGAACAGCAAGTGCTAACTCTTTTATATATATTGTGGGAGATTCCTTACGTTAACAAGATTTGTGGAGCACAGGATCAGCATTACATTAAACAGAGATCCTTGCTGATCCTTCGGCTTTCTCCATAGGTATTATATACATTCAATTTCTATTCTGTAAGAAAAGGAAGTACTTATTTCTGGGCAGTCTTTTAGGCATGTACTTGGGGTGCTACATGAGCACTAAGGTCATTTGAGCTTTTATCTATCTGAAGCTGCTTTAGAGAAGTCACAGCCCAAAAGGAAAGCTGGCCAGCTGCAAAAGCAGCACAAAAGCCTAGAAATAGAGGTTTAAGTACATAATCTCTATCGGATGGATGGTTCAAGAGTTAAAGAGCAAGATCTTATTGCTCAAGAAGAAAAAGGAGGGCGGGGGGTAAGTTTTCTTTCCCACTGCCACCCAACTAAACAAATAAATCATAGAATCATAGAATGGTTTGGGTTGGAAGGAACCTTAAAGAACATATAGGTCCAACCCCCCTTCCACTAGACCAGGTTGTTCAAAGCCCCATCCAACCTAGCTTTGAACTCTTCCAGGGATGGGGCATCCACAGCTTCTCTGGGCAACCTGTTCCAGTGTCTCACCCACCCTCATATAAGGAAGAAATTCTTCACTATCTAATCTAAATATACCCTCTTTCAGTTTCAAACCATTTCCCCTTGTCCTATCACTTCATAGTCTTACAAAAAGGCCCTCTCCAGCTTTCTTGTAGTATCCCTTCAGATACTGGAAGGCTGCTATAAGTTATCCCCAAAGCCTTCTCTTCTCCAGGCTGAACAACCCCCAGTCTCTCAGCTTGTCTTCATAGAAGAAGTGCTCCAGCCCTCTGATCATCTTTGTGGCCCTCCTCCAGACTTGCTCCAACAGGTCCATGTTGGGGGTCCCAGAGCTGAATGCAGTACTCCAGTTGGGGTCTCATGAGAGCAGAGTAGAGGGGGAAAATCACCTCCCTTGACCTGCTGGTCACACTGCTTTTGGTGCAGCCCAGGATACACTTGGTTTTCTGGGCTACAAACACACATTGCCAGGTCATGGTGACCTTCTTATCAACCAATACCCCCAACTGCTTCTCCTCAAGGCTGTTCTCAATCCATTCTCCACCCAGCCTGTATTTGTGCTTGGGATTGCCCTGACCCATACAGAGAACCTTGCATTTGGCCTTATTGAACTTCTTGAGGTTTGCACAGGCCTACCTCTCACACTGCTCAAGGTCCCCCTGGATGGCATCCCTTCCCTCCAGCTTGGTTTCATTGGCAAACTTGCTGAGGGTGCACTCAATCCCACTGTCCATGTTGCCGACAAAGATGTTAAACAGCACTGGTCCCAGTACTGACCCCTGAGGAATGCCACTCATCACTGGTCTCCACTTGGACATCGAGCCGTCAACTGCAACTCTGAGTGCGACTGTCCAGCCAATCCCTTATCCACCGAGTGGTACATCCATAAAATCTATGTCTCTCCAATTTAGAGACAAGGTAGAAAGCATCAGTTGCTCTTCCCTTATCCACCAACACTCTAACCCCGTTATAGAAGGTCACCAAATTGTCGGGCAAGATTTGCTCTTGGTGAAGCCATGTTGGCTGTCACCAGTCACCTCCTTTTTTTCCATGTCCCTTAACACAGTTTCCAGGAGGATCTGCTCCATGATCTGGCCACACACAGAGCTGAGACTGACTAGCGTGTCATACCCTGGGTCTTCCTCTTGTCCCTTTTTAAAAATGGGGGTTATGTTTCCCCTTTTCCAGTCAGTGGGAACTTCACTGGACTGCCATGAATTCTCAAATATGATGGATAGTGGCTTAGCAACTTCATCCGCCAGTTCCCTCAGGACCCACGGATGCATCTCATCAGATCCCATGGACTTGGACACCTTCAGGTTCCTTAGATGGTCTCAGACCTGATCTTCTCCTACAGTGGTTGGTTCTTTACTCTCCCAGTCCCTGCCTTTGCCTTCTGTGGTTTGGGTGGTGTGACTTGAGCACTTGCCAGTGAAGACTGAGGCAAAAAAGTCATCGAGTACCTCAGCCTTCTCCATATCCTGGGTAATCAGGTCTCCTGTTTCCTTCCAGAGAGGGCCCACATTTTCCCTAGTCCTCCTTTTATCACCAATGTACCTATAGAAGCTTTTCTTCTTGCCCTTGACATCCCTGGCCAGACTTGATTCTATCAGGGCTTTAGCTTTCCTAACCTGATCCCTGGCTGTTTGAACAATTTCTCAGTATTCCTCCCAGGCCACCTGTCCTTACTTCTACCCTCTGTAAGCCTCCATTTAGTGTCTGAGTTTGGCCAGGAGCTCCTTGTTCATCCATGCAGGCCTCCGGCATTTTGGCCTGTCTTCTTCTTTGTTGGGATGCATCACTCCTGAGCTTGGAGGAGGTGATCCTTGACTATTAACCAGCTTTCTTGGGCCCCTCTTTCCTCTTTAGGGCTTTATCCCATGGTACTCTACCAAGCAGATCCCTGAAGAGGCCAAAGTCTGCTCTCCTGAAGTCCTGTGCACCCTCCTCAGTGCCCTATGCATCCTGAACTCCCCCATTTCATGGTCACTGAAGCCAAGGCTGCCATTGAGCTTCATGTTCCCCACCAGCCCCTCCTTGTGTTGACAAGGTCCAGCCTAATATATCTCCTCTTCGGCTCCTCTATCATTTGGAGAAGGAAGTAATATCAACATGTTCCAGGAACTTGCCAGATTGCTTATGCCCTGTTGTGTTGTCCCTCAAACAGACAGCAGGGTGGTTGAAGTCCCCCATGAGGACACAGGCTTGTGAATGTGAGGCTGCTCCTATCAACTTCCCTCTTGTTTATTCGCCATGCTACATGCATTTGCATAGAGACCTTTAAGCTGGGCCCCCAGTAAAGCTGACTTATTGGCTGGAGTGGCTGGAATTCCTTTGTGCAGCTCTTCAGGTACTCTCCTGCTGACCTGTGATCCTTCTCCAGGCTCTGGGCATCTATTGCTGGCACGGGCATCAAACTGGTAGGAGTGGGATGTCTGAGGTTCCCCTTCCCTGACAACTTTAGTTTAAAGACTTCTTCACCAGCTTGGCAAACTTATGACCAAAAATCCTCTTCCCTTTCTCCGACAGCCCAGCAGACCAGGTTTCTCAAAGTCCCAAGGTCTAAATAACCAAACCCCTAGCTGTGGCACCAGTCCTGTAACCATTTGTTGATTTCCCAGATTCAACTGGCCCTTCCAAATCCCTTCCCTTTGGGTGGGAGGACTGACAAAAAAACTACCTGCACTCCAGAGTCACTTACCACCGCTCCCAGGGCTCTGTAATCCTTGATAATCCTCAGACTGCTGCTGGCTGCATCACTGGTGCCCACGTGAAACAACAGCAGTGGGTAATAGTCAGTGGACTGTATGAGGCTTGGTAGTCTCTCAGTGACATCCCTGATATGACCCCCCAATAAGCAGCACACCTCTCTAGAGAGGGTGTCAGGTCGACAAATGGGTGTCTCCGTACCACTCAGAAGACAGTCGCCTACTATCACCCATCACCTCTTCTTAGTTGCCCTGGTAGTTACACAGGGAGCAGATTGCGCTGCCTTACTCAGCTCCAGCATCTCCCCTGGCGTGATGGGTCTTTCCTCTTCAGTCTGCAGAGTGGTGAAGCGGTTCTGCAAGGGCACTGCAGGTTTCGGGGGAAGTCTCTTCCTCCTGCTGGTCCTTGCCATTGCAACTGTCCTTTTTTTTTGCATTATTGGCCCCACTCCCTTCTGTGTGTGCCAGTGGGGGAGTTTTTGGCTGTTTGAACATGGGCTGTGGGTCCACTGCAGACTGTACTTGGAACCAGCTATCTAACTCCCTCTTGGCCTCCCTAATATTACACAGCCTTCTCACTGCCTTCTGCAGCTCAGCCACGTGCTGCAGCAGGTCCTTGACCTGGGCACACCTTTTGCAGGCAGGTCTGCCGCCTGCCCCTGCCCCAGGAGAAAGGTTTAGGCACTCCCTGAAGTCTGAGATCTGCACTGCAGCCTGTCCCTTCAGCAGCTCCATCTGGGTGGGGGCATCGGCCGCCGCTGGGGTAGCTGGTGCAGACCCCCCAGCCAGAGCTGCAGCCTTTGCTCTCAGATGAGTGCCTACCATTCTGCCTTGAGGGTCAGGCAGGACGAGTGCCCTTGACCTGTGCAGACGGTCACAGAACGGTGCCCAGTTGCTGGGTTATGTGTACTTCAAGTCTCCCACTCGGCCAGTGGAACACATCCCCCCTTCGAAGAGGCACCCTCCCGAGCAAACTGCCACGACATGCCCCGGCTGCCCACCCTGGTTGCTCGCGCTCCCTGGGGGTGCTTTTTGTGGGAGTAGGGGGTGGCCAACATTACTCCTGGCCTCACCCATGTCCCATCAGCCGCTCCCGTGAGAGCTGCTGGTTCCTGGCAGGCCTCTGTGCTCCCCAGGGGTTTCCCCAGCTCAGGAAACCCCTCTGTACGCTGTGACCCCCTGCTCTGCTGCAGAATGCACCTGCACCAAAGCTGATGATCTCTGAGATGACAGTCCGCTTTTTCAGTTGCCACGATGTGATTTGCATTTGCCAATTATTTTTTACTGATTTTACAGTTTAGCAGCAAGCTATGTTTTGAATGTGAGACAATGCAATTTGAAAATGGGTATCCTTCAATTGCCTGATGCTCTCTAAAACCATGATCTTTCTGAGCACGTATAAATATATTACAGGACAGCAAGTAGCCTCAACCTCTGTAAGCAAAGTGACACGTTTGAAGTCTCCCCTTCCAAGAGCAACACCTCAGGGAGGAGGCAGACACACACAGGCACTCCACACAGTACCTAATTCTAATTTGAAAGCTATGTGGGCCCAAATCCATGCCTGCTACTTCAGGCACAAAAGCAGGTGCAAGCACTTTCAGGGCACTGTCTCCTGTAGCATGCAAGAGTCTTGCCCAGAAATGTGCTGGGTGTAGGAGCAGTGGATCATCAGGACAGAGCAAGTTTAAATTCATTCTCTGTGAACTGCAAATGCAATTCCTCTTGCTGCATCCTGGGAAAAGTACAGCAGCAAAACTATCCTCCCACGGTGGATTTACTGAAGTGATTTTTTAAAAATGAATGGAAAGAGAGAAAAAGAAATCCTATGTAGAATAAAACTCCACTGCTTATACATTTTTTCAATTATACTGTCTAAAATGGAAGTTCCACTCTGACATTTTAAAAGAATTTATTTTCTTTCAGCTATCAGTAAAGATTAAAAAAAAAAAACAGGTGGGAGGGGGAATTGCTACACAGAAGGCCAGAAAAATCACTTTCCCATCCTCCCTATCCTCCCACATTTTCCTTTATGGGTTTTTCTGCTTTTACAGCCTACATTCTTCACCTGAAGTCAAACCTTCTGTTTATGGCATCACAGTGGTTGCTGTGGAGGTGATTACGATACACAAAGCCAAAGTGATGAGTTCAAATTTGGAACAAGCAGCCATATCTTATGAAAACTGTCTAAAGTAGTAGGAGATCTAAAAAAGAAAAAATAAAAAAGGAAAAAAAAACAGAGCACACATATTGAAACCAATTAAATTAACTCTTGAATAACTGTTTGCCATTGCCTTTCATTATCGTAACTGTTTTCAGATATATTACTCCAATGGATGTAGCGACTAAGTGCTAAACTATACATATGGAAACAAGCACACAACATGAACAGACAGCGCTAACACAGATGGCAGCAGAGTTCCTAGCCACGCTCCTTGGTAGTGCCTGCTGTGATTGCTATCTTCTTCTGTAGCAAAAACATACAAACAGCAAAACGTGGTAACACAGACACGCACTATGCAGTGCTGCTCTGACAATGAAAACTTGGTGTCACCCTTCATACAGCACATTTCTCTACACCAGATTCAAGACTCAGTAAGTTATGACCAGAGAACACAGATTCCTGAAAAAGCTATTAGTTCATTATCATTCCTTCTGCTACACGGATTGGTTTCATACACCCCTTCTTGCACATAGACACATTTGAAAACACAACTGTTGAAGTACAGGTGCTAATTCTCAAGAAACATGTTAAAGACTGTGATGTAAATGGCAAGACAGATTTCCCTTGTTCATAAAGTCAGCCAATGCCAAACTTTCACAACTTTGGTAGCAAATACAGTCATTAATTTTTCCCTAGATCAGGAAAATCATTAATTCCTTAAATTAACTGAATTCATTTGTAAACTATATGTTGCCCCTAACTTTGACACCTGAAGTGTTACCAGGAAAGCAAGGTCCAAGGAAAACCATTGAACAAAGATTTCTGAATCAGACTTGGGCTGATATAAATGCTTACCAACCTACCTATTAAAAGCAAAACCTGCCAAGAGCAGTGGAACAAAGATAAAAATCAGATATCAGATTAAAAAAAAAAAAAAAAACAAAACAAAAAAACCACCCAAAACCAGTTGAGGACAACACAAGCAAGTGAAAAATTTCAAAGCTGAGACTTTAATGGCCACAGAACTCAGTGAAAGATCGTACTAAAATAGTTTTAAGCAAAGAAAATTATTCTCTAAACAATCTTTTAACATGAGTTCTTTGTGAGTGCCCATGGCCCAGTGTATCCTATTACATGATTGCAGAAGCATTAACAAATTAATTATACCAAATAGCTGAATTTATTAGGATATGTGAGACAATGACTGTTAATACCAAAAATTATAAAGCGCTTCCTTGGAAAGAAAAACAGTACTCTTCTATACCAGGAAAATATATTACCAACAAAACTGTACTACTGCATCCACGCTGTGTTGCGTGACAATTTCTTACACAGGAATATTATTGGAAAACAGTGAAATTCACTGGTAGGCTTGTACACAAGAATATACCAGGACATAAAGATGAGCTACAGCTGCAGCTTCTGCAGCAGATTCCTCAAGCCAGACACAGAGGACACCTGGAGAAACCCACCCACCCTGCTGGCAGGGTGGCATGTGGAGCCTCAGAGCAGGCAGCCATGCTACTACCCCAAAGCTGGGAGCCAGAGGGTGCTGGTAGCCCAGGTCCAACAGGATCATCAGGGGTCCAGAATCCTTTCCAAAGAAGCCAGAGACAGACTCCAGAAATTTTGTGAAAGGCTCCTGACATTCACAAATATGTCCAGTGAACACCAGGCCTGTAGCTACAGGGCTACAATTTGGCTACGGCTTCCTTGCTCTCGGCTGCAGAGTTCAAGAAGTGCAGTTAGTGTTCACTTAAATGCAGAATGTTTGGTTAATTGACAATTTTAATTTTTTATTATTATTATTTATTTATAAATCTGATTTGAACAAGAGGAGTGGGTGACTCACAGGAATACTCTGAACTTATATTTCTACAGATTTGTTGTCAACTATCCACAAGGGCCAAGAGGCAATCAAGTTTTCTACTAACAGAACCTAGTGCTCTGCTACAGAGGAATCCAGGCAAACAACACTTAACTAGATCCAACACTAGTTCTCTTCCTTCAACACAATTGAAGAGAGCTGCATCAGAGATTGGTGGTCTTACCCTAGGTGAGAGTAAAAGGTAGAAATGCATATTGAGTCTGGGCCTCTAAGTCAAGTCCAATGTATATGGGATACAAGCTCAGCATACTTAAGGAAGAGACAAAGCAGAACAGATTGGTCTGAAGACTGAAGCCCTCAGTCCTGTTAAAAAAAAAACAACAAAACAACAGCAACAAAAACACACAAACAGCAAAGCATTATCTTTCAGACTTTTTTCCATAATGACCAGAGACCTCTGTTCTATAACTGCACTGGAACATTTCAATTACTGAACTTGCCCAGACCCTTCTTATCACAAAATCTTACCTGCACTTCTCATGTATGCAAGTTTGCGCTATGTTTTGCATGTGATACTTCAGATCAGCTGTAGAATCATTTTAGCACCACTTACTCTTGGCCTGACTTCTAGGAAGATGGGGCCATTATCTAGAACTCCTGCTCTTCCAAAGTTTTCAGGCTCAATTTTGAATTTCAACTTGTGAAAACCTAACCAGTTGCCAGATTTTGTGCACTCTTTTGCCCTGGATGCTTTCAGGATTGGACTGAAGAAAGCCGTGAGCAACCTGATCTGATCTCACAGCTGACACTGAGCAGGAGACTGGACTAGAGATCTTCCTTAGGACCCTGCCAACCTCAATTATCCTGCACATTCCTCAGGTTTCTACTAGATATGCTGTATATAATCAGAACTTGATGGATCTAAATATTTTAATGTGATTGAAAAAAAAAAAAGTCATATACCATAACAATAAAGCATTTTGCAACTTTCCTCTTTTTACACTGAGAAAGCCATAAAACAGAGTTTCAGTTTGCAGAATACAAAAACCATTGGCTAAAAATGTCCATCTACCATCAAACTGGCATCATGGTGCTACAAGAATAAGATAGGGAGAAAAAAGCTAGCTATGATCCAGGATGCATCTTCAGATTTACCCTTCCTGCAATGGAAATACCACTTAAAGCTTTTAAGAACTCTGAAAAAATCTCAGGTGTCACTTAATCATCACTTCTGTGAGATCATTTGTCTGCTTCAGTCCCTGGAACAAGTGGTAAAACAGAAGAATTCAAAGAGCCTGGAAAATAAGCTCACCAACTGATAATGGTACGTACAGAAAGAGGCTACATCCCACAAGATCAAGTCATTCCAAGGTCAGAATCTCACTCCAGCCATTACAGTTTCTGCAAGGTGATCCTTTCCCACCTTTACATTTGTAATATAGCACTCTCCCAAAAAGTAAAGTATTTGAGCTGGGACTAGCTTCTCAGCCTGGACATTAAGCAAACTAAGACTACACACGCAGAAAAAACCCAGAATATGCTCCTATTCTGATCGGACCATTACCACTCCTCAGCAAAATATAACAAGACATCTTCCTGTTGCACAATGAATAAAACCAGTGGTAAGTTCTTTTTTGCTTCGTTAGAATTTGCCTTGGTAGGCCAAAGGCTTGAAGCAATTTAGGCTGCCCCCAGCCGTACCATTAACACAAACAACTGATCATCCCTCAGGCTACTTCAGTGTTAACTGAAATCAATACCTGGACTGGGAGCAGCCTGCCACAGAGAATCTACAGAAGTCCAACGTCATCCAGAGTGGCAAGGACCATGCTTCCCTAAAGCATTTCTTGTATCCTGAAGACCACTTTCCTCCAGTTTTTAAATGGATTTGCAGATCTGAATATCTCTTGGAATTCCAAAGAGCTAGACAGCCAAAAATTCACACCTCTAGCTTAAATTAAAATTGAAGATTGCATTCCCATCCCCTTTAACTCAGGCTTAATATAAGCCATATATTAATGATGTTGAGACATCATTATCAGGATATCTTATATTTCAAAATTACGCAGAAGCCTGGAGGCATTCTGCCCAGCACAAAACACAGCAACTCATCCACTTTGTGATCCTGGCTGATGTGAATGCATTGCAAGGGTGTCTTGAACCTTCTGCATACAGTTGCTCATTACAGAACCTCCTCTCACTTACCTCCTAAAAAATATTACTCACGCCCACTTCTTGTCTAGCAGCAACCACAACCTCCCACATGAAACCACAGTGACTACCAGCCAAAAAGAAGAAACTGGTGAGGACACCTGATTATACTATGCAAATTTACTCAACCCAACTTCTGGAGAAGGAGTATCTCTTCTCAACATCCCATTCCTCCCACTCACTACAAATGCCAGCAGTTTAGACAGCTCCATAGTTTCAGAGCTTCAGAGTGAAAAGTATTGAACAAAATACTGGAGTGGTTTGTACAGCAAAGCTCAATGCAGTCATTGACAATAACAAGTCTTTTTTCTCACTTCTTTCCACAGGCTCTTAGGTTCGTTATCACAAACTACCAGTTCTACTTTAATCTGCCTTCAGGAGAAGGTTCTACCCAGTAATTCCTACTCCTCATTTCTGCTTGTCAATACTCTCTGCAGGAATGTGGCATCAACAACTCTTAAGGAAAACTGGTCACTGAGAGCACACAAAAATATTCTTAGACACTGCACAAGACAAGATCGCAAAGCCATCTTAAAAAGAACACATCATTTAGTTTTACACAACATGTAGTTTTATTTACTAAGCAGATCCTTCAGTATTTACTTTCTGAATGCAACAAAGTTGGTTTTTTTCACGGAAATATACACAATCATTTCCATGATACCACCGCAAAGTAAGTTAAGGCCACATGCTATTAATTGAGTCAAGGTACAGCCAGTGTAATACCTTTTTAACAAAAGGACAATTATTTGCAAAACACTCTGCTTAAATAGCAACTAGAGTGCTATCTGCAAGCCCACTCACAAGGCAAGAGGTGTGAATTTGCATTTGCTGGCACAGCTTCCCGGCCATGTAACCCCTTCATTTGCACTGTCACTTGTCTGCTCTATTAACATTATTACATTAACCAAAGAGTGCCACTGTAGTTCTGTTTCACTTTTTATTTAATGCTTCAATACTTTAATCAGTGCTAATTTAAAATGTATCAACAAAACAGAACGTATCAAAGTGAACCTACAATAACAACATTGCTGGTTTACTGTTATATATGTGTGTTGCAATTCTGCTATGATTTTCTATGACTGGAAATACTAGAGCCTCTACCCGATTTCATATACACAGAGACGCAATATGAAAATGCTACCCTACAGTTTCATGAGAAAGAAAGGTTGAATCCTAAGAGGATAAAGATATTCCAGGTTTTGTGATGGCTTATCCTTCTGCTGCTGAGAACAGCACTGCGTAAAGTCCAGCCCAAATACATATGGGAAAGCAGTCAGAGTTGCCACAGTTCCAATCAGTTATTATGGCGACATGATGAAATAAATTCAGTGCATAAACAGACATTCCAACTTTAGTTAATGGACAAGATGATTCATTGTTATAACATGGCAAGGCTAAATGGAAAGACAAAGACAGAGACGCTAAACTGAGTACTAAAACTGGAAACTTCCAGATGTGAGTATAAAATGCCCCTGAGCCAGGGTTACTCAAAATATAAAATACTTCAGAATGTACTAAAATGAGATAGTTTCTATAGTTCTGTCAGAGTAATCATTTCACCTAGCCTCACAATTTTAAAAACCAAGAGCCAAATGATCAGGAAAGTGGAAGGGTTTCCCCTTTTAAAGCACACCTTGCATTTCACAGCAAAATGATTTGTGACCTCTGTCTGATTAAAACACTCCAAATCTTCCTTGAAAAAAAGGTCAGAAAAATAAATCTGGTATGGAATGGAGGGGAAGTCTTTGGTTTTTTAACTACATTTCTGTACCAAAATTAGATTTAAATGAATATGATAAAACTCTGCTTCTAAGATCTAGATGGTGGGTTTGTCATTCTATTGTAAAGTCAAATTTAGAATAATCCATGGATTTGTAGCTCTGATTACTTACTTCTAATTGCACAAGTTGCAACGCTAGGTTTATCGGTATCATAAATAACCTCTTCTGTGAACTAGGGGAGAAAAGGCACATACAGCCATGCAACAGGTATCTACTGTTTTTATCATGCATCTTTCTGGCCATGAAGAGTATTACATTTTTTACAGTAACACCATTGTGAGCTAATTTGAAAAACAAAACAAAAAAAAACCAAACCAACAGAAAAAAAATAGTCCAAAACATACATGCAGTGGAACTTAACTCCTAAATCAGACAAGTTCTTTAAGTTGTACCTATTGTGTATATAGTCTGATTAAGATAAGTAAAGAGGTATCAGCTGACACTTAAATCAAGGAAAAGGATAAGCAAGTTAAAATATGTTTGGTAAACCAACCCTTCTTGCTGTCCAGGTCAAACCATTTACCCATCCATTTGTTTTGAAAGCCATGCCTTCACAGCAAGGTCTGCATTACAAATGACAAGCACACACACACTGACTAGTGAGACCCCAAAAGTGGCTGAGGCATAAAAGCGTTAGTGGATCTAAGTAGAAATAGTATCAATATTCACACTTTCTGGATGTATCAGCTAGAAAAATGTTTTAAGATTTGAAGTCTACCTGCAGATTATTCCAGCTGATCACAGAAAAGAAGTTTACTTGCTTCAGGAGAGGACTTCTATTATTTTATATTAAGCAGATTTATATATATATATATATATAGATATATATTAAAACGCCTACATGAATTCCAGACATTTGCTTTTACAAATACTACAATAAGCCACACATAAGAAGTGAAGCATAGAGAACTACGCCTCCAGCAAAACAGAAGATTTGGTTATGACTACCTCAATATGACCAAGAACATTATTTCCCAGGAGACAGAGAAGGAAAAAAGGAACAAGCCAACAGAAAATACTGAAACACTTTCTTGAATATTTCAAGAAGAAATGTGTGAAGATGAGAACATCTGACACTGAAAAGCTCAAGCACAACTTCATTTCCCTACTATCAACTGTAGAATTAGTCTAGTCCAGTCCAGCCCAGTAGCAACCAGAAGCCATTAGAATAAGCGCCTGCATCTAAGCCTATACAACAGTAAAGCAACAGAGAGGTTTGTAGGTACTTTTTATTCCCTTCCCATTCTTCCATCAGTTCAACACAGTTAGAAGAGTCCACCTCTCTAGAGTGATAATACGCTGACTTTTATCCCTACCACACTGCAGCCTTCCCATTACACTCAGATGGAATAAACACCAAACAGAAATGGAGAGGACAGTTTTTGTCTTGTTCTGTGACACCTCTAGGCAGGTGAGGACTAAAATTAGTCATCAGGTCCAGCTGAAGAAGAGGTTTGTGTTGCTACAGCTCATATTTATTTATCCAGCCTACCTGGGCATGATCCGACATATTGGCATGATACCAACTGATTTCATCGTGCTGGCTGAACCACAGAGAACTTCGACTCCCCAGCGTAAATATGGCATATTTTGTGAACAACAGTTAAAAAAAAAATTTTAAAAATTAAGAAGTAATAATTGTCTGCCTAAAATATCACCTATGTGTGCACAGACACTCCTACACATATATCCAGCACGGTTTACTTGTGCTATTCTCCCCTAGTAATTGTTTTAATAATAAGGATGCAGAACAACTTTTTCACTACAAAACATTCATGTAGCTTTAAAAAGGGATATAAAGTATTGTTTTCTCTCCAGAAGTTATTTTTGGTGGTGTCAAGTAACTTAAAACATCTTTGTTTCACAATCTCTAGTCACAAACTTGCTATATCTACTCCTCAAGGGAGGAAATTTTTTTCATGCAAGTATTTAAAAGTTTTCTTAAGCAGTACAGTAAAATACTACTTGATTTACACGCTGGTTTCCTTTATGCTACTCCTTAACATCTTCTGCTTAGACAGTATCTGTAATAGAATTCTGGCTGTAGCCATCCATCCATCTAGGTTTTCAAGCTCTTGGGAGATTTTACAGGTAAGGCGCCAATGCTAACCAAACATTAAATCATTTAAAAATAGGCTTTTTACGAGACCATTAATATTCATCATCTTAACAGGATCTTGAGCTTTTTGCTGGAGTCTTGACAAAGACTTCTTTTACTGTCTAGACCACAACGGGTGGAAATGCTTTACATTGCATGAAACTACAAAAAGTGTAAAACAAGAACTTCTGCACATGAGATCATAGGAAAAAATTCATAGTTGTGTTTTAAAATATTTGAAAAGTATAGAAAAGTCTCTACAATTATTTGTATTAAAGGTGAGAAGAATGTCAAAGCTGGCAAATACTTGCACCTTGACTCAGTTAAACTGCAGGTTTGCTCAGGTGTTCACAACTCAATATGCACCCTGCCAGTTTAGACCCTTAAGCGATGCCCAAACAAACATATCTTAATCCAAACATACACAGAAATATTGTGTTTGGTCGTCAGCTGGTGTCAGTCATAACAGTGCCATTGAGACCCATAGAGCTACGCCACTTTTTACTAACGCAGGCTTGTGGCCCATTGAAATGATTTGCAGCAAAAAAAGAGAACAGGAAAGAACACAACTCCCAAAACTGAAAGTATTTCGTACTTTTGATACCTGCTGGTTCTTTTGTGAATAGTTCTCCCTTCACCTTGATAATCACATGCATGCATGTATGAATGAGTCAAACATGTAAGTCTGCCAATTAAAAATTGCTGACAGCTCACATACAATTTTACTTCTAGGTGTATCTTACCTATAACCCCTCTAATGCTTTAGCCTGAACATTTGAAGTAAATTTTCCATTCCTGCATGAAGTGGTCAATATTGTCAACAAAAGCTGAAATTAAGAGTCCGGTCTTAGAAAACAGAGTGTTTCTATAACTTTGAAAATTTAAGAAGCATACTAAAGTAATAGTAATACTACACTTTTTTTCCTCCCCAAAAATCTCCCTGTGGTACACAATCAGTATTAAGGACGCACAAATCAGGTCTAATTTTGTTTTCACCTTACATTTGGAGCTGTTTACGGATAGTAAATGACCTGGAACGTAAGTCCAGTGCACCTTGCAAAAACAGTACAGCAGGAAGAGTGATTATCGTTAAAGTACAGTTGAAATTTAATTGGGATACTATATGTGCTGCCATGTAATTTAGTGTTCCATGTTGCTACAGTTCTTAAATGCAAATTGACACGATACTTTACTCAAACACCTATATACACTTACAAGAAGCAACTCTGACAGACTGAAGCACACCACACCTTTTTGTTAAGCTAAATTGGAACCAAGTTATAAAATATCTCCCTAAATTAACTAATTTATGGTAGAAGTACTTGGATAATATTTTAATCACGGCAACATACTGCAGTACTATAGCCTTCACCATAATTGCATAGTTGTATCGGTCAAAGGTTTCCAGTTTGGCCAAACACCTTACACCACACAATCTGTGGGTTCAATTCT
The DNA here is from genome assembly GCF_949628215.1 of Phalacrocorax aristotelis. Taxonomy (NCBI): domain Eukaryota; kingdom Metazoa; phylum Chordata; class Aves; order Suliformes; family Phalacrocoracidae; genus Phalacrocorax; species Phalacrocorax aristotelis. Next base: position 41,976,210 of record NC_134277.1, read on the forward strand.
GGCTCTTCTCAGGTCAGTGGCAAAATTCTCACTGACTTCACTGCATCCAGGATTTTGGTCTACGTGCCTAGCTACTGTATAACATCCATGAATAATAGGTATATAACATAAGAGGGAATCCCACCAATTCTCTTCTTCATGCGAGTTATTCCCCACTACCAGCACTATACTCAGAATTAATAGGATAAATATTTACAATTATTTTTAAACAAACGCTTTTATTCTCTAACTGAATAACACTTGCTTTCTTGCACAGTCATTTATTTTAGAGGTTTTTTGATACCCACTGACAAAACCTTCGCTCAGACTCTTTTAGTCTGTTTCCTCTGCCTTATGAAAGAGGCACAAACAAGCAAAAAAGAACAGAAGGTGCAGCTGCAACATTACTCTAGCTCAGAAATATCCAGGTAAGAGTCAGTGGGAGAAGCAACTTCTAGTTTTCTTTCATTTCAGACCTGCACTTGGGGTTATTATTTTCATGGCAAGTGCCTTCTTCAGAACACTGTCACCTAAGATTCCAGGCTCCCCGTCATCCCAACACCGTTGTCGTCAAGATTACTGCGTGTATTACAGTGCCCGATATACTCCTGAAGAGTACAAATTACTCCTTCGGCCAAATTATTTTCTCTGGAAAAGGCACAAAGTTACTTTGGGGACTGACATATCCAACAACAAACAAGCACAAATTGAAGCAGAACTCAAACACCACTTAAACCCTTAATCCTTAAGGGGTTAGGTCAGAGACTTCTGCAAACGCACCCAAATAGCGGCTTTAAAACCCAGGGGCAACACACAGCTAGAACAAATTCTAGGGAGATTTCCAGGCACTGTGACTGTACCTCCGCAAGCAGTTGGGTTTGTTCATCAAAGCAGACAACGGTGACAGCCAAGCGGTACAGTAAGGAAACGGTACGTGACAGATTTGGCTCTAAGTAACCACGTTCACCGTTCAGCACGCATCGGGTCACGAACCTGAACACTTGTTTTCAATAGTTTGTGCGACACCATTCCCTTCTATGTTTTCCAAGTCAGGATCTGGTTTTGGAAGACCTGTTTGCCTGCTGCTTAGCCTTGGAAGAGAGCATCTCTCTCCCCAAACAGTTAAGGAGGGGGAAAAGAGCAAAAGAGCACACGGCAAGTATTCGTGGCGGTGCTTCCCGAGCATTAGGACCAGCCAGATACAAGCCAAAAAAGATTTCGAGGACTCTCCCCAGATTCACTGGCGTTTGGCAGGCTGCAAATGCTTTCTGCAACAGTCCAAGAAGCCGCTATCAAAGCAAGATGCCAAAACGCACGCGAACGCTATTCGTCTCCCCTAACCTCGGTATGTGGTAAATAAAAGGCATGAGGCGCTGCTCCGCGGAGTCCGGGCGCAGGGAGCTCGCCCCGCTCCGCACCCGCTGAAGAGGAAAGGAAAAGGCGATCCCCCCCGCCCCAAAGGAGCCGCCAGCGGGTAAAACAAGTGACAGCCAAGTTGGCCTCGGGGGTGCCCCGCGCGGACCTCGGGGCTCCCCGTCCCACCGGCCGCCCCCTTACCGTGCCGCGGCTGGGGCTTGCCGCCCGGCAGCTTCTCCTTCCTGCCGCCCGCCGCGCCCCGCATCCGCCAGCTGGCCGCCCCCCTGCCCAGCGAGCCGGCCATGCCGCGGGCGGGGGCAGCCCCGCACCGCCCCGCGCCGAGCCTGGCCTGGCCTGGCGGGGAGAGCGCGGGGGCGGCGATGGAGCGCGGGACCCGCTGCCCGGCGGCGGCGGGCGGGAGCAGCGCGGTCCCGGCGGGCCCGCCTCCGCCCGGCCCGGTGTCAATCAGCGCCGAGCCCCGGGCAGCGCCGCCCCGCGCCCCCCGCCGCGCTCCGCCGGGGCGGCGGGCGGAGGGAGCCGCGGGGGACGGAGCTCGGACCCCCCCTCGGCCCGTCTGCCTGCCCCGGGGCGGGGGGCGCGGAGCGGCCGCAGCCCCCAGCGCGTACCGTGGGGAGGGAGAGCATCCGAGGAGGCGGTGGGGGGCTCCCGGGAGCAGCAGGCTTCCTCACTTGGGAAATGACAGTCCTCAGCATAAACCTCCTCCTGCCCGCCGGCAGGTCCTCCTACCGCAGCTTCGCTGAGAAAAAAAAAAACCCAACATGTGTACGTTACCTCCTGCCATCAAAATCATTGGTTCTGCACACTCCTGACTCCATAACGATGAGTAACTCAACCTGAGATTCCCACTTCCCACCAGCCCGTGTGTGGCGAGACACCAGCCTCCCTCCCTCACCTCCGCGGAGCCCCCTCTTCCTCGCTAGAGTCCGGGCGACTCGCCCCGCCACCGCCTCCCTCCCCGTGCGTTAGCACGGGGCCTCCAAAATTTCTGTCAAAGGATCATTGCACTGTAGGAACGTCATAGGCTCTGAAAATTGTCACCTTCTTAAAATCAGATTTAGCGATTAAAAAGTTACGGGCACAGAGAGGTGGAATACCAGCAATTTTCAGGCAAGAAAAAATAGTTTGAAATGCAGTTGTTGTCCCGAGGATTTGGCAGAGCAGTATGTTTCCTAAGTACAAATAATGCGCATAACTTTTATTTGTAATCTTGATAATAAATCCACCTGTATGTCAAACTACAGCAGTCACTGCAACAGCCCTGAAAAGGTATTCCACAGTTGATTTTTAATTTTTCATACAGATATATATTTCTGTGTCACCAGCATCTCCACCAGGCATATCCTTTCTACCTGGACACTTTGAAATATAGAGAAAATGTATGCAGTATTTGCACTGATCCTTCTTTGGGGGGTGGGGGTGGTGGGAGAATAAACCTCCTTCCTGTGCGGCTGCATTCCATCTCTGTTTTCTTGACTTCAGGAAACTTGTGGAGAAAGATAACTAGGATTTATTGTTATCATAACTTTAAAACTTATTCTTTGGAAAGTGATTCAGAATGAAGTTGACTTTTTTAAGGGTTTTTTTTGTTTGTTTGTTTTTGAAAGGCTCTCTTTGGCTTTGAAACTCAAACAGCCAAGGTGTAAAGGAGCCACAGCCTATGATGCAACAGCACTCTTTTGTCCTCCAGTTAAAAATTATTCACCCTTTTCCAATGCTGATCTCCAACAGCCCCTGCTAATCCATTATCCACCCTAAACCCTGAATTCCCCCCAGCCATTCTCCCTCACCTGTGAATTCTGGCTCGCAGAAGTGAGTCAGTCCGATGTTGTCGTCTGCTGAAGCCGCTGGTGTTCGAACATGCTGCATCAGGGGTGGTTTTCATTAGCACTGAAAATGATTCATGTGAACAAGGATCACTGACCTTGACCTGACACATACAGATACACCCCGTGGTGATGAATATAGTAGAACAAACAGATATGACTGCTTATTCCCTCTTGTAGAGTTGTTCTTGCCCAACTCTATCACACTATAATACAAATAATGACTCATTTGCTTTCCCTCATAATATCACATTTAGAAACCTGCTATTCATCTCCGCTTGAAGGATCTTGAATAAATACACTCCCAAAATGACTGATTTAAATCACATATATTTCTATCACTTGATCCTGTTTCTGTTGTTATTGATAAAGACTACACAAGTGGGTGTGTGGTGTATCATGTCACTGCTCTTGAGTTCTACTTGAGGATGTTTTTTACAGTGAATAGTCTTTTGTTAAACGTACTTTTATAATAGCATTTACACAGGGGAGCAGGCAGAAAGAAAAACAAAAGAAAATACATCTGGAGATATAGCTCCTTTTGCAAAGAATATGAAACTCCTACTGCAATTAGTTGGAATGCAAATTAAGAACAGGGTATAAAAAAGTTTTGTAGAGAGCAATATTTTTGAATTATATAAAAATATATAGCATATAGAACAAGGAATTAGAGAGAAGGAAATGTCTGCAGTATTTGTGTGTAGAATTGATATTCCAGAACAAGTTTAATAAGTAGGAAAAAAGCAAAGAAGTCATATACCCATCTTACATACTTAAATTTGTCTCTGTGCAAACAGGGAGTTTTGCAGAAAACGTGGAAGCACAGCTGAAAAAATAGATTTGCAACCCCTTCGTGAAAGATTTTTCCATGATCAACATTTAATAACTCCCCTTTCTCTTTTTTTTTTTAAAGGAGTGAAAGACACCAGAGTCGTCTTAGATATTATTGTACAGTGTAGTACCTGTGTTTTAAAGGACCATCACACTTATTCATCATATGCCAACAAAAGGTGTAATGGAGAATATGAGCAGCCTCCATTGAAAAGAAAAGGCACAGATATCACAAAATGATAATACTGAAATGTGATACGATACTCCTACGCGCCATACTGTTATTGCCTTCATGCAACATCATAAGTTGCAGGCTGATTTTTGTTTATTTTTCTTTATGTTTTCTGCTCATTTAACGTTGAAGAAGTACAGCTGTTTTCGTGTATTGACTTGAAGCTGTTTTTCTACATTTGGATGTAATATCCAAATATGTATTTGAATGTAATATCTCTCCTTTTAACGTGTTCTTTGCACAGATGCATTAAACAGACCGGTGATTTGAATATGTGTTCTAAATTTTGCTTATACTGAACTGGCTTATTCAGACCTTGACAAATAAGAGCATTGCCATACTTGCTTTTTTACTTAGGCATCTGTTGGTTTACCTAAGAATAACATGGAAGAATTTCCAATAGCACCATTTCTCAGCACTGAAATTATTATACTTGTTTCCTTTGGAAAGGGGAATACACGGTAACTTCTGAGGACATGACCTCAAATTTGTAAGGCTTCAGCTTAGTCCATGGTAGCAATCCAGCTCTAGTCTATAAGCCCAAAGGCAGTTCTGCCCCTTCTCACCTTCCAGTCCAAAACTTGCCGGCAATATATTTGTAATTTTCTATTGACAAGAATTTCCTCTTACTGTCTTTTGGTACAAAGATACCTTCCTTCTCCTGACCTGGCCAAGCAGAGGAAAGGCAGATGGGGTGGAAAAGAACTTCACAAAATGCCACTGACTCCTTGAATAGCACCACTTCACGTTCCACATGGAAACCTGTGCCCCTCCAGAAGATGCCTCCAGATTACAATGCATTATGTAAATATGCAAGTGATTTTGTACAAACCAGACAAAAGCAGAATAACCACAAGCATCTTTTTGCTGAGCTAACTTACCTGCCCACAGCTGACCTCGTCTGCCTTGTGCAGGTGAAAAGCTGTGATAAAGCAGCTAAACTGGCACCTGTACCCCAGCTTGCCTTTCACAGCAACCTCAGCTATATTCATGCATTGCTTTGAGTCGGCCTGTGTGCGCTCCTCTTACACTGCTAGAGGAATTGGAAAAGCAAGGGTGTGGCTTTGGTACCAGCCTCCAGGCAAGGCACGGTGCAGGAGTTAGGCTGTGGTGGCTCTTGCCTTGGCAACAGCAGAGTGCACCCTCACCACAACTTCATAATCCTCAGTATAATCTTTCTGAGTCTTCCTTCTTTCATGTGCTAGGAGCAGCTATGCACACACTGGCACCAGCCCACTGCACCTGCACGGTGGGCAGCAGGGATCCCCACCAGCCCAAAACCATGAGAGCACTGCTGGCCGAGGCTGTCTGAGGAAAACTTCAAAGCCAACCTTAAAAAAGTCATATTCTTTGCTTCCTGTACTCACAAACGTTTCATGGACCTGGGGGTAGGTTTAGAGGACTAGATATTCATCATGAAAGGGAATGTACAATGGAGTCAGATCTTAGTTCTGAAAGTCTGACTAAAAAGACAACTACTGTAATTTTATTTTGAATAAAGCAAAAGTAGTGACTTATCTTTGTATCCACAAAGTTTAATTTTCAGGTTACGTATTCCCAAAATTCAACATATTTGACTTCCCAAAATCTTTAAGTGTGATGCCATTTCTCCTACTCCAGGAAACTAGGGGAAAGAGACTGCAGCTTTGAAACAATGTCACGCTGGAAAGCGACATCTCTGTTCTCTATGCCCTTGCCTGTGTTTCTTTCAATGAACCTCTGTTGCTCCAGTTATTATGCCCAACAGCAGAAAACTTGTTCTCCAGCAAATGGAATTGAAGGGGTGCATTTCCAATGGGTAGGACAAAAGATACTGTTCATAAACTGCACCTACCCCTTTCATGCCACACAGAGTTTGACCCAGTGGGCTGTAAAAAGCAATTGAGGGTCTGCCCAAAGAGTCAGACGTGCTGCATGGATGCACCATTAGGCAGAATTCCCATTTCACGCAAAGTGGGCATAAATATGGAGATTCAGAAAACCCACAGGGTACAGCTTTGATCTCAGAGCCTTTCCATTGCCATTTTAGAAGCTTAAATTTGAAATGACCTTGTAACATGTTGAATATCCTGCCAAAAGTCCATTTTACTCAAACTATTTCTCAAATCTGATCGGAGGGGGCTCTTGAGTCACAATCCTCTCTCTGAGATATTGTTGTGGGACAGAGTTGTCTGCACATTTTGTCTTTTCATCCAATATACTGAACAACTACAAGATTAGTAATCTCAGGTTCATTTATTCTAGTACTGCTATTTCAATATTTCACTATGTAACTTAGAGCAGGCTGAGGAAGCTGCATGTACAAGCGCATCACCAACCCAGTGAACAAACATTTAGAGAGGTATAAGCATGTATTTCCAGGCAGCACCATTTAGTAGCTCACAAATAAACTGGGAGGCTTCTGAAAGAAATAATAGTTGTAAAAGCAAAAAAAGTTGTAAAAAGTATGAAGAAAACCTGAGTATTTACTGCTCTTTCAGGTCAATCAATTCTCGGTGAAAAACAAAACTAATGTAAAAGCAATTTCTGTTTTCAAAGCTATGGAGTTATTGCAGGGGTGCCTCTTGGTCCCTCATATTAGCTAATGAAATGGAAATGCTACTCGAGCTGGATCGCAAGGCAGCTAATCTTTAGGATGTGCAAGAGACAGGATCCCAAGAGGGCTCACTGCTCTCAGGTATTTACTAGCTCTTTTGCTCTGGAAAAAATCCCTGAGGAATGGCATTTTAGATAAATATAGAGCAAAAGTATGCCCGGGGATCTCTGAGAGAAGAATTAGGAGGTCAGTCATAAAAGGCTAAATTCAGCTTATAATTACCTCAGTCACGGAATTTAAGAAAGAAATAGTTATGGTAAGAAAGTTTAAAGAGAGCTTCCTTTTTACTTCTTTCCAAAACAAAATATATTTTCCCTGAATTTTCTGAACTCCTTAGCAAACAAATTTAGTAGCTTGACAGAAAACTTCCATTTCTTCCTTTTTGACACACCTTTTGTGTGACCTGCAACTCCTGCGTTATTTTCTATGTTGGTTATCAGACTTGGTGTTCAACTTGGTCCCTGTTACAAATATGTTTCCCTGTCACTATGTCAAAAAGATATTTGCTGGGCTTTATTTAAAAAAAAAAAGTTGTAAAAGTTGTAGTAATATATGTTTAAGTCAGTTTAACGTAATATAACCGTTGACAGAATCTGTACTAAGAATTTAGTCCTTATGAAAGTAATCAGAAATGTACATTTCATATCCTAACTAGGATAAAGCCATTGCCGTGCAGTGGGAACTTACACTGCAAAAAAAAAACCAGAGCTAGCTCTTCTTCACCTGTCACCTTCTTAAAGGTTCAGTGAGTCAGAGACAGCCTTAGTTTCTATTTGCAGCTCTGTAGGAAACTGCACAAAACCTATTGCCAGGGGCTGCAAAAGGGACGTACCGAATGAAACATTACATCTCCTGGCTATGCATCTCCCTGCCAACAGCCACAACATCTGTAGCGTCCCTCAGGCGTACGGTAGGTTGCAGGAGCTTGCAGAAAACCTCACACAGGTTTTATGGTATTAGCGACTGCGAACGGTTTGTTTGTTCTTCGTTTCTGTGACCATAATTCAGGGTTTCGTCCTCTGTTCCACCAGAGTTATGCTTGAATATGGCATCAGAAACTGGGCCCTAACTGCAGTGGCTAAAAGCACATCAAACACAGGCTATGCTAGATCCTTACTGAGCGGCATGTTAATGTACCTAAACTCATAGAGTTATGGAGGTCTAATCACCCATTAAATCTACCATAACTACCTTATATGGCTTTCCCTAGCTTTTAGTGAAAAACTCTTGCTTTAGGTGTCTTTGGTAAAGGCAATGAGCTATTGAGAAACCCCATGGAGTAAGACAGATTTGCAATTTTAAACACATGTCTCAAAATCACATAATTTGGTCTGTGTTTCCCCCTACTTCAATACCCACCTAATTATTGGAAGAACTGCTACATTAATATTTAAAGTAAGTATAAACAGGTACCTAATAACCACTCCAATATATCTTCAAGAAAACATTCTGTGTACTTCTATGTAACATCAATGAAGAATATGGAACCAAAATAAGGAAATTGTTTTGAAATTAGGTGTACAGGAGATCCCTGATAACTAACATTAGTTCTTTTTCCTTAGGCTAGTTCCTCACTAGACACCATATAACACCATTTCTTTAAATTTCCAGTTGCCTCCATCCTTCCTCAAGTTTTTTTGGTACTTTCACTGACCTCTAATGAAACCATTTCTGTTCAGGGTTTATCCTCTATTCCTTCTGATTATGGACCCATGCAGCGTTCAGGGATCATTCAGAGTTGAGGGGTTGGCCAGAGCTCTGTCACACTCAGTAGCTGAATTCCAGGACATTGACACTGGTGACCTGACCAACTAGCAGGGCGTGCTGATGGGTTCCTAGGTTATTTCAATATTACTGCATGACACCTCTGTCTCACTGCTTCCTCCTTTGATGTGCTACGAAGAGAACTATCGTAGTACAACGGCACACACTACTTAACCTTTTTGAAACCTATTTGCCCTGAATAATAGAATTTTTGCAATTTTGCTCTTTTGGCCTGCAGAGGAAAGGGTTCAGAGGTGGAAGGGTGACATTTAGACCATCAGCAGGAGGCTAACCAATGTGTCCCTTTTCCCTGTGAAAACTTTTCTCTTCACGCAAACACCAGAAAAATATTCTTATCCTGGAGTGAGAAGCAGATGCTGGTAATGTTCACAATTATGATGCATGTCAGGTCATGTGCTGTCTAGTTGATTGGCACATCTCACAGCTGGCAGAGACCAGAACTGTGTGAAATGTGAGATGGGGGTTGTTGTCAGCACTTCTTCACTGCTGCATCTGCAGCAGCGGGAGTTCTACCACCAGACCCAGTTCTGACAGATGCATTTTGGCCTCACCTATGTGATCTTTAGTCCTGGTCAAAATAAACATTTCCACAGTACTGCATGAATAGAGAAAATGAAAACAGCATTTCTGCCCTATGTAGGAATTTGGGACAGGAGACAAGAAGCAACTTCTCTTTTACCCAATGCACAGCTGAGCTGCATAACACATTGCTCCCAAAAGCCAGTACTGTGTTGCTGACCACAGGAAAGCAGCATTCCTCTCCAGGGTTGCTTCAGCCTGTCACAGCCAGACTCTGTCTCTCCTATAAATGAGAGATAAAAATGCAATATAGTGTTTGACACCTCTTGAGTTCCCAATACATTTTTTCACATTAAGCGTTAATAACTGCAGGACTAAGGGATATGGAAATACATGACATGTATCAGATACACACCATGGAACCACCTGGAAAACTGACAAACCACAACTAGAGTTGTTAATAATGATGCGTGTCTTTCTACTTTTTTCTGTCTAGCTGCAGTAAAACTAAAAGGCACTACACACACATAACTGCTCCAAATCTGCCTCTGCTATTTCTATTTCCATCCCATATTTTTCAGCATGAATACATTGGATCTTTCAGAGCTTCATAAGCCTATACCTCTCAGAGTCATTCTCTGTATAGATACAGAGTTATATACATCATGTGAACTTAGTTGTTTCTTTAATAGTTGGCAGTTCGTCTGCATTTCAGTCATTCATTGGCCCATGCTAATATAAAATAAGCAATGATTCCTATCAGTATTTGGAGAGTTAAAACTTATCAGACAGCTATTCGTAACATGGCATTTTTATCCCATGGGACACCTGTAGCATGGGTTTTGTTTAATGGCAGAAAAGATAATTCTAGGTAACTGCTGTCTTCAAAAAACAGCACAGGAATAAAAATCTAGGTTTGCCAAAACCAAAGATGTAAAGCACAAACATTGGGCTTTATTTCTGAATACAAGGCTATACTTCTGTTTTCAGAACTCAAACTCAATACAAATTTGAGCACAGCTGCACACAAAAAAAAAAGGAAATAAACACTGATAATTCAAGTCTACATACCTAGAGTCCGTCTTAACTTCTAGAAGCACTCTGTACAGCATTGCTGATAGAGACCAGAGAAAAAAAGCCTGAATGTCAAAAGCTGCAGCAGTTCAACAGAGCAATGCAACACCCTCTTAGACTTAGGTGCATCTGGCACTACAGTCAGTCCTTCCACTCATACTTAACCAGCGATGTTAAGTATTCATTCACACAGAAGGAAACAGTTTCTAAAAGGTATCATATTTTGTCCCACAATTTCCTACTCTACAACTGAATAAAGAAGGTACGTGTACCTCTGCACCTGATAAAGTCAACTGACTTCAAAGGGCTTGGGAATTTACCCAGGATTTTCAAAAAGATTTTGGACAATATAATATTGAGTGTAGGTCAACATTAGATTAAAGTCTCAAAAATATTGGTCTGATTCTGTAAAATTTTTATCTTAAATGATGATGCTGATTTTAGTAAATCTTCTTGTATGAACTGCAGGATTGAGCATATGCAGATGTTGAATAATTCATAGCCAGAAGTATTATTTATTCTGATAAGATGGAAGTTCACCAAATTGGTCTACAAACACTGGAATTAAATTTAATGGCGTTTCAGAGAATAGAACTTTCCTACCATGTATACTATAATTATATTTTCTAAATCACACGTGGTTGAAATTTTAGGTACAATAACTGTAAAAAGCCTAGCAAGAATATGATAAACTCAAGGCATGTGAAATATTAGGCAGTGTTCCCATGCTTTGGAGCAGGTTAATATTTTCTATATTCAAATATCATAGGAAGAGAAACTCAGTTTGAATCAAAGCTCAGCTTACATTATTTATTTTCTATTCCTGTGACTATCAATGGGAAACTTGCCCCAGTAAAGACAAAGGATGAAATCTAATATATAGCACATATCTAAACACAGCACAATCACTCAAAATTAGGGAATATGTAAATTATAACTATTTCACTCCCAAAAGAACATCAGTAGTGTTGTGCTATGTGTCTATGGGAAGACCTGCCTCAAAGGTGGATTCAAAGGGAACTCTATTAGAAAATTGGTAGTTCACAAAGCTATTTAGAGAATGCTAAAAGAAAAATGCAGAAATACTCCAGGGATCAGAACTAAAAATCCTCACAGGTGTTCCTAACAAAGTGATGCTGACTCTTGTTTCTTCTACAGCATGTCAATTATTTATCATATAAAAATTTATCTTATAAAAAATATCACTCACAATCGGCTGAAACATTGAAAACATGCTCCTTCCTTGGAAGAGTCTATAGGGCCAATGGCTAATGTCCACTCTTAGAAGAGATAGAGATTTAATCCTGAAATGGCAGAAAAGGGATTTGAGCCAGAATTTGTCACTTTCTAAATAAGTATTCCAACAACTAGGCTATCAGCTACAAGGGAGGTTTCCTTTTTCAGCCATATTTTGATTTGAAATTACATTTAAAATAGTGGCCCAAGCTACATTTGTGGGGCAGCCACCTCTTTGTTACTCATTAGGCATGCTCCTAAGAGTTTCTGCTGAACTGTTTTTCTCAGGGCTTTTTAAGCTGAGATACTGACTGGATCCAGATCCTGACTGAGCTTAGGTATGAGCCAGGTGCCAGGCTGGGTGCCTGCTCTCTAAATCCCTGACTTTTCCTGGCTTCCAGTGAAAACTCAGAAAGAACTTCAGGATTTTCAGCTCAGCCCTGTAAGTACTTATTCTTGCGAGGAAGGGATTTGTGGGAAAAGTCCCTTAACTTTTCATGTTCCAAGTTTCACATGCCAGAAAAATTTAATAGATAGTTCTGTGGTTTTTTAAATCATGCTGAATACAGACCTAGTGCCAGCAGTTTTAAAATAATTTCCTTCACTATTAGACATAACAGTGCAGTGGAAGTTTGAACTGAAACTTGCTTCCTTGATTAAATATTATCCCCCTGTCATTCTGACCTACAACCTATAAAGAAAAGTCTAGAGTTATAAGCTTAAGCATGCATATAGTCCCATTAACTTCACTGAGCATAATGAGAAAACCAAATGAGAGTTTATGTTTAATTTATTATTTTAACATTGTTCAGAAGGACTGAACAATTAAATGTTTCTTTGGAGAGATACATTGAACACATTGTGCTCAAGCGTGTGGTTTTTTTTTCAGCAGAGGAGAATTCTATTAACTTAATGGCAAATTCTGGATTTTCACAGATATTGGAATTGCTCAAATGTCATGGATGTTCAGGAAGCTGTGGAGGGTATGAGAAAATTGAAATTAAAAAAAAACACCACTGTGTATTGATATATAAACAACTTTATACTATATATACTATATACTATTAAAAATCCTCTTAGTTATTTGGGAGCATTTGAACAACTGAGAAGCGAGATAAAAAAGTTTATCATCCTAAAATGTTCATAGATTCTGTAACTGTTATTCAGTAACTATTATTTAAAGTGTGCCATCTTTGTTTCACCCTAAAGAGAAAAGTAAATCAGTTATCTATTTGCAAAGACATATGGCATCACATGAGGAATCCTCTATCCCACCCCAGAAACACATGCATAGCAAAAGTCCTTCATCTAATTACTTAGAAATATCACATATACATGCCAAAAGTAATGAGATGCATACCAATGAGAAAACAGAAGAAAAAAATATTGCAAATTTAGGTTTTGGCATATAACATTTTACCAGCTCGTAAATTGTGAAATTATTGTACAGAATTTCATTCAGAAGTCCTATATTTGACTACATCTAGGATCAAATACAACTTTTTAAACCATTTGGTCTTTCATTTATTGAAAAGACTCTACAAGAGCAAGTTGAAAACTCATACAGTTTTGCTTAGTCATAAAGGAATAACAAAAGATCTGGTTGCTGTTAGTTTTCAGAAGATTTGGTTCCTGGTCTAAGGAAGTAAATTTTTGTTTTCCCAAAATATCAAGGTAATTATTTGCACTGCACGTGCTATATTTAATTACAAAATAGTCCTTTCTGCATTACACAGCTAGCTGTAGATAAAACTAGTTTCTTACTATATACTCTAGAACTCTCTCCACTCAAAACTTTTTTTCTGTCCAAGTAGCAAACCTAGGTATATATGGTGCAACTAGACATAAAATGAATCATTGGTTCATTTCTTTAAACTATTGATATTGACAAAGTAGCTATTTAACAGTAGAAAAATGTGTCTTAGAAATAATTTTATACAAATTAAAAATTTAAACAAAATGGTTGTCATATTTAAACAGGATTCGTCTCCCCTCACCAGCTCACTTGCATGGTGAGGTCTTAGGCTGTTCCTGCCAGTTTTGCCTCAGTGACTCATTCTAACTAAGCTTTTTTGACTTTGGTGTTTGTGTTGTTTTTACATTCCATGGTACTGTGCCATTTTGAAAGCACAGATTTTATTTTTATTAATAAAATAAGATAGGTATAGTCATTCAATCATATAGAATTACTCAGTGCCCCTCTGGTGTTATCCAAAAACCTGAAAAGAATGAAGGTTGGGGAGACTGGATGGGACGACACCAAGAAAGCAATTAAATTGAGTTAATCGACATAATTCTGGACTCAAAAGTATTCACTTGGCTATGAGTCCTACATTTAATGAAGTATTTGTTTGCACAATCCATCTGTGTGTAAGTGCTTGAGAAAAAGAAAATAGACAGAAAGTATAAACAAAGCTTTTAATAAAACCATTAACAAAGAGATAAGCTGACATTTATCTTTGATATGTCAACTACAGATGAATCTCATTACTACATTAACACATTTCCCCATAAATTTCCCTTGGGCACATAAGGCTTTTTTACTGCACTCGTCTTCGACCTAACCTGTCATTAACTGTACATTTTTCAGCTGGGCAAACAGCAATTCCTACCGCTTCCTCTAAGAAAAAGAATGTTTTCCCTCATCCTCTCATGTCCATTGATAGGATGTCCTAACGTTGTTGCAAAAACTGTTACCCTTGGATAACCCCTATGGAAGGAACAAACTCCCTTCTTAGCTGAATAAATGGATGCTTCATGTTTTCAGCTGTGTGGTACAAATATGTTCTGCCATGTCCATACACAGTCAAGACCTATATAGTGTCCTTGCGATATATACGTTTATGTGGAATATGACCAAGACACCCAGGAGTGCACGTTTTCTGTATTGTCACAGTATCTCACAACTGCAGACTTTTACTAGCCTTTTCAATTCCCAAAGCCTTTCTCTACTTTGCATGCCATGTCACTTCGGATTCTTGCAGTAGCACCCTCAGAGAGCTGGTGAAAGAATCTAGATAAAATTAACGGTTTATAAATTACCCTCTTCTGTTTCTCATTTTCAGAAATCCTATACCCTTTTATTTCACTAAAGTGCACACGTTCATTGCAAAGTGGAACTGAGGCTACTTTCACACGGTGCTTCTCACATAACTTTTTGGTTGCAAAGCTGGCTTGTGCACATTTTGCCTTCAGGCAGTTAGTCCAAACATAACTTTCAGTATTAGCCAATCTTCCTGGGTATTATGGCCCAGAGGCAGGGATTTTGCCATCCTCTTGGTTCATGATACGTGTCAAGCAAATCTTTGCAATTCCTGCAGAGTGATGTTCTCCATTGCAATACCTCTATCCTTTTCCACATGCTAGCCATTATCTTACCTTGTATGGTTTTCCACAGTGTATATAGCTTAATGCACTGTTCTGTGACCCAGACTAGAGTTCTGAATGCTTTTTGCCTAGTAATTGGGATTCCCTTTTGCATCAGAGTACAGTTCCATTTCCACAGGCTAAGCATAGCTCAGGTCACTTCCTTTACTTCACAAATACCAGTAATTTTTGCATTGGCTTAATATCGAGTCACCTAGGAGTGTGTTTTGCCCAAGATCCCAGGGAAGGTCTTTTCATTATCAGGCATTCAAGAAACCTTCACCTGTAAATTGTGAATTCCATCCAAAAGCCTCAGTAGGTACCATGTCAAAAACACTTGTGTAGCTCAGCAGCAAGTACAGACACATCCATCCCAATAACTCACTCAGGCCTTTTGGAAAATTCCTAAAATGGGTAACCAACCTTGCCTTAAATAAGGCTAAATGTTAATCTTTCTCTCGACAAGGCAGTTCCAGTGAGCCTTGACTCAGCTGACTTCACTCTTTGCCATTCTCTTCAAGCCAAAGCATGTTTTTCAGCAAAGAGAAACGTCCTCTCTGGTACACTGGTAGAGACAGAAAATCTTTTTATTAATAGATTTAGAGCAATCGCTCTGATTTAATGTGTTTACAGGTTTATGGAAGGCCTATATGTCGTTAATCCATTTTTAAATATACTGCACAGTCAAGTTAGTACAGGTGTTCTTCTACAGAGATAATTTTGCTGTAGAATATGGAAGGTATATATAGGAAATGGCTTTGTTCAACAGAAAAAGATTTTACATGGTTTTGGTAGCTTCCTACTTTTTACATATATTCTGTGTAGGTAGGTGAGCTACAGCTGAGCTGAGCTGGCTTCACATACACTAGCCAGCAACAGTAAGGAATGTGAGACCCAGCCTAGCAGCACACGAGGCTGGATCAAGGCTGGAAGTGGTACAGCAGTGCTGTGCAAATGGCTTTTGTGCCAGTAAGTATGCTGGTAAAATGCTGCACTCTACATCTGTATCTATTCAAATCTTCATCGCCTCAAGGAGATCTGCACCAGACTCCAATCCTCAAAGTTGACATATCCTTACAGAGCACAGAGATAATTTAGTCTGCTCTCCCACTGCTTGTAAAAGAAAAGTGAAAACGGTCATATACATGCAGTATAAAACACAGAAGCAGAGCAAAATATGTTGAGTAGAGAGAGAAAAATGAAAATTACATCTGCTAATAGAGAACAGTCTACAAACACTGACTATTTAGTAATAAAAAATAAAAAACCTCATCAAACTAAATAAATGTAATATGCAATTTTAAAAAAGATTTTTGTGAAAATCCATATCTAGTTTATCTTTTCCCAGTGGGTCTTTGCAGGTTGGATGTTTACTGTTCCCTGAGGGGTTTTTTCCCCCCATAATTTTCATATTGGACTAAATATTATCATCTTAACATACGATGCCAAAGTACACCACTTAAGTACTTGATAATGCATGCCATGTATCTTCAGATAACATGGCAATGACAATTATTGCACTAAAAGTAAAGCAGAAATACTGAAATGCTACCTATTTCTATAAAGAATGCTCAACTTGCAAATACACAAATGAATATACATAGAATTTCCATTATGCAAAAATATGCAGTTGGATGTCGCAGAGTCTTTGTGTATACATACATGCACGCACAGAAGAATAACAATTAGAAATGCCGACATTTTTCTTAAATTCCAACCTTTAAGTACTTTTCCATTGATGCATTCTGAAAAAAAGAGCATAATTTATAAGAAACTCAGTAAGAAGTTCTCCTAGGGCTTTTGAAATGAAGTGTGATGCATATCCTTTAGGCTATATTTTCCTTTGAAAAGAAGTTCTATTTCATTGAAGTTTTCACTTCTAAACAAGATTGATTTGCTCAGATAAATTACACAATATTTTCAAGATGGTCATTAGCTTCTAGATTTTAATTTCAATATTTAAGACAGCAAACAAGATGTACAACTCAATATCAATTTTGGCTACAGATTACTAATCTGCATTAAACCTTTTCAAAGAAAATTTGAAAAGCAGCAAAAAAATGCTCTTTTTTTAAAATTTTCAAAATCCTATTTTTTGTCTGATGTAGAAAAAAGCAGGCCAGATTTATCTATACTTTTCTTTCACTGAAACCAAAGGAAATTACGTCACAGCCGAATTGAGCTCAGATTGATTGAATCTGTAGCAGAACATAGCATCCATGCACACCTTAATGTGTACACTGAAAACTGATTGTTCCACTTCTATACCAGATTATAGATCTGACCCTGATGCAGTCATAACAAAAAATGGAGGGGGGGGGAAAAAAAAAGCTAAGAGAGAAAATCCGCTGCAGGACTAGGTTTGGAATACATGACCTGATTTAAAGCAGAAATCTCATTGATTTCAGCCTCACAGCCCAAAGGCAAAAGGTCCAGCACTATTGCCAGTGAGGCCAGTGATAAAACTACCGGGTGCAATGTGAGTTGGTTGGTTTTTATATCAGGCTTGCATCAGGAAGACATTGAGCGAAATGTCAGCCCTATCAGTGTCAACAGGATTTTTGCCACTCGCCAAGTGAGGACCAAGATTGCGTTTCTTACATCTGCAAAACTAAGCCAAGTAATTACTGTTTCTCTGTCTTCCTGGATGGATATTGCTGGCACTAATTGGAACTGACATTTTGCAGAATTATTTTCTTACTCTTAAAAATTTTGCTATTTGCCAGTGTTACTACAACAACTTACTTCCCAACAGGACTTGGGAAGAGATTGTCCCTTGTACTTGGCACTGGTGAGGCCACACCTCAAATATTGTGTTCAGTTTTGGGACAGCCACTACAAGAAAGACATTGAGGTGTTAAAGTGTGTCCAAAGAAGGGCAACGAAGGTGGCGAAGGGGCTGGAGAACAAGTCTTATGAGGAGCGGCTGAGGGAACTGGGGTTGTTTAGCCTGGGGAAGAAGAGGCTGAGGGAAGACCTTATCGTTCTCTACAACTACCTGAACGGAGGTTGTAGCGAGGTGGGTACCAGTCTCTTTTCCCAAGCAACAAGCGATAGGACAAAAAGAAATGGCCTCAAGCTGCATCAGGGGAGGTTTAGATTGGATACTAGGAAAAATTTCTTCACCGAAAGGGTTGTCAACCATTGGAACAGGCTGCCCAGGGAAGTGGTTGAGTTCCCATCCCTGGAGGTATTTAAAAGGTGTGTAGATGTGGCTCTTAGGGACATGGTTTAGTGGTGGACTTGGCAGAGCTGGTTTAACGGTTGGACTTGATGATCCTAAAGGTCTTTTCCAACCTAAATGATTCCATGATTCTAAGATGGAACATGCATCTTTCCCCTTCATGCCGCTCAAGCAGAAGCTGTGTGAGTTTAATACAGCACTGGTGTTAGCAGAAGGTCTTGAACTCTTCCCTTGCATCGTTTCAGGTTGGGGGGATATGGGCATGGTTTGAAGGGTAAGAGAGGCATCACACACCACCTTAGCTCTGTAGAGCATGACAGCTCTGGCTCATGTTAGGTGTGGCATCTGGGGTTCTCTGCAAAGCCTTGGTACTGCCAAAGTGAGCCTTTTTATGTATCCTGGGAGGAGTGGGAACTGGCAATTCACTGAAGCTCTCCCAGTCAACCTGTTACTCGTAAGAGATGCTTACTAAGCCATAGGATGAATATTGATTGAACTTGTGAAAAGCTTCCTCAGTAGGAATCAGTCTCAATAAAAGCTGGTCAGGTGTTTGAAATGTCATATATTTTCCATAGAGGGCAAGTAATGTTCCTTTTTCGGCTGTAAAATCAATATCTCTGAGCTTTGCATAGTGGGAGAGGACCAAGATAAACTCCTGAGGGATGACGTCTAGGACTTTCCATTTACATGACTCATATGCTGCTTCAACAAGAATAGATCTAGAAAATTGCAAAGGCGCCTATTATCTGAATTAAAGATCCTAAATGGATCAAATAGGAGATGGCATCTTCAGGTATATGAGATAAGGAAAGAATGCAACATGAGGAACTGGAAAGTAGAAAAAGTCTGGAAAGCTAAATTCTGAAGGCGAAATGAGACTTGGTGCCTCTTACCCATTGTTTGAATTCACAAGTCACTTCTGTATCCAATATACATAAAAATTCTTCAAAGCGGCATTGTTTCTGCAGTTGGCCTCTGAAATTCCTCATTTTGCATCTAAACTTGGGTACTCTGTGAGGTGTGCTTTGGGAATTTTCTTGCATATTTGTTAGAATAATCATCATAACGAGTTCAGTTACTGTCTTAATGTGGCTATCATTCTCCCCTGGCTTCAACAGGAAAGTATAGGTTAATTTCAGGAAATTATAGGTTAACTTGAGCTGACTTTTTTAATATGTTAACATTGTATGAGAGGGTCCATCTAAGGCACGCTACCTCATGCTTTGGGGAGTTTTGCCATGATCTGATAATAAATGATGGAGCTAGTCTGTCTATGTTGAGAAAGGAACTACTTCATTATGACAGTATAGTGAAAAAGTAATTTTCTCCTGCAAGAATTAAGATAAACTGTTTTTTATAACTTTATTTAGCTTGTGCTAAGTCTCTTGGTTTCTCTACAGGTAAGTGTTGACATTCCTTTCCAATGCACAGAGGTTTTTGGGTGGCTACTTCAGCTCTGTATAAGACACTACCTATAGAAACTATGCATGTGAACTAGCAGAGATCAACACTAAGCAACTTCTTATTTTTATTTTGTTTTGTTTGTCTGTCTTGGGTTTTTTTATTACATGCCAGCAATTTTATAACATGACAGACTCTCCTCTTTACTGTTTTTTTATATATAGTACTGAAAAATTTCTCATCTACAGAGCTGCAAATTGTGGAAAAAAATCCCTTTCTACTCGGTGTGTATTTTAGGGTATCATTAAGTATAGTAGAGTTACCCTCTTCTCCGCACTGGTGAAGCCACATCCGCAGTGCTAGATCCAGTTCTGGGCTCCCCAGTACAAGTGAGAGCTACTGGAGGAAGTCCAATGAAGGGCCACGGGGATGATGAAGGGGCTGGAGCTTCTCTACTATGAGGAAAGACTGATACAGCTGGGACTGTTCAGCCTGGAGAAGAAAAGGCTCAGGAGGATCTTATCAATGTGTGTTAATACCTGAAGATAGGGTGCAAAGAAGACAGAGCCAGGCTCTGTTCAGTGATGCCCAGTGACAGGACCAGAGGCAATAGCCAGAAACTGAAACACAGGAGGCTCCCTTTCAACATTAGTAAACACCTTTTCACTGTGAGGGTGACAGAGCACTGGCACAGATTGGCCAGGGAGGTTGTAGAGTCTCTATCCTTAGAGATACTCAGAAGCCCTCTGGACAGGGTCCTGGGCTACCTGCTATAGGTGGCCCTGCTTGAACAAGGTGGGTTGGGCAAGATGACCTCTAAAGGACCCTTCCAACCTCAACCATTCTGTCATTCTGTGATTCTGTGAAACGCCAGGCTTCATGGTTTTGGGTTGAGATCCATGTGGAATGAAAGTATTTTGCACTTCTACCCAAAGACCTGAGCAGATGCTGGCTTGCGCTTGCTGAAGTGCAGTGGAAGCTGCTGGACCCAGCACAACAGCTTTTATGTGTCTTTTGAAAAAAGAATTAACGTCAACAACCTGTATACCAAGCTGTGAGCGTGCTTGCACTCGGACACAGGAAATAAACTGGTCTCATCTACTCATCCACTTCACTGGAGTCTGCCTCTTCTGTATCCGGTACCTATCTATTTCTAAACAAGGCTGTGAATGGGTAGCCTTATGCTTGACCTTCCCAATTCACAGGGCTTGATCAGTGACACCTGTCTTTCATAGAGGGGTTTAGTGTATCAGGCAGCTGCTATGGAATCACTTCAAGTTATAGGTGTCTTGATTCACTCTCCTAAATATAGATACAAGGTTCCATCTGATATTCTTTGCAGTGTCCCCTGTCCTCCAGCTGCTTGTCCCGGCAGTGTGGACTCCCATTGGCCTTGAATCATCTTTGCCATCACTGTAGAGATGTCTTTTAATAACAGAGGTCTTAAATGGTGCTAGATGCTTGTGCAGGCAAACGAATGGATGCAAAAATCTCTTGTATCTCAGGAATACAGCCATGCTGGCCATCTAATAAATTTAACATCACTGGAACATTACAATCTGTTGTTGTTTCTATTACCCAGTGGTTTCTCAGGGCATATATGTCTATTTGGTAGTAAATTCTGTATTTTTAAATAGCAGCCTTTAAATTCTTTATGATCATTCCAGGAGGATATTTTCTTCTGCTGCTGCTTTTTGTCCAAATTAGTTTTGAACATGATAAAGACATAGGACTCTTGGAGGCAGATGTGGATTTACTGCAAGGTGAAGAGGCTTCCCTCTGTTGGGGTGCCACTTAATACAGCACATCTTAGCCGTTATGTGAGGGCTTCTTTGCAGCTCCCAAATCCAAACTGCAGTTGAATCCACAACTTTACTTGTGTTTAACTACCTGAGACCTTCTGATCCCCAAAGTGCTGTCAGACTCCTATGGCTTGCTATTTATTTATTTTGGTTTATAGTAATTGCACAAGTAAATGTAGTTTTCATGTAAGGGCCTTTGCTGATTACAAATCCTGCTCACTCACAGAAAGGTAATTAACTGCCTGCAGGGCAGGACTTGGGTATACCTGGGCTCCCTGGGTAGCTAAATGGATCATTCCATTCCAGTGCTCATTCACTTGGTGGCCTCTTTCAGACTGCTTGCAAAAGCACTTATCCTGCAAATGCTTACTCATGTAAGTAATAATACTCTAATTAGAAAGTGAGTGGTGTTTGGAGATATTAGGGGTTTTTTTTTAAGTGAGTAAGCACTTGCAGAGCAAAACCCAAGGGCACCAGAAATGATGATAATTTTCTGAATAGTACATTGTCTATTTTTATCCTGAAGTCTGGATCTTTACATAACTTTCTATTAAGCTGTTTGAGAACTTCCCTTCCTAGACCAGTCAGGAAGCCCGATGGGCAGACATTCTTATGCTTCAAAGCATTTTCTAATGACTCCCTTTTAAAATTATATGAAACATTAGCCTGAATTATAGCTGTGATCTGCTTCTAAATTCCTTTTTAAGCACTAAATTATATCTTTCCAGTGACTGTGTCCTTTCTTCTGTCCCTCTGAATCTCACTTCAAGCTTATCAAATAACTGCTTTAGCAGAAGTTGGCATTCAGGTTCATTACTTGTACTTTTAAAATGAGATTGCTTACAAATGTCTTCCCAACACCTAACAACTTACATGAAAGTGTGCTATTTCAGCTGCAAGGACGAAAAAGACAATGAAGATGTGTCCATGCAGGGGAAGCTTTGCCACAAAGACTAAAAGAGTCATCAAAGCAAAAAAAAAATCAGAAATTCTGTGAGTGGAGGACTGTGAGCTACCCAGGCAGACGTTAACTGGCATGAATACACTTGATTTGCTGCTGCTTCTATTACCACCCTTTTTAATAGTACTCCGACTGCTTTTAAAAACAAGTCCCTGTTAAGAATACTTTCATATCTCAAACTGCTCTTGTAATTTTACTCTTCAGCTATTTTCTTCCTTCAACAGTTTATAAAGACTGTTTAACTCCAACTTCAGAAACATTAAAGCAAAGGGTGATGTTTTGCCAGGCCATATGTTCTTAAATGGTGTATTTTATGTAGTTGATAATAAATACTTTAAGGCATAGTAGCTAAAAATATTTCCAATCTAATGTAAGCAGGCACGTTTCCAGTGATTTCAGCACTTACATTAGGGATGAATTATAGGCTATTACTGTCTGTTTTCACTCAGGACTGAACTTAGTGTTCAAACTGTGTAGGTTTCATTGGCATTAGGTGTTGGGCTGGGATCTAGAATAAAAATGCTTTTTTCTAGTCTACTCATGTTAAGAATTACTTTACTCTATTTCCAGCTTTATTGCTTTGTAGTAGTATTAAAACACTGATATAAAATATTCACTGGGTATAAATATCTTGCCTGGTATTTGATCATTTTCCTACCTCAACAGCTTTTAAAGACATTGTTCACCTGCAGATATTTTAATCCTCTTTTACAGGAATAAAGAACTTAAACCTCTAATCCATGCATTATTCTACATAAAAATACCAACTTTAGGCCATAAAATGTCTGTTCATGTTGAATCATAAATTGCAATGCAAGAGTTAATCTCCAAGTAAACAAAGATCTTAGTCCTGCTTACTTGGTATGCCAGGGAAACATATATTATAGATTACCTCAGATAGTTAAAATAGCAATGGTTCCTTTATACTTGTAGAAATAAGCTGCACAGGAGTTGCCTATCTAAGGTTTGATGAGAAGAGAATAAATAGCTTGGTGTGCCAAGCTGATGGTTGTGCTCAGTGTGCTGACACTCGCTTTTTCACCATCTAGAAAGGCTTTTCTGGGGTTTCCTTCTGATTTCTCGTTTCTTAGATATGAAACAAGAATTATTTTAATATTGGCAGACCCTAAGTTGTTGAAAATTTTATTTTGTTCTTATTCCTTCATTGCACAGCTGTAATTCCTCTGTCTCCTACCCAGACTGTATTCTACCCTATGCTCTGTTTAATTAAGTAGATATCTGAGGTACAAGGTGATGACGTGGGAGTAAAGCTTAAATACTGTTTTCATGTTATTTAAAAATTGTTAAATTGGAATTACAACAAATATCTACTTATGCCAGGAAACTATAATCTCATTATAGTAATCAGAATTGAGAGGGTAACATGGCATTTTGACTGTTTTTTGGTCTTTAGATAACCAGAAATTTTGATGTGAATTGTAACCTTGAAGAAAAGGTTTTAAAATCCTTGTGAAACTTAAGATTTTTTATTTCCATTTTTCCTAAAGAATGTCAACATGAAACAAGGAAGATGTAACGAAATGGCTTTTACTGGCATTTTGCTCTTTAAAAAAATGCTGTATTAAATGGAGTAATGTGTTAAAATGCCACAAGCAGACAAACCTAACTCATTGATCAAAGGACACATATTAATGAGTGGAGAAGAATTTACAGCATACATGTCATTCCAACAACATAAAAGAAGTTTCAGGAACACGAAATCCTTAAGTGATTTCTCTTAAAAAAAAGAAAAAGTCGCAACTTTTTCCCTCCCAGATTCTTAAAAAAGAGACAGGTTATAAACATGCTACACAATTACTAAGGAATCATCAAATTTGATGATTTGGTCATTCTTCATTACCCTATGACTGTATGTTTTGGTTTCTTGTCTCATTACCGAATGCACTTCCATGTATTAGTCTATGCCAAGTCATTTCATGACACCACGGATTTTAATGGTGGAAATATGGTAGGTTTTTGGGAAGCAAAGATTGGCCTCATATTACAACTGTATCTTTATTCTTCTCTAACACCTATTGAGGGATCCTTAAAAAATAGTCTTGGTCTAATTTTATCGCTGGTGTAAAACTGAACAAGACATTAAGGAAATAGACGACTGATATCTAAGGACAGAAAGTACTTACAGAGGAGCTAAGACTTATAAATATTGCTAACTACTACTATGGCTACCTAATATTTCCTCATATTATTTCAACATATTTAAATAATGTCCTAATTTGGTTTTATCCTCTGAACAATGAAATACAGAGAGTTTTTCCTGAAGTAATTTGGTTTCCTAAATCCCCTGAACTATAAACGTATCTTTGCTCCCTGTGTGGCTCCAAAATCATACTGCTTGGGGTGAGAGGAGTTGAGAAAAAATTTGTATTATAAAAGAGAGCAAAAAAAGTTTAGAGAGAAGAACAAATCCAGAAAAATTAAGTGAAAATGAGTTATGGAATCATAGAATCATTTAGGTTGGAAAAGACCTTTAGGATCATCAAGTCCAACCGTTAAACCAGCTCTGCCAAGTCCACCACTAAACCATGTCCCTAAGAGCCACATCTACACACCTTTTAAATACCTCCAGGGATGGGAACTCAACCACTTCCCTGGGCAGCCTGTTCCAATGGTTGACAACCCTTTCGGTGAAGAAATTTTTCCTAGTATCCAATCTAAACCTCCCCTGATGCAGCTTGAGGCCATTTCTTTTTGTCCTATCGCTTGTTGCTTGGGAAAAGAGACTGGTACCCACCTCGCTACAACCTCCGTTCAGGTAGTTGTAGAGAACGATAAGGTCTTCCCTCAGCCTCTTCTTCCCCAGGCTAAACAACCCCAGTTCCCTCAGCCGCTCCTCATAAGACTTGTTCTCCAGCCCCTTCGCCACCTTCGTTGCCCTTCTTTGGACACACTTTAACACCTCAATGTCTTTCTTGTAGTGGCTGTCCCAAAACTGAACACAATATTTGAGGTGTGGCCTCACCAGTGCCAAGTACCGGGGCACGATCACTTCCCTGCTCCTGCTGGCCACACTATTCCTGATACAAGCCAGGATGCTGTTGGCTTTCTTGGCCACCTGGGCACACTGCTGGCTCATATTCAGCTTGCTATTGACCAACACCCCCAGGTCCTTTTTGGCCAGGCAGCTCTCCAGCCACTCCTCCCCAAGCCTGTAGCATTGAATAGGATTGTTGTGACCCAAGTGCAGGACCCAACACTTAGCCTTGTTAGACCTCATACAATTTGCATCAACCCATCAAAATCCCCCTGTACAGCCTTCCTTCCCTCAAGCAGATCACCACTCCTGCCCGAGTTGGCGTCATCTGCAAACTTACTGAGGGTGCACTCAATCCCCTTATTCAGGTAATTGATAAAGATATTAAACAGAACTGGACCCAATATGGAGCCCTTGGGAATGCCACTTGTGACTGGCCACCAGTTGGATTTAACTTCATTCACCACAACTCTTTGGGCCTGGCCATCCAGCCAGGTTTTACCCAGTGAAGAGTACACCTGTCCAAGTCATGAATAGTCAGTTTCTCTAGGAAAATGATGTTGGAAACAATGTCAAAGGCTACTACATATAGGTAGACAACATCCACAGCTCTTAACTCATCTACTAAGCTGGTGGCTTGTGGTTGGCCAGTGGCCAAGTGGCCACAGGTGGGCCACTAAGCAAGTTGGACCTTGTCATAGAAGGAAAGCAGGTTAGTCAAGCAGTACCTGCCTTTCCTAAACCCAAGCTGACTGGACCTCATCACCTGGTTGTCCTGTATGTGCCATGTGAGAGAACTCAAGATGATCTGCTCCATAAACTTCCCTGGCACTGTCGTCAGACTGAAAGGCCTGTAGTTCCCTGGATCCTCCTTCTGACCCTTCTTGTAGATAGATGTCGCATTTGCTAACCTCTAGTCAGCTGGGACATCCCCATTTAGCCAGGACTGCTGGTAAAGGATTGAAACTTGTTTGATGGGTAAAGCTTGATACCACTGCAAGTTTCAAAGTCCAGAGGCAGAGGGGTTGAGCTGTTGAGGTTCTAGAAAAGTTAGACTCACTAAAACGAGACTGTGGAGAGGTAAGAGCAAAGAAAGATCCATGCTTTTCTTTTTTTAACTAAAAACCATAGCTGAGCTCATCTAAAAACATCACTTTCTCATTCTGTGCCAGAAGCAAGACAACAAAAGCAATGCCTTTCATCAAAATTTCTTCACTCATTATTATTCTGCTCACATAGTTATAAGTAAATAGCCACACTTGTTCAAAAAGTATGACTGTTAAGCAGAGTATCTTAATAAGCAGCTAGCAGACTGTCTTTTTTAATAAAATGTGAACCAGGAGACTGGGAGGCATTTCTGAACAAAATCCATGTGATTAACATGCAAAATCCTCTATGAGCTCAGAGAAATCAATGGATTCAAACTAGATCTGGATTTGTCCCACTGCTCTCTATCATTTGCAGTGATAATTAACATATTTGCTAGGCTGGCTCCAATTCCCCAGCTGACATCAATTATGTCAATAGATTCCTGAGGATTAATTCTCTACAATAAATAGAAAAATGAAAATACAGTTACCAATAAGGTGTTAACTAAAAGGTTTCCAGGATATACCATTCTCCAATGTTGTATAACTAGCCTACTTTGCTAATCTGTGTCACCAGAGTTACTTTGCTGCTCAACTAATGCAGATGTAAAAGGACCAGATCTCTATAAATACAGGAGATGCTACAGCTTCAGCAAAGAAAGCTGATCTATTAAGAAGGCTTTTTTGAGATGACTTTCAACAGGCCTTGGGGGCTGCTAAGTCTGGCAAAAATGAACATGTCAGGTTTCATTGAAAATCACTGCCTGGCTAAAATGGGATTTTAAGAGATGAGCCACCTGCTTTATTAATAACAACATCACAAGATTTTTTTGGTTTGTTTTATAGACATGTAACTGTACTCTACAGATCATTTTTAAAAGTCAACAAATATTTAAAAACACCTAGAGTTATTTTTTTAAGTATCTTCCTCCTCCCTGTCATCATAAGCCTCATAAATATAAGACTTTTACAACAAAGATTTCCCCTTCCTTCTGTTTTGGCTCCAGGGAACATCCACAGAAAAATAAAACTAAATCTACAATGTGAGGGAATCAAAACTGTAAAATGTGAGCAGCATTACTGGAGAGAGCTCTGAAAGACTAGGCACAAATCTCACTGGGGGCAAGATGACAGGTCCATTAAGTTATCCGCAGACCATTTTAAAACCCAGAAAAGGCACAGCACAGCATATAGCAGGTGGCAGAGGTCCATAAGCTAAAAGGTCACCATTTTAACATACATGACACCTGGTAACCTGCACTCAGTCCTACTGTCCATCAGAACCCATTGGGTCAGTGGCAGGGTACAGTTAATCGCAGGAAGGTCTGCACTATTTCAATACAGCACACAGCATTTCTTCTCATTTTTGAAACTTCTGTCCTGAACCCACTAGACACTGAGCAACCAAACTTGGTAGAGCAAACCCTTTACCCACCATTCAAACTGAGCTGCTTCTCAGTTGGACCAAAACAGTTGTTTACAACTGCGCAGCAACAGTGATAACTTCAGACTGTGAAATGGAGGAATGTATCTTACATACAATTGAGATGTGTTGGAGCAATTCACAGGCAGGTGTCACAGAGATAATACAGAATGTATGGGGAGTCAGGAGACTCAAAGTGAATGTTCCCATTCCTACATTTTATTTTCTAAGAACTGCTGAAAACATATTTGAAATTTGTGTTAATGTGACTGTTAGTTGTGGCACAACACATAGGATGGAGCAGGATAATTTTGAGAAAAAACATGATGGCTAACCCTGTCGCCATTTGGATCAGTTAGTTCTTGTGATTGACTACTGCTCGCAGCAGCTTTCTTTGCCGGTTCATGAAATTAAAAAAATCAAAAAGACATTTCTTTTACCTCTATTTAAAATGTGTAAAACCCAGCAAACTAGTATTTCTAGCTACTGCTTTCATAGAATAATAATGGACCAACAAAGAACTATGCTTTCCCAATCACTTCTTATTTTTCAATTTCTAAACCATCAAAAATACTAATTACTTTACAAAATATTTGTTTGTAATTCACACTTTTGCACACATATATATCTAATCACAGAACTAATGTCAGTATTGAAGAAAGTAATGTCATAGTTAAAAAGAAGGTTACAACTCAAGAAAGAAGTATGGGGAAAAGGCAGTGCAGTACAAGATTTTCTGTATTAGTCTTCTTTACCCAGCATAGAAATAAGGTGTGCTCCCATAGTGACATTCATTCATTCATCTGCCCTTCAGAATACAAATATTAGATAACAGCATCTTTATTCTGTTTGTCCAAAAGAGTCATCTCAACCTCTGGAGTATGTACAATATTGCGAATAAGACACAGGGCAGTCATCAGCCAGAGCACCGTGTTTTACAAAAAGCATTGGTTTTTGGTTGTGTGGGAGGTACCATCCAAACTGATCAAATTGCACTTGGCTAAATTGCTAGAGTTTAGCGGAAGATAAATAATCTCATCATCTTTAGAACACACTCCAGCAACGCATTATTGTAGTTTGAGTTTTCACTTCAGGCAGTACTGGCTGCCAGCAGTGGCACTAATGAATTGAAGCCTAGCAGCGTTTTGACTGATACCAATGTCAGTCCAGTAGAAACTGCATGGTTGTGGAATTGCTTTATAAATTTGATGTCTGGTTTGAAGGTGGGGGGGAGGGTGTGCTGTTTATTCTTGTTTGGAGATTACTAATTTTTCAAAATTGCTTTACAAAGACAGAAAAGATTCCTGTGAAACTTGTTTAATGCTGAGGTAAATTTCAAACACCTTGTGTTTACCCCTCATCGTCCCTGCCCAGCTCCTTTGCAGCAGATCAGGGTGGATTTGGCAAAACTCAGGGTTTTCAAGCTGGCTGCTTTCCAGACGGCATAATCTGCAGCTAAAGGTCCTGCCTCTTTGATGGAAAAAAAAAAAAATTAACGAATCTGAACCTCATAAAAATACTCTGTGGAGAGACTTGTGTTTCTGCTTACTGATACCACAAGCTATTGTAAAATTAAAGCCATCCAGCCTTTCAATTACCGTTAAGCCTATGTTAGTTCAGGAGGTAAAACAAGCTAGGTGATGACTCAGCATGAGTAAGGAAGAGATGAGACTGAAGCTAGGATGAAGGTCCCTTTCTCTGTAATTCCCACTTTTGTACAACAGTACTGAGACCTCACCACAAGGACCTTGGCAACACAGCCCACTCAAGCTGTTTACAATCTTTGCCTCTGTCTCCTTTCATTATTCCTTCTATCTTAACTGGATTTATTCTTTTGCCTGAAAAAACTGCACCTGTCCTGGACTTGTTTACCATGTCCCCAGCCTTGAGCCCTAGTTTTTGGTCCTTTCTCACATCTCCCTGTTGATTCTTAGTTCCAGCTTCTTCCTCAGCGTGCTCTGTCCTTGACTATGTTTTCCTACTGCATGATTGCCATGCCCCACTTCTTTTCCCCATACACAACAATAAGAAGGTTGTTTTGTCCAATGTCTGCTATTAACATATCTGAAACCTCACATTACCATCTTAACTAGCTTAGCAACTGACATCCTAAGCATTTTGTGGTCTAGTGGTTTAATTCACAGACCACTAACACAGTCTGGCAACCACAGTTTGGGAATCCTCGGTGTTGACACTTAACCAAGTTCATCATCAATCACAAAAGAGGGAAAACCTCCCTTTAACTGTCTTTAGCTGACTGATCCCAAGGTGGAGACTGCTCTTGGAACCTCACGCTTTCCCACAACTCATCCATTATTCCATTATTCCATTAACAGTACCAGTACATTGTAGGGACTGACATTACTCAACAAAAAAAAGAGCTCTCTCCATAAAGGGACAGTGTATCAGAGGAACAAATATATTTTTAGTTTCTTCATTTAAAAGGTTCCTGAAATACAGAAAAACCACCAACCAAATATACAAAAGAAAACATGGGTCTCTCTTTTCTTTAGCTGGCCCATACCTAGTCTTGTTAATGACACCTGGACTTCTAATGGCTCCCAAAGTTGGCTCCACTTGCTACTCCACTTTTTTCTTTATTTCCTGCATGGCATTAATGTTATACTTCTTCCTGATTTCAGCGAGAAGGGTGTAAAACAAGACTTTCTATTGGAAATATCCATTTTATTATGTTCCCCTGACACTAATAGACAGTTCACATAGACTTCAAAGTTCACTGATGTTGCTATTCTTATTTATTAGTGGTCCACCATTACTAGTAAAAGAGCAGGAAAAAACCCCAACAAACAAGGTGTATTTTGCAGACATAATAGTTTTCTATCACATTTCATTTCAGTCACAGCTGTGTAACATACAACATACTAAGCTGAAAGTTAGGACAGAAGATTATGATATTCATCATCATGTAACTGAAAAGAACTTACACGGTTTTAGGAAAAAATACTTTGAATAGTCATAGACTATGACAAGGAAAAAAGGTGTAACCAAATATCATGAATTAAACCTTGCATTTACATAAAGCAAGACTGCAATCTTTTTCTTTTTTTTTATTTGATGAAAGTACCATCCTTAAATCAAGCATTTTCGTTGTGCATGTGTCTGGCATTTTAACTGGTGACACATTCCATTGAATTCTCTCTTCCTTATCTTTCTTTAATACCTCTCATGAGAAAATCTGTCCTAGCTGTTTGGAACACGTTATAGCCAAGACTGATGATTAAAACATGACACAACATGTTTGGATCTCAGAAAGCCTCTGACGAAAGTCTTACGCAACAAGTCTCTCTCATCCAAAAGGTGCTGCATTGCACTATAGCGGACATTGTATACAGGACCAATTAAAATGCAGTCAAGCTGACACTGTTCATAAGTAAGTATGCCTATAAAAAAAGGGCCAGTAATGACTAGGAGGAGAGCCAGTTGATTTAACCAATTCCTTATAAACATCTTCGTGTTCTGAGGTGTTGTCCCTCTTCCCTTTGCTTCTGTATATGGAACTTTTTAAACCAGATCTCGGAGAATGTTTTTTGCTTCATCACCAAAGAAGTAATTAACAATGAGCTATGTTTTTCTTAATAGCAATCCAGTTTGTTCAGTTCCTTGGGAAAAATCAAAAGAAATGAGGCACTAGTAACGATCAAATCAAAGTAGACAGTGGTATAGAGAACAGGGACCAATATAAACAGGTTTCACTAGGAATGTAATTATTGAAGATATAGATGTATTTTACAGTAAACCAACACAGAGTACTAGTAAGTACCTGATAAAAATTAATCAAAAAGGATATAATTAAAGGTAGGAGACTTTAAAATAAAGAATAGTAGCACTAGAAAGGAAAGGAATTAAGTATTCCAACATGAATAATTTGAATTAGGTTTGTTTTGGTTTTACCTTCAGGGCAGATCTTTCTTCCTACTACATTCAAAGACTCCTAAACAAATTTGTCTCCTCTTTTACTATTTAAATGAACTTTATGCTGTTAATTAAAGTTATGGGGGGTACTATCTGACAACCTACAGGCAAAAAAGAACTGTATACACAATAATTACAGCATCTGGTTACTTCAAAAAATATCAAAACAATGCAAGCAAGCTGTTACCAAGACGTTAATTAGTTTCCACATCAGAAAAATGACTCATGATAGAATTAAAGACATACAGTGTGGCAGAAAGGCGAATGGATAGACACATCATCTATCTGTGGAAAATATGAAACTAACTCAGATGGCTCTGCATCCTCCTTTGAAGACAACCAATGCAGTAAACTGTGCCATGTGCATAAATTTATGAGCTTGAAATAGATAGTAACAGTGGTATTTTAATTAAAAAAAATACATTCAGGGAAAAAAAGCCGCAAAAAACCAACATCTGTATCACATACACATATGAAGAAAGACCTCAGCTCCTGTGCTCAAAGCATCCCATTTTTTTTAGTGGGAGTGGAGTAAAGTTGCAGCTGTGGCACATTGCATGCTCATCTCATTCAGACATCATGGTAAAGCTAAATCTGATGTAGTATCAAAGAGTGGCACACAACAATCAGGGTCATTTTGTAGGAGCACAGGAACTACAGCAATCCCAGTTAGACAATCTAAAAATGATAATGAAGGCTGATGTGATGGGATTGCCTCATACAAGTGTATTGTTTCTTGCAAGTCCCATCCCCTGAACAAACATGTTCAAGGAGACCTACAAATCGAGAATTTCAATCAACTAGCATTACAGCAACAAAGAGATTGTAAAAACACACACTTGGAGACTACAAGGATAAATGAAAGCAGACACCAGGCAGATTCTTTTTATAAGAGGAAAAAAAAAAAAAAAAAAGAAGCAGCTTATCTGAATTATCACATTCTTCAGTACTTCTTGTCATAAAAATCTTTCAGACATTTGGGCATTTCTTGTGCAATATTAGTTTCATTTTTCTGCTTAGACATATCCTGAACGCTTTGCTTAGTCTGACATGCATCCTGCTACTGCTTTGACTGCCTCCTCATGAACTTTGGAATTAGTATCAGGAAGGTTTGATTATTCATTCAAACTTACCCACTTACTGCTGCTGATGAGAAACTATATGAGAGATTCTTCAGCATTACTTAAGGGATGTAAAAGGTGTGTGACAGGATTGATTCTTAACTGCTATGTATTAATACAGCTGCATCAAATTCTGTGATGTTATGTAAAACTGTGATTGAAAATTGTGCCATTATAAATACCTGCTCAATGAGGATGAAACTTAATAACTGCCCCCCGCAGTAGTATGCATCCTTGGTGGGAGAAAAATTTATGCTACCTCTGAGGTCGCTCATAAGACTCTGTAGCCAGGCAGGCTTTTGAAGAGATTGGATTAATTAGGTACTGGACCTTTTTTTCCAATTTCAAGGCCAACTAAATGTAAAGTCTTAAGAATATGAATTTTCTAAGCAGAGAGAGTTTCTAAATAATAGATTATATTTTGGCAAAGTTGATGGGAGAAAAATATTTTGCTTCAGCATGACTTATGAAATAATTTTTTGACAAAAATCAATTTTTTATTTTAAAATTCTATTCAGAACTGGCTCTGCTTGGCAGTTGCTAGCCTTGGCATTTCTCCAGCTGTCAAATACCACTAAAACTGAAACAATTGGCTTGGGTTTTGCTCCTTATATTTAATAATGGTTTTAAAAGCAATCAAACTTGCACTGAACCTGGAAGAAAGCACTATTTGCAAATAAAAAATACCATTAAAAGCCATTTTTATTACATTATTGGCCTACCTAGGAAGAAGTAGAGTTTGATTAACAAATAAGATCTCCAGAAGGGTTATGCCCCAGGGCACAGCTTCTGAGCATGGACAAGGAGTATTTATGGCACGTTGTCCTTTGGACTAGCACAGTCCAAGGATGTTACCTTCTACAACAGCTCTCTTATTTGACCTCTTCTGTACAATCGTTTCGTATACTGCATGACTTAGTCCTCAGGATTATGAGACATAAAAAGCAAGGCATTAGTAATTTAAACTGCTCTTGCACTCACTGACTTTCCCAAAGGCTCATCAACCCTTCTCCCTGCTGCATGTCCAGACGTCTATGAAATACACCTGCAGAAATATCCCCAACATGTGATAAGTGCTCATCCACCCACATAACTAAAAGAGTATGTACATTGAAAGATAATATGGAGGCTGTATGCCAGTCATGGGGTAGGGGTTGGCTGCAGCTCCGTGATGGGCACTCTTTTTGCCAACTGGCAGAGGAAGGCTGAAGATGATGTCTCCTGTGTACCTCCTTATGAGACCTGGCATCCATCTGCTTGAAAGGTCAGGCACTCCTGCAGTACAGGATTCAAGTAAAAATTTGCAGATGGAATGAAAGAAGGTAGGCATTTTCTTCCACTTTCTTTATTTTTTTTGCCAGCTAAATCCTGTTCCTTGGCGTTAGAACTCTGGAGGGATTAGTAGTTCATCTGCACTAGATGCACGTTATTATAACAACTCAGTTTAAGTTAAACCACTGAAATCAATGGAGTTAGGGTGGATTTATACCACTCAGTTTGCAAACAGAATCTAGTCCTTAGGTTGCTTACTGTACTATTTTTATACTGTGACCTATTTTAGTAGTTATCTTTGGAGAGGAAGGTTTAAGTAAAGATTGTGGTAAAAAAAAAGTGTCTCATTTACATACATTACGCAAAATTTCATTTACTAAACAGTCATGTCTATGTGTATGTTTAATTGAATAAATGTTGTGAAAATGAAGAGAAAAAAATGAAAAAATTTAACAAAAAGTTTATTCAGTTATAGCTGGAGCTTTCAGAAGGGGTCTGGAGATTTTCTGTTGTATTCAGATTTGAGCTTCCTTTATCTACGTGACTGCCCTCTAACTTAACCCCTTCTTTCTATTTTATTTGTAAGGTGAGAGGCTTCAGGTAACTTAGAATATGCATATTCATACAAGACATCACAAAAAATTGTTCACATGTATGTCAAAATGTGTTGAATAAACCATTTTTAAAAATAAAATGCTGAATCCATATAGAAAGGTGTACCTGCAGAAAGATCTAGTTCTTTATATGTAAGTAAATCAAAAGCATTAAAAAGAATTGAAAAGAAACTACAATTATTATACTGTTATAAAAATTTCTGAACAAAAAAACCCTGCTTATTTAACCACTGTGAACAAAGTGAAACAACATTAAACACAAAAACACTTCAATATTCAACATGACCTGCATAACCAAGAGGGAAATCAAGCAGGATTTTGGTTTGGTTGCTCTGAAAATGCAGATTGCCTTCACACTTTGTGATATGTTACAGGAAAAAAAATAGCGCGCACATTTCAGTCCTATTTTAAACAGGATCTATGAAAAATCTCTGGACTCATCCATCCATGTCAGACCTAAATCTTGTGATTTCTTCCAAAATAGCCCAGGCTACACCAGCAAGGTCTCCAGGTCTGTGTTTCACGTGATTGCTTTAGTCTAGCTGCAGTTCTCCCCACTCAAGTCCTTCCACGGGCCTGCTAAGAGCACTGCCTCTCAGCACCTAGTTCTGATCAAGCTACCTTTTCCAAAAGCAAATAGACATGTTTTGGGGTTTTTTGTCAACATTTATCCCATCATCTTCCTCCCCACAATCTACGCTAGTATCTGATTTTGTCACCAGCCCTTTTGTGCCTCACAACCACACACCTCTGGTAGGCTCTTTCCTGTTGTGTCTGCCGTACTCTTCTTCAGAAAAAAACACTGGCACCTAAAAATCTTATTGATGCTCATATGCTCGTTTTGCACATCACTGCATTCATTTTCTTACTGAAATTAAAACTCATTTTCATGAGTTTGAAGGAGAGCTCTGTTTTTAAATGTTTTACGCAAAAACACTAAAGGGTTTTTTACTCTGCCTTCTTTCCATCTCATAATAAACTCATACTAAAAATTCTTTTTGTTCTTTGCTAAGTGATTTCTGCATTACAGTGAGGTACATACAGTCAGAGTCTATATGTTATTGGAAAACTATGGAATGAATATTTGCAGAATATTGCTCAAGTTTCAGGATTTTATTATTTTTAGAAAGATGGGAAATAAAGACAGGCTGAAATATATTATCTCAGTGTGAGGAAAAAAAAGATGTAATTGAAAGATGGATATATTTCAATTCCAGAAGGGTTCCTTTATGAAAAAAAAACAATTAAAAATATATTTCTCTAAATGGGAAGCAAGGATTATCATCATATTGTGAATTGGATTACTTAATATTGATTCTGCTCCTTGCTGAAAATGTAAATGCAACTTGCAGTCAATGATTGTTCTTTCAGACTGCCCCCGGTCGTTGGTTTTTGAGGGGGGTGGTTGGAGAGGGGATTAATTTCTTTTTTTTTTTTTTAAACCCACTGAACATGATCGATAGGATAAATACAATCCAAAGATATATATCTGTTTATAACTTCTCTCCTTTTGTTGCTATTGAGAAAACTTTGTGAAGAAAAAAATAACAAACCTCAGTTCTCAAAATATTTGTGTTGTGTGTATAGGTGGGATCTTTTTTTACCATAGCTCTAGTCATGAAGAAAAATACAAGAGCCTCCATTCAGACCCAGTCTGATCCCTTTTGTAATGCCTACTCTCTAATATTGTTTAATTGCCTGTGAAGATGCAAACAGGCCTAAAATCCATAATAATTAGCTTAAGATAACTGGCTGAGGTTCAGACAAATCATCTGATATCAGCACGTCTGGTTACTTTGCACAGTAAAAGGAGAAAATTAGGAGGGATAATCTGTAAACGCAGTGGAAAGGAAAAAAGGGTTTTGTTCCCTAAGAATTTCTCTTTCCAGCACAACTTCTAGCTCTTTCTGTATGTTGCAGACGCTATTGATAAGGACATACAAGCCATATTCAGCACCTACATGTTGAAATTCATATTTGCAGGCTAGCTATAAGCCAAAATTTGCAAGGATAAAAAGAAACAACTGAGAAAGACACAAGAAAGACACATAGAACCAAATCCCACCTGCCTCTCTGCTTAGTGCCAGTTAGAAAGAGAAAAGATCCATAGCCTGCAAAATTCCCCATGTTTGTTTTTAGGGCAATGAGCCACTTACACTTTGGTCTGTGCTTAATAGGATTCTTCAAGTGATACCAGTGCATTTAGCATCGTCAGTTGCTGCTACATTCCAGATGATAAACTAGCTAAAACGGGAACGCTCTACTGTTTATCCATTCACCTGAACACACTTCTCAGGGTTTAAAAATGCTGCCGTTTTTATATTGCACCTAGAAATGAATATCAAACCAGCGACTTTGCTGCATGAAAGTAGGTTGCAGTGGAAGCATATACTATCTAGAAACTGACATGCCACTTACATGCTATATATGGGGCCTTGAGTCTATAATTAGAAACTTACCTTACACTATAAAATATAACAGTAATATAGGAAGGAAAAAGAGAGAAGAAAAAACAACAACAACAAATAATAATTAAGACCCCAGAAAACTTTGGATAAAGCCTAGAGAGTATTGGCTCTATTTCTGGTTAACAGAAAAAGGTTGGACCTTTTTATGCTGTTATATCCC
Source organism: Phalacrocorax aristotelis (assembly GCF_949628215.1). Classification (NCBI taxonomy): domain Eukaryota; kingdom Metazoa; phylum Chordata; class Aves; order Suliformes; family Phalacrocoracidae; genus Phalacrocorax; species Phalacrocorax aristotelis. The sequence continues at coordinate 42,013,450 of NC_134277.1, forward strand.
CTCCAACCTGCCTCCGGCAAATGAGCATATGCGTATCCAGATGAGATTAAGAAGTATATTCTGGGACTTGTGGTTTGTGCAGAAAGATCATAGAGGAAAAAATAAGGGGTAGGGGATGAAACAAATAACAGGTGTTTTCATTTCTCTCCTTAATGTCATTGTTGTGGACAACGATATTACCTATATGGAGTTGTTGAGTTTCCCACCAACGTCTTTATTCCAGTCTTGAACATTCCAGTGAATGTTCTGCTTGGCTACAAAGAAAAGAAAGTAGATGGAAATGGTAACATGAGCAACAGGTCTTTTAAAGAACATTTCTGGAATGTGTGTGTGCTCACAGCTGTTTGTATTTCCACATATATATTTTTATTTCAACATTTCTTTAAAGCTGCTGAAAATATTTTTTTTTGTTGAAACTTTGGTCTTATAAACACTGACATTAGAAAATGTATTAACCACCTTATAATTGGGAAAAAAAAAAATCTCAGTAATGGCTAGCAGTCGTGTTTAAAATCTTGTTAGATTCATAGGATTGAGAGTCATTATTGAATGCCTCTCACAGGTTCTTCAATGAATTCAGAGAAAGAATTTTATCTCAAGCACTTTAAATTACTGCAGACAAGTACATACATGTACACCATAACGTACTGTAACGTTTGGTTTAAACAACACAGTTGAAAAGGTAGCCATGGTCACAGTCCATATCTGCCTTCTTCACAATGATATATAGATGAAAGTGAGGCTAGAAAAACTACAGGAGTATCTTTTAAAATAGTAACATCCTTAACTTTTTTTCAGCAAGCATTATTTATTTGGAAAAGCAATGGGAGCGCCCTTCAGTAAGTTTAGGCGAAGCAGCCAACTTTTACTCCATTATTTTAAATCAATTATTTTGCCCATGCCTGTAAAAATAGTGTCAAAACTGGTTCTACTGAGATTAATGGTAAAATATCCAACACATTAGTAGGGTTGGATTTTGCTCATCACTTAAAATATTCACTATTTATATATTAAATTATATATGATTCTTCAAAAGACTAAAATTATATCCAACAGTGAAATGCCATCCAGTTCGTCTCCCTACCATTTGAAGAAAAGAATGCACTGACTAAACATTATGGGGCTGATTTCCAGAAGGCTACACAAGAAAGGCTTGCAATGAGCTCTTAGTTCTGCTCAGTTTTCTCTTAAACTAAACATTATAAAATCTATGAAACACACACAATTTCCATTTCTCTGACCATTCCGAATCACAATTCAATATGCATCAACTGGGCTTCTGTCAACATAATCGGCTACAGCACTCAGATTTTCAGAAGAGCTCAGCTTAGCTCTGCCACCAAACCAAATAAGATTATCTGAACAAGCTCTGCACACAAGATGCTGACTTCTCTGAAAAATCTGAGCACAAGTGTCATGGTTGGAGCTGCTTGACGCTGGCCTTTTCTGAGCATTTGACCTTCATCTAAGTACCAAAGTGGTGCAAACTCCTCTTTAAAAAGCCCATTCCCCAATTGTCTTTTCTCCCTGTAAAAATCCCCTCTATTGCATCTGCAAGATTAGCAGAACAAAATAGGATACGGAAGGGATGCCATATGTAGTCCAACCATTTTACTTTTCACCAGTAATTCCTGCTGCTTACTGCTCCATCCCACAGGAATATTTATTAAATTATTAAAGAGTAGAAAAGCCAGGAAAGACTTTCTGAACTAACTTGTCTGTTCTTGTAAATTTCTCAGGATGGACTCACTCTAAGGAAAGAGCTTCTAGATGCTGACATAAAATCACATTTTGATGGATTTTGTGTTGATTGTCAATGTCAATGTGAAAGCATGTGTTTATCTGGGCCTGAAGAAAATATTTTCTAAAAGTGGGCACCCAGCTGCCTAGTAAGCATTGAAAGCAGAGTGATGGCACAGAGGAGCCTCTTTGGTTGTGGTTTCCCTTTTGTCTTGCTAGCTTATATCCAGTGACTTCTACAGGTATTCTACAGGTATCTGTCTCTGTAAGAACCATGTAAATACAGTTTTGTTAATAAATACAGGACACATTTAGATCAAATTAAATATTCCATAGAAGGCCTTATTTTGTTAATCGTTGTGATCAACAGGAACACAAAGCTAAGGGGTTTGCTCCCAGGAACAAAGAAAAGTTTGACTTTTATAAGCACCCTTTGGATTTTGCAGAACCATGTACCCTTTTCATTTATTACCATATCCCAGAGGGATAAAGAAGGTGGAAAAGAAATGATACAGGCACTGAATTACAGATAGAATAGGTTTAGAGTTTAATGGTAGAAGACTATCCACAAATGCCAGAGACCATTGGTATAATAACTCAATATAGCTGTGGCCTCCCTGTCTCTATCTCTAGCCTTCAGCACTTCCAGATCAATTGAATGATGAGACTCCTGATATGATACTTTCTGAAAACACATATATAAATTAAGCTTGCTGTTGGGATGATAGTTACACTTCAGTCATACCCAAATGAGCACACTCCACGTAAGGCAAGTGCACTAAGTGAGAGAGCTCAGGAAAGGCTGCCGGAACAGGAAGATCTCAGCATCCTTCTCAAACATATGAAGTACAGTATGGTTGTATGCTAAATTTAAACCAGAGAAGAAAAGGTAAGAAATAGGTAAGAGCAACTAGAATATCTGGTTGTGAGTCAGTGCACTCATACTTGGTTCCTCCCTCCCCATCCTCCCCCAAAGTAAAAGTCTCTTTGTTTAAAGTTAATTATAAGTTGGGAGGGTGCCAGTACATTGTACAGTACAAAATAATAGCAACATTTTATACAAGGAAAAAACCAACATGGTAGAAACTTGGAATTTATTATTACAGCCATTTACTCTTGTATGGCTCAATTTAACTAGATGCTATGAAATGCAAATATACACTGTGGTTTTCCAGACAAGATGCTGTAGAAGAGTGAAACAAACCAGACACCAAGAAGGGAAAGAGAATAAGGTAACTAATGGGGAAACAGTCTGCAGGGCAAAGGTTTTCGCTGAGCATATGCAAAATGCAAAAGACGAGAATTTTGTCTCTGTCTATTAAGACTAGATCACATTTGCTGGAAAATGCATCTTTAAGAAGCAGCACTTGAGACTATGGATGGAATTTGTCATCATCTTTGTAGCTAGCAACAAACAGATTTGATAAGCTTTTAAATGCTGCAACATTTTCTTAACATTTTACCTATTTAAAAACAGTTAAACACAACTGAAAATGAAATGTATTTAATTGTGTGTTAAAGCAAAACATACAACTCTGAAATCAACATACGCTTTGGGGCATTGTTTAGTTTCATGGAAAAGAAAAATAAATATAAATTTTCCTTTGGGGTTGTCTGTTAACATTCTTGGTTTTATTCCTCAGGCAAATTCAAAATAAAAAGAAAAAAAAGAAGAGCTACATTCATTCTCAGAACTGTGCTCTGTCACAAATTGCTAGGCCATTAATGGTCTGTCAGAGAGGAGGTGTTGGGAAGGAAATCACTCTCTCAAGTGCTCTCTCATGGAGGTATTCCTGAACCTTCATTTGCGCTCGTTTCTTTTTCAAATATTCCTTTAAAGATTTTGCCGTTGTTCTTGCTCGTGACAGCAGCATCCAATAGATAAGCACAGTAGTGTAAAATCTGCTAGCTTTTCACAAATATTTATTACATTATAGCACAGAGGAAATGATGGAGCTTCATACCTGTTAGGGGTAATAGTGACAAACCAAGCAAGCAGAAACAAATAAGTGTAAAATAACTGCAAGTAACTTGCACTCTGCTGGGTGAAATCATGTAGCTCCTGAGATCAGGGATGCTTTTGCCAGCCCCCCCACCACCTGCAGTGGGCTGAGGAGTGCTCATCTTTACATCCTGCAATCAATTCCCCAGCCAAAATCCACAGTCAATCGTAACACAAAGATTATGAGGCAAACTATATCTTGCTTTAGTGCTATAAATCCCAGTTCAGCTCTTACAACTGTCCTAAATGTTGTTATAAAAGGAGTAACTTAATATTGCCGACCCAGTTCAGCAAGGTGATATGAGGTCATAACAGAAAGTATTCATCACAGTTAGGTTAATGCACAATTCTTCAGTGAAACAAAACTAACCCCTGTGGAGATCACTTGAAGGGACCCAAGATTGTCTTCCCTTGGGAATCACCTGGGGCGGGGGAGTGGGGGTGGGGAAACAACAGAGAGTCACCTACTCCTGTGCAAGCCTCCCCCTTCCCCCAGGATTCATTGACACGGTAGAGATTATCTAGAGAACATCTGCACTGTGGCTACTCCACCACTGGGTGGGGAGAAAAAAAAAGCTGTTATAACTCTCCTTACAGATTAACTTTTCCTGTAGTTCAAGAGTAAGATACACATAAAAATACCTATAAACATCTAGAAACGTACAGAAGGTGGCAAAAGGCAAAATAGTCAAAATACAGGGAGGCAAAAGTGTGATAAAGAAAGGACAACTTCAGCCTATCCAAATATTCCTTTACCAGGGTGTTTATTAGATGGCTAATCTAGGTATTTTGTCAGATATTCATTCCCTCTCTTTTCCCCCACTCTTTTCTTTGTTGTGACTTTTCTCATTGTTTGAGAGTTGAGAAGAATTTCAGATGAAGGAATCACATTTTCAATAATACATCAAACATAATCTCAACACATTCAGAAGTGATGGGACCCATAGTAAATTACATGTTGCGAAGCCTCATCAGCTGAAGCGATTACTCCATTTCTTTAAGCCATTTTAAAAGAGCCAAGAAACTGATGCTATTTCCATCATGTATATAAATAACATGTATTTCATATTTATATAAAATGTGTGAGATGGGTGAACATTTCTGCAAGTGTTCATTTGAATTTTAACTTGAATTCATATTAGTGGTGATTGCACAATGGAGACAATGATTGTACCCAACCCCTTTTGAATTTTCTCCCCTTAGGAATTCAATGAGTCTGTGCCTTTTGCATGAGCTTTCTCAGAGGCAGGGGCTTGTGATGGCAAGTGCAGTATTTACAGAGAATGATATTTCAAAAAATCATTTCAGGAGCGCTCCTGAAGATGCAGCCATCTAAAGACAAATTCATTGTATTATGAAGAGTGACAAGGGGAAAAAAAAAAGAACAAGGAAGAGGGAGAGGGATTTTTTTCCCTGGTATTTCCTTTGGAGGTTGCTTTGATTTCATTTAAAATGTACATATAAACATTGTAAAACTTAAAATCTTGTTCAACAGATTTCAAAAATGTTATCAGAGACAAGGAGCATTTGTCAGCAAAGAGTTTTAATCCTATGGAAAGAAATACAAATATAAAGGCATGATTTTCTTTTTATGCATGTTAGTACAACTGATAAAGAGAAATATTTTTGCAAGAAAATGCCATTAATCATATAAGTATTTAATAGTAGATTACATAGTGCAGTGTGCTTGGTACATAACAGTGCTTCACATTGTAAGTGGGTAACATTTCCAAAATCCCACGCAGGACAAAACAATGAGCCACCCACACAAAGTACTGAAGCACCTTGCAGAAAAGAAATTTACTTTGTTAATGAAAGCTTTATAACCAAGAAATCTCCCCTGCCTGGTATTATTTTACATGGTGTAGGGGACAATTCATCGCAGGATAATGTTATTCCCTTAATTCATTACCAGAGCCCTCAAGGCCAGCAAAGTAGCACATCAGAGGGAGGATGTGAGCAAGGACTCTGGAAGTAGAAGAGAAAATGTAATAAAAAGCTATGCTCATTCATTCAGAGAGTGAAAATCACACAACTCTGCTGACAGCTGAGGGGTGTGGCTGGAAGTCAAAATACTATTTTTAATTTGCTTATTATTTGGTCTGTAGAATAAATAATACCACTTAGAAACAAAGAATACCTACAAACGACAAGTATATTTAAGAAAACTATATGCCATCCTGAGAAATTCCAGAATTATAAAAGGGAGTTAAAACTGACCGTGTTATTCACCATAGCTATTTGAAGTTCCATTATACAAAGCCATGTCATGCCAGGTTAGTATTTCCTGACAGAAATACCACACAGAAGGTCTCCCCCAAATCCCAACTAGATCAACACAAATAGCATGACTGGACTTCTGTACATTTGTGTTTGCTTCCTGGCTTGGAAGTTGTTTTCAAATTTTTATCCTCTGACTCACTTTTTACTAAAAAGTTAAGATTAGCAAGGACACTTGTGACTCAAAACCATACTGGCTGAAGGACATAAACCTTGTGAAAATTGAGGTAACTTCCCAAAAGGCTTCGATGTGTCCCCACAAGCTGGCAATGTCATGGGCATTTCCAAACCTACTACAAAATTAAGCGATGCAGTCTCATACCCACTTGGCATACAGAACCATTCTTATTCATGTTAAAGAATTAGGAGTCTGAACTCTGAGCCCCAGAAAGTTAAAAGCCAGTATTGCAACTGTGACTAATATTTTTGGTAATGTAATTTGTATTTAATTGGGGCTGATTTTTCAGAGCTAGAGAGCACTACTGGCCTACGATGGACAACTGAATAACAGGCAAATAAATCAGTTTTTGAAAACACTAGCTTTAAAGAACTTTTCTGCAGAAAAAACAACAAGTCATAAAAATACAGTGAGGAAAAGCCATTTCTAGTCCCGTAGCTGAGCCCCAAAGCAACCTTTTGGTTAATATGCATATGGCAAAAGCAGATTTGTATAATGGCTTTTTACAGTTTGTATGTGTAATATAACAGAGATAGCTTTGTACTTTAATTCACATTTGTCCCTATATGACACTAGTGGAACTTGCACTGAGTCTCTGGCAGTGTAGATCTGAAGGCAAGGCTGCAATATAGCATGGCCCTGGAGCCACCAGTCGTTCGGCTTTGGATTTTAAAGGAGGTTTCGGCAGAGAACAAGATAAAATAAAAACACCCATAACTAAACTAACTTTACATACAAGCTGTTCCCCTGGCACACGAAGGCAGAAGAAACTTTAACTACGCCAAGGAAAGAGGAGGAAACAAGACTGAAATGTACCTGACAGAGTCAGGCCAAAACTACAGCAATTCCAAGTAAGGGAGCGGGTTCTGAGGGCTCTTTGCAAATGAAAATTGGCAACTGGCACTGAGCCACTCTTGTAATGAGTCAGAGCTGAAGTCACTACTACACCCAGTGTTTTGCCAGTCTTGAGTAATAAGCTTTGTTTGGGGAATGTCAGCTCAATTTATTATACATAGATTAAATTTTATTTTCTACTACATTGACAAATTATATACAGACAGACTTAAGAAAACCTCCTTTGTTGTTAACATAAATTTGTTCCTATTTCTTACACCTGCAATGCAGAAAAGGTTGAGGGTCATCAGAATTGCTGGATTATTACTATTACACTTGTAAGATAACAAAAACAACATTCCCAAAACACATATGAGCATTTAATTTCCATTGCATTAGGAAAAATATCTAAACACTTAAAATGCATACTCTAATGTTTAAAAAGCAACTCAGAAAAACAAAGTTGGAGTTTACATGCTGGTCCTATTAAAAAAAGTTCAAATGTTTTAAATATCCCAACATCAGGCAAGATTTATGTGCTCAGCTAGAATGCAGAGCAGTCAATAGGTCATTTACTTAGCTTCTAACACACTATAAATAAGGTATAAAAAAAGCCTAAATGAACGAACTTACTAGCCATGGTAACACCAGAAGCAAAATACTGACTTTTAAAAGTGCCATTTCACAGGAAAAGGACATGTCAGAGACTCTCTACAAGACCCTGAATCTACCTAAGTTTGCTGACTCAGGTATATTGGACTACATGCCATTTTCTACTTGTCAGTGGGCTAGCAGCTTTCTTCCTCTCCCCATCTAAATCTGTAGCATTATGTATCTTAAAATATACTCTTTGTTTGCCCAGGCTTTCTTGTTGGATTTTCGTCTGTTTTTCCACCATGATAGTGCTTCTTGTTTATGCCTACCTGCATATTTGTCACCCTCAATAGATGTTGAGCCCACAGACTGATTTAAACTGAATTGGAAAGATCAAGATCAGATAGATAGGTGGGGTCCTAGCAGCCTTATGAAAAACAGCAAACCCTGGAAATGCCCATGTGGGACGGCAACTCCTCATATGTCTTCTCACTAAGGGAAAGCTCCTGGGAGAGTTTACACTTTCTTATAAAACAAAATAAAACAGAAAAATCAAACCCATAGGAAATCAGATTTAATTCATTTTTACATTTATGGAAACAGTGTTAATTAAACACCTGCATGATGAAAAGGATATCTGCAGAGAAGTGTCATTTCCCAGGTCCACCTGTACATTAAAGACATAGCCTCAGTAGTCTCTTACAGAAATGTAACTTAGGTATCACGTGGCTCCATATAGCCCTGGCTCATCTGTAGTATGTTCTCAGTCCTTTCCTCTAGAAAACCAGGATCACAGTTAGCACCAGTATTTCAGAGGAAACAGAGGAGCTCATCCATCGGAAAGCTCTAGCCAGGTTATAACTCACTTTGTGTCTTTTCAGCAGTGCAAAATACTCCTGTCAAGCTAAACACCACACACACTGGTTTTCTTGGCAGGGGTCTCTACAGACTGCCTGAAAGAGCCTCCCTGTACTCGAGGCCCGTGTGCTGATGATCCTGTTAACCTCTGTAGCTGCGCTTCCCTCTGTTCCTCAGGGCCACAGAACTGCAAAACTAGTGGCATTTCGTAGGTGGGTGGATAGCCTGGGCAAAAACTTAGGAAATGCCCAAACTGAAAAACACTTGCTTTGCTAACTAAAATAAAAACAAAAATTTTCACATACAGAGAAATTTTAGGGGTGCTCTGGGACAGCGAAGCGGCTGCATGAGAGTTCTATAATCCTGCCCAGTCTGTGGAAGGAAACAGACATAACCTCTAAGGAGATGGATAAGATCCTACAGTTAAACTGAAGGTAAATGAATGTAACAAATGCATGATAGAGGTTTGTTCCTTCTTTCTTTTTTCTCTGTTTGTTTTTTTTTTAACGTAGATTTCTGTAGAAGCTCACAAGCACAGCACAGGAAAGAGTCCTCAAGAGTGAAATGAGGATATGCATCTCAACTTCACCAAGGACAAAAGAGGTATTTTCTGTTGAAAAGTCAAGCAAGTGGCTTTATGGATGACTGCTACCACGAAGCAAGGCAGAGAGATGTCCCTTTGTAAAAACTGGAAATTATGAAATGGTGTTGTCCCACAGAAAGTCTGAAAAAAATTGGCTTTTGCTCAAGAGAAAAGAGTCTCAAGCACATTTTCAAAGGCAGTTAAATGGTGAAATTAATATCCCCATAAGAAACAAAAATTAAGAAATGCAATTGCTGAATGTGTTTCACAGAATATCAGTATAGCTGAATATTTTCACTGTAAATGAAGTCAAGAATGTCTGAAGAGGTTGAAAGGATGCATTTATACTACAAGAAAATAAAAAGTCTTCAAGTTCAAAGCCTACAGCTTAAGATGAGACTAAGTACAAGCATCTGGCTGCTTCTGTTTTTCCTCTTAACAGGCAGCAGTATAATGACACTTGTTTCTTGCCTTGCTGTTCTCCTAATTTGACTGAAAAGGTAGCTATGTTTTTGAGATCTGAGGTAGTGTTCAGCGAAAGCACAAGTAGTGAAAGAATTAAGAGAAACACAACTTTAAATCATTCTTTTTGTGTATTTATCTGTAAGATATTTCCTAATGTAACACATTCTTGCTTTAAGTATTAATTGATCATTCTGTCCCTAATATTAGTAATTCTTTAAATACAGTCTTTGGTCTCAGTAAAATTCAAGTTCTAATTTGAAATAAAACCTGCTTCTTTACTCCCAGGAGACAGACCAGTCTTCTATAATGCTTACTCTTAAGGGGTTTGCTTTCTTTACCATCACCTTGCTTTTTTCCAATATTATTGGAAGAACTATACTTCTAAAAAAGAATTTAAAACGTGTGTTGAACACATTTTAAACAGCAACTGAAGTACAGGCACATACACAATACACAAATGTTTCTCTAAGTCAATGTAAAAAAAATACATGAAATGTCAGAAGAATGTGGCTTATATTTACACAGACCACTTTCCTTTTCACCTTCCGTCTTCACCTTTCACTACCTAGAGGGGTTGTTTTGACATACATGACAGCAAATAAAGGAGGTAGAAAAGTGCCAATGTCCTACTAAAGATAGCCTCTTTTAAGCAGAACAGAGAAAGCTAGCAGTGGTATTTTCTATTTATTTTGCTTTATTTAGTAGTGTCTGAAGAGTTGTTATTATTATTATAAGCAAATCTACCTCATCTGCAGAAAATATTTACATTCCCTAATGGATGCTCACTTACAGCAAAAGAGTTCTTAACCATTCCAGTCCAAGCATATCTGACCATCTAAAATGATATTTCTCTTCCATAAACTACAAAGATGTGTTAAGCTAAACATTTATAGCTATATTAAAGCATTAAAACCACCATCACTTCATTTATAATATGGATTTTTATAAACGTTACTCTTCCTTCTTGGAAGACACTATCAAAATAGAGACCTAAATCAAATACTTGAAATAAAAAGGAAGGGCATCTACAAGATATTGCAGTCCCTGAATCTCTGAAGTCCTGGAGATGCAGTGAGGAGTGGTTCTGTATTATGAGACAGGCAAGTCCCTCTTGAATGTGGTTCACGTGAGCGCTCAAGGTTCCCCATGCACTGCAGTATGTATGCTCTGTTTCTCAGCACATGTAACATAGCTGTTTTCTGGATGTACAGAAGTTCTGATGGTTAGACATCTGAAAAAAATATTTGGTTGTCAAAGACACCAGTGCTAGGTAATGGAGATAAGATGCCCTTATAAAGCACAGGGTCTATTCCCTATCAAGTATATGGAGCATTTTACAAATACTGTTTTTCCCAATAGCATACAAATTGAGATATAATTTCCAACTAGATACAGTCCACAATAAAAGCATTTTGATAGACTATAAAGAATGAATATCATAAGAATATGGGAAGGCTATCTTGGGTGACACAAGTGATATTCAGCCCAATTCCTACAATTCACATTAGAAGCCCCTAAAACAAGTTTTCCTTCCTCAATGTAAAGAACATGCTGAATCAGTGTATCAAGAAGAATCAACTCAACCGCCAGTGCAATTGCCACAGGGAATTGTCTCCGTCATTGCAACACAATATATTTGCCTGGGCATACGACACTAACTAGCTATCTCACTAGATTTGGCAGAAGAGACTGCCAAATTACTGTTTAATTCAGTGAAGATACAGATCTAAGCAGGCTGTTAAAATCTTTGCTTTGACTTACGATCTGATTTAAAGTGACAATTCAAATCTGCTCTTGTATAACCATAAAATAATGGGATATTAATAATACAGTTTATACATTTCATGCCAAGCTAAATTTTAAGTGTATTATCAAGATACAATTAAATATTTAAAAATTAAAGTGGAATGATAAATGAGGAGGCTGGAGAAAGGTAACTAAAGCACACAAGTTTTAAACTCTCCTTTTCCTTTGTACATTGTCAAACTTTTTTATGGGTAAACACAATAGAGCAGCCATTTTTTACCCCTCAATATTAAACAAGAGTATCCAAGCTATGACAGATCATTTATACATTTTTTACTCTGTGTATTTCAAATGCAGTGCCAAGCACTGCCTCCTTCCAAGCCTTGCAAGCAGATGCTGAAATGAAGGCAAGAGTATTAAAAAGATTAGTCAAAAAATAGAGATGGCACAATTTCTAAAATCTAAGTGCTCCAGGTCTCCCATGTTGGAATACAAAACCTTCATAAAGCTTCTCATGTAGTTAAGAACTGGAAGGAGGGTGAATAACGAGTTTTCTAAAAACAGTGAAGAGACAAAAACACTAGAGAGAAATTGGGGGCTGGAAGACATATTATGATTCAGACAATCTCCAGCAACATATGCACAAGTGTGAATGCAAGCAACTTGCAAACACCACTTAAATTCCAAGTCTTGATTAGAAAGTGAAGCCAGAAGTATTCGTTGTGTTAGAACATCCTCATTTTGAATTTTTCCTGAGTCTATTTGTCAATAAGGGAATTTTTCCTGTGATGCCAATGGACAAAAATCTAAAATATTCCACAGGCTGGGCTGCCAGCAGAGAAGACTAGAACCAAGAGCATTTATGGGAAGAACAAAGTTGGTCCTTAAGGTGTAATCAGATAGGAGTAGTATTGGTCAATAACTATCACCCTTCAAACTTCTGTCCTTGAGCCTGATGTTGACCCATATGCCTTAAAGGTACAAATTTACCTTCTGTGACAGTTCTTCAACAGGAAATTCTAGAAATTAATGAGACACTTCAGCTCCTGAGGGCTGTTCATTCTTTTTCCCCCTGAAATGCATCCAACCGCATCTCCCCTCCCTCATCCCGCTTGGCGTTTGGAACTTAATGGGAAATTAAGTTTGAGAAATAAGAATCTTCCACCTGTGAAGGAATACAAATCCTTACGCTCAACAGCAGTCGGGTTGTGAGCCTTGAACTGAATCAGCTTTTAGACAGCTCAGGTTTTGTTCCATGTTACATACCACGTGGGGATACTTTTTTAAAAAAGAGACTATGCGGTGAAGATGTCCGTGACTACTGGCTATAAGTTTTATTAAAGCAGACTAAATGTTTAATACAAAATGAATCTTTAAAATCTATGCAAATGAGATTGTGAGGTCCTTGTTGTATAAGGTAAGCTCTTTTTTTTTTTTTAAATATTGCAGGCATACACTGTGACTACTGCAAATGTCAGAGCATGAAAGATCTCCTTACAATGCCCAGATTTGGGTACATAAAAATTTTCACCACTCTCACTGAATGAGAACCAATTTAATACACCACTGAAATTCTCTCTCAGAAGGCTGTTTCAAACCTGTCCTGTGGAAAGCATCCAGTCAAAGCTGTACAAACAGACTTTACATATTCTTGAATCTACCCTAGCAAGTTTAATTGAATGTATTTATTGTATTCTAAAACATTTCAATACACTTTTCTAGGCCTGTTTTTCCATTCTCTAAACTGGCAAACTTTCAGGTCAAGGAACTTTCATGACTGATTTTGCAACACTAAATTATTTCAAACCAAGTAGGGCTTTGGAGATGTATGGTTATGATTAAAAGTGGCAAATCCTATGAACCATATGAAAAGCACACTGCATTAATACCATCCTACATCCCTCTGCTATTTTATTCCTTGTGCCTTTATAACAGTTTTTTTATTATTATTAAAAATGTATTATGGCTAGGTGAAATTGTTAGCACAAAGTGAAATTTTAAAATTAGGGTAGAAATCCCAATGCAAGAGGAATTGGCTGTATATACAGCACTTTTGTTTAAAATGTGTGTAGTGTATAATGCATCATGAAAGATTTAGAGTTTGTTGCTTTTTTTTTTTTTTCAAAGTAGGCTTTCCATGCTTGTATATGACAGTTATTTCTTATAGATATCCAGACAGTGTACTGATAGGCTATCAAGATTTTGATGACAGAATAAAATAAAAATAAAGAATTATAGAAAAAAATCAGCCTAGATGTGAAGCTCCTACTCACCATTAGTAAAATAAATACATCCCATATGAACTCTTTGGATACAAATCAGTCAAGTTATTAAAGCCACGTTATTTCTGTCTACCACAAGCTATGTAATAATATCCTTTTGCAAGTACAATCTTTTGTGAAGTACACTTTATAAAGGGGCTATCATTTTTCATACAGACAAGCAAGCAAAGCTCTGGAGATGTAATTGTGTAAGTTACCCAAAATCAAGAAACAAATTAGAGGCAGAAGTGAGAACAGGATATAGATATTCTGCTTCTAATGTTTTGGCTTGCGGTGCTCAGTAGAGGTAAGTCCGTGGCACCCCGTGCTGCTCCAGGGATGCACTGATGAGTAGCCTTGACCTAAAAGTTATCTCAAAACTTCCACGCAAAACATATGAAACCCTCTTCAGCTGTGAGGAGTTCAGCAATTCCCTGCCAATTTCAGTCTTTTATCATACTTCCTAGGATCAGGGTGGCCTGGGATGCCATGTGCCTACAGAGAGCAAGGTTCCGTGCTCCCTATTCAGATGAAGGAGGTCTGAAGTAGTATCAGACTTTAAGGAGTATTTCCAAATCAAACTGGTATTTTGCCCAGGAACACATTGCACAGTGCTGCCTGTGCCACCTCCCCACAGCACCTGGAAACCATCTTTTACCCATTGTCACATCCCACTTCTTTGTCCTCCCTTCCTGATCATCAGCGCCTTCCTTCAACAGAGATTTTTTCCATTGTCTCTAAGGAACTGTGCTTCATTCCAAATTTCACTTCCAAATGTTCTTTGTTTTCTGTCCTCGCATTCCAGTCTGATCCTTGTTTGCATCGCTATTGGAGAGCAGAAGTGCAGCATGTTGCAAAGGCTCCTTTCACCTTCACTTTGTTCATTTTCAATGATGTGCTCAATTTACAGTTCAGGCACAGGAGATTCATGCCTACCATTCACCTTGAAGTTTGATTAATAAGGAACCTTCAGCATTACCCAGTCTTCAAAAGCACATCACTGAGGTTTAACTGCGTTGATAAATAGATGTATTTCCCCTGCCAATACAAACATAAAGATTGAACACTAAAATAAAGCAGCCATGCCATTTCTCATGCTGGCAGGTTCTGTTCTTAGAGATACATGATCTAGAAGGAATCTCCTCGCTTCCATTTTCTGTACATTTTAATTTACCTATCACACCCTACAGCAATACAATTTAGATGTCTTCTTGAAGACCTCTGTATGCCTCTCCATACAACCTGGAGAATGATATTGCCTCCAGTGTTTGTTGAGGGAGCTCCTGGCAGTGAAACTCCTTGTTCTGTTGTCTCCTCCACAGCCACACAAAAGATAAAGACAATTGCACTAATAAGCTACATGCTATTCTTGTAAAAACAACACTAAGTCGTGGAAAAAGTGAAATCCAAATAGGCTAAGGCAAGGAAGAAGTGAAAACCTATTACACAGGATCTCTAGAGGGAGTGGCATTGGCAGTCTGTAGCTATCTAACATTCCTGGTTGCCCAGCAAAAGAAAAAAAAAAGTGTTTATTTTATTTTTAAACAGATGCCTGAAAAGCATTTTTTCCAATCCCTTTTTCTGCTGAAAATTGAGATATTGTGGAGTCTCCAGTACTGTTGAAATTAAGGCATCACTAAATCCAGAAAAGTAAGAAATGAAGAAACAGAGCAGAAGTACTTTTTGTCAGACTTTTCTAAAGGTTTTATTATTAATATTCCTTTAAATGCACCGACTAAATTTTTGAAGAAAAGTATTTCTGTCTAAAAGCTGCTCTCTTCTTTTACTTAAGATCATAGACATACAAACACGCACATTTCAAGAGGGAAGATATAACCCTAAACCCTTCTTTAAAAACAGAAGAATGTAATTGCCCTTGCTACAATGAAGGCTAGTGGTATCCTGGGCTGCATTAGGAGTAGTGTTGCCAGAAGACTGAAGGAGGTGATGCTTCCCTTCTACTCCGCATTGGTGAGACAATTACAGTGCTAGATCCAGTTCTGGGCTTCCCAGTACAAGTGAGAGCTACTGGAGGAAGTCCAATGAAGGGCCACGGGGATGATGAAGGGGCTGGAGCTTCTCTACTATGAGGAAAGACTGATACAGCTGGGACTGTTCAGCCTGGAGAAGAAAAGGCTCAGGAGGATCTTATCAATGTGTGTTAATACCTGAAGATAGGGTGCAAAGAAGACAGAGCCAGGCTCTGTTCAGTGATGCCCAGTGACAGGACCAGAGGCAATAGCCAGAAACTGAAACACAGGAGGCTCCCTTTCCACATTAGTAAACACCTTTTCACTGTGAGGGTGACAGAGCACTGGCACAGATTGGCCAGGGAGGTTGTAGAGTCTCTATCCTTAGAGATACCCAAAAGCCCTCTGGACATGAAGCAGAATCGGTTCTAGGTGGCCCTGCTTAAACAAGGGGGGTTGGGCAAGGTGACCCCCAGAGGTCCCTTCCAACCTCAACCATTCTACCATTCTGTAGTCATGATGTTTCTGTATCATAGAAGGGAATTTAACCCACAGGTTCACAAAACCCACTGATTTGAAAGACACCTTTAAAAGGAGGACTGGGACTGCACTAGAACCAAGCTGAACAGCAAGTTCCTGAAAGACAGATAAGGCAAATCTCCAGAAGGAAAGCCCAAACAACTTGTGCGTTAGTGGAAATTCTGATAGTTCCAAGCCTCTAAAATCCTAAATGCTGTCCGTCTACTCACAAAGTGCTTATGTAAGCCTATTAAAGTCATTTCAACTCTGCAATTTTCCACTACAACCTTACCTCGTAGGAGTTTTATGAAAACAAATTAAAGTGAGATGTTTAGATACTGAAATGAGGAACAAGGAATGCAAAGGCTTCTAAGAACAAGAAGAAATATCAGCCAGGGAAATAAACTGATCAAAGGAGCTGCCTTCATTCACTCGTTGATACAAAAGTCCAGAAAAGCAAGCCTTTACAGATGTTCCATGTCCTGCAAACTGATTCTCCACCTGCAGCACTTTAACCCGAACGTACAAAGCTAAGCTTGTAATAGATGAGCTCACTGCACAAACAGCACATCCAGCTCACAAGGGTTGACTTGTATCAGCTTGGCAGAAGGTTAGTGACTTGCCGAGGTTGACTCAGGGTCTAGTTCAGACACACAGTATCACTTCTCCTTGTGACTTATTTCATCGTCTTCCATGGAGATATTCACAACGTAAGGATTTGAGAGTGAAGATGTGTGGCAGAATCTAGATAAGAGTTATGAAAGGTTCAGTCCAGAAAATCGAGCCACAGGTCGATACTAATCATAACCCATATACTATGTGTTTTAAGAGAGATGATTCTGCTGTGGATTTCAGAGGGGAATATACAAGCATCTATGCCTGTCCTTCAGCTTCCCAAACCTTGCTCCCTACAGTACTCTGGTGGGAAATGCATGCATACAAATACTTTAGGAACATGACTTTACATTTCGTTGCCAGGGAAGTCTTTGCTTTCTTGCTTATCGTTTCTGTTTTCACTACATAGAACCCAGTTCCTCTTTCTTGGTGTGGGGGTACACAACTAGTCAGTCGTCAGGTGGGTCTGTAACACTGTGTTTCTGTATACCATTACCATTGTTCAGGATCAGCTATCACGAGGATGGTAGAGATGTTCACACTTCGTGTGCCACTTAAAAAAAGAAAAACCAAAACCCCAAAACAACAACATTTAAGCCTATCTCAGGCAGATAGTTCTCAGTCTGTTTCAGTGCCCATTTCTTGGTCAGCTGCAGCAGCAAAGCAGTGAGAGTCCTGAAGTCACTCTGTCACAATCAGTTGAATCATCTTTGACCCCACAGGGCTTTTGTAGTAAATATGCGTGTGGCTACAGAGTTTAAAATTCATTATACCCTTGGGAAAAAACATTTTGCATCCCTGTGAGAAAGCTAACAGGGAGACTGGAAAAACTTCAAGGCTAGCATTTAGAAAATAGTTGGAGCTCTGGAAGGATATGACAACCAAATAGATAATCAGGCTGGAGAAAAGTGACGGAGCCGACATCGCAATGTGCCAGTCAAACAGCAGGGTAACCCATGGGCCCAAACAAACTGAAACCAACAAGAAAACACTCTTTTAGCTGCTGAAAATCTTGTACACAAAGGAGGCATAGGAAATCTGCTGGGAAGATATTGTGCCAGACTTATTAAATAGCAAGACAATAAGGACAATAAAACATAACAGGATGCTTAAGAATCTGATAAACTATCTCCAGTGGAAAAGGTATTAAATTAACCAAAAGGAACCAGACTTCTGGTGGGAAGAAGAGGGACAAGAACAGCTCATCTCACTGCTAGAAAAAAGACAGAAAATGCAATTTACAGCTGAGATGGAACAGTGAAAACAAGAGAATAATATGCCTGAAGCTCTAGGGAAGCCCAGAGTGAGTTGTGCAGTCTGAACTGATGGAAAAACAAAGGAAAGAAAAAATTTCCTAGTTGTTGTGGTTTAATCCCAGCCTGCAGCAGCTAAGCACCACACAGCAACTCACTCCTCTCCAAGCGGGATGGGGGAGAGAATCAGAGGAGTAAAAGTGAGAAAACTTGTGGGCTGAGATAAAGCAGTTTAATAAAATAAAACAAAAGCCATGCATGCCAGCAAAACAAAACAAGGAATTCATTCAACTACTTCCCATCTGCAGGCAGGTGTTCAGCCATCTCCAGGAAAGCAGGGCTCCATCGCGCATAACAGTTACTTGGGAAGACAATCACCATCACTCCGAACATCCCCCCTTTCCTTCTTCTTCCCTCAGCTTTATACACTGAGCATGACATCACATGGTATGGGATATCCCTTTGGTCAGTTGGGGTCAGCTGTCCCGGCTGTGCCCCCTCCCAACTTCTTGTGCACCTGGCAGAGCATGGGGAGCTGAAAAAGTCCTTCACTAGTGTAAGCACTACTTAGCAACAACTAAAACATCTCCACATTATCAACACTGGTTTTAGCACAAACCCAAAAACATAGCCCCATACTAGCTACTACGAAGAAAATTAAGTCTATCCCAGCTGAAACCAGGATACCGCTAAAAAGTCATACAGCATAAGATTAAATCACTAAGACACAGGGGAAAAAAAACCAGAGAGTTGTAGCAAATATTTATTTAAAAAAAAATAAAAATCAAAGAAGTGTTTCACAAAGTATGCAATTCAGAATGACCCAGAAAAATATTATGTGGTTAATGCACTTTCTGATATATATTCCCTTGGTTCCTTTTATGACTGAGTTTGTTATTCAATGGACTGATCACTATTAGGATACCCCAGATCAGAGCCATGTGAGCTTCCCCAAAGCTCTACCTCAGTCAGCAACTTTCACCAATCTCCCAGGCCACCAGCTCAGTGCTAGTATTTACTCCTCCCTATTTCTTTCTTTTTAACACATGAAGTTATGGAAGCTGTAAAAAAAACCCACAAAGTATTAGAGTGATCATATTACTAATAAAGAAAAATATTCCACTTATACTCCACAGAAAAGAGGGAAAAGATCATGAGACCAGGGCCAGCAAGTCCAGACCCAGACAGCCTGCTCCCACTCTCAAAATAACAAGGCAGCGAGGGATACAAAAACCCTGAACTAAGGGAAAAGAGACAAATCTTCAGGTCTAATTTGAGCACCTAGGCATTTTCTCAGTAGGAAAGGTGTTATGTTTGTATAATACCAACCTGACAGAGTTATGATCTCTAGATGCTACTGTAATACACACACAGAAAGACTGAGAAGCAGTAAGCCACTTGTGAATTAATCAGGCTGTAAACACTGCCTGAATTCCACAAGAAACCTCTTCTGGCTGCCTCCTAATCTGAGACAGTTCACAAAGAAAGCCTCTGCTGGCATAGTTTAAACATTTCTTTCAGAAAAATAAAACAAAAAATAAAAAAAGAAAAGGCTAAGCTGTGGAGAAGTGTGTGAAAACTGATAATGGAGAACACAAGCTAAACAGAAGTGTTTCAATCTTCTAAACAGTGTCCGAATTTTTGGAAAATCTCTATAGGCCTTTATTGGTGGAAGGAGTGTCTTGCCATGCTGTGAAATAGATTTTTATTTACTCAGCAGATGGTGGGTAGATATTTAGTTCCATGCAGATGCTAAGATGACAAAGTGTGTCAAAGGACCTTGGACAAGTAGGCAAAAGGTGTGTGGGGGGAACCTAGAGGATTATTGAGTCCTTCATGAGCAAAAGGTTTTAAGTTGCCAAGATCAGAATTAACTAGGGCACAACTTAGTCATCCCTTATAAAATACTCTCTTGAAACAGCATAACCTCACCTATGCCTAAACTAGGTTTTTCCTGAGAGGTCTAGTGAGGCCAGTAACCAAAAGCAGCAGACATTATCTTGGCAAGGAGTTATTTCTTTGCCTTAAGTCTTCTAAGAAAGAAGGTTTGGTTTGTAATAAGGAATATTCCCCAAGAACTTGGAGCACTTGTAGGTTTAGCTTTACTCTTAAAGACCATCCCTGCTGTGTCACTGAAATTGGTGGCAGCACTCTAACTGCCACTTCCTCGACACCTGCTGCTTCTGCAAACATGTACAAAGGTTTCAAGTTTTAGGAACTTGTTTAGGAAGCTGCGCAGGCTGAAATCTCCACAAAAAACACATGATACAATGCAGAAAGATTTACAGAAAGGGCAGCAGCTTTTAAATATACTAGGTTGCAAGCAACACACCTTTAGCCTACTGGAATAGTAGAGGGTAAACTTGAGCTAGTTTCTTGTTCTGTAGACTCCTTACAATCTATAAAGTTCATAAAGCTCTGGTCTATAAAGAAAGCAGGAGGCATTCCTAGGGGATAGCAGCACTATATAAAGTAATCCTTCAGCTGCCTCAAAGCTGCCAAAGGATCCCAGCAGGAGCAACATTAGGCCATCCCTAGGTCTCACCAGCTGAAGGAAGCCAGAATGTACTATTTCCCATCTACTTTCTCTTAACGTTCGGTCCATGCCAAGTATTGAAACAACCAGATCAATTCCATGCTTGCTTTGACTGCAAGAAGTCCCCCTATGAAGTATACTCAGCACAGCCCTTTCCATTATCTGTATGCTAAGGTTGTCGTCTCCTTTTCCAGGAAAGTCTTTTGGTGTCACATAGGACACCTAACTGCACAGTCCTGGAGAGGCTTTGATAAAATGTGCTTACAGGCTCAGCATTATGACTCTTCAGGGACCTGAACATTTATCTTGCTGTACTCCAAACGTTAGACGTAAAGACATTACTTCTCCATTTTGGTCTCTGCAGGAGCTAATTGTTTAAGACAACTCACAGCATGCCCACTGCATAAAGACCACCTGCAGTCCGTCACTAAGCACAGCAGTTCAGGAAATTGTCATTAAAATCACAATTACTTTAGTACTCTCTTTTTACTAGAGTCTTCACCCAGGAAACAAAAGATCCGAACCAAAAATTCCCTTCTCAGGCCAGCCTTAACACCACAAAGTGCTTGCTTTTGGCTGGGGGGCAGGGAGGTAATTTCACTTAACCTTAAACATCTACCTGACCTTTTTAGTTAATGGTGCTAAGAGGAACATCTAAACCAGGTCAGAAACTGTGTGGTAGAAGTACCTGTTCCATTCCTTGTACACACAGGGGGGTCTAGGCAACTAGTGAACATTATGACCCCAGGTAACCTTTTATGTTTTAGCTAGCTATCTGGCTCTGGTTGTGACAGAAACTTTTACACTTTCTCCTGCATAATGTTTTCTACTAGATCAGGTTTTGGCAGCACGTACAATCTTCAGTGTGCTGTAGCACGGTGAGGTCGAGGTGATGGCACGTCATTTATTAGAGACAGCATGCCAGCCTAAATTGGAGAGGACATTGTGGATTCTGTAAATGCCCACCCTAACTTTCCTCCTGCTCTGTCACTGCAACCTATTAAAGGTGAAGGAGGAGATCATACTACTATTAAATTCATTCTGTAAAACCCTTTGAGATCTTAAGATGAAGCACCCAATATAAGTCCAGAGAAGCAATGTCATTATGACCCTTTTTAGTATAAATTACTACCACTTCAGAAAGTTTCACACGTTTTTATATAACTTTATATCTGTTCCTAATTGTAAATCCTCCTTTGCAACTAAGTCTGTCTTCAGTCTATAATCAACTGACCTTTCTGAGGTGTCCTTTTAAGTCAGACACAAGTGAGCTAAGGAAAAAAAAAGGGAACTCCTTAAAAAGAATGGAAAAAATGCAAAGGGAAGAAGAAAGCTGAGATGTAGAAAACTATCACTTTCTGCCCTGTTAGTACTTACATCCAAGACTGTTCTTCATGCTGGGATGGTTTGGGTTTGGGGTGGTTTTTTTGTGTTTGTTTGGTTTGGTGTCCCCCCCCCACTGTGTTGTCACTTGGTTGGCTTTTTTTGCAAGTGTTTGGGAATTAGAGGCAGGCTTTGAAATTTCTGCTGAATAAGAGGCAAATGTAACTTTGCTAACCATGTGCTGGGGAGCTAGTTCAATAGAAACCAGCAGGGTCAGCAAGTGTCTTTCAGCAAAGAGCGCTGAAAGAGTGCTGATTTCTCAAGTCAGAAAATTAAGGCTGGCCAAGATAAACAAAAACAGTCTTGTAAAATCATTTCACAAATTGGTTTTCTGATTATGCTTTCATACTACCTGCTATTATCCATATCTATCTAACTATAAGAACAGATCCTTCTTATATCTGATAGTGGGAAAAATTAGGTTAAATGCCCAAGTAAGCCAAAGCCTGGATCTTGCCCTTTTTCTGAATAAGAATTTTAATTAGATTTATAAGCACATTTACATTCCCAAGTGAGAGAAGCAGTGTGCTTTAGCAAGGAATTAAATCCCAGCATGCTGATTATAATGTAGGTTTAGGTTGTCCGTGTCAGGTTGGATTATTCCAGGCTAAAGATTTTCACTATTTATGCTGACCTCCTGACACACAGCAGTTCTAGCACAGACAGAAGCTGTAATATAATCCTGAGGTTGACCCTAAGAAGCCATTCCCTGATAGAGAGAAGTCTTTGAAGTGGATGTCAAGTCTGATGCAGCAGAGATGTTAGAATTCCAGTTCTATATAAGCTAGTTGTGTTCAATTAATCACATAAGATAACTGTACTTGGTTAAAAAACTAGTGCAAGGAAAGAAAAGGAAAGACACTAACATACTGAATGGATCCTTAACCACAAACTGCACTCAGGTTTTGCTTCTGGTTTGGCCCTTAAATTCAATTGATGCCAACTAACGAGCTCTTTCCAACCCAACCTGCCACCAGCTGGGCACCTTCTTCAAGGCACAGTCTGGCAGACATGTTCTTCCAAAAGTATCTAAAGATATTTGGCTGCCCAGCTCCCAGGATATGTTGGTTTTTATCTTCAGTCTGTGCAAAGAAGAGGCAGGGGGAAAAAAAGTACATCCGGGACTGCTGCCTCTCTGTAAACTGATTTCATGACAGGAGAAAGGAGGCTGGGGAATGGGAATGCATTTCATCTTACTTACATCAACATACAAATGAATAAGAGGTGCATCAACACCTCATTTTTAAATGCAGTCAGAACCACAATCATCATCAGAGCTCATGAAAAACAGCAGCTGTACTAAAACATATTTGTTTCACTTTCCATTTCTCCACTCTGTATCCAGCTGCAGTGTCCAATTAGTGGATATGGTGGAAAAAAATCTCAGAATTCTGATAATAAGTACAGTATGTAAAAGTTAGGAGAAAATATCCATTTCCAAGTGGAATGCTTAATGATTTGTATTTCTTAGTATATGAAATGTTGTTTCAGGAAGGAACCATTTCGAACCACACACCAATGATATGAGTTTACTAGCTAAGATATCTTTCAGCAGTGAAATCAGACAGGATATTGATGTCCTGCAGCACCCAGAAGCCTTCATTAAGCAAAAAATCATGTTTAATTCCCCTAAGAGCAGTCATTAGGTAGAATACTTCAAGCTACCTTTTCATAGGGCTGTACATACTATATTTTCTCACACTGATAAAATCTACTGTGCTTTCAGCTTTCTAGAACTCATCCCCTCATGTTGCAAAGTGGTGGTACCCTCTGCCACAGATGCCAAGAGCAATTTTTTCTAAGGCTTTTAGCTCTCCTCAGCACAAGTAATACAAACTGCAACTCTGATTTTAAGAGAGCACAGAGACAGAACAGCTGCAACATTTCAGCTCCAGGAACTTTCCTTTGAGCGTGCTGCATTCTTCATTTTATGTGGATTCTCAAGTGACAAAGCAAGGAGAAGGGAAAGGGGCCAAGATAACAGGATGAGAAAGAATATACCAAAAAGGACTTCTAGAAACAGACTGTTGTTTGTGAGTGGCCTCGGATACCAGGATTACTTACATATGATTTTTCTGGAATGCAACATCATCTGGCAGAAACAACTTTCAGAGCAGGGGTTTAAGAAGTGCAGCCCATGGGTCTGTTTGTAGACCACAAAGTGTTGCTGTGTAGTCCATGCTGGAAGTTTTTCACATAGCTGCTTCTGACAGACAGAGTTATAGCAATTAAAGAGTCTGTGTCCACTATGCTAGAACCAAGCTTTTCATCTAGGTGCTGCAGGATGTAATACCTGCAGCCACAGTGAATGGAAGAGTCATCCCACAAGAGCCTGGACTGTGCCCCAGCCGTACAGCCAGATCCTGTATACTGCCCCAGCTACACCTAATACTCTTCTTGGCAGGGAGAAGCTGTTTCATCGACCTGTTCCAGAAGTGTTTATGTCATCCAGAAAAGAGGGAGTTTCCACTTCTGCAAGGGCAGGAAAAGAAAAGCAGACCTTACCTAATATGTGGACTAGAAAGCAGACTGAAGAATTTTTCTTCTCATTAAAATGAACTTTTATGATTTGCTCCTGCCTGATAAAACTATGGAATTCCTGCCTTAGATGGTAGGTAGGACCTATAAACCTCTCAGTGGAGATCCTGTTTCTTTGCTGGTAAGAAAGAACAATTTTCTTACAGTGGAGCTGGTCTCCACTATCAAGCACTGGCACATATGCCTTTTAATGTGTTAATGTTACTTCCTTGCCCTCTTTGTGCCAATGTTTGTTACCAACATGCCTCCATGCGCATGGCCTTTCATTCGCTAGGTTTCCCAAAATACTGTTATAAGCCTTGTTTGGGATACCTTCTCCACCTTTCTAGTACTGAATGCTTTGACTAGAAAATAATACAAGAATCATCTGCAAGGGGAAATTGTGTTGAAAGACAAGATCCCTTTGAGATGACTGTCTGAGAAGTCAGAAACTTTTTCATCCTTAACAAGCTGTATATATTGTGTAAAAATAGCTTATTCCAAATTTATCTATCAAGTTTAATTGTGTAAAATTGGCCCTTGAACACAGGTACACCAGCTGCCACTGCACTTAATCAATGCAAAGCAAATTCTTCAAGCATCCAGTTGCTTAAGATTTTCTTATCCTCTTAAATACCTGATTCATAAGTTCCCTCATTCATATCTGTTAATAACAACCCAAATTATTCTTTCATTTGTGCATCATTAAGGTTACCCCAGGAACAGAAACCTTTTGAACCTTTGCCAAAGTTCCTGGAGCCTGCCAGAGACAGTAGTTCAAGCTGATCACATGCGCTACCTTACTGAGAGTGGTCCCAGCCATATCTTGAACTCAGATCATTCATACTTATATTTTTACAGTGATACTACTTGCAATCACAAAGTAAAAGAAACCTGGATTGCATTCAGTGTTTATTGCAGTTTATGTCACAAAAGTGAACATAACTGGAGGTAAGGTGAAGTACTACCCGTACAGTCAACACAATATATTATCTCACTACATAAATAGGACATGAAATCATAATAAAAATTAAAATTTATGTTTAAGTCAAATATCAACTGCTTGCCAGTTACTTTTTAATATCATGGGTTTTAATAATAAAGTAGCAAGAAGCCTGAGAAGAAAAAAGGTACAGATTCTCATCCACCAGAACTTTGCTAACATACAAAACAAAAGGCCAGGAAAATATAATTTTTATACTTCTAGCTTTATAAATGTCACAAGCCTTCTGCTTCCTGAACTCTATCTCCTGCTTTGTTCCAGCATGTATCCCAATGTATATCGGACCACGTAGGGCCTGAACTCACTGCTGTCACGCTGTATTACCCTACTAGATTTGTACTGTATTAGATGTGACACCTTGTCTTTGCAAGTTAAAGATATCACTACATATTGCTCCCCATAATTATACTGCTGTTTGATATCACTACAAAAGAAAATGAAAGCTACACCCTGTAGAATTTTTTGTGACATATTTCCATAATTATGCAGATATATACACTACACAGAGAAACAATTTGTGTTAATATAGCCTGGAAGCAAATATTTTCCTCAGGAATAAAAAGCATGAATATGCTTGTGAGACATCTATAGGCTATCCAGCAAAACAGAATCTTTTAACAGAAGGATCTACTGGCAAGCAGGACCTACATAAATAAAAAATTCACAACCACATATGTTTCTTTTACATGGCCATACAAGAGTTAAACCAGAAATAATATAATTGCCCTTTGTGCTATATCTTTTATAGTAATAAAGCCATACAAAATCCCATTTTGCCACTATTATCTGTAGTGTTTAATCAGAGCAAATAAGCTGTAATATCTGTACAATAATTAATTATTGTATGCTGTGGCTTGTTGATAAACAAAAATTTTTCTGTAAAATTCTTTTTATATAAGAGAACACAAGCAAAATGTTGGCAAAAACATTTTCTCTTATGTTCTTTCCTTATGTGCAAAACTAAATAAGATAAGCAAAATATAACTCCCTTGGGAAAAAAGAAATCTGCAGGTGAAAGGTAAGAAAGAAAAGTAATCATATTAAAAAACACAAATATTCTAATTATATTCCTACTACATGTAAAATACACTTTGGGCTCAAATAAGTTCCCCCTTCATTGGGTTGGGATTGTATCTTATTTTTCTATACCAGGTCCTTCTATACCCATGAAAAATAGGTGTTACAGTGTAACATTTAATACAAAATCATCACCAGTTTGCTCTAATGCAACGCAGGTCTATACAGCTGAAGTCGACATAATGTCTACTAATGGTTGCAGTAGGAGCAGGACTAATCAGAAAGACAAATTACAGCAAACAGGCTGTAGCCTGCAGTTCTGCTTTGTACAAGCCACCTCCTTGGAAAAAGCAAAGCCATTTGCAAGGTACTACCCTGCCCCATGCAGGCAAGGTGGCAGAGCATTGCCAAGGGCTAGAGATGGCTGTCTCGCAATGAGATTTTACATTCTCTAAAATCAATAGCAATTCAGCTGCAAGAGTACAATCCAGTTATGTTCTACAATCTTCCCTTATTATCATCATTTTTAAGAGCATCTAAAGTTTGTCGGTTTTCTGTTTGACATCTGGCTGAAAGAATAATCAGGGGAGCTACAGCAGGCAGAAAAATGTATCCCTCCAGCATTGCTCAGCCTCTGAAATGGGACACACACAGACTGAGCACCCAGAATATGCCTTTTTTTTTTTTTTCCACTGACCTTTACTTCTTGGCTTGTTGGAGCAAATATAAATAAGGAAGCTATTTTAAATGAATTAGAGGGGCATGAGGAACATCTTTTCACATTCTGGAATAATGATGGGTTTTTCACATCACTTCCCAGTAGTCAGTACATCATCGTTTTTACATAATTTTTTAGTAGCTATGACATAAATTGGAACAGGTACCCCAAACAGATAAACACAAATAACATACCTTTTCTTTTGGTCATCTGAACTGTAAAAGTAAAACATAAAATGTACACGGGGGAAAATTTTCATTTGACTGCCCTCTAGTCTCACAGTTGTATGGCTCTGCATTGTATGGACGCTAATATAGAGCATAAAAGAAATATGACAAACAAACAAAAAAACCCCAGAAATTATAAAAAACTGCAGTAACTACAGGATGTTTTGTTTGTCTGTTTTATGAATTTAATTATCCAAGGAAGACCAGAGAGTGAAATGACTGCTGTAAGTGAATTCAGAGTACCAAGAGTGTCTCGCAGGGAGGATGCTGAATGACAGCTGTGGTTTTGAGCTGTGGTTTCAAGGCAGCTCAATACACTGACTAGAGAAGCAACTCTGCCCCTCATCGTGATCCTGCCTGGTATCAGCCTAAAGCCATTATCAGCCACCTGCTGGGCAGTTTATGTGAGATGAGTTGGTAATATCTGCTCCATACACCAGAGACTGAGCAAGCATAATGGAAACTCATGTGATAATATTTTTTATTTGGCAGTTAATGTGGGTTTTATTTGTCTAGCAAGAGTAAATTCTGCTAGAGCT
This sequence comes from Phalacrocorax aristotelis, assembly GCF_949628215.1. Taxonomy (NCBI): domain Eukaryota; kingdom Metazoa; phylum Chordata; class Aves; order Suliformes; family Phalacrocoracidae; genus Phalacrocorax; species Phalacrocorax aristotelis. The sequence continues at coordinate 42,041,288 of NC_134277.1, forward strand.
GATGCCTGGAGCTGATTCTTCCACCATATTATACGAGCAACACGCTCAGAGTAGTGGTTATTCTTTTGTGTTAGAAATATGAGAATAAAGCCCCACGAAACTAAATTTTGTATATGTAAATATCCCCAGCTATTTGACGTTCCTGAGCAACTGAATGTTTGCCCCATCTTGCCTGTCTCCTTTCTTTTCCTTCACATCCTTTTCAGCATTACCTTGTTCTCTTTCTTTCCTCTGGTTTTTGGTTTAGCTCAGCCTTTCCAGAGCCCATCCCTCTCATAGCCCCAGCTGGTGTGATGAGAACCAGGGATCCCCCTCACCACTTGCAGCCACTACTTTACTCCTTCTCATGGGCTGTGTTTCCTCTTCAGCCATTCATCCACCTGGAGTGACTCAGATCTGTAGAAATTTGTCTCACAAATCCCAGCCCTTGGGCACCTCCTTATTAAATACAGCCACCAATAACCCCATGCTCTGAACCCCAACCTTGATTAAGAATCACAGTTAAAAACCTAGAGGTTTTGTTAAATTTATTATAATGTCCAACAATAAAATTAGGCATGAAAACTGAACTAGATTCTTCCTTTCAGCAAGGACACAAGCAGGACAAGGATTTCTGTACTTGAAGAGAGGGGACAAGTCCACTTGCAGCCTGGGTCATGCAACATCTATCCTTTTTATGAGGCTTTGTATGAAAGTCTTAAATTCACAGAAAAAAAAAAAAAAGACAGCAAAATAAATACCATAAAACCAAAACCCACAAAAACCCTGAAAACTTCTCTTGTGAAATAAAAACAGGGAATGTTAATGGACTGTGCTTCTTTTTATAACCCTATTGATTTTGCAACAATTAAACCTTAAAATTTTATGGACTTTTTAGTATTCTTAGTGTATTTATTTGGAACCACCATTTACCATGAAAAGCATCATTACAAAATCTACAGCTGCTTCTTAAGTAGAAGGCCCTCTTTTGGGTATGCTTTTCTTCCACTCACAAATAGCAAGACTAGTGTTTTTATTCTTCAGTCCCCTAACTCACTGTATAACTTTGTGATCAGTTTTTGACTGCAGATTTTGCTCTGGACTGAACTGTATCACTTCAATCAGGTTGACTTTTCAGCCACAGAGAGCCAGCAATACTAACTGCTATTGCCAGCAGTTACAGGCAAAGAAGTAGAATTGAACACAGCAAGTAAGTCATGCTGTCAATTTTTGGTTTGTATTTGTGAATAATCTGCAAATAAATCTAACTTTTCACACATTCTTAATTACTAAAATTATTTCAGCAAATAGCTATTAACATGAAACCGACTTATGCATTAGGAAAATTTCCTCTAAGTCAGATGTGTCTTTCATGAAATCTAGTCCACTGTGAAATCAATGACAAAGTTCTCATTAACTTTGTGGCATTAAGATTCATTACTGTATACTTTGTCTATTCCCTGATTGCCTATAATTAACTTCCACTGAAACTTCCCTCACACAAGTCCTATTTTATTGACCGTGCTCTCCAACTAATGTAAATAACCAAACGTGGTTCAACTTGTAAATTTTAAAATCATAGATAAACAATTTTTAAATTTTTCAGCAAATATCTCAAAACTAAAGATTAATATTTGCCTGCCTGAAAGCATTATTATCTTCTCTCCAGGGTATTCCCGTTAGTAAAATCTGAGCACTTGAATACTCACATGATGAATATGAAAGATCACTGTACCAGTGAGTAGTGGGATTCTGCTGGCCTGTCCATGAGGAGATTACATAGATATCCATCTAAAGCTGCTAAAGCTGTGCTGATTTGTTGCAGCAGGCAGTAATAACCACCAAGATAGATGAAAGGATTATATCTGGTCTTTAGGGAATGGGTAATGGAGATCTATAACACAGGAGACCTGCAAGAAAAATCTTTGAAACCACCAAGCTCAGGGAAGAGAATTAGATCAAAAAACTCAAATAATGCCAAATCCTAGAGAAGAAGGGAAAATTCTGAGTTCACTGTGGATGTGCTTCTGTTCATCTAGAACTGATTGTTTAAAGGTTAAAGTAGCAGATCTAGTTTATACATCTCTGTGAAGCCAGTAGAGTAAAAGAGAAGTCTACAGAATACGATCCATTTTATGATAAGAAAAGTATTAAAAAAACAAACAAAAACCCACCACACAAGAAGCTCTCAGGGAGCAATAGAGCAGGTCTGCTCCTTACGGGAAGGTGATCCAGGAGCAACACGGTATCCCCCATGGGCAAAGGGTAGGGTGTCACCAGCCAGGGCCCATCCACCATCCTGAGTTGAGGAGCACAGCAGAACCTGAGACGGTGGTCCGGTCCAACCAAGAGTCCAAGTCATAAGGCAATAGCATGGTGGTAAGGTGGGTGCAAGGTCAAGCCAAGAAGCTGGTCCACAGGTTGAGGTCTGCATCAAGGGATCCAAGGTTGGGCTGGGCATCACTTTGGTTGCACTAGAGACCAGCGCTCCTCCAGTGTAGCTCAGGGCAGGGGCTAAAGATTCTAATGGGTGTAAGTCCCAGGTAAGGCTGGTCATTAAGGCCTATTAGTGCCCTTAGGGCCCTGACACAAATCCAGCCTTCCACATATTTACCAAGACAGCAAAACACCTGATTTTTAGCCAGAAATCCAGTATAACTCACAAAAATGCTTAAGTATGTTAGGCACATGTCTCTTACTGCTTTCAATGCACCTTTAAGAAAACCTACTCCCACTGTTAAAAATACTCTCAATGCTTCAAAGTAGTCTAATACTTACTTTTTTGCATGATCAAGGGTTTTCACAGAATTGTTCCACATTTCCCTTTCCATTTCTGGCTACTCATTTTTATCTATGCATTAAATCAGTCTGGAGACTTGACTCCTTTTCTGTCTATTCCAGCTTCAAGGCAGCATGGGGAAATTAGCTCAGATGTTAGTCAAGTTGTTCTATAATAGTTAAACAGAACAAGACTTTATTGATCATATGCCCTTCCTGAGCGATGACTCCCCAAGTGGACTACACAAGAAAAAAATTATCACAGTGCTTTCTTGTAATTATTTTCTGTTTTTCTGACCTGACATGAATTTGCTGTTCTAAATCTTTCAGTGTAGCCTGGAAATTGGTCCCATTCTTGGGCGCCAGAAGCAAAGGTTCAATTATATTTTTTTCCCTTTTTAGGAGAGACCACCAATTTTCCTAGTCCAAACATGTCTGCAAAATAATCTTCCAAATGTGTTCCATCTGACAGTCAAAATTTAACTTCCCACTTTATGATCAGCCAAGTTCGGGTGTTATTTTCCCTTCCTTCAATTCAAAGAAAGGCCAGTGGCTTTTCACGTAGAAACAAGAAAACTATTTGCTGCAAGTGACATAGGAAAAACCAGTAAGATTACATTCATTCAGTGGTGAAAAGTGAAGTTTAATAGCAGGCAAAGATACCTATACTAACTCTATTTTATTATTTACTTCTCACCAGTGTCAACAATAGGTTGTTTACTTATCAAACATAGAGGTCATCCCACCCTCCTATCTCAAGGAGGCGTTCCAATTGAGTTAATGACATACAGTTTGATCATTTAACCTATTCTTCCTCATATTGTCATCTTGGTATGGTTTAAAACAATAAGGTTATTTGTGTTGTCTTGTAATCTCTCCTAGGTATATAGGACAAGGAAGCGAGAGTCTCAAGAATACTTTTAAGACTAGGAACTTCAGATGAAGTTCCATCCACCAGCATAAAGTGGGTTGAAAAGAAGTAACACTGTCAAGCCACTTTGAATATTCTGTTCTAACCTGAGGTATAGTTTAACGGTAAGGAGAACTTCACTCAACCAAAATCTTGTTTAAATATGATACTAATTAACTAAGACAATTCAGTGAAGAATACCTACAAATTATTAAAGTTACTGGTATTTAAAGGAATTTATATGCTTTTGATTCACTTAATCAACAGTAATTCTCAATGGAATACAAAAAAAGGCACAGAGTGAAGAAGAGTTATTTGTCTTCACAACTTTTCATTTTTAGTTTTCATCACAAACGCCTCCAACTCTCCTGACCTTGACATTAAGAAGTCTCCTGCAACTTCCAGGGTCTTCTCTGAGGCCTGGATAGGCTCAGGAGAGCACAATGTGACATCAGATACTGTAGGGGCAGGTAACAGATCTTACAGGCTAATCTAGCTCCATTTCAAGCCCAGTTTTTAACTGGGGTGAGGAAAGAGCCAAGAGTTTACTCACCTCTTTTGAAGGCACAGTACAAATTCTCCTATTTCCCATTTGCACAGTTTTGTCTAAAGGTCTGATCCTGCAGCTGTTAAAGGCTCAGCATCAGAACCTAGTGCAAAAAACAAGCCAGGTCCAAATGTTTTTCATTCAAAACACACTGTGATATTTTCAAAACTAGCAAGTGTTTCATTGTCAGGCTATAAACTCTATACATACAGTGCATATTACACAAATGGGATTTACCTAAAGATAAAAGCAACTTCCTCATAGTCTTTCCTCTATAAAACCTAATGCGCTTTCAGAGACTGAAAAAGACAACTAGAGAAAAGGTTAACATGAACTTGCAATGTTAGGCCTGCTCATGACTTGTCCCCTCAGCAGAATCTAATGCTGACACCATCACCAGCAAATCACTGTCCTGAAGTACATTTGTCAGTGTTATCTAAAGAAATATTAACAATATCTAGAGTGAAATAAAACAAGGATTTGTCAGCTGTTGCTTTTGGCACTTGGGCTGGGGAACAGCAGAAAGACAGAGTTGGTAAAGTGTCTCCTGCAAAATAAATTATATTGAATCACAGCCTCAATAATAATTTCTTTTAATCCTTTTGAGTCTCCCTTTTGGATTTAATTTCTTACAAATGCTTAGCCTATTCTTTCTTTTCTTCTAAGTACTTTAGATGTGTTGGGTGGAAGAGTATAGGGAAAATGGGGTCTTCTAAGCAATTGTTCCCTTCAGACACCTGGCACATCAATTTGGGGGTCCTCCTTTTCTATGCAACACTTATGCATTCAAGACTAGAAGAAATGTCACTAGTTCATAGAGAGGAACAAACAGCTCAGGCTGGGTCACAGTAAGAGTGTGACAACCAACACCTAGAAATCTGATCTCAGACATTTTGAGGTTCTTCTCAGATCTTGAGGCCTATTTCCAGAGTGCCAGTAAATCCAGGAAAGCAAGTACCCTGTGAATGCGTACCATGGAGCAGAGCAAGAAGAGCAAAAGGAGCTGAAAATGGCAGGAGCAGTTGTTCTTGAGAGTGAAGGGGTGAGCAAGGAGGATACAGACATCCTGGGCTCAGTTCACAGCCTTGCTACAGGCTTCCTGCCAGGGGTGGGACAAGTCATTAAAATGCTGTGACCCAGTTCCCCAGCTACACAACAGGGTCAATTCTCCCTTTCTCCCACACACTTTCTGTCTCCCTCAGTCACAGTTGGCACCTCAGCAGCACTGCTCCTACCATGAAAGCTCCTCTGCATAAGCCTGCCTGAACAGGGTCTCCAGGAACCTACGCGTGTGGATGGAAGAACTGTCACCAGAAAGCAGTGGGTGAGGAGTGGAAACTTACGTGCCATGAGATAGCATGTTAAAGTCTACCAAGATCTGGTAAACTGAGGAGGGTAATGAATGTGTCCATCAACCAGTGGTGCCATAACAGACCATGTCAAGAGAGGAAATGGGCTGCTACATGCAGACAGAAACTACAGATACAACACACACCTGCTGACACAGGGGACCTCAAAGGAGTTTCTGAACACCTGTCTATAAACCACAGTTCTATCAGGATGGCCATTTACTTCTGAGTAAGTGTACAGCAGGGTTGACCTCTCACTTTTGCACCAGCTGCGTGCAGGCATGTGCAAAAAAGTGAACCAACAGTGCAGATACTTGTCTGCTATTAACAGCTCAAGTCTATTAATAAAATTAACTTTATAAAAGATGTTCTAACAGATCTTGATGTGCTCTGTGTCACTCCAGACGATCTTCTTTCAGGGAAATTTCCAACACTTCATCAGGTATATTTGAAGTGTGTAGTACAAAATGGTCATAATCCTTTTAAGACCTCAAGATGCTTCTTCTACAGTCGTTGCGTTGTTATTATTACTGACAGTAGCAAGAAATGATTGCAGTTCAGGAAAAAAAAAACAGTTCTAATTTCACTTTACTGTCTTGATTTATAACAACCGAGCGTAGGCTCTAATCTGCTTCACTTGTTTACAAGCATTTGTTCTGAGCTTTTATAAAATGGCATTGAAATGTAATAAGCTAGTCTCGTGATGCAGACAAGTGGAAGAATAGAACTGGGTTGCACAAACATTTCCAGATTGATGAATCATGCAATTTGCAACCTTATTGCTCCTTTACCATGAAGCATGAGCCAGTATAGTTACAATAAAGACATTCCTTCTTTACTTAAGAGAAGGGGGGGGAAGAAAAATCATATCAAGGATATTTTAGGTAACATGTATTAAATGAAGTCAAAAGATTTGGGGGGTTTTAAGTTTACTGGACTGAGGCCAGGGACTGGAACCAATACACCATAAAATAAAAATCAGATAAGTAAGCAGGCATTTATTTTGATGAACCAACCCTATAACATAGGTCTATCAGACAGCAGTCTGTACATGCCCTTGGACTGTCATGAGGTGTCCAGGCAAGACCAGCAAGTGAAGTGAGATGAGCAGAATGAGCAAGCTAGAGTTTTGCTGGTAGGTCTGAAACCATGCTCGTCTACAGAATTGCAAGCCGATTTACCCAGTTCACATATCTGAAATCAGAAAATAAAGCTGCACATTTGACACTTCATGCTTCAGGTGTGTTCACATGTTAAAAATAGTTTTTAGCCAACTGTAATTGGTGTGTATTTATCTGAGATAATAAAAACTTCTTGTTTTTGTAAGCCAATATAAAGCTGATGTTTTAGATAGAAGTTTCTGAAGTAACCTGATGCCAAAAAGTACATTCAAGGTTCTCACGGGCTCAGAATTGTTCAATAGGAGTAAAAATTGTAGACATCAAAAGAGAAGCCATATTTTCAAAAAATAAGTTGGGTTCTGTGGTCTAATTGTACATTTTCAGGGGTTCCCACCACCACACTCCCCCAAACTAGTGCCATTCACAAAGTGTAACTGCACATTCAGCTCTAAACCCGACTTCAGTTTTTGGTCCTTTGCTGATACTTTCATATTTAGGTCAAAGGATTATGTTAATGCAAGATCATGGCAGAGAAGTTAAATACAGGGGGGAATTTTAACAGAATCATAGAATTCTTAAGGTTGGGAAAGACCCTTAAGATCATCGACTCCAACCACTAACCTATCACTGCCAAGTCTACTACTAAACCATATCCTTAGGCACCCCATCTACCCTTCTTTTAAATACCTCCAGCGATGGAGAGTCCACCACCTCCCTGGGCAGCCTGTTCCAATGTTTGACAACCCTTTTGGTGAAGTTTTTCCTAATGTCCAACCTAAACTTCCCCTGGCGCAGCTTGAGGCCATTTCCTCTCATCCTATCACTTGTTACTAGGGAGAAGAGTCTGACCCCCGCCTCACTACAACCTCCTTTCAGGTAGTTGTAGAGAGCGATAAGGTCTCCCTCTCAGCCTCCTCTTCCCCAGACTAAACCACCCCAATTCCCTCAGCCGCTCCTCATAAGGCTTGTTCTCCAGCCCCTTCAGCAACTTCGCTGTCCTTCTCTGGACACGATCCAGCCCCTCGATGTCCTTCTTGTAGTGAGGGGCCCAAAACTGAACACAGTATTTGACGTGTGGCCTCACCAGTGCCAAGTACAGGGGCACGATCACCTCCCTGCTCCTGCTGGCCACACTGTTCCTGATACAAGCCAGGATACCATTGGCCTTCTTGGCCACCTGAGCACACTGCCGGCTCATGTTCAGGTGGCTGTCAACCAACGCCCCCAGGTCCTTTTCCTCCAGGCAGCTCTCCAGCCACTCCTCCCCAAGCCTGTAGCGTTGCATGGGGTTGTTGTGACCCAAGCACAGGACCTGGCCCTTGGCTTTGTTGAATCTCATACCATTGGCTCCAGCCCGTCAATCCAGCCTGTCCAGGTCCCTCTGTAGGGCCTTCCTGCCCTCCAGCAGACCAACACTTCCACCCAGCTTGGTGCCATCTGCAAACTTACTGAGGGTGCACTCAATCCCCTCATCCAGATCATCAATGAAGATATTGAACAGCACTGGCCCCAACCCTGAACCCCCGGGGAACACCACTCGTGACTGGCTGCCAACCGGATTTGACTTCGTTCACCACCACTCTCTGGGCTCAGCCGTCCAGCCAGTTTTTAACCCAGCGCAGAGTGACCTTGTCCAAGCCGTGAGCAGCCAGCTTCTCCAGGAGAATGCTGTGGGAGACATGTAGCAATGCAGCTTGCCATGTTCTCTGCCCTACTGACAGGATAAACAGCTAGTATTTGTGCTGAAAAATGCCTGCAGTGTCATCTACAGCAGGGGTTGGAATTTCCTGATTTTTTTTACACTTACAGCCATATAAGCTATCAGGCTTCCTTCTTATAAACAATGCTCATATGGGTTTGATTATAATTATAAATTATAATGTCCAACTTTTAAGTAACATATTTCAGCAGTGGATTTCAAAGCATATCAGAAAGGCAGCCAGCATTTTTATTCTCTTTTTATATGTGGGAGAACAGATTCAGAATAGGAAAGTAGTGACTTATACAAGGTCTCTTCATCCCACCAGCACAGGGCCAAAATATTACATAGTCCATAAAGCACAGTGTTATCATAGCACCTAATCTGTTATCAACAGTTGTTAAAAGTCACAGAAGAAACACCTTGATATTGGAAAGAGTTAAATATTTGCTCTGATCTGACAGCGAGAAAAGTATTTACATGTTTTTGTCTGCTGAACTGATGTAAGAGATCGACTAGCTAAGGTCAATGGCATCTTTCAACCAGCAGACAGACTATCTGTTAGGGGTCTCCATCCCACTCCCTCTAAAAGTAAATTGGAAGAGAAAACAGGAAGTTTCAGCAGTGCAGAGACAGATAAGCCTGGAAAAAAAGCCTGGCAGATGAAACAGAAGAGAAAAACAGTATGATCAGCAACACCAAAGGGCTATATGGATCATAAGACAACTGAGAAATCAATTCAGCCATGAGACTGTCCCATGAGGCACATTTCCCTGACAAGCAGAGTCTAAAGGAGACCAGCAATCTCAACCCCCCCACCAGGGAGCTTCTTTCAGCCCCAGGGCTGGCCACACTCTGGTGGGGCTTGCCAAAACCACTGTTTGTTGCCTGAGCCTATAACATCAATAATACCAGAGCAAATCACTAGAAACCTGATTCATTCATTATCTTTCATATAACTGCCTGAATTCTCAAAGCACACTTTTTTTTTTTTTTTAATGTAAAACCACAGATAGTGTCAATGGTAGGGCTGCCAATCATGTCTGGGCTCAGACAGCGAGCCTGAGGAGACCATCCAGGAATCAGTTCCTGGCTGAATGAGCCAGCAACTCAGATTTAGGGGACAGCTTCCCACCAGGCAGTGGGGACCGCCCAGACCTGGTCCATGACTGTGTGAATTACACCAAACTATGCACACCTGGCCTCATGAAAGCAAAGAAAAAGCAAGGCTAGGCTAGGCTAGGCTAGGCTGGGGGGAGACAAAAATATCTCACATTAAATACTTGAGGAGAGAAGCATCGAGCTAGAGTGAATTAGACAAGTGGGAGAAGGCATCTACTGCACATGTTATCAGGCAGGGGACAATTAGGAGTGGGGTCTCTCTAAATGCTGTTGGCACAGCCCACTCCCCCAAGAGATTCAGGTACCAGAGCATGCCAGAGAAGCAGCGGGCTGAGTATACTGGCCCTGATCTGAAATCTGATGGCATCAATAGAAGCATTTCCTCTGGCATCAGGAGATTTTTGGACCACACCCAATATCACCAGTGGGTTTGAACTGGAAAAAACTTTCATCCTTACACAAATCTTCCTCAAGCTCCTTCTTTTCCAGTTTTATTTAACACAGAATCACAGCCTCTTTTGCAAATTAAACAGCTGGGGAACAAATTAGCCAGTTCTACTTACAGTGTCAAAAATCAAGTTAGCTTTTTTGCAATATCAGTGAGAAAGCTTTGGAAGTTCACGGATTAAATTAAGGTTAAAATTCACCCAGTGAGCTGGGCTCACTGGTTTGTTCAGCACGTTCACACCTCCCAGCACACTGATCGTTAAGCGTAGCAGGAGCACAGACCAGCGCAGCAATGCCCTGCAAACTTGCAGGGAGTTGTTCCAGTTGACGCCACACATACACAGTAACCTTCCCCATGGACCTCAACTAATTTAACTTAAGAGAATGTAGAAAAAGTCAGTTTAATAAAAAGGTAGAGGGAGAAGATGAGAAGCACGAGGCAGGTAGGAGTGAAAGGAACACTTAGGTTTCACAGAGGAGTTGCACACAAAATTAGCATGCTTATATATATTTTGTGAAATGTAAATATGTGAAGAAATACTGACAATGTTTTTTGTCTCAGATTTTTTTCTGGATAGTTTCTTCCATCAGACCTTTCTAACATCTTTACTTCATCTATTAACACAGTCTTAGAAAACTCAACACATCAGTAATTGAAATAAGCTGAACTCCCTTTGGAAAGCCCAAAGTACACAGCATGGCAAAAGGAACTGCAGGACAGCAGGATGGGAGACACTGCACTGTGGCCACATTCTGGAAGGGTTTCCCTCTGACCCTCCTCCAAAAGTTTGTTCCCAAACATATTCCCATACAAAAATCAGTTCTCTGCACCTTAAGATAAGAACCTAAGAAATACGATGTGGATTGTGTTGTTCCTTACAGTTTCGTTTCTTCTTAGCCGATATCAGGAAGATGACATAAGGGAGCAGAGTGAAGAAAGAGACAGATGTAGAGACATTCAGGAGCGAGGGTGAAAGTAAGAATGTGCAGCAAGGAAATCTCATTTCTACCTCATCCCTGATAGGTCTGGATGGATAAAGCAAAGAATTATTGGGCAAGAAAATTGGATCTGAAAAGACAAATGCGCTAAGAGAGACTCAGTAAAGAAAGACAATACCAGGTGAGAAAAAGACAGGATGTGAAAAAAAAAAAAATAGTACATTATCACTTAAAAGCTGACACAACATATACGCCAAGCAGGGCTGAATTAAGGAATCACTATCCATGTTCATTCTGTCATTGTCTAAATTTTTTTTGGCAAGTACTTAACTTCGCAACCTTAATTAATGTCCTTTTAACATTATTTTTGTGTGTTTATGACACCTTATCTGAGAGGCTGAAACTTACCCATCACATTTGCAGTTTTCAGATTTAAATGCTTCTGGAGCAACCAGAGCATAGATGTATGTCAAAACAATACTTTTCACACCCAGCTTACTCAGAGCTAAAATGATTTTCTTTGAAATCCTTTGAAAAAAAAACCAAACCACTTTTGAGAGAAGAACAAGCATGAAAAATTGCAGACCAAGAAGTAACTTGGAGGATGTTATAAACCATGTGCAAAGATAAATTAGAACGAAAGAGTCATCGTGTCTGTGCCATCTAAATTGTGGAGTACCACCATAAATACAACGCATTTGCCAGTAATCCTCAGGGAAGTCATCTCCAACAGCAAAGTTCACTTAAAGGATTTAAAAAGAACCTTCACAACGTAATCCATAGTTTGGAAGTCTTAGAATTTAGGAATTGTACTACATCTCTTTTATGGATGGAATCCAAACATGGGACATGTTACTTAGCATCAGAGAGGTCTTCTGCTCAGTATGGTTAGATACATTCCTGGATATATCTCTGTAGATCCCTTTGAAGGATGCTTGGCTGAAAAAGTGCTACAAATAATTTGGGTGCTAGACATCTTTAAGAGCTGCATTCAGTGGCAATGGTTAAAACTTGCAAAAGATGCAAAGACCTTAAGTAGGCCATTTCATTAGAGGCAAACATGCTATTTTTATTTCGTACTTATTTATTTATTCCAACTTTTAAGTTTGACAGTGTAGACAAGAATTTCCAAAGTCAGCTTATAAAACAGTCTTATACGATGGCCTTTGAGATCTTTTCTTGATCTAGTTTGCACATGTGATCTGGTTTGCTTGATCTTCAACATCCTAAACATATATTATTCACAATGCCAGTTGCAGTAAGCATCGAGGGACTCTTTTGTTCACCTGGAGATGGAGATCACAGATCTCAAATGACAGAGCAGATGACAAATGTTCAGAACAGATAAGAGCACTCGGCAATGATCAGCAACCTCAGCACAAACAGCCTCTGATATCCTTTGAGATTTTTCTTGTGAGCCCCTTGCTTTGATCAACGGCCAAGACTAGTTACCTAGTTGTATCATTTATTGTTAATGTTCAATTAGTAAGTGGTTTCTAACAATTTCATTGCCACAATCCTCATTCATTACCCTGGAAAAAGTTGCACTTTCTAACTCTTTTTTAAGCATATATTTAGCCTTATTTAAAGATTTATTTGATTAACGGTCAATATAAACTAAGGCACTCGGTACCACCAGAAATAGACATTCAGTAGGCAAACAACATCAGTTACTTACAGGATGTAAGGGGTTCTCTTTGTTGCTTTTAATAAATCTCTGCATTGTAGGCATCTCAGATTATTGCTAGAGGTTTGTGCCACATCTGCTGTTCATGAGATACAAGACAAGAATTCACAGTTAGCACTTTTTAAAGTGCTTTTATGTCATGCTTTTAATTTCAGTTTTGCAAGCTTGGATAATTTTAAAAGTTGCTTCATTTAAGCATTTTCTAAGTTTTGAGCAGCCAAAAGGGGAGATGGAAAATAACCTCATTCACTTTCCATGTTATTAGAAGAAGCTCAGCATGTTGGCTAGAACAACTAACATTAAAAGAAGCATATGTAACTTCATGAGATTATCACCAATATTGCTCTAGTACCACACCCAAACAGGTAGAATTCTCTGTGCCTTTATCACTTTCCATTTTCTCCAAATTCTACATACTCCTGGGAAAGATTCGTCGCTCAGACTGATACATTGCTGCCTCTGCAAAAATCAAGATTCAGCCAAACAGCAGCATCAGTAAATGTTATAATGTCCCATTCAATTAATTGTTCCAGGTGTGACTTTCAGAGCCTAGCAGGACTATTTATAAAACAATGTTATTTAAAAAAACATTTTTCTCTTTCTCCATATTATTTATATTTATTAGAAAAATGAAAACAAATACAAAAACTACTAGTGCCATATTGAAAAGTAATAAATTAAATCCTCAAATACAGGAAATGAAAATACTCTGATCCTCCTTATATCAATGCCTCTGAGTATGCATACGGAACAAATTCAGCTGCATATTTAAACAATGCAACAGATAATTAAAGCTATCACATATGCAGGGTAGGGGAAATAAGACAGCCATGTCAAAATGAGAACAAAGTACCTTGGTTTTACATTTCCTGGTTCTTTTTCTGGATTTCTCTTTGTAGGCTTGAAGTTTGTTTGGTATACGTTTTAGTTTTAACATCTGTGCTTAACAATAGGTAAAGCACATATATAAATATACATGCATATGCATCTACCTCTAAAGCGAAACATAGACAGAGTACTAATAATGCTGCTTCTTTCCCAGAAAGAGGTATAAGTTCCAAGAGTCTGGTCAGACCTCAAGGATGACATATTTTGGTCTCTTAGGTGAAAGGAGGCAAGGAGATAGCCAGCTGGCTCATATGAAGTTAAATCTTCCATGCCAGCTGGACAAGAAGTAGTATGGCTGTTAGCTTTGGAGGCTGTTGCCTGCCTACTAACTACAGGAAGACCAGAAGAGTTAAGAAGCAAAATCTACATGCAAACAATTTTCCATTCCATATGGAGTTGTCATTATCCCTCTGAGTATAATTAGGTTTGCCAGATTTACAGTGCTGTATGCAGCAATATACTGAATCAGACTGCTCAGCTGCTTGCCACTCACACAGCATTTCTAAGTCAGTCCTCGTTACCCTCCTGGCAGTGAGTGATGAGAGGAAGAAGGCACATTAGAGCTCTTGGTCCTAGAGGGAAGCTGACAAAACTCTTGAAAGAAGAAAGGAACAAGGCACTCAACAGAACTGAAATATGGACATGTTTCTAACCCTTTTGCTTCCCAAACCCCAGATAACCGGTTATGGTCTTTCAGTCCAGGTATAGACAGCATATCTGGCACAAGACAGACTTACTGCAAACAACCTTAAAAGCCCCACTTTCAATGACTCTTAGCTGCCAAACTTGAAGAAACATACAGAATACATTTAATTTCTTTTTTCTTTTCTTTCACTGACTTAATGTAGTCATTACCACATTTTTGCACCTTTGCCAAATACACCTTAACATGCCACGTGCTTTGAAACCCCTGAGGCAGAGACCATGGCTGAACTCAAATTGTAAGGTGTCATGGACTGTTAAATTGATGATGTGTGTTTAAGCTTTACAGGCAAAGACACTAAAGGGCAGAGTCTGACCCACACATCCAGCAAATCTGTGGCAGGGATGAGAACAGAGCACACATGCCTTGACCTCAATCTTGCGTGTAAGCCAAATGCAGCGTCTCTTGATTTAACCTGTAAATTTAGTGAAGAGACGGTTGCTGGAGCTATGCTGTCTCCTATCAACCGAGGCCACTAACACACTGGGTATTTGGATCACCTCTTTCCACAGTTATGTTCAAAATACTAAAAATAAGTATTATCTCCTAGGAAGAAGTGGACTTATGTAAATAGAATAATCTTAATTCTATATCTTTGCTCCAGATGTAACCAGACCCCACCCAAAAATGCCAGCAAGTCCCCAGAACCTTACCATATTTTCCACTTCTATCTGAGAGCAGAAACACACTGATCGAGGCAGGTTTTAAACTATTTCATATCTAACCAGCAATAATATAGAGAACTGCCTCACCCAAGATTTCAACCATACTACTCATCCATGAAAGTGGGAGCATCTGTCTAAACCATATCAAGACACTTACTGTTGTGAATTTACTAAGTTGTACTGAAAACACAATAGGGTGATATAAAAAAATGCAGAGAACATAAGCGAGATAAAAGTAATAAAATTGATAAAATAATACACAAAATAAACATGGGCATTCCACACACTGCAGCCTACAGTCCTGACCCTTGATAATCAGGAACACGACCAAAGTGCACCGCATCTCTTCCCACCTTTCCATTAGGCTTTACTTTCCTTTCAGCTGGGAAAGGAAAGGCAACATTAAGTCTCATCATACAGAAAAATTCTTGGCATATAACAAGAATTTCTACTAAAGACTCAGAATTCACTAGCTGGAAATGCCTGGTCACACAGTTTGCAATGACCATGAACCATAAGTACAGACATGAAGAAGACAAATGCAACCCTATGACACATCACACACGGTATAAGAAGTCAGAGCACTGTGTATTACCTCTGTAAGACCTTCTCTAGAATTAAGTTACAGGTTCCAGTTACCAGTTTTCATGATGAATTAAGAGTACTACAGGTCAGAGAAGGGCTAAGATGATCAAAGGAATGACGGTCATCTTACACGAAAGGCAGAAAATTCAGGAAAAAAAGAAAAAGAGCAGTGAGAAGTCTTTGGACTGCTGTATATAAATACACCAGGGTATGAACATTGGAGGGAGAAAGAGCTGTTGAAATGTGGCAGACTGAAGAGCCAATGGATGTAATCAGGCCATAAATAAGCATAGGCTGGACCTTCCATAAGACAAGTGTGTTTCTAGAGTACACTGCTCATACAGGTAAGAGGAGCAAACATCCCAAACAATTTTGATGGCACTGGCACATTTACAAATAGGATGATGTGACAATGTGCTTAGCACAGCAGCTTGGATTTGATGGTCTATGAAATCCTTTTCACTTCTGTCATCACATCTTTTGCTAAGTGATTACCCTAGTGAGTGAATTAGGAAAATTCGTGTTATCACTACAACAGCAAAACAGATCATGGCCTTATGCTGAACAAAGCACGTCTTGTCAATATTTTTCTACTCTTTTATTTAGGGGAGCCCTTTTATGTTTGTGTGTTTGTTTTTCATTGGGGCATGGGGGTTTGTTGTGTTTGGGGTTTTTTTTGGGGGTGGTTTATTTGTTTTTGGGTTTGTTGTTTTTTTCATTTGTTGTTTGGTTTTTTTTAAGATCCACATCTCCAAACCTGATTCTGTAGCTTCTAGTGCGTTTTCCTTCCATATGGTTTAAAGGAAGGTTGTGCACAAGAAAGGAAGAAAGAAAACAGAGGCCTTTGCAGCTTCTGTGCTACCCACAGCCACAGAAACAACATGGAGTGAGGAAGAAAGCATTCATCATTGCTGCCTGGTGACAGCTCTCCTGCTCACTTCACGTCATCAACAACAGCCCTGTTGCTTGGGCTTCACTCACTAAGCTGCAGAGCAGCGATGGTGTTGGGGCTTGAAACACCCTTGTTGCTGTGATCACCTCCACTGAGATAGTAATTTTGCCAAGAAGATTTGCTTCTTACAGACGCTACTTCCTACAGACACCTTCTCAGATCACGAACAGCCCCAGGCATCCAGATGCCTTCCCAGACAGCCAGGAACACTTAGATTTCACGATACCTTCAAAAGTAGCTAAAGGAATCACCATGACTGATCAGCTAACATATCTGCCTCTGTGAATGCAATTTCAGATTTAAACTACACCAAAAACTAAGCCCAAATGATGGGTTAGGAGTGTTACCTCCCTCAGCTTTCTTTTACCTAATGTAATCAGGTGTGTTTATTGTTTTGTTTTAAATAGAGAATTGAATACTGAACCATCCATAATCTCCAGCTTCTTATCAGGCAGCCAGATTTATTCATGGGGTAGAGTCTCATACCCACCATCTTTACATTCAAGAGGGTATTTTTACTGTGCATCAGTAAGAAGGAAGAGCATCCTCCAGAGTACAAAGTGTTCAAAATTAATTTAAAAAATAACTCCCCAAATAAAAACATATAGGTGGACCAAAAGATTCTTACCCTGATCAACCAATGATAAGTTTATGTATCCAAAAATCTTCATTTGTTTTAGCTATATAAAGTTGATTCTTAAAAAAATATTGTTTCTTCTCAAGCTTTACCACACTGATAAACAATGCACTACACCCCTTGGTCTCTGACCCTGTCTGACTTACTTCTCCCACAATATGGGGGTTTTCCCATGAAAAGTTGGACGATAGCAGAATCTATCATTTAACTGTTTGAGTTCATGGATAACAACACCTGCCTTTAGAGTGGTGTAACACAAGATATGAATGCAAATTGAATATGAGGAATTTGTCACCACAGTAGAAACAATTTCATTCCAGATAACATGGGTGAACTCATATTTTAGTCCACCTTGCTTTGCTTTATTTATGTGCCATAAAGCTGTAATTCACCAGTGAAGAATGAAACACTTTATTGAACATCTATACAGTATTTACACTCCCTGCATCAGATGCCACTTTTTCATCTTAATGGGACATTTTGGGAATCCCAGAGCTATGAGGATTTATGGACTTCTGCACTGCAGTGGCAAGAATACAGAGCACCATGATCAGGCTCTTGCAATGAGCCCAATCTAGTAAACTTTCATATTAATTAGAAATCTCTGGAGGGTTTATGGGTAACAATTTAAGTTAATGGGAACATCATTCTCTGTCATCCATCATTCCTGTAGGGACAGTAATAATGTAGGAAGAAAGAAAAATTAAAATTGTGTCTGACAAAGGAATTTTGAAGTGTTGTAATCCTTTCAACTCATCAGTTTTACCAGAAGTTGCACCTCCCAGAACTTATGACCAAGTCAGCTTGTACCATTTTTTTCATGGCAATGACATTTGTAAGGGGAAGAGCATTTTTAATTTAAAATCAATAAATAAAAATGACAAAAAACATAATGTATCAGGGAACTGATAATTAAGCGATCTGTTGCCTCCAAAATGTTGTTAGTGGTTCAGGTCAAACTTCAAGCCAGTCTCTTGTAAGTGTTTAGGTATAAGCATACCCATATGCATGAACAGTCCCATTTGAGATGAGTCAGATTAACCCAGGCTTGTATCTCTGGGGGATCACAGCTTTAGCTACCCCAGGAAAAGAAAACCACTCATAATTTTACATTGGAGCCAGAGTCCTAAATACATCAGCTGCACTGTGCTTGGTTCTAACAGATGTAAGCAAAGGCAAAAAATGCCTCCAAATATGGCTGGAAGTCACCACAAAACCAGATATCTACTCGCGAGAGTTTATTTTAGCCAATGTTGGGTGAAGCCACCAGAGTTTAAAAATACAGTTGATAATAACAATTTGGAAATCATCACTCAAATTTATGAGAGATTAATTGAATCCTACCTAGATTCCTAGGAGTCTATCAGGAAATTTATTTTTATGCTTTGCTACTAAAATTGTTGGCACATCTTTTTATCCCTTTTAGTTCAACATGACAATCCTTGCACAAAAGTTCATGTTGTGTCAATTCTGTGTTAGAACCCATTTGCTCAGATGAAAACGATTAGTGTTACTTGTACTAAGATTCAAGAGACACGAAACATGAGAATGGAAGTACTATGTGGATGTATCTTAAACTAAGTACATCTATGCATATCTAACTCAAATTGCTTCATGAATAAAGATCTTAGCTGTTTGACTTCCCTGGCCAGGTACCACACAGTGCCATTTTAGTGTAACTACCCATTATCAAAACAGAATAACAGGAGTGAAAAAAGCAGAGAAGTCAGAAAGTTACCCTGTTAATAACCCTTTCTCCAGAGCCAAGCTCCATGTGATTGCAGCTCTTTCAAGGGCTGCAGATCAAGATAGGCAGCACATGTCAGCAGTACCTGAAGCAAAATAGAAATGTTTGTTTTACTGAGAGCCATCTCAGCATATGGGAAGTCACAAGAAACAGTTGTTTGGCTAGCCCAGTTTGCCTCACTTCTGTGGAAAGACTAATGATGACATAACAAAAAGCTTAATTGTTTGTTAAAGCATGAGCCTATTTATTTCCTTTTACCATGAGAGCACTGAGACACAAAAAGCAAGCTGCAACATAATAGAGGCAGAATGAACAACAATAGATCAATTTAGAGATGTAACTTTCAGTTATGTGGGTTATGTATGGTAACATCATTGCAGATAATCTGGATTGTGAAATCCAACTTCAACTCGATCACTCAGCCCATTCAAAGAGAAATGTTTTCCTAAGGAATTACACTAAGGATTACTAGATGAGGTATTAGGATCAGAAGAAGTTGCTTCATACAGTTAAGCATCAGAGGATTTTATCCAGAAGTTTCCCAAAAAGGGCTTACAGAAACGAGACACAGCAGGGCAAGTCTTAATGACTGTCTCTCAAGAAAAATTCATGGATGGGACTGTCGTGGAATGTGGTTGTACAACTCAGGAAATTTCACAATTAAAAAGAAGCAAAATTACCAGCTAAGCAGTGATTAACTATGATTATTGTGATACTGTTAAAGAGGAAAGAAAAAAAAAAGACACAAACAACAGGTACCTCATTTACAACTTTTTTCCTGAGAAAACCTATAGCCACAGACAAGACCTCTGAAAATGAGATTAATCTCAACCTCAAGATACTTAATGGTCCCAACTGAAACATACGTTAGGGTACATCCCAGGTAAACAAAACTTTACAGATAGGCAAGGAAATCTCATTGATCTGTGGAAGGTGTCTATTCACTTACCATGGAAAACCTGATAAATTATAAATGGCAGGTACCTGTGGTTATACCCGAGTCCTACGACCTCAGATAAATAAAAATACATCTGAATTTTTGTGAAAGTCATTCATTAGATGCCTATTAAACTCCAATCAGGTCTTATTATTTGTCCAAAATCTCAGTATGATCTACAAGCCCTCTACAGAACCATATTTTAAGCAAATTTACCTTATACAGGTTTTGCCACTGTTACAAGTTACAGTCACTTTTTAATTTTGACTTAACACACTATCTTAAAATTTCCAGTTTCCTAGTGGAACTTCATAATTTCAGTCATAAGGTCACCACAGTGCTGGGAAGGTTGTTGTCAGTCTTCATGCTGTATTGCAGAATCTATTCTTTCTGGGCTTTCTTACCTGTCTGCTTGCTGCTTCCTTGCACAAGAAAACAGGATATTCATCTTCAGCTCATGAATAAGTAGTCTGTTAGTGCTGAGACAGAGTAATTTGTCAATAGTCTTGTAGCAGTAAATTCTCAGAGCATCTTTAGAGTTCTTTTTCAATGTTAAACAGGAGATGTGCCTAAATATCCTTCAGATTAATCAAATTTAATAAGAATTGATACTGTTTCAAATAAAGGCTTCTTCCTTTGCCTCTTAAATCTCTCGAGCTCTTAAAATAGTCTTAAAAATTAATTATTTCTTAAAGGGTTCTCTGAATTTAAATAACCTTTCAAGATGGCATCTTATGAATAGTTTTTAGAGAGGTAGTTCTTTAAGTTTCTCACAGAAATTTGTGAAGTGTTGCTAGATCAATTCATTCCACAAAACATGTTTAAATAACTTTTTATATTAATAGCTGTTTGTGGCATCATATAACCCTGCCATATTGTACCTAACTCACATCACTCTTCACGTAAGGAGGAGGAAAGAAGTATTATATGACAGTTTCTATTAAGATCTGTTTGCAACACAGGTCCAATACAGGAAATCAATCCTGATTGGAAGTATGCTTAGTTGTTTGCTTCAGTCCACTGCAGTCAAAGGAACGCAAATATGAGCTTTAAGTGCTTTCCCAAACACATGTGGGCTGTTAGCTAGACCTTAGGGATGACTCAAGAGCAACATAGTCATTACCAAGCAAAGTTTATCATGGCCTGAGTATTTCGCCCTGACTGGACAGTGCTCAGTATGAAATAATTAACCACACTTGATAGATGGCTTTGAAAGTAAGGAGTAATTTTCCTGATTATTCACTTATCTTTGTCAGTGTCTCAGCTTTCAGAGCACAAATGAGAAGCCTCTCCAACAACCACAACATCAGAAAAAAAAGCAGCAAGGTGGGAAAAGGACTTCATTGTCTTGTCAGCAGTTTTTATGCCTCAGTTTCTCAGGATTTTTGGTTGTCCATTCCAATTAGGAGACAATTATGGGAGAAACAGGAGCAAAGTGAGGATGGAGACCTAATAAAGGAGTTTTACTGGAGTATGCAGATAGAAAAATCTAACATAAAGCCCTGTGTTTTAAGCCCATTAGCTTTGCCAGCAGCCAGCGAAGGCTCTGAAACAAATTCCCATAGGAATTAAGGACTATCACAAATGACATCAACTCTCACTCCAAATGCAAATCACTCTTCTATCTTGCTTCCCACAAGCAGAAAACAATCCTATCAAAACAAAGCACTCCTACTAAGTATCTAATTCTTCAAATAGGACAGGAACGAGCCAAATATGATGGATTTTAGTCACCTCACGTACCATAAACTTGCAAGGTACTCATGTACTTCACAACAAAAGCAGAATGAGAACCTACATTAAATAGAATGGCATACAAGAGCAGGGCAGAAGGGAAACTATGACAAGGATATCATTACTGGGAGAGCAGAGTACAAAAAAGTCTACTGAAGACATGCTGCTGCAGCTGAATTATGTAGAGCTCTGAAAAAGAGCAAGCTCAAATTTAACACACTGATTTACTGTTTCTCTTTCCTCACTTATGACGTAATCATTAATCAGCTACTTTTACAGTGAAACAAACTGTTTTATGATTAAATTAATCATGAATACAGTCCAGAAATAGTTCCCTGCAAGTATTCTTTTGAGCAAACACTTCACTCCCACAGCTTTTCACAAAAATCTCCGCAGCAGATAAAATAAGTACAAACATGATCTAAGCAAAACCCTATTTAGCAATTGTCAAAACACTAGTGAGTAGATTTCCTCATTATTCACTCGGCTCTGCTGGTATCTTCACAGTCAGGGCGCAGATAAGAACCCTCTGCTGCAGAGCAACAAAAGCAGAAGGAACAGAGAAAGATTTCTAGCTGGGCTGGAAACCTCTCTCCTTACCTTGGCGCTAGGTACCTCCGAATTTGAGGGCCAGGATTGTTTCTGGCAATTTTCGAGAGGCAGAGAGGGAGACTGCAAGCCAAAGAATGGCTTTTGAAGCAAGAACAGAGCTCCTGCAAAAGCCATTTCCTTGCCTACAATCACTCTTTCATCTCAGGCCATTTGTCTGATCGAAGTTGCCTGACCTATCATTACTAAATAACATTACAAGGGCAGTTCTGTTCAGTGATACTTAGACGTTTCAGCTTGTCCTGGAGGAATTCCTGGACAAAGCTAGGAATGGGAGTCATGTGCCCAGAGCACATAAATGTGTTACCCTCTGAGCCAAAATTGTAGCTCCTTACTTCAAGGGATTCCACCACTACACTAACATTAACGCTCATTAGTCTATGTAATTGCACATTCGGATACAACACCTGGTTTACAAGTATAATGCCAACATTGTTATAAGTGTTTAAAAACAAAGTCCACTGACTGAAAGATCTGAGGATTTGCCTGGAGGCTTGTGTATAACAGCCATTTTGAACAATTCTAAATTTAACCAATATGCTATAAAAACAAAATGCACAGCACTTCATACACTTGTCACTAGCACTAATTTAAACCACACTGTGGAATAAGCTATTTAAATGGGCTTGTTGACGTACTTTTTAATCCCAGCTTTTGGGGAAGAAGTTAAGTAACAACTTAGAAGATTGCTATTTCCCATAAATCATATTTTTCTATGGCTCTTACCACACAGTAATTCATTTTATGAGGGTTTCTTTCCACTGAATGCAGGTGCAGATTAAGCCACAGAATGTAGGAGATGGAAAAGTATTTTAATTCATTATTGCCTCAAAGTGATCCTCATTGTCTGACAGTTTGGAAATCATTTTGCCTATAATCAGTCTTTTCTCTGTCCTCTCAGCCACTTCCATTCGAAAAGAATGGGACCATCTTAAACGTTAAAAGGAGCTTGACACAATACAGAACTGCTTACAAGGAGGGATAAAGGGACTTTATTTAGTTTAGTTCTTTGTCATAAAAAATTCTTTCTTCAAGATCATTCCAAACAATTATTCACTTCTCTTTAATGTTTGTCCCAAGCATGTATTTTTGGGTTCTCCACTGTTCTGTTACACCCTGTACGTGTAAGCTCGGTTCCAAAATATTTTTCTTAGGACAACAGTTGTTCTATATATATCTCAATAGAATCCAAGTTATAGAGGTGAACTAAAATAGGTCCCCAAAAAATCTACAGTGCAGTTCTCCCCAGTACCTATGGACTTAAATGTGGAAGTTGATGAACCAAGTT
The DNA here is from genome assembly GCF_949628215.1 of Phalacrocorax aristotelis. Taxonomy (NCBI): domain Eukaryota; kingdom Metazoa; phylum Chordata; class Aves; order Suliformes; family Phalacrocoracidae; genus Phalacrocorax; species Phalacrocorax aristotelis. The sequence continues at coordinate 42,064,611 of NC_134277.1, forward strand.
AGCAGAACGACTTATGGGTGTAAGCATTTGCATTTTTACAGGTATATGATTAGAAACTGAGTGCAGGAGTAGGCCTCTATGGCTCAGCATTTGTGCCAGACAAATAAAAGGTGAAAAATACAACAGGTTTCTGATAACAGAAAGCTGTACAGCTGGCGCATCCCCCTGGCCTCTGTGGACTTCTGTCAGCAGGCACCTGGATGATAAAGTCCACCCACAAGTTGGATGCACATTAACAACATACACAAAATCTGTCATGTTTATGACTTTATTTGATGTACAGAAGAGACCATAACATAGCTAAGAGCTAGAAAAAAATGGCCTTGAACTATTTATTCTGTTAGGCATCTAACTGTGGCAAGCTGGCCTTTGCTATGACCATGCTTTAGGATGTTCCTCCACTACTGTGTTTAAGTGACACAATACAAAGAAAGAGAGCATAGGACCTACCATAGTAGAATAGTCCTTTTCCTCTGAAAGACAAACAGAAAGAGGAAAAAGAACAAAATAAAATAAAAACAAAACAAAAGACGTGAAAATTTTAATTATTCTGGTGTCATGCACAACAAATGTAATTCTTCTGAGTAAATTAGCCCCATTTCAACCATAGCCTGACCTATCAACTTGCCAGGAGAACCTTTTCTGCCTGAGTTATGGGGCACTGGTTTTGGATTTTTGAACACTTGTGAGCTTAAAGCCATAAATAAATAAAAACCTGACAGGAAGCACAGAACAGACCTTTTACTTACATCTTAAGAAATACACATTGAATTCAAGTTGCACACCGAAAGCTAAGGGGACAATATAAATGGGTACAAACTACATGCATAAACAACTGAGATGACTGTTATTATGTTCTTGGAAAGTAAAGCACTGGTAAAACCTGTAAGTACTCTTTAGAAAAAGATGACACTGAGGATTAAAAGGAAAACTTGGTGAACAGATTGACTTAAATTGTGGTTTTTATTAGTATCTAACATCAGGTATCTTTCAGAAGGCTTTCAGACAATCAGCTTGCTTTAAAATACTGCATGGAACATTATAGTCAATATCTCTATGCATCAACAAGCCAAAGCAGAGACCATTTTCTCTGCAGCAGGCAGTACTTCTCACTTTAGTGTAGAGCACACACAGATCCAGCAGCTCTAGTGACTTTCTTTTAGCATCAGGTGTCTCAAGGAGAACTCTGGCTACAGAAAAGAAGGCATCTTCAACAAACACACACATTACCAAGGGTGGTGGTGAGGACTGGATTACAAAGGTGCAAGGGAAGTTATGCTATGCGAAGAATGGGGCTGTGTCTCCTCCTTTCTCTGCTCCATTAACTCCGCCCATGTGGCACATGCTCCATGTCCTCTATAAGGCTGCAGACCTGTCCCTTCTTCCAACACAATAAGGGAAAAAGCTGTTTGAGATCTCCATGGTACACTGATGACATAGGACCCAAAACATGTGGCATTTTTCAGCAGCTTCATGTTTTGTGAACAGGAAAAGTTATAAATCTGAAGCCAAATGACTCCTCAGGGCCTTTGAGAATCTGTCAGATTTCTCCCTTTCGAGTCCATCAAAGAATAAAATATGGGAGTTACATCACATCCCTCAGCCAACACTTGAAGGAAAACAACATACCGTCAGTGAGAGTCAGGCCTTTGACTTGTACATTCTAGAGAAAGGATTGACTTGTTGCAAAGTACTTGTTTTAACACACACACACAGAGGATATCCACAGGTATTCATCTCTGTGAGATGCTTACTGCACCTTTACCAGAGGTGCCCAACACCACTTATACTTACCAGCATTATATTTCTTTAAAATAATATGGTTTAGGGATCATGAAGTTACCATTGCTATTCCAAGGAACTCCCAGGACAAATTAATCTTAACCACAACTCTAATGGAATTGCTTGCAGCCATAGAAAGGTATCGTAGTGTAACATCTAAATTTTTAAAATACATATAGTAGTTTTAATACTAATTTTTCACAGCATCCTTTTGTAAGATTTTCCTGAAGTATGAAGGCAGGCCCCAAAGCTAGTGGAGGGTAAAAAGAAAAAAAGAGTTACTGTCTTTAAGGCTATCCTTTTTCAGGCTGACCAGGAGAAATCTAAACCTGTAACTATGGGACACAGATTTGACAACCGACTCTGACCAAATCCCCCACACCAAAACCTTAAATGAAAATAAAAACAACCCAGAGGTAACATCGGGGGTGAAGGCAAAGGAAGTCACACGCAGAGGATTTATTTAACCAAAGCTATGCAGACCCGATCAGCATTTCTTCTGTCAGGGAAGGGAGTTACTTTGGAGGACATAATTTTATCCTTGAGCTACGTCAAGCAATATGAATTGTTTAAGTTTGCTTGCTGAAATTAAGTGGTATATTACAAAGAACAGGAGGTCATATCAGGAGAGCTAACATTTAGCCACATGGGCAATGAGCCCAGACAGGGGCAGCCACGTCTAAGATCAGTTTATAGCTGCTCCTCAGAGGTGACAAAAATCTGGAGGTGACACAGTGAGTAGGGACTGACTTCTTGCAGTCACAGGTAGCCAAAAAGAGTTAAACGAAATGACTACTGTGTTCCTCAGCAAAAACTTTGTGATTTTCTGCAAGAGCTGATGTAATTAAAGCACAGATTTTAGGCAGATGTGAGATCCTTTCTAGAGGGCAAATAAGTTAACCTGAAAAGCTCTATGAGGGAGCTACCAGAACTTTCATGGCTGTCAAGACCAGAGGGTGAATGCATCATAGGGAATAGCAAAGAACAGTAATCTGTCCGTTCATTCAGACGTATCTGATTATCACCCAGAAGCTTCCCTGCCTCTGAATAACACAAGAGACTCATCCAATAAGCCAGACGGCAAGAAGCACTCATGCCACAGGGAATCTATTTTTTTAATAATCAGAATTAGAAGCTGTCTTACAGAAATGCATCTAATGAAAGTCAGAACTGGGACTGGGACACTCATGCAATCACTTCCCTCCATCCCTATGGTTCAAAGCCAGCAATGGGATGACAGCCATCAGAGACCCAGCTTTAATGAAGTGTGTGAGGGAAGGGGAGCAATAACAGTTCGTTATTATCAGAGAAAAGCATTTAAAAAAAAAATTAATTAGCCTTTACCATCTATTACCTGGTTCCCAGGTAAGTTGATAAAAATCATGACATAACTTTACCATCTCCCTTTACTCTTGTTTTTCCCTCTGGCTGGATCATACACACACCCTCCCAAAGCTGAGAAAACACAGATGAACGATTATTTTTCTTCATGAAGGCAAAACGTTTTGTGATTACTATAATGGAATTCATTAGCACTGAGAATACAGGTGCAGAATAGGAAGACACATAGCACAGAGGGCATTTAATCTAATCTAACAAAGTTTTCCTGAACAAGTTTTAAATACTGTGCTGTTGCACCTCTAAACAGTAAGCCTTTCATGCCGTACAGGCTTATAATACACTCACTGCACAACACATACCAGCCCACCTTGCATATTCCTACTGCTGGATTCTGCATTTACTTTTGGCAACCGTACCTAACCTACTTCCAAAAGAGAACCAAGGCTGTATTCCCAGTTAAGAGCAGCACAGTGTTGATTAGAGAAGCCTATCACGATAGGAAAAGATACAATTTTTAATAAGAAAATGGGGGAAACCAGTAGAGTGCAATTCTAGAGGAATAGCTTTTAAGGTTGTGCACTTTTTTGATATATTTTACTTTTTGTTGTGGATGAAATTGATGGGCCTGCATTGTTTTTCAAAATATAGACAAGTCTCTTTTCATGACTTAAAACCATAATTTAGCCTTTGCTGAACAGACTTATTTCTATACACAAAGCATGCCAGTCAATTACATCGAAACAATTTCATTCAGGTCACTAAACACCAGTAGGTAGCATGATTTAGTACCAGGAGTGTATTATACAAGAGCACAGCAATTTTGAGGTTTGGAATTGAAATGGAAATTGCAACGTAGATGAATATTGACAGTAAGCACATACAGCAGCAGGGAGCATCCTGCGCTGACCCGGGGCCATGTGACCAACCCATTCCTGACAAGGAATCCTTCTCCCACATCACACAACAACATTGTATTTTCTTAATTCAAGTTAATTTCTAGCATTTGCATTCAAACTGTTGTACAAATGTAGAGGAGTCACAGATATAAAGAAAGTTAAAAGAAGCTATTACAATTAATTTCATAGTTCCAGATTCATAAAAGCTATTTTATTCTCTTGCATAATTGAAGGCTTTTATTTAAACCTGAAACAAAACAATATTGGTATTCCTGACCGTACTTTTTCTCTCTGAGGAAGAACTAGAATTAGCGATAACTTATGTTTATTGATCCAACATTTCCAATACCTTTGAAACACAACTGCAAGACACAAAGATGAGACAATTTCTTTTGGCCATTGTTCACAAAGGCCCCTTTGATACCTGCCAAATAAAGGATTTTGGCATTTTCTTACAAAAACAAACAAAATACACATCAACTTCTTGTAACTACAAGCAATTGCTTAATTAGATAAAGCTGACCTGGGGTCATATCCTGTATAATACACAATATATTTCTGGAAACACTATGACTCCTAAAAACAACTTTGAAAGACAAGTTCTACTTTAAAAAATCCGGTCTCAACCAACTATCACTATTTATTTAATTGAAAGCCACCACGCTCTGTTGACCAGAAGGCAGCAGAGAATTGCTCCAACTACTTGCTTTCTCAGTCCAAAATGATCCTTTATTTTTTACTATTCAAAAAAGCATCATCCGAGGATGAGGGCTATTTCTTAGCTGTGATTACCTCATGGCTCATATACTCTGACAATCAGAAATATTACACTATGGAATTATTTTTCACATGATAGATTTCATCAATTGTTCTATATCAATATCTAAGCTACCATCATGTTACACCAACCAAAGACCATCTTTCCTCAGAAAGATTTGGGATTATGACAAGATTTGGCCTCATTTAAAAATGTGGTTAAAAGCAGTTCAGTGCTTCCACATTGCTGCTTTTGTCCCCTACGCACTGGCAGCAATGGATCACATTTTCACTTTCAACTGCCAAAAACCAAAGAAATAAACACTTTCCCAATTCTGTTCTAAAAAAGTTTCAAAGGGGAAAACCAATGGCCCATGTCCTGGGGAACATGGAGTGAAACAAAAAAGAAAAACTGCAGCCTCCTCCCAAAAGCAATGATTCTCCTAAGGTGGAACCAGCACAAACCCTTTGTGTGTTAAATTCATAGGAATTACAAAAATATTTCTTTCTCAAGTCCTCATTAACCCAAATCACACACTTTTTAAAACTCTGCTCTTCATTAGGGGAAGAAAAAAAAAAAAAAAGGAAAATCAAAACCCAATAAATTTTTTAAAATGTTGTTAGCAAACCTATTTTTCAGAAACAGGAAGATGCTTAGATGGATATGCCATGTTTTACTGACTTAGAAATATCTGATGGAAAATAATTAACCAAGATAGAAACTACCACCATACCAATCACTGAAGATCTTCAGTTAATAGTCTCCAAAACAACTATCACGAATTGTGACAGTGCATGTTCCAATAGAGACTTATTATGAGCACTGCACAGTTTCAGCATATTTTACAAACTAGAATATATTTTACTAGTTGAATACCTAGCAAATCAGAGAATTATGTATTCTCTGACTCTAAGCAACCATGAGTTCATTATGCCTGTGAAACAGCATGCACCATAATCTTAATATGAAGGTATATACTTAGAGGGCCAGGCTCTGCCTTAGTGTTTTCCATTGAATTAGACAAAGGTATTTGGATTTGAGAATTAAGTAGTACAACAAGTAAGACCCAATTCTTAATGCAGTAGCTACAGTTTCAGTAAAGGAAAAAAAAAAAAAAACAAAACCAAAACAGTAATGTGGGCACTTAGCAATGATTTAAAATAGACACAAAATTTATGAATCACGACAATTAAGTAATGACTCATCAGGGAGGCAAGTAAGCAAAATCTGTTCCTTTTTTAACCCTGCATAAGAGTTCAGCAATTTTTTTTTTTTAATTGCAGTTACATTACTTCTGAGGGTCAAATACAATAGCTTTAAAAAACCTTTCAAACTGCATAGACATTTACCTACGTTATTCTTTTCTCAAAACTGATTTTCAGTTAAGTGCCACATCCACTTACCAAGAATATACCTGAATATACAGCTGTTCTCCTAAGCATTCCCAAAGCAAGGCAGAGTTTCATGGACAGATTTAAAAGCAGAAAGTTTCACAGTATTCTGATTCCCTGAAGTATAGGAGTTGACTGCAAGAACATGCCTGACTAGCAGCACAGGGGGCTGATACTTCTTCAGTCACACACTAGTCAGAGCTGATTAGAAATTAGGTTTGATTTCTATTTTGCTGCCTTTTTTTGTATTTTGTTTTACAATCTAGGGAAATCTGAGTCTGCACTACTTTTTCATAACAATCTCACAGAAAAACAGGGCAAGGACAAAACAAAGAGGAAAATGGTGTGCTCCCCACTCCAACTTCATCCTCCCAGAAAATCTGAGGCAGCAAAGATCAATTCTCTTCTTACCTATGAGTTCTCTTCATCATGAAATCTGCCATAGGGTAGAGAGAAACAGTCTTAGGAAGCTGGAGAAACAAAGGTAAAACAGTAGGCCAGTAACATACATGGTAAGTACCTCACCCTAATGGATCAATAAGCGAGTTCTTAGTAACGCATATCTGCCCTACAAACTGGGAAAAAAAAAAAAAGTGACTCCTTGTCTTCCTCAGAAGATAAAGCCCCTTCTTACTTTTGCCACCCTAACTCATTTCTGCTGTGTTGGCTCAATTTTACCTTTGTTTGGTGTGGTGTTTCTGTTACTCTTCCAAGTAGATGTCTCCCTTCCTAAAGGGAAATTGTCAGGGCAAGAAGGCTGTAAGTGCCTCCTAATACTCCATGGGCACTTTATAGACTGACAAAAGAGCTCCAGAAAAGAATCTTAAAGTCCTGACGTATCCGAGACACAACACATTGCATGCTCACATCCAAATGAAGACTGCACACCGCAATTAGCTTTTATTTTATTGCAAGGGAAGCGGTACTAAATAAAATAACATTTTCTTTCCACAAGCAGCCTGAGTCACTTGGACAAGTTGTTACTAGCTCTTCCTTTCTCTGCTTTTCC